>NC_073230.2:67220000-67845000 GCF_029281585.2 Gorilla gorilla gorilla | reverse complement strand
CCCAGAGAGGTCCAAATATCCACTTGCAGACTTTACAAACAGAGTGTTTCCAAACTGCTCTATGAAAAGAAAGGTTAAACACCGTGATTCGAATGCACACATCACCAAGTGGTTGCTGAGAATGATTCTCTCTAGTTTTTATACGAAGTTATTTCCTTTCCTACCGTAGTCCCCAAAACGCTTGAAATCTCCACTTTCAAATTCCATAAAAAGAGGGTTTCAAATCTGCTGTGTCTAAAGGAAGGTTCAACTCTGTGAGTTAAACACACGCAGCACAAACAAGTTACTGAGAATTCTTCTGTCTAGCGTTATATGCAGGACTCCAGTTTCAAACAAAATCCCCAGAGAGGTCCAAATATCCAGTTGCAGACTTTACAAACAGAGTGTTTCCAAACTGCTCTATGAAGAGAATGGTTAAACTCTGTGAGTGGAACGCACACATCACCAAGTGTTTGCAGAGAATGATTCTTGCTAATTTTTATATGAAGATATTTCCTTTTGAACCATTGGCCCCAAAGCGCTTGAAATCTCCACTTGCAAATTCCACAAATTGAGGGTTTCAAATCTGCTCTGTCTAAAGGAAGGTTCAACTCTGTTAGTTGAACACACGCAGCCAAAAGAAGTTACTGAGAATTCTTCTGTCTAGCGTTATATGCAGAAATCCCGTTTCTAACAAAATCCCCAGAGAGGTCCAAATATCCTCTTGCAGACTTCACAAACAGAGTGTTTCCAAACTCCTCTATGAAAAGAAAGGTTAAACTCTGTGAGTGGAACGCACACATCACCAAGTGGTTGCAGAGAATGATTCTCTCTAATTTTTATACGAAGATATTTACTTTTCTACCGTCGGCCCCAAAGCGCTTGAAACCTCCCCTTTCAAATTCCACGAAAAGAGTGTTTCAAATCTGCTCTGTCTAAAGGAAGGTTCAACTCTCTGAATTGAACTCACGTAGCCCAAAGAAGTTATCGAGAATTCTTCTGTCTAGTGTTATATGCAGAAATACCGTTTCAAACGAAATCCCCAGAGAGGTCCAAATATCCACTTGGAAACTTTACAAACAGAGTGTTTCCAAACTGCTCTATGAAAAGAAAGGTTAAACTCTGTGAGTGGAACGCACACATCACCAAGTGGTTGCTGAGAATGATTCTCTCAAGTTTTTATGCGAAGATATTTCCTTTTCTACCTTTGGCCCCAAAGCGCATGAAATCTCCACTTGCATATTCCACAAAAAGAGGGTTTCAAATCTGCTGTGTCTAAAGGACGGTTCAACTCTGTGAGATTAACACTCGCAGCCCAAAGAAGTTACTGAGAATTCTTCTGTCTAGCGTTATATGCAGAAATCCAGTTTCCAAAGAAATCCCCAGAGAGGTCCAAATATCCACTTGCAGACTTTACAAACAGAGTGTTTCCAAACTGCTCTATGAAAAGAAATGTTAAACGCTGTGATTCGAACGCACACATCACCAAGTGGTTGCTGAGAATGATTCTCTCTAGTTTTTATACGAAGATATTTCCTTTCCTACCGTAGGCCCCAAAGCGCTTGAAATCTCCACTTTCAAATTCCATAAAAAGAGGGTTACAAATCTGCTGTGTCTAAAGGAAGGTTCAACTCTGTGAGTTAAACACACGCAGCACAAACAAGTTACTGAGAATTCTTCTGTCTAGGGTTATATGCAGGACTCCCGTTTCAAACAAAATCCCCAGAGAGGTCCAAATATCCACTTGCAGACTTTACAAACAGAGTGTTTCCAAACTGCTCTATGAAAAGAAAGGTTAAACTCTGTGAGTGGAACGCACACATCACCATGTGTTTGCAGAGAATGATTCTCTCTAATTTTTATACGAAGATATTTCCTTTTGTACCATTGGCCCCAAAGCGCTTGAAATCTCCACTTGCAAATTCCACAAATTGAGGGTTTCAAATCTGGTCTGTCGAAAGGAAGGTTCAACTCTGTGAGTTTAACACTCGCAGCCCAAAGAAGTTACTGAGAATTCTTCTGTCTAGCGTTATATGCAGAAATCCCGTTTCCAAAGAAATCCCCAGAGAGCTCCAAATATCCACTTGGTGACTTTACAAACAGAGTGTTTCCAAACTGCTCTATGAAAAGAAAGGTTAAACGCTGTGATTCGAACGCACACATCACCAAGTGGTTGCTGAGAATGATTCTCTCTAGTTTTTATACGAAGATATTTCCTTTCCTACCGTAGGTCCCAAAGGGCTTGAAATCTCCACTTTCAAATTCCATAAAAATAGGGTTTCAAATCTGCTGTGTCTAAAGGAAGGTTCAGCTCTGTGAGTTGAACACACGCAGCGCAAACAAGTTACTAGGAATTCTTCTGTCTAGCGTTATATGCAGAAATCCCGTTTCAAACGAAATCCCCAGAGAGGTCCAAATATCCACTTGGAGACTTTAGAAACAGAGTATTTCCAAACTGCTCTATGAAAAGAAAGGTTAAACTCTGTGAGTGGATCGAAAACATCACCAAGTGGTTGCTGAGAATGATTCTCTCTAGTTTTTATGCAAAGATATTTCCTTTTGTACCGTTGGCCACAAAGCGCTTGAAATCTCCACTTGCAAATTCCACAAATTGATGGTTTCAAATCTGCTCTGTCTAAAGGAAGGTTCAACTCTGTGAAATGAACACACGCAGCCCAAAGAAGTTACTGAGAATTCTTCTGTCTAGCGTTATATGCACAAATCCCGTTTCCTACGAAATCCCCAGAGAGGTCCAAATATCCACTTGCAGACTTTACAAACAGAGTGCTTCCAAACTGCTCTATGAAAAGAAAGGTTAAACTCTGTGAGTGGAACGCACACATCACCAAGTGGTTGCAGAGAATGATTCTCTCTAATTTTTATATGAAGATATTTCCTTTTCTACCGTCGGCTCCAAAGCGCTTGAAACCTCCCCTTTCAAATTCCACGAAAAGAGTGTTTCAAATCTGCTCTGTCTAAAGGAAGGTTCAACTCTGTGAGTTCAACACACGTAGCCCAAAGAAGTTATTGAGAATTCTTCTGTCTAGAGTTATATGCAGAAATCCCGTTTCCAACGAAATCCTCAAAGAGGTCCAAATATCCACTTGCAGACTTTACAAACAGAGTGTTTCCAAACTGCTCAATGAAAAGAAAGGTTAAACTCTGTGAGTGGAACGAACACATCACCAAGTGGTTGCTGAGAATGATTCTCTCTAGTTTTTATACGAAGATATTTCGTTTTCTACCGTTGGCCCAAAGCGCTTGAAATCTCTACTTGCAAATTCCACGAAAAGAGGGTTTCAAATCTGCTCTGTCTAAAGGAAGGTTCAACTCTGTGAGTTGAACACACACAGCCCAAAGAAGTTACTGAGAGTTCTTCTGTCTAGCGTTACATGCAGAAATCCCGTTTCCAACGAAATCCTCATTGGGGTCCAAATATCCACTTGCAGACTTTACAAACAGAGTGTTTCCAAACTGCTCTATGGAAAGAAAGGTTAAACTCTGTGAGTGGAACGCACACATCACCAAGTGGTTGCTGAGAATGATTCTCTCTAGTTTTAATGCGAAGAAATTTCCTTTTCTACCGTTGGCCCCAAAGCGCTTGAAATCTCCACTTGCATATTCCACAAAAAGAGGGTTTCAAATCTGCTCTGTTGAAAGGACGGTTCAACTCTTTGACTTTAACACTCGCAGCCAAAAGAAGTTACTGAGAATTCTTCTGTCTAGCGTTATTTGCAGAAATCCCGTTTCCAAAGAAATCCCCAGAGAGGTCCAAATATCCACTTGCAGACTTTACAAACAGAGTGTTTCCAAACTGTTCTATGAAAAGAAAGGTTAAACGCTGTGATTCGAACGCACACATCACCAAGTTGTTGCTGAGAATGATTCTCTCTAGTTTTTATACAAAGATATTTCCTTTCCTACCGTTGGCCCCAAAGCGCTTGAAATCTCCACTTTCAAATTCCATAAAAAGGGGGTTTCAAATCTGCTGTGTCTAAAGGAAGGTTCAACTCTGTGAGTTGAACACACGCAGCACAAACAAGTTACTGAGAATTCTTCCTTCTAGCGTTATATGCAGAAATCCCGTTTCCAACGAAATCCTCAAAGGGGTCCAAATATCCACTTGCAGACTTTACAAACAGAGTGTTTCCAGACTGCTCTATGAAAAGAAAGGTTAAACTCTGTGAGTGAAATGCACACATCACCAAGTGGTTGCTGAGACTGATTCTCTCTAGTTTTTATGCGAAGATATTTCCTTTTCTACATTTGGCCCCAAAAGCTTGAAATCTCCACTTGCATATTCCACAAAAAGAGGGTTTCAAATCTGCTGGGTCTAAAGGACGGTTCAACTCTGTGAGTTTAACACTCGCAGCCCAAAGAAGTTACTGAGAATTCTTCTGTCTAGCGTTATATGCAGAAAACCCGTTTCCTAAGAAATCCCCAGAGAGGTCCAAATATCCACTTGCAGACTTTACGAACAGAGTGTTTCCAAACTGCTCTATGAATAGAAAGGTTAAACGCTGTAATTCGTACGCACAGATCACCAAGTGGTTGCTGAGAATGATTCTCTCTAGTTTTTATACGAAGATATTTCCTTTCCTAAAGTTGGTCCCAAAGCGCTTGAAATCTCCACTTTCAAATTCCATAAAAAGAGGGTTTCAAATCTGCTGTGTCTAAAGGACGGGTCAACTCTGTGAGTTTAACACTCCCAGCCCAAAGAAGTTACTGAGAATTCTTCTGTCTAGCGGTATATGCAGAAATCCCGTTTCCAAACAAATCCCCAGAGAGGTCCAAATTTCCACTTGCAGACTTTACAAACAGAGTGTTTCCAAACTGCTCTATGAAAAGAAAGGTTAAACTCTGTGAGTGGAACGAACACATCACCAAGTGGTTGCTGAGAATGATTCTCTCTAGTTTTTATATGAAGATATTTCCTTTTCTACCGTTGGCCCCAAAACGCTTAAAATCTCCACTTGCAAATTCCACGAAAAGAGGGTTTCAAATCTGCTGGTTCTAAAGGACGGTTCAACTCTGTGAGTTTAACACTCGCAGCCCAAAGAAGTTACTGAGAATTCTTCTGTCTAGCGTTATATGCAGAAATGCCGTTTCCAACGAAATCCTCAAAGGGGTCCAAATATCCACTTGCAGACTTTAAAACAGAGTGTTTCCAAAGTGCTCTATAAAAAGAAAGGTTAAACTCTGTGAGTGGAACGCACACATCACCAAGTGGTTGCTGAGAATGATTCTTTCTACTTTTTATACGAAGATATATACTTTTCTACCGTAGTCCCCAAAGCGCTTGAAGCCTCCACATGCAAATTCCACGAAAAGAGGGTTTCAAATCTGCTCTGTCTAAAGGAAGGTTCAACGCTGTGAGTGGAACGCACACATCACCAAGTGGTTGCTGAGGATGATTCTCTCTAGTTTTTATATGAAGATATTTACTTTTCTGCCGTTGTCCCCAAAGCGCTTGAAATCTCCACTTGCAAATTCCACAAAAAGAGAGTTTTAAATCTGCTCTGTCTAAAGGAAGGTTCAACTCTGTGAGATGAACACACGTAGCCGAAAGAAGTTACTGGGAATTCTTCTGTATAGCATTATATGCAGAAATCCCGTTTCCAAGGAAATCCTCAAAGTGGTCCAAATATCCACTTGCAGACATTACAAACTGTGTGTTTCCAAACTCCTCTATAAGAAGAAAAGTTAAACTCTGTGAGTGGAATACACACATCACCAACTGGTTGCTGAGAATGATTCTCTCTAGTTTTTATGCGAAGATATTTCCTTTTCTACCATTGGCCCCAAAGCGCTTGAAACCTCCACTTGCAAATTCCACAAAAAGAGGGTTTCAAATATGCTCTGTCTAAAGGAAGGTTCAACTCTGTGAGTTGAACACACGTAGCCCAAAGAAGTTACTGAGAATTCTTCTGTCTAGCGTTATATGCAGAAATCCCGTTTCCAAGGAAATCCTCAAAGGGGTCCAAATATCCACTTGCAGACACTACAAACAGAGTGTTGCCAAACTGCTCTATGAAAAGAAAGGTTAAACTCTGTGAGTGGAACGCACACATCACCAAGTGGTTGCTGAGAATGATTCTTTCTAGTTTTTATACGAAGATATATCGTTTTCTACCGTAGTCCCGAAAGCGCTTGAAGCCTCCACATGCAAATTCCACGAAAAGAGGCTTTCAAATCTGCTCTGTCTAAAGGAAGGTTCAACGCTGTGATTGGAACGCATACATCACCAAGTGGTTGCTGAGAATGATTCTCTCTAGTTTTTATGTGAAGATATTTACTTTTCTGCCGTTGACCCCAAAGCGCTTGAAATCTCCACTTGCAAATTCCACAAAAAGAGAGTTTTAAACCTGCTCTGTCTAAAGGAAGGTTCAACTCTGTGAGATGAACACACGTAGCCGAAAGAAGTTACTGGGAATTCTTCTGTATAGCATTATATGCAGAAATCCCGTTTCCAAAGAAATCCTCAAAGAGGTCCAAATATCCACTTACAGACATTACAAACAGTGTGTTTCCAAACTCCTCTATAAGAAGAAAAGTTAAACTCTGTGAGTGGAATCCACACATCACCAACTGGTTGCTGAGAATGATTCTCTCTAGTTTTTATGCGAAGATATTTCCTTTTCTACCATTGGCCCCAAGGCGCTTGAAACCTCCACTTGCAAATTCCACAAAAAGAGGGTTTCAAATCTCCTCTGTCTAAACGAAGGTTCAACTCTGTAAGTTGAACACACGCAACCCTAAGAAGTTACTGAGAATTCTTCTGTCCAGCCTTAGATGATGAAATCCCGTTTCCTACGAAATCCTCAAAGAGGTCAAAATATCCACTTGCAGACTTTACAAACTGAGTGTTTCCAAACTGCTCTGTGAAAAGAAAGGTTAAACTCTGTGAGTGGAAGGCACACATCACAAAGTGGTTTCTGAGAATGATTCTCTCTAGTTTTTATACGAAGATATTTCCTTTTCTTCTGTTGGCCCCAAAGCGCATGAAATCTCCCCTTTCGAATTCCACAAAAAGAGGGTTTCGAATCTGCTCTGTCTAAAGGATGGTTCAACTCTGTGAGTTGAACACACGCAACCCAAAGAAGTTACCGAGAATTCTTCTGTCTAGCATTAGATGAAGAAATCCCGTTTCCAACGAAAACCTCAAAGAGGACCAAATATCCACTTGCAGACTTTACAAACTGAGTGTTTCCAAACTGCTCTATGAAAAGAAAGGTTAAACTATGTGAGTGGAATGCACACATCACAAAGCTGTTTCTGAGCATTATTCTCTGTAGTTTTTATATGAAGATATTTACTTTTCTTCCGTTGGCACCCAAGGCACATGAAATCTCCACTTGCAAATTCCACAAAAAGAGGGTTTCGAATCTGCTCTGTGTAAAGGAAAGTTCAACTCTGTGAGTTGAACACACGCAACCCAAAGAAGGTACTGATAATTCTTCTGCCTAGCATTAGATGAAGAAATCCCGTTTCCAACGAAATCCACAAATAGGTCCGAATATCCACTTCCAGACTCTACAAACAGAGTGTTTGCAAACTGGTCTATGAAAAGAAAGTTTAAACTCTGTGAGTGGAAAGCACACATCACAAAGTGGTTTCTGAGAATGATTCTTTCTAGTTTTTATGTGAAGATATTTCCTTTTCTAATGTTGGCCCCAAAGCGCTTGAAATCTCCACATGGAAATTCCACAAAAAGAGGGTTTCAAGTCTGGTCTGTCCAAAGGAAAGTTCAAATCTGTGAGTGGAACACACGCAAACCAAAGAAGTTACTGAGAATTCTTCTGTCTAGCATTAGATGAAGAAATCCCTTATCCAATGAAATCCTCAAAGAGGTCGAATTATCAACTTACAGACGTTACAATGTGAGTGTTTCCAAACTGCTCTATGAAAAGGAAGGTTAAACTCTGTGAGTGGAACGCACACATCACAAAGTTGTTTCTGAGAATGATTCTCTCTAGTTTTTATACGCAGATATTTCCTTTTCTACCGTTGGCCCCAAAGAGCTTCAAATCTCCAATTGTAGATTCCACAAAAAGAGGGTTTCAAATCTGCTCTGTCTAAAGAATGGTTCAACTCTGTGAGTTGAAAACACGCAACACAAAGAAGTTACTGAGAATTCTTCTGTCCAGCATTAGATTAAAAATCCCATTTCCAACAAAATCCTCAAAGAGGTACAAATATCCACTTGCAGACTTTACAAACTGAGTGTTTCCAAACTGCTCTATGTAAAGAAAGGTTAAACTCTGTGAGTGAAACGCACACATCACAACGTGGCTTCTGAGAATGATTCTCTCTAGTTTTCATACGCAGTTATTTCCTTTTCTACCGTTGGCCCCAAAGCGCTTGAAATCTCCACCTGCAAATTCCACAAAAAGAGGGTTTCGAATCTTCTCTGTGTAAAGGAAGATTCAGCTCTGTGAGTCAAAAACACGCAACCCAAAGAAGTTACTGAGAATTCTTCTGTCTAGCATTAGATGAAGAAATCCCGTTTCCATCGAAATCCTCAAAGAGGTCCAAATATCCACTTGCAGACTTTACAAACTGAGTGTTTCCAAACTGCTCTATGAAAAGGAAGGTTAAACTCTGTGAGTGGAAGGCACTCATCACAAAGTGGTTTCTGAGAATTATTCTCTGTAGTTTTTATATGAAGATATTTCCTTTTCTTCCATTGGCCTCAAATCGCATGAAATCTACACTTGCAAATTCCACAAAAAGAGGGTTTAGTATCTGCTCTGTGTAAAGGAAGGTTCAACTCTGTGAGTCGAACACACGCAACCCAAAGAAGTTACTGAGAATTCTTCTGTATAGCATTAGATGAAGAAATCCCATTACCAATGAAATCCTGAAAGAGATCCAATTATCAACTTGCAGACTTTACAAACTGAGTGTTTCCAAACTGCTCTATGAAAAGAAAGGTTAAACTCTGTGAGTGGAACACACACATCACAAACTGGTTTCTGAGAATGATTCTCTCTAGTTTTTATAGGCAGATATTTCCTTTTCTTCCATTGGCCTTAAAGCACTTGAAATCTCCACTTGCAAATTCCACAAAAAGAGGGTTTCAAATCTCCTCTGTCTAAAGGAATGTTCAACTCTGTGAGTTGAACACACGCAACCCAAAGAAGTTACTGAGAATTCTTCTGTCCAGCATTAGATGAAGAAATCCCGTTTCCAACGAAATCCTCAGAGTTCCAAATATCCGCTTGAAGACCTTACAAACTGAGTGTTTCCCAACTGCTCAATGAAAACAAAGGTTAAACTCTGTGAGGGGAATGCACACATCACAAGGTGGTTTCTGAGAATGATTCTCTGTAGTTTTTATACGAAGATATTTCCTTTTCTTCCGTTGGCCTCAAAGCACATGAAATCTACATTTGCAAATTCCACAAAAAGAGTGTTCCAAATCTGCTCTGTGTAAAGGAAGGTTCAACTCTGTGAGTTGAACACACGCAACCCAAAGAAGTTACTGAGAATTCTTCTGTCTAGCATTAGATGAAGAAATCCCTTTTCCGATGAAATCCTCAAAGAGGTCGAATTATCAACTTGCAGACTTTACAAACTGAGTGTTTCCAAACTGCTCTATGAAAAGAAAGGTTAAACTCTGTGAGTGGAACGCACACATCACAAAGTGGTTTCTCAGAATGATTCTCTCTTGTTTTTATATGCAGATATTTCCTTTTCTTCTGTTGGCCCCAAAACACTTGAAATCTCCACTTGCAAATTCCATAAAACGAGGGTTTCAAATCTGCTCTGTCTAAAGGATGGTTCAACTCTGTGAGTTGAACACACGCAAGCCAAAGAAGTTACTGAGAATTCTTCTGTCCAGCATTAGAGGAAGAAATCCCGTTTCCAATGAAATCCTCAAAGAGGTGCAAATATCCACTTGCAGACTTTACAAACTGAGTGTTTCCAAACTGCTCTATGAAAAGAAAGGTTAAACTCTGTGAGTGGAACACACACAACACAAAGTGGATTATTGGAATTATTCTCTGTAGTTTTTATACTAAGATATTTCCTTTTCTTCCATTGGCCCCAAAGCGCGTGAAATCTCCACTTGAAAATTCCACAAAAAGAGGGTTTCGAATCTTCTCTGGGTAAAGGAAGGTTCAATTCTGTGCATTGAAGACACGCAGCCCAAAGAAGTTACTGAGAATTCTTCTGTCTAGCATTAGATGAAGAAATCCCGTTTCCAATGAAATCCTCAAAGAGGTCGAATTGGCAACTTGCAGACTTTTCAAACTGAGTGTTTCTAAACTGCTCTATGAAAAGAAAGGTTAAAGTCTGTGAGTGGAAAGCACACATCACAAAGTGGTTTCTGAGAATGATTCTCTCAATTTTTATACGAAGATATTTCCTTTTCTACCGTTGGCCCAAAAGCGCTTGAAACCTCCACTTGCAAATTCCACAAAAAGAAGGTTTCGAATCTGCTCTGTGTAAAGGAAGGTTCAACTCTGTTAGTCCAATACAAGCAACCCAAAGAAGTTACTGAGAATTCTTCTCTCCAGCATTAGATGAAGAAATCCCGTTTCCAAAGAAATCCTCAAAGAGGTCCAAATATCCACTTGCAGAATTTACAAACTGAGAGTTTCCAAACTGCTCCATGAAAAGTAAGGTTAAACTCTGTGAGTGGAATGCACACATCACAAAGTGGTTTCTGAGAATGATTCTCTCTAATTTTTATACGCAGATATTTCCTTTTCTACCGTTGGCCACAAAGCGCATGAAAACTCCTATTGCAAATTCCACAAAAAGAGGGATTCAAATCTGCTTTGTGTAAAGGAAGTTTCAGCTCTGTGAGTCAAAAACATGCAACCCAAAGAAGTTACTGAGAATTCTTCTATCTAGCATTAGATGAAGAAATCCCGTTTCCAACGAAATCCTCAAAGAGGTCCAGTTATCCACTTGCAGACTTTACAAACTGAGTGTTTCCAAACTGCTCTATGATAAGAACGATTAAACTCTGTGAGTGGAAGGCACACATCACAAAGTGGTTTCTGAGAATTATTCTCTGTAGTTTTCATATGAAGATATTTCCTTTTCTTCCGTTGGCCTCAAAGCGCATGAAATCTCCACTTGCAAATTCCACAAAAAGAAGGTTTCGAATCTGCTCTGTGTAAAGGAAGGTGCAACTCTGTGAGTTGAACACACGCAACCCAAAGAAGTTACTGAGAATTCTTCTGTCTAGCATTAGATGAAGAAATCCCGTTTCCAATGAAATCCTCAAAGAGGTCCAAATATTCACTTGCAGACATTACAAACTGAGTGTTTCCAAACTGCTCTATGAAAAGAAAGGTTAAAATCTGTGAGTGGAACACACACATCACAAAGTGGCTTCTGAGAATGATTCTCGGTAGTTTTTATACGCAGATATTTCCTTTTCTACCGTTGGCATCAAAGCGCATGAAATCTCCACTTTCAAATTCCACAAAGAGAGAGTTTCGAATCTGCTCTGTGTAAAGGAAGGTTCAACTCTGTGAATCGAAAACATGCAACCCAAAGAAGTTACTGAGATTTCTTCTGTCCAGCATTAGATAAAGGAATCCCGTTTCCAACGAAATAATCAAAGGGGTCGAATTATCAACTTGCAGACTTTACAAACTGAGTGTTTCCAAACTGCTCTATGAAAAGACAGGTTAAATTTTGTGAGTGGAATGCACACATCACAAAGTGGTTTCTGAGAATCATTCTCTCTAGTTTTTATACGCAGATATTGCCTTTTTATCCGTTGGCCCCAAAGCGCATGAAATCTCCTATTGCAAATTCCACAAAAAGAGGGTTTCAAATCTGCTTTGTGTAAAGGAAAGTTCAGCTCTGTGAGTCGAACACACGCAACCCGAAGATGTTACTGAGAATTCTTCTGTCTAGCATTAGATTAAGAAATCCCGTTTCCAATGAAATCCTCAAAGAGGTCAAATTATCAACTTGCAGACTTTACAAACTGAGTGTTTCCAAACTGCTCTATAAAATAAAGGTTAAACTCTGTGAGTGGAATGCTCTCATCACAAAGTGGTTTCTGAGAATGATTCTCTCTAGTTTTTATACGCAGATATTTCCTTTTCTACCGTTGACCCCAATGCGCTTGAAATCTCCACTTGCAAATTCCACAAATAGAGGTTTTCAAATCTGCTCTGTCAAAAGGAAGGTTCAAATCTGTGAGTTGAACACACGCAACCCAAAGAAGTTACTGAGAATTCTTCTGTCTAGCATTTCACGCAGAAATCCAGTTTCCAGCGAAAACCTCAAAGACGTCCAAATATCCACTTGCAGATATTACAAATTGAGTGTTTCCAAACTGCTCTATGAAAAGAAAGGTTAAACTCTGTGAGTGGAACACACACATCACAAAGTGGTTTCTGAGAATGATTCTCTCTAGTTTTTACACGCAAATATTTCCTTTTCTTCCGTAGGCCTCAAAGCGCATGAAATCTCCACTTGCAAATTCCACAAAAAGAGGGTTTCTAATCTGCTCTGTGTAAAGCAAGGTTCAACTCTGTGAGTCAAACACACGCAAGCCAAAGAAGATACTGAGAATTCTTCTGTCCAGCATTAGATGAAGAAAACCCGTTTCCAACGAAATCCTGAAAGTGGTCCAAATATCCACTTGCAGACTTTACAAACTGGGTGTTTCAAAACTGCTCTATGAAAAGAAAGGTTAACCTCTGTGAATGGAAAGCACACATCACAAAGTGGTTTCTGAGAATCATTCTCTCTAATTTTTATACACAGATATTTCCTTTTCTACCATTGGCCCCAAAGCTCTTGAAATCTCCACTTGCAAATTACACAAAAACAGGGTTTCAAATCTGCTGTGTCTAAAGGAAGGTTCAACTCTGTGAGTGGAACACACGCAACACAAAGAAGTTACTGAGAATTTTTCTGTCCAACATTAGATGAAGAAATGCCCTTTCCAACGAAATCCTCAGAGGTCCAAATATCCACTTGCAGGCCAAATAAACTGAGTGTTTCCGAACTGCTCTGTGAAAAGAAAGGTTAACCTCTGTGAGTGGAACGCACACATCACAAAGTGGTTTCTGAGAATGATTCTCTCTAGTTTTTATACGCAGATATTTCCTTTTCTACCATAGGCCCCAAAGCGCATGAAAACTCCTATTGCAAATTCCACAAAAAGAGGGATTCAAATCTGCTTTGTGTAAAGGAAGTTTCAGCTCTGTGAGTCAAAAACACGCAACCCAAAGAAGTTACTGAGAATTCTTCTGTCTAGCATTAGATGAAGAAATCCCGTTTCCAATGAAATCCTCAAAGAGGTCCAAATATTCACTTGCAGACATTACAAACTGAGTGTTTCCAAACTGCTCTATGAAAAGAAAGGTTAAAATCTGTGAGTGGAACACACACATCACAAAGTGGCTTCTGAGAATGATTCTCGGTAGTTTTTATACGCAGATATTTCCTTTTCTACCGTTGGCATCAAAGCGCATGAAATCTCCACTTTCAAATTCCACAAAGAGAGAGTTTCGAATCTGCTCTGTGTAAAGGAAGGTTCAACTCTGTGAATCGAAAACATGCAACCCAAAGAAGTTACTGAGATTTCTTCTGTCCAGCATTAGATAAAGGAATCCCGTTTCCAACGAAATAATCAAAGGGGTCGAATTATCAACTTGCAGACTTTACAAACTGAGTGTTTCCAAACTGCTCTATGAAAAGACAGGTTAAATTTTGTGAGTGGAATGCACACATCACAAAGTGGTTTCTGAGAATCATTCTCTCTAGTTTTTATACGCAGATATTGCCTTTTTATCCGTTGGCCCCAAAGCGCATGAAATCTCCTATTGCAAATTCCACAAAAAGAGGGTTTCAAATCTGCTTTGTGTAAAGGAAAGTTCAGCTCTGTGAGTCGAACACACGCAACCTGAAGATGTTACTGAGAATTCTTCTGTCTAGCATTAGATTAAGAAATCCCGTTTCCAATGAAATCCTCAAAGAGGTCAAATTATCAACTTGCAGACTTTACAAACTGAGTGTTTCCAAACTGCTCTATGAAATAAAGGTTAAACTCTGTGAGTGGAATGCTCTCATCACAAAGTGGTTTCTGAGAATGATTCTCTCTAGTTTTTATACGCAGATATTTCCTTTTCTACCGTTCACCCCAATGCGCTTGAAATCTCCACTTGCAAATTCCACAAATAGAGGTTTCCAAATCTGCTCTGTCAAAAGGAAGGTTCAAATCTGTGAGTTGAACACACGCAACCCAAAGAAGTTACTGAGAATTCTTCTGTCTAGCATTTCACGCAGAAATCCAGTTTCCAGCGAAAACCTCAAAGACGTCCAAATATCCACTTGCAGATATTACAAATTGAGTGTTTCCAAACTGCTCTATGAAAAGAAAGGTTAAACTCTGTGAGTGGAACACACACATCACAAAGTGGTTTCTGAGAATGATTCTCTCTAGTTTTTACACGCAGATATTTCCTTTTCTTCCGTAGGCCTCAAAGCGCATGAAATCTCCACTTGCAAATTCCACAAAAAGAGGGTTTCTAATCTGCTCTGTGTAAAGCAAGGTTCAACTCTGTGAGTCAAACACACGCAAGCCAAAGAAGATACTGAGAATTCTTCTGTCCAGCATTAGATGAAGAAAACCCGTTTCCAACGAAATCCTGAAAGTGGTCCAAATATCCACTTGCAGACTTTACAAACTGAGTGTTTCAAAACTGCTCTATGAAAAGAAAGGTTAACCTCTGTGAATGGAAAGCACACATCACAAAGTGGTTTCTGAGAATCATTCTCTCTAATTTTTATACACAGATATTTCCTTTTCTACCATTGGCCCCAAAGCTCTTGAAATCTCCACTTGCAAATTACACAAAAACAGGGTTTCAAATCTGCTGTGTCTAAAGGAAGGTTCAACTCTGTGAGTGGAACACACGCAACACAAAGAAGTTACTGAGAATTTTTCTGTCCAACATTAGATGAAGAAATGCCCTTTCCAACGAAATCCTCAGAGGTCCAAATATCCACTTGCAGGCCTTATAAACTGAGTGTTTCTGAACTGCTCTGTGAAAAGAAAGGTTAACCTCTGTGAGTGGAACGCACACATCACAAAGTGGTTTCTGAGAATGATTCTCTCTAGTTTTTATACGCAGATATTTCCTTTTCTACCATAGGCCCCAAAGCGCATGAAAACTCCTTTTGCAAATTTCACAAAAAGAGGGATTCAAATCTGCTTTGTGTAAAGGAAGTTTCAGCTCTGTGAGTCAAAAACACGCAACCCAAAGAAGTTACTGAGAATTCTTCTATCTAGCATTAGATGAAGAAATCCCGTTTCAAACGAAATCCTCAAAGAGGTCCAGATATCCACTTGCAGACTTTACAAACTGAGTGTTTCCAAACTGCTCTATGATAAGAACGATTAAACTCTGTGAGTGGAAGGCACACATCACAAAGTGGTTTCTGAGAATTATTCTCTGTAGTTTTCATATGAAGATATTTCCTTTTCTTCCGTTGGCCTCAAAGCGCATGAAATCTCCACTTTCAAATTCCACAAAGAGAGAGTTTCGAATCTGCTCTGTGTAAAGGAAGGTTCAACTCTGTGAATCGAAAACATGCAACCCAAAGAAGTTACTGAGATTTCTTCTGTCCAGAATTAGATGAAGGAATCCCGTTTCCGACGAAATCCTCAAAGAGGTCCAAATATCCACTTACAGACTTTAGAAACTGAGTGTTTCCAAACTGCTCTATGAAAAGAAAGGTTAAACTCGGTGAGTGGAACGCACACATCACAAAGTGGTTTCTGAGAATCATTCTCTGTAGTTTTTATATGCAGATATTTCCTTTTCTACCGTTGGCCCCAAAGCACTTGAAATCTCCACTTTCAAATTACACAAAAACAGGGTTTCAAATCTGCTGTGTCTAAAGGAAAGTTCAACTCTGCGAATTTTTCACACGGAACCCAAAGAAGTTACTGAGAATTCTTCTGTCTAGCATTAGATGAAGAAATCCCTTATCCAACGATATCCTCAAAGAGGTCCAAATATCCACTTGCAGACTTTGCAAACTGAGTGTTTCCAAACTGCTCTATGAAAAGAAAGGTTAAACTCTCTGAGTGGAACACACACATCACAAAGTGGTTTCTGAGAATGATTCTCTCTAGTTTTTATACGCAGATATTTCCTTTTCTACTGTTGGCCCCAAAGCACATGAAATCTCCTCTTGAAAATTCCACAAAAAGAGGGTTTCAAATCTGCTTAGTGTAAAGGAAGGTTCAGCTCTGTGAGTTGAACACACGCAACCCAAAGAATTTACTGAGAATTCTTCTGTCTAGCATTAGATGAAGAAATCCCGTTTCCAACGAAATCCTCAAAGAGGTCCATATATCCACTTGCAGACTTTACAAACTGAGTGTCTCCACACTGCTCTATGAAAAGAAAGGTTAAATTCTGTGAGTGGAACACACACATCAAAAAGTGGTTTCTGAGAATGATTCTCTGTAGTTTTTATACAAAGATATTTCATTTTCTTCAGTTGGCCCCAATGCGCATGAAATCTCCACTTGCAAATTCCACAAAAAGAGGGTTTCAAATCTGCTCTGTCTAAAGGAAGGCTCAACTCTGTGAGTTGAACACACGCAACCCAAAGAATTTACTGAGAATTCTTCTGTCTAGCATTAGATGAAGAAATCCGATTTGCAACGAAATCTTCAAAGAGGTCCAAATATCCACTTGCAGACTTTACAAACTGAGTGTTTCCATACTGCTTTATCAAAAGAAAGGGTAAACTCTGTGAGAGGAACGCACACATCACAAAGTGGTTTCTGAGAATGATTCTCTGTAGTTTTTATACGAAGATATTTCATTTTCTTCCTTTGGCCCCAAATCGCATGAAATCTCCACTTGCAAATTCCACAAAAAGAGGTTTTGAATCTGCTCTGTGTAAAGGAATGTTCAACTCTGTGAGTTGAACACACGCAACCCAAAGAGGTTACTGAGAATTCTTCTGTCTAGCATTAGATGAAGAAATCCCGTTTCCAACGAAATCCTCAAAGAGGTCCAAATATCCACTTGCAGACATTTCAAACAGAGTGTTTCCAAACTGCTCTATGAAAAGAAAATTTAAAGTCGGTGAATGGAACACACACATCACAAAGTGGTTTCTGAGAATTATTCTCTGTAGTTTTTATATGAAGATATTTCCTTTTCTACCATTGGCCCCAAAGCGCTTGAAATCTCCACTTGCAAATACCACAAAAAGAGGGTTTCAAATCTGCTCTGTCTAAAGGAAGGTTCAACTCTGCGAATTGAACACACATAACCCAAGGAAGATACTGAGAATTCTTCTGTCTAGCATTAGATGAAGAAATCCCATTTCCAACCAAATCCTAAAAGAGGTCCAAATATCCACTTGTAGACTTTACAAACTGAATGTTTCCAAACTGCTCTATGAAAAGAAAGGTTAAACTGTGTGAGTGGAATGCGCACATCACAAAGTGGTTTCTGAGAATTATTCTCTGTAATTTTTATATGAAGATATTTACTTTTCTTCTGTTGGCCCCAAAACGCGTGAAATCTCCACTTGCAAATTTCACAAAAAGAGGGTTTCGAATCTGCTCTGTGTAAAGGAACGTTCAACTCTGTGAGTCGAACACATGCAACCCAAAGGAATTACTGAGAATTCTTCTGTCCAGCATTAGATAAAGAAAACCCATTTCCAACGAAATCCTCAAAGAGGTCCAAATTTCCACTTGCAGACCTTACAAACTGAGTGTTTCCAAACTGCTCTATGAAAAGAAAGGTTGAACTCTGTGAGTGGAACGCACACATCACAAAGCGGTTTCTGAGAATGATTCTCTCTAGTTTTTATAGGCAGATATTTCCTTTTCTACCATTGGCCCAAAGCACATGTAATCTCCACTTGCAATTTCAACAAAAAGAGGGTTTCAAATCTGCTCTGTCGAAAGGAAGGTTCAACTCTGTGAGTTTAACACTCGCAGCCCAAAGAAGTTACTGAGAATTCTTCTGTCTAGCGTTATATGCAGAAATCCCGTTTCCAAAGAAATCCCCAGAGAGCTCCAAATATCCACTTGCTGACTTTACAAACAGAGTGTTTCCAAACTGCTCTATGAAAAGAAAGGTTAAACGCTGTGATTCGAACGCACACATCACCAAGTGGTTGCTGAGAATGATTCTCTCTAGTTTTTATACGAAGATATTTCCTTTCCTACCGTAGGTCCCAAAGCGCTTGAAATCTCCACTTTCAAATTCCATAAAAATAGGGTTTCAAATCTGCTGTGTCTAAAGGAAGGTTCAGCTCTGTGAGTTGAACACACGCAGCGCAAACAAGTTACTAGGAATTCTTCTGTCTAGCGTTATATGCAGAAATCCCGTTTCAAACGAAATCCCCAGAGAGGTCCAAATATCCACTTGGAGACTTTAGAAACAGAGTATTTCCAAACTGCTCTATGAAAAGAAAGGTTAAACTCTGTGAGTGGATCGAAAACATCACCAAGTGGTTGCTGAGAATGATTCTCTCTAGTTTTTATGCAAAGATATTTCCTTTTGTACCGTTGGCCACAAAGCGCTTGAAATCTCCACTTGCAAATTCCACAAATTGATGGTTTCAAATCTGCTCTGTCTAAAGGAAGGTTCAACTCTGTGAAATGAACACACGCAGCCCAAAGAAGTTACTGAGAATTCTTCTGTCTAGAGTTATATGCACAAATCCCGTTTCCTACGAAATCCCCAGAGAGGTCCAAATATCCACTTGCAGACTTTACAAACAGAGTGCTTCCAAACTGCTCTATGAAAAGAAAGGTTAAACTCTGTGAGTGGAACGCACACATCACCAAGTGGTTGCAGAGAATGATTCTCTCTAATTTTTATATGAAGATATTTCCTTTTCTACCGTCGGCTCCAAAGCGCTTGAAACCTCCCCTTTCAAATTCCACGAAAAGAGTGTTTCAAATCTGCTCTGTCTAAAGGAAGGTTCAACTCTGTGAGTTCAACACACGTAGCCCAAAGAAGTTATTGAGAATTCTTCTGTCTAGAGTTATATGCAGAAATCCCGTTTCCAACGAAATCCTCAAAGAGGTCCAAATATCCACTTGCAGACTTTACAAACAGAGTGTTTCCAAACTGCTCAATGAAAAGAAAGGTTAAACTCTGTGAGTGGAACGAACACATCACCAAGTGGTTGCTGAGAATGATTCTCTCTAGTTTTTATACGAAGATATTTCGTTTTCTAACGTTGGCCCCAAAGCGCTTGAAATCTCTACTTGCAAATTCCACGAAAAGAGGGTTTCAAATCTGCTCTGTCTAAAGGAAGGTTCAACTCTGTGAGGTGAACACACACAGCTGAAAGAAGTTACTGAGAGTTCTTCTGTCTAGCGTTACATGCAGAAATCCCGTTTCCAACGAAATCCTCATTGGGGTCCAAATATCCACTTGCAGACTTTACAAACAGAGTGTTTCCAAACTGCTCTATGAAAAGAAAGGTTAAACTCTGTGAGTGGAACGCACACATCACCAAGTGGTTGCTGAGAATGATTCTCTCTAGTTTTAATGCGAAGAAATTTCCTTTTCTACCGTTGGCCCCAAAGCGCTTGAAATCTCCACATGCATATTCCACAAAAAGAGGGTTTCAAATCTGCTCTGTTGAAAGGACGGTTCAACTCTGTGACTTTAACACTCGCAGCCAAAAGAAGTTACTGAGAATTCTTCTGTCTAGCGTTATTTGCAGAAATCCCGTTTCCAAAGAAATCCCCAGAGAGGTCCAAATATCCACTTGCAGACTTTACAAACAGAGTGTTTCCAAACTGTTCTATGAAAAGAAAGGTTAAACGCTGTGATTCGAACGCACACATCACCAAGTTGTTGCTGAGAATGATTCTCTCTAGTTTTTATACAAAGATATTTCCTTTCCTACCGTTGGCCCCAAAGCGCTTGAAATCTCCACTTTCAAATTCCATAAAAAGGGGGTTTCAAATCTGCTGTGTCTAAAGGAAGGTTCAACTCTGTGAGTTGAACACACGCAGCGCAAACAAGTTACTGAGAATTCTTCCTTCTAGCGTTATATGCAGAAATCCCGTTTCCAACGAAATCCTCAAAGGGGTCCAAATATCCACTTGCAGACTTTACAAACAGAGTGTTTCCAGACTGCTCTATGAAAAGAAAGGTTAAACTCTGTGAGTGAAATGCACACATCACCAAGTGGTTGCTGAGACTGATTCTCTCTAGTTTTTATGCGAAGATATTTCCTTTTCTACATTTGGCCCCAAAAGCTTGAAATCTCCACTTGCATATTCCACAAAAAGAGGGTTTCAAATCTGCTGGGTCTAAAGGACGGTTCAACTCTGTGAGTTTAACACTCGCAGCGCAAAGAAGTTACTGAGAATTCTTCTGTCTAGCGTTATATGCAGAAAACCCGTTTCCTAAGAAATCCCCAGAGAGGTCCAAATATCCACTTGCAGACTTTACGAACAGAGTGTTTCCAAACTGCTCTATGAATAGAAAGGTTAAACGCTGTAATTCGAACGCACAGATCACCAAGTGGTTGCTGAGAATGATTCTCTCTAGTTTTTATACGAAGATATTTCCTTTCCTAAAGTTGGTCCCAAAGCGCTTGAAATCTCCACTTTCAAATTCCATAAAAAGAGGGTTTCAAATCTGCTGTGTCTAAAGGACGGGTCAACTCTGTGAGTTTAACACTCCCAGCCCAAAGAAGTTACTGAGAATTCTTCTGTCTAGCGGTATATGCAGAAATCCCGTTTCCAAACAAATCCCCAGAGAGGTCCAAATTTCCACTTGCAGACTTTACAAACAGAGTGTTTCCAAACTGCTCTATGAAAAGAAAGGTTAAACTCTGTGAGTGGAACGAACACATCACCAAGTGGTTGCTGAGAATGATTCTCTCTAGTTTTTATATGAAGATATTTCCTTTTCTACCGTTGGCCCCAAAACGCTTAAAATCTCCACTTGCAAATTCCACGAAAAGAGGGTTTCAAATCTGCTGGTTCTAAAGGACGGTTCAACTCTGTGAGTTTAACACTCGCAGCCCAAAGAAGTTACTGAGAATTCTTCTGTCTAGCGTTATATGCAGAAATGCCGTTTCCAACGAAATCCTCAAAGGGGTCCAAATATCCACTTGCAGACTTTAAAACAGAGTGTTTCCAAAGTGCTCTATAAAAAGAAAGGTTAAACTCTGTGAGTGGAACGCACACATCACCAAGTGGTTGCTGAGAATGATTCTTTCTACTTTTTATACGAAGATATATACTTTTCTACCGTAGTCCCCAAAGCGCTTGAAGCCTCCACATGCAAATTCCACGAAAAGAGGGTTTCAAATCTGCTCTGTCTAAAGGAAGGTTCAACGCTGTGAGTGGAACGCACACATCACCAAGTGGTTGCTGAGGATGATTCTCTCTAGTTTTTATATGAAGATATTTACTTTTCTGCCGTTGACCCCAAAGCGCTTGAAATCTCCACTTGCAAATTCCACAAAAAGACAGTTTTAAATCTGCTCTGTCTAAAGGAAGGTTCAACTCTGTGAGATGAACACACGTAGCCGAAAGAAGTTACTGGGAATTCTTCTGTATAGCATTATATGCAGAAATCCCGTTTCCAAGGAAATCCTCAAAGTGGTCCAAATATCCACTTGCAGACATTACAAACTGTGTGTTTCCAAACTCCTCTATAAGAAGAAAAGTTAAACTCTGTGAGTGGAATACACACATCACCAACTGGTTGCTGAGAATGATTCTCTCTAGTTTTTATGCGAAGATATTTCCTTTTCTACCATTGGCCCCAAAGCGCTTGAAACCTCCACTTGCAAATTCCACAAAAAGAGGGTTTCAAATATGCTCTGTCTAAAGGAAGGTTCAACTCTGTGAGTTGAACACACGTAGCCCAAAGAAGTTACTGAGAATTCTTCTGTCTAGCGTTATATGCAGAAATCCCGTTTCCAAGGAAATCCTCAAAGGGGTCCAAATATCCACTTGCAGACACTACAAACAGAGTGTTGCCAAACTGCTCTATGAAAAGAAAGGTTAAACTCTGTGAGTGGAACGCACACATCACCAAGTGGTTGCTGAGAATGATTCTTTCTAGTTTTTATACGAAGATATATCGTTTTCTACCGTAGTCCCGAAAGCGCTTGAAGCCTCCACATGCAAATTCCACGAAAAGAGGCTTTCAAATCTGCTCTGTCTAAAGGAAGGTTCAACGCTGTGATTGGAACGCATACATCACCAAGTGGTTGCTGAGAATGATTCTCTCTAGTTTTTATGTGAAGATATTTACTTTTCTGCCGTTGACCCCAAAGCGCTTGAAATCTCCACTTGCAAATTCCACAAAAAGAGAGTTTTAAACCTGCTCTGTCTAAAGGAAGGTTCAACTCTGTGAGATGAACACACGTAGCCGAAAGAAGTTACTGGGAATTCTTCTGTATAGCATTATATGCAGAAATCCCGTTTCCAAAGAAATCCTCAAAGAGGTCCAAATATCCACTTACAGACATTACAAACAGTGTGTTTCCAAACTCCTCTATAAGAAGAAAAGTTAAACTCTGTGAGTGGAATCCACACATCACCAACTGGTTGCTGAGAATGATTCTCTCTAGTTTTTATGCGAAGATATTTCCTTTTCTACCATTGGCCCCAAGGCGCTTGAAACCTCCACTTGCAAATTCCACAAAAAGAGGGTTTCAAATCTCCTCTGTCTAAACGAAGGTTCAACTCTGTAAGTTGAACACACGCAACCCTAAGAAGTTACTGAGAATTCTTCTGTCCAGCCTTAGATGATGAAATCCCGTTTCCTACGAAATCCTCAAAGAGGTCAAAATATCCACTTGCAGACTTTACAAACTGAGTGTTTCCAAACTGCTCTGTGAAAAGAAAGGTTAAACTCTGTGAGTGGAAGGCACACATCACAAAGTGGTTTCTGAGAATGATTCTCTCTAGTTTTTATACGAAGATATTTCCTTTTCTTCTGTTGGCCCCAAAGCGCATGAAATCTCCCCTTTCGAATTCCACAAAAAGAGGGTTTCGAATCTGCTCTGTCTAAAGGATGGTTCAACTCTGTGAGTTGAACACACGCAACCCAAAGAAGTTACCGAGAATTCTTCTGTCTAGCATTAGATGAAGAAATCCCGTTTCCAACGAAAACCTCAAAGAGGACCAAATATCCACTTGCAGACTTTACAAACTGAGTGTTTCCAAACTGCTCTATGAAAAGAAAGGTTAAACTATGTGAGTGGAATGCACACATCACAAAGCTGTTTCTGAGCATTATTCTCTGTAGTTTTTATATGAAGATATTTACTTTTCTTCCGTTGGCACCCAAGGCACATGAAATCTCCACTTGCAAATTCCACAAAAAGAGGGTTTCGAATCTGCTCTGTGTAAAGGAAAGTTCAACTCTGTGAGTTGAACACACGCAACCCAAAGAAGGTACTGATAATTCTTCTGCCTAGCATTAGATGAAGAAATCCCGTTTCCAACGAAATCCACAAATAGGTCCGAATATCCACTTCCAGACTCTACAAACAGAGTGTTTGCAAACTGGTCTATGAAAAGAAAGTTTAAACTCTGTGAGTGGAAAGCACACATCACAAAGTGGTTTCTGAGAATGATTCTTTCTAGTTTTTATGTGAAGATATTTCCTTTTCTAATGTTGGCCCCAAAGCGCTTGAAATCTCCACATGGAAATTCCACAAAAAGAGGGTTTCAAGTCTGGTCTGTCCAAAGGAAAGTTCAAATCTGTGAGTGGAACACACGCAAACCAAAGAAGTTACTGAGAATTCTTCTGTCTAGCATTAGATGAAGAAATCCCTTATCCAATGAAATCCTCAAAGAGGTCGAATTATCAACTTACAGACGTTACAATGTGAGTGTTTCCAAACTGCTCTATGAAAAGGAAGGTTAAACTCTGTGAGTGGAACGCACACATCACAAAGTTGTTTCTGAGAATGATTCTCTCTAGTTTTTATACGCAGATATTTCCTTTTCTACCGTTGGCCCCAAAGAGCTTCAAATCTCCAATTGTAGATTCCACAAAAAGAGGGTTTCAAATCTGCTCTGTCTAAAGAATGGTTCAACTCTGTGAGTTGAAAACACGCAACACAAAGAAGTTACTGAGAATTCTTCTGTCCAGCATTAGATTAAAAATCCCATTTCCAACAAAATCCTCAAAGAGGTACAAATATCCACTTGCAGACTTTACAAACTGAGTGTTTCCAAACTGCTCTATGTAAAGAAAGGTTAAACTCTGTGAGTGAAACGCACACATCACAACGTGGCTTCTGAGAATGATTCTCTCTAGTTTTCATACGCAGTTATTTCCTTTTCTACCGTTGGCCCCAAAGCGCTTGAAATCTCCACCTGCAAATTCCACAAAAAGAGGGTTTCGAATCTTCTCTGTGTAAAGGAAGATTCAGCTCTGTGAGTCAAAAACACGCAACCCAAAGAAGTTACTGAGAATTCTTCTGTCTAGCATTAGATGAAGAAATCCCGTTTCCATCGAAATCCTCAAAGAGGTCCAAATATCCACTTGCAGACTTTACAAACTGAGTGTTTCCAAACTGCTCTATGAAAAGGAAGGTTAAACTCTGTGAGTGGAAGGCACTCATCACAAAGTGGTTTCTGAGAATTATTCTCTGTAGTTTTTATATGAAGATATTTCCTTTTCTTCCATTGGCCTCAAATCGCATGAAATCTACACTTGCAAATTCCACAAAAAGAGGGTTTAGTATCTGCTCTGTGTAAAGGAAGGTTCAACTCTGTGAGTCGAACACACGCAACCCAAAGAAGTTACTGAGAATTCTTCTGTATAGCATTAGATGAAGAAATCCCATTACCAATGAAATCCTGAAAGAGATCCAATTATCAACTTGCAGACTTTACAAACTGAGTGTTTCCAAACTGCTCTATGAAAAGAAAGGTTAAACTCTGTGAGTGGAACACACACATCACAAACTGGTTTCTGAGAATGATTCTCTCTAGTTTTTATAGGCAGATATTTCCTTTTCTTCCATTGGCCTTAAAGCACTTGAAATCTCCACTTGCAAATTCCACAAAAAGAGGGTTTCAAATCTCCTCTGTCTAAAGGAATGTTCAACTCTGTGAGTTGAACACACGCAACCCAAAGAAGTTACTGAGAATTCTTCTGTCCAGCATTAGATGAAGAAATCCCGTTTCCAACGAAATCCTCAGAGTTCCAAATATCCGCTTGAAGACCTTACAAACTGAGTGTTTCCCAACTGCTCAATGAAAACAAAGGTTAAACTCTGTGAGGGGAATGCACACATCACAAGGTGGTTTCTGAGAATGATTCTCTGTAGTTTTTATACGAAGATATTTCCTTTTCTTCCGTTGGCCTCAAAGCACATGAAATCTACATTTGCAAATTCCACAAAAAGAGTGTTCCAAATCTGCTCTGTGTAAAGGAAGGTTCAACTCTGTGAGTTGAACACACGCAACCCAAAGAAGTTACTGAGAATTCTTCTGTCTAGCATTAGATGAAGAAATCCCTTTTCCGATGAAATCCTCAAAGAGGTCGAATTATCAACTTGCAGACTTTACAAACTGAGTGTTTCCAAACTGCTCTATGAAAAGAAAGGTTAAACTCTGTGAGTGGAACGCACACATCACAAAGTGGTTTCTCAGAATGATTCTCTCTTGTTTTAATATGCAGATATTTCCTTTTCTTCTGTTGGCCCCAAAACACTTGAAATCTCCACTTGCAAATTCCATAAAACGAGGGTTTCAAATCTGCTCTGTCTAAAGGATGGTTCAACTCTGTGAGTTGAACACACGCAAGCCAAAGAAGTTACTGAGAATTCTTCTGTCCAGCATTAGAGGAAGAAATCCCGTTTCCAATGAAATCCTCAAAGAGGTGCAAATATCCACTTGCAGACTTTACAAACTGAGTGTTTCCAAACTGCTCTATGAAAAGAAAGGTTAAACTCTGTGAGTGGAACACACACAACACAAAGTGGATTATTGGAATTATTCTCTGTAGTTTTTATACTAAGATATTTCCTTTTCTTCCATTGGCCCCAAAGCGCGTGAAATCTCCACTTGAAAATTCCACAAAAAGAGGGTTTCGAATCTTCTCTGGGTAAAGGAAGGTTCAATTCTGTGCATTGAAGACACGCAGCCCAAAGAAGTTACTGAGAATTCTTCTGTCTAGCATTAGATGAAGAAATCCCGTTTCCAATGAAATCCTCAAAGAGGTCGAATTGGCAACTTGCAGACTTTTCAAACTGAGTGTTTCTAAACTGCTCTATGAAAAGAAAGGTTAAAGTCTGTGAGTGGAAAGCACACATCACAAAGTGGTTTCTGAGAATGATTCTCTCAATTTTTATACGAAGATATTTCCTTTTCTACCGTTGGCCCAAAAGCGCTTGAAACCTCCACTTGCAAATTCCACAAAAAGAAGGTTTCGAATCTGCTCTGTGTAAAGGAAGGTTCAACTCTGTTAGTCCAATACAAGCAACCCAAAGAAGTTACTGAGAATTCTTCTCTCCAGCATTAGATGAAGAAATCCCGTTTCCAAAGAAATCCTCAAAGAGGTCCAAATATCCACTTGCAGAATTTACAAACTGAGAGTTTCCAAACTGCTCCATGAAAAGTAAGGTTAAACTCTGTGAGTGGAATGCACACATCACAAAGTGGTTTCTGAGAATGATTCTCTCTAATTTTTATACGCAGATATTTCCTTTTCTACCGTTGGCCACAAAGTGCATGAAAACTCCTATTGCAAATTCCACAAAAAGAGGGATTCAAATCTGCTTTGTGTAAAGGAAGTTTCAGCTCTGTGAGTCAAAAACACGCAACCCAAAGAAGTTACTGAGAATTCTTCTATCTAGCATTAGATGAAGAAATCCCGTTTCCAACGAAATCCTCAAAGAGGTCCAGTTATCCACTTGCAGACTTTACAAACTGAGTGTTTCCAAACTGCTCTATGATAAGAACGATTAAACTCTGTGAGTGGAAGGCACACATCACAAAGTGGTTTCTGAGAATTATTCTCTGTAGTTTTCATATGAAGATATTTCCTTTTCTTCCGTTGGCCTCAAAGCGCATGAAATCTCCACTTGCAAATTCCACAAAAAGAAGGTTTCGAATCTGCTCTGTCTAAAGGAAGGTGCAACTCTGTGAGTTGAACACACGCAACCCAAAGAAGTTACTGAGAATTCTTCTGTCTAGCATTAGATGAAGAAATCCCGTTTCCAATGAAATCCTCAAAGAGGTCCAAATATTCACTTGCAGACATTACAAACTGAGTGTTTCCAAACTGCTCTATGAAAAGAAAGGTTAAAATCTGTGAGTGGAACACACACATCACAAAGTGGCTTCTGAGAATGATTCTCGGTAGTTTTTATACGCAGATATTTCCTTTTCTACCGTTGGCATCAAAGCGCATGAAATCTCCACTTTCAAATTCCACAAAGAGAGAGTTTCGAATCTGCTCTGTGTAAAGGAAGGTTCAACTCTGTGAATCGAAAACATGCAACCCAAAGAAGTTACTGAGATTTCTTCTGTCCAGCATTAGATAAAGGAATCCCGTTTCCAACGAAATAATCAAAGGGGTCGAATTATCAACTTGCAGACTTTACAAACTGAGTGTTTCCAAACTGCTCTATGAAAAGACAGGTTAAATTTTGTGAGTGGAATGCACACATCACAAAGTGGTTTCTGAGAATCATTCTCTCTAGTTTTTATACGCAGATATTGCCTTTTTATCCGTTGGCCCCAAAGCGCATGAAATCTCCTATTGCAAATTCCACAAAAAGAGGGTTTCAAATCTGCTTTGTGTAAAGGAAAGTTCAGCTCTGTGAGTCGAACACACGCAACCCGAAGATGTTACTGAGAATTCTTCTGTCTAGCATTAGATTAAGAAATCCCGTTTCCAATGAAATCCTCAAAGAGGTCAAATTATCAACTTGCAGACTTTACAAACTGAGTGTTTCCAAACTGCTCTATAAAATAAAGGTTAAACTCTGTGAGTGGAATGCTCTCATCACAAAGTGGTTTCTGAGAATGATTCTCTCTAGTTTTTATACGCAGATATTTCCTTTTCTACCGTTGACCCCAATGCGCTTGAAATCTCCACTTGCAAATTCCACAAATAGAGGTTTTCAAATCTGCTCTGTCAAAAGGAAGGTTCAAATCTGTGAGTTGAACACACGCAACCCAAAGAAGTTACTGAGAATTCTTCTGTCTAGCATTTCACGCAGAAATCCAGTTTCCAGCGAAAACCTCAAAGACGTCCAAATATCCACTTGCAGATATTACAAATTGAGTGTTTCCAAACTGCTCTATGAAAAGAAAGGTTAAACTCTGTGAGTGGAACACACACATCACAAAGTGGTTTCTGAGAATGATTCTCTCTAGTTTTTACACGCAAATATTTCCTTTTCTTCCGTAGGCCTCAAAGCGCATGAAATCTCCACTTGCAAATTCCACAAAAAGAGGGTTTCTAATCTGCTCTGTGTAAAGCAAGGTTCAACTCTGTGAGTCAAACACACGCAAGCCAAAGAAGATACTGAGAATTCTTCTGTCCAGCATTAGATGAAGAAAACCCGTTTCCAACGAAATCCTGAAAGTGGTCCAAATATCCACTTGCAGACTTTACAAACTGGGTGTTTCAAAACTGCTCTATGAAAAGAAAGGTTAACCTCTGTGAATGGAAAGCACACATCACAAAGTGGTTTCTGAGAATCATTCTCTCTAATTTTTATACACAGATATTTCCTTTTCTACCATTGGCCCCAAAGCTCTTGAAATCTCCACTTGCAAATTACACAAAAACAGGGTTTCAAATCTGCTGTGTCTAAAGGAAGGTTCAACTCTGTGAGTGGAACACACGCAACACAAAGAAGTTACTGAGAATTTTTCTGTCCAACATTAGATGAAGAAATGCCCTTTCCAACGAAATCCTCAGAGGTCCAAATATCCACTTGCAGGCCAAATAAACTGAGTGTTTCCGAACTGCTCTGTGAAAAGAAAGGTTAACCTCTGTGAGTGGAACGCACACATCACAAAGTGGTTTCTGAGAATGATTCTCTCTAGTTTTTATACGCAGATATTTCCTTTTCTACCATAGGCCCCAAAGCGCATGAAAACTCCTATTGCAAATTCCACAAAAAGAGGGATTCAAATCTGCTTTGTGTAAAGGAAGTTTCAGCTCTGTGAGTCAAAAACACGCAACCCAAAGAAGTTACTGAGAATTCTTCTGTCTAGCATTAGATGAAGAAATCCCGTTTCCAATGAAATCCTCAAAGAGGTCCAAATATTCACTTGCAGACATTACAAACTGAGTGTTTCCAAACTGCTCTATGAAAAGAAAGGTTAAAATCTGTGAGTGGAACACACACATCACAAAGTGGTTTCTGAGAATGATTCTCGGTAGTTTTTATATGCAGATATTTCCTTTTCTACCGTTGGCATCAAAGCGCATGAAATCTCCACTTTCAAATTCCACAAAGAGAGAGTTTCGAATCTGCTCTGTGTAAAGGAAGGTTCAACTCTGTGAATCGAAAACATGCAACCCAAAGAAGTTACTGAGATTTCTTCTGTCCAGCATTAGATAAAGGAATCCCGTTTCCAACGAAATAATCAAAGGAGTCGAATTATCAACTTGCAGACTTTACAAACTGAGTGTTTCCAAACTGCTCTATGAAAAGACAGGTTAAATTTTGTGAGTGGAATGCACACATCACAAAGTGGTTTCTGAGAATCATTCTCTCTAGTTTTTATACGCAGATATTGCCTTTTTATCCGTTGGCCCCAAAGCGCATGAAATCTCCTATTGCAAATTCCACAAAAAGAGGGTTTCAAATCTGCTTTGTGTAAAGGAAAGTTCAGCTCTGTGAGTCGAACACACGCAACCCGAAGATGTTACTGAGAATTCTTCTGTCTAGCATTAGATTAAGAAATCCCGTTTCCAATGAAATCCTCAAAGAGGTCAAATTATCAACTTGCAGACTTTACAAACTGAGTGTTTCCAAACTGCTCTATGAAATAAAGGTTAAACTCTGTGAGTGGAATGCTCTCATCACAAAGTGGTTTCTGAGAATGATTCTCTCTAGTTTTTATACGCAGATATTTCCTTTTCTACCGTTCACCCCAATGCGCTTGAAATCTCCACTTGCAAATTCCACAAATAGAGGTTTCCAAATCTGCTCTGTCAAAAGGAAGGTTCAAATCTGTGAGTTGAACACACGCAACCCAAAGAAGTTACTGAGAATTCTTCTGTCTAGCATTTCACGCAGAAATCCAGTTTCCAGCGAAAACCTCAAAGACGTCCAAATATCCACTTGCAGATATTACAAATTGAGTGTTTCCAAACTGCTCTATGAAAAGAAAGGTTAAACTCTGTGAGTGGAACACACACATCACAAAGTGGTTTCTGAGAATGATTCTCTCTAGTTTTTACACGCAGATATTTCCTTTTCTTCCGTAGGCCTCAAAGCGCATGAAATCTCCACTTGCAAATTCCACAAAAAGAGGGTTTCTAATCTGCTCTGTGTAAAGCAAGGTTCAACTCTGTGAGTCAAACACACGCAAGCCAAAGAAGATACTGAGAATTCTTCTGTCCAGCATTAGATGAAGAAAACCCGTTTCCAACGAAATCCTGAAAGTGGTCCAAATATCCACTTGCAGACTTTACAAACTGAGTGTTTCAAAACTGCTCTATGAAAAGAAAGGTTAACCTCTGTGAATGGAAAGCACACATCACAAAGTGGTTTCTGAGAATCATTCTCTCTAATTTTTATACACAGATATTTCCTTTTCTACCATTGGCCCCAAAGCTCTTGAAATCTCCACTTGCAAATTACACAAAAACAGGGTTTCAAATCTGCTGTGTCTAAAGGAAGGTTCAACTCTGTGAGTGGAACACACGCAACACAAAGAAGTTACTGAGAATTTTTCTGTCCAACATTAGATGAAGAAATGCCCTTTCCAACGAAATCCTCAGAGGTCCAAATATCCACTTGCAGGCCTTATAAACTGAGTGTTTCTGAACTGCTCTGTGAAAAGAAAGGTTAACCTCTGTGAGTGGAACGCACACATCACAAAGTGGTTTCTGAGAATGATTCTCTCTAGTTTTTATACACAGATATTTCCTTTTCTACCATAGGCCCCAAAGCACATGAAAACTCCTTTTGCAAATTTCACAAAAAGAGGGATTCAAATCTGCTTTGTGTAAAGGAAGTTTCAGCTCTGTGAGTCAAAAACACGCAACCCAAAGAAGTTACTGAGAATTCTTCTATCTAGCATTAGATGAAGAAATCCCGTTTCAAACGAAATCCTCAAAGAGGTCCAGATATCCACTTGCAGACTTTACAAACTGAGTGTTTCCAAACTGCTCTATGATAAGAACGATTAAACTCTGTGAGTGGAAGGCACACATCACAAAGTGGTTTCTGAGAATTATTCTCTGTAGTTTTCATATGAAGATATTTCCTTTTCTTCCGTTGGCCTCAAAGCGCATGAAATCTCCACTTGCAAATTCCACAAAAAGAAGGTTTCGAATCTGCTCTGTGTAAAGGAAGGTGCAACTCTGTGAGTTGAACACACGCAACCCAAAGAAGTTACTGAGAATTCTTCTGTCTAGCATTAGATGAAGAAATCCCGTTTCCAATGAAATCCTCAAAGAGGTCAAATGATCCACTTACAGACTTTAGAAACTGAGTGTTTCCAAACTGCTCTATGAAATAAAGGTTAAACTCTGTGAGTGGAATGCTCTCATCACAAAGTGGTTTCTGAGAATGATTCTCTCTAGTTTTTATACGCAGATATTTCCTATTCTACCATTGACCCCAATGCGCTTGAAATCTCCACTTGCAAATTCCACAAATAGAGGGTTTCAAATCTGCTCTGTCAAAAGGAAGGTTCAAATCTGTGAGTTGAACACACGCAACCCAAAGAAGTTACTGAGAATTCTTCTGTCTAGCATTTCACGCAGAAATCCAGTTTCCAGCGAAAACCTCAAAGACGTCCAAATATCCACTTGCAGATATTACAAATTGAGTGTTTCCAAACTGCTCTATGAAAAGAAAGGTTAAACTCTGTGACTGGAACACACACATCACAAAGTGGTTTCTGAGAATGATTCTCTCTAGTTTTTACACGCAGATATTTCCTTTTCTTCCGTAGGCCTCAAAGCGCATGAAATCTCCACTTGCAAATTCCACAAAAAGAGGGTTTCTAATCTGCTCTGTGTAAAGCAAGGTTCAACTCTGTGAGTCAAACACACGCAAGCCAAGGAAGATACTGAGAATTCTTCTGTCCAGCATTAGATGAAGAAAACCCATTTCCAACGAAATCCTGAAAGTGGTCCAAATATCCACTTGCAGACTTTACAAACTGAGTGTTTCAAAACTGCTCTATGAAAAGAAAGGTTAACCTCTGTGAATGGAAAGCACACATCACAAAGTGGTTTCTGAGAATCATTCTCTCTAATTTTTATACACAGATATTTCCTTTTCTACCATTGGCCCCAAAGCTCTTGAAATCTCCACTTGCAAATTACACAAAAACAGGGTTTCAAATCTGCTGTGTCTAAAGGAAGGTTCAACTCTGTGAGTGGAACACACGCAACACAAAGAAGTTACTGAGAATTTTTCTGTCCAACATTAGATGAAGAAATGCCCTTTCCAACGAAATCCTCAGAGGTCCAAATATCCACTTGCAGGCCAAATAAACTGAGTGTTTCCGAACTGCTCTGTGAAAAGAAAGGTTAACCTCTGTGAGTGGAACGCACACATCACAAAGTGGTTTCTGAGAATGATTCTCTCTAGTTTTTATACGCAGATATTTCCTTTTCTACCATAGGCCCCAAAGCGCATGAAAACTCCTATTGCAAATTCCACAAAAAGAGGGATTCAAATCTGCTGTGTGTAAAGGAAGTTTCAGCTCTGTGAGTCAAAAACATGCAACCCAAAGAAGTTACTGAGAATTCTTCTGTCTAGCATTAGATGAAGAAATCCCGTTTCCAATGAAATCCTCAAAGAGGTCCAAATATTCACTTGCAGACATTACAAACTGAGTGTTTCCAAACTGCTCTATGAAAAGAAAGGTTAAAATCTGTGAGTGGAACACACACATCACAAAGTGGTTTCTGAGAATGATTCTCGGTAGTTTTTATACGCAGACATTTCCTTTTCTACCGTTGGCATCAAAGCGCATGAAATCTCCACTTTCAAATTCCACAAAGAGAGAGTTTCGAATCTGCTCTGTGTAAAGGAAGGTTCAACTCTGTGAATCGAAAACATGCAACCCAAAGAAGTTACTGAGATTTCTTCTGTCCAGCATTAGATGAAGGAATCCCGTTTCCGACGAAATCCTCAAAGAGGTCCAAATATCCACTTACAGACTTTAGAAACTGAGTGTTTCCAAACTGCTCTATGAAAAGAAAGGTTAAACTCGGTGAGTGGAACGCACACATCACAAAGTGGTTTCTGAGAATCATTCTCTGTAGTTTTTATATGCAGATATTTCCTTTTCTACCGTTGGCCCCAAAGCACTTGAAATCTCCACTTTCAAATTACACAAAAAGAGGGTTTCAAATCTGCTGTGTCTAAAGGAAAGTTCAACTCTGTGAATTGTACACACGGAACCCAAAGAAGTTACTGAGAATTCTTCTGTCTAGCATTAGATGAAGAAATCCCTTATCCAACGATATCCTCAAAGAGGTCCAAATATCCACTTGCAGACTTTGCTAACTGAGTGTTTCCAAACTGCTCTATGAAAAGAAAGGTTAAACTCTCTGAGTGGAACACACACATCACAAAGTGGTTTCTGAGAATGATTCTCTCTAGTTTTTATACGCAGATATTTCCTTTTCTACTGTTGGCCCCAAAGCACATGAAATCTCCTCTTGAAAATTCCACAAAAAGAGGGTTTCAAATCTGCTTAGTGTAAAGGAAGGTTCAGCTCTGTGAGTTGAACACACGCAACCCAAAGAATTTACTGAGAATTCTTCTGTCTAGCATTAGATGAAGAAATCCCGTTTCCAATGAAATCCTCAAAGAGGTCCATATATCCACTTGCAGACTTTACAAACTGAGTGTCTCCACACTGCTCTATGAAAAGAAAGGTTAAATTCTGTGAGTGGAACACACACATCAAAAAGTGGTTTCTGAGAATGATTCTCTCTAGTTTTTATACGCAGATATTTCATTTTCTTCAGTTGGCCCCAATGCGCATGAAATCTCCACTTGCAAATTCCACAAAAAGAGGGTTTCAAATCTGCTCTGTCTAAAGGAAGGCTCAACTCTGTGAGTTGAACACACGCAACCCAAAGAATTTACTGAGAATTCTTCTGTCTAGCATTAGATGAAGAAATCCGATTTGCAACGAAATCTTCAAAGAGGTCCAAATATCCACTTGCAGACTTTACAAACTGAGTGTTTCCATACTGCTTTATCAAAAGAAAGGGTAAACTCTGTGAGAGGAACGCACACATCACAAAGTGGTTTCTGAGAATGATTCTCTGTAGTTTTTATACGAAGATATTTCATTTTCTTCCTTTGGCCCCAAATCGCATGAAATCTCCACTTGCAAATTCCACAAAAAGAGGTTTTGAATCTGCTCTGTGTAAAGGAATGTTCAACTCTGTGAGTTGAACACACGCAACCCAAAGAGGTTACTGAGAATTCTTCTGTCTAGCATTAGATGAAGAAATCCCGTTTCCAACGAAATCCTCAAAGAGGTCCAAATATCCACTTGCAGACATTTCAAACAGAGTGTTTCCAAACTGCTCTATGAAAAGAAAATTTAAAGTCGGTGAATGGAACACACACATCACAAAGTGGTTTCTGAGAATTATTCTCTGTAGTTTTTATATGAAGATATTTCCTTTTCTACCATTGGCCCCAAAGCGCTTGAAATCTCCACTTGCAAATACCACAAAAAGAGGGTTTCAAATCTGCTCTGTCTAAAGGAAGGTTCAACTCTGCGAATTGAACACACATAACCCAAGGAAGATACTGAGAATTCTTCTGTCTAGCATTAGATGAAGAAATCCCATTTCCAACCAAATCCTAAAAGAGGTCCAAATATCCACTTGTAGACTTTACAAACTGAATGTTTCCAAACTGCTCTATGAAAAGAAAGGTTAAACTGTGTGAGTGGAATGCGCACATCACAAAGTGGTTTCTGAGAATTATTCTCTGTAATTTTTATATGAAGATATTTCCTTTTCTTCTGTTGGCCCCAAAACGCATGAAATCTCCACTTGCAAATTTCACAAAAAGAGGGTTTCGAATCTGCTCTGTGTAAAGGAACGTTCAACTCTGTGAGTCGAACACATGCAACCCAAAGGAATTACTGAGAATTCTTCTGTCCAGCATTAGATAAAGAAAACCCATTTCCAACGAAATCCTCAAAGAGGTCCAAATTTCCACTTGCAGACCTTACAAACTGAGTGTTTCCAAACTGCTCTATGAAAAGAAAGGTTGAACTCTGTGAGTGGAACGCACACATCACAAAGCGGTTTCTGAGAATGATTCTCTCTAGTTTTTATACGCAGATATTTCCTTTTCTACCATTGGCCCAAAGCACATGTAATCTCCACTTGCAATTTCAACAAAAAGAGGGTTTCAAATCTGCTGTGTCTAAAGGAAGTTTCAGCTCTGTGAGTTGAACACAGGCAACCCAAAGAAGTTACTGAGAATTCTTCTGTCCAGCATTAGATGAAGAAATCCCGTTTCCAACGACATCCTCAAAGAGGTCCAAATATCCAATTGCAGACTTTACAGACTGTTTCCAAACTGCCCAATGAAAAGAAAGGTTTAACTCTGTGAGTGGAAGGCACTCATCACAAAGTGGTTTCTGAGAATTATTCTCTGTAGTTTTTATATGAAGCTATTTCCATTACTTCCGTTCGCCCCAAAGAGCATGAAATCACCACTTGCAAATTCCACAAAAGGAGGGTTTCGAATCTGCTCTGTATAAAGGAAGGTTCAACTCTGTGAGTCAAAAGCACACAACCCAAAGAAGTTACTGAGAATTCTTCTGTCCAGCTTTAGATGAAGAAATCCCGTTTCCAACGAAATCCTCAGAGAGATCCAAATATCCACTTGCAGACTTTACAGACTGAGTGTTTCCAAACTGCTTTATGAAAAGAAAGGTTAAACTCTGTGAGTGGAACACACACATCACAAAGTGGTTTCTGAGAATGATTCTCTGTAGTTTTTATACGAAGATATTTCATTTTCTTCCATTGGTCCCAAATCGCATGAGATATCCAACTGCAAATTCCACAAAAAAGGGGGTTTCAAATCTGCTCTGTCTAAAGGAAGGTTCAACTCTGTGAATTGAACACACGTAACCCAAAGAAGATACTGAGAATTCTTCTGTCTAGCATTAGATGAAGAAATCCCATTTCCAACCAAATCCAAAAAGAGGTCCAAATATCCACTTGCAGACTTTACAAACTGAGTGTTTCCAAACTGCTCTATGAAAAGAAAGGTTAAACTGTGTGAGTGGAATGCACACATCACAAAGTGGTTTCTGAGAATTATTCTCTGTAATTTTTATATGAAGATATTTCTTTTTCTTCTGTTGGCCCCAAAGCGCATGAAATCTCCACTTGCAAATTTCACAAAAAGATGGTTTCGAATCTGCTCTGTGTAAAGGAACGTTCAACTCTGTGAGTCGAACACACGCAACCCAAAGGAATTACTGAGAATTCTTCTGTGCAGCATTAGATAAAGAAAACCCATTTCCAACGAAATCCTCAAAGAGGTCCAAATTTCCACTTGCACACCTTACAAACTGAGTGTTTCCAAACTGCTCTATGAAAAGAAAGGTTAAACTCTGTGAGTGGAACGCACACATAACAAAGCGGTTTCTGAGAATGATTCTCTCTAGTTTTTCTACGCAGATATTTCCTTTTCTACCATTGGCCCAAAGCACATGAAATCTCCACTTGCAATTTCAACAAAAAGAGGGTTTCAAACCTGCTGTGTCTAAAGGAATTTTCAGCTCTGTTAGTTGAACACAGGCAACCCAAAGAAGTTACTGACAATTCTTCTGTCCAGCATTAGGTGAAGAAATCCCGTTTCCAACGACATCCTCAAAGAGGTCCAAATATCCAATTGCAGACTTTACAGACTGTTTCCAAACTGCCCAATGAAAAGAAAGGTTAAACTCTGTGAGTGGAAGGCACTCATCCCAAAGTGGTTTCTGAGAATTATTCTCTGTAGTTTTTATATGAAGATATTTCGTTTACTTCTGTTGGCCCCAAAGCGCATGAAATCCCCACTTGCAAATTCCACAAAAGGAGGGTTTCGAATCTGCTCTGTATAAAGGAAGGTTCAACTCTGTGAGTCAAAAGCACACAACCCAAAGAAGTTACTGAGAATTCTTCTGTCTAGCTTTAGATGAAGAAATCCCGTTTCCAACGAAATCCTCAGAGAGATCCAAATATCCACTTGCAGACTTTACAGACTGAGTGTTTCCAAACTGCTTTATGAAAACAAAGGTTAAACTCTGTGAGTGGAACACACACATCACAAAGTGGTTTCTGAGAATGATTCTCTGTAGTTTTCATACGAAGATACTTCATTTTCTTCCATTGGTCCCAAATAGCATGAGATATCAAATTGCAAATTCCACAAAAAGAGGGTTTCAAATCTGCTCTGTCTAAAGGAAGGCTCGACTCTGTGAGTTGAACACACGTAACCCAAAGAAGTTACTGAGAATTCTTCTGTCTAGCATTAGATGAAGAAATCCCGTTTCCAAAGAAATCCTCAAAGAGGTCCAAATATCCACTTGCAGACGTTACAAACTGAGTGTTTCCAAACTGCTCTATGAAAAGAAAGGTTAAACTCTGTGAGTGGAAGGCACTCGTCACAAAGTGGTTTCTGAGAATTATTCTCTGTAGTTTTTACATGAAGATATTTCCTTTACTTCCGTTGGCCCCAAAGCGCATGAAATCTCCAAATGCAAATTCCACAAAAGGAGGGTTTCGAATCTGCTCTGTGTAAAGGAAGGTTCAACTGTGTTAGTCGTACACACAAAACCCAAAGAAGTTACTGAGAATTCTTATGTCTAGCATTAGATGAAGAAATCCCGTTTCCGACGAAATCCTCAAAGAGATCCAAATATCCACTTGCGAACTTTACAAACTGAGTGTTTCCAAACTGCTCTATGAAAAGAAAGGTTAAACCCTGTGAGTGGAATGCACACATCACAAAGTGATTTCTGAGAATCATTCTCTCTAGTTTTTATACGCAGATATTTCCTTTTCTATGGTTGGCCCCAAAGCGCATGAAATCTCCACTTGCAAATTCCACAAAAAGAGGGATTCCAATCTGCTCTGTGTAAAGGAAAGTTCAACTCTGTGAGTTGAACACACGCAACCCAAAGAGGTTAGTGAGAATTCTTCTGTCTAGCATTAGATGAAGAAATCCCGTTTCCAATGAAATCCTCAAAGAGGTCCAAATATCCACTTGCAGACATTACAAACAGAGTGTTTGCAAACTACTCTATGAAAAGAAAGGTTATGCGCTGTGAGTGTAACAGACACATCACACAGTGGATTCTGAGAATGATTCTCTCTAGTTTTTAAACGCAGATATTTCCTTTTCTTGTGTTGTCCACAAATCGCACGAAATCTCCACCTGCAAATTCCACAAAAAGAGGGTTTCGAATCTCCTCTGTGTAAAGGAAGGTTCAACTCTGTGAGTTGAACACACGCAACCCAAAGAAGTTACTGAGAATTCTTCTGTCCAGCATTAGATGAAGAAAACCCGTTACCAATGAAATCCTCATAGAAGTACAAATATCCACTTGCAGACTTTACAAACTGAGTGTTTCCAAACTGCTCTAAGAAAAGAATGATTAAACTCTGTGAGTGGAACGCACACATCACAAAGCGGTTTCTGAGAATTATTCTCTCTAGTTTTTGTACACAGATATATCCTTTTCTACCGTTGGCCCCAAAGCACTTGAAATCTCCACTTGCAAATTCCACAAAAAGAGGGTTTCAAATTTGCTCTGTCTAAAGGAAGGTTCCACTCTGTGAATTGAACACACGCAACCCAAGGAAGTTACTGAGAATTCTTCTGTCCAGCATTAGATGAAGAAATCCCGTTTCCAACGAAATCCTCAAAGAGGTCCAAATATCCACTTGCAGACTTTACAGACCGAGTGTTTCCAAACTGCTCTATGAAAAGAAAGGTTAAACTCTGTGAGTGGAACACACACATCACTAAGTGGTTTATGAGAATGATTCTCGGTAGTTTTTATACGCAGATATTTCCTTTTCTACCGTTGGCTCCAAAGCACATGAAATCTCCACTTGCAAATTTCACAAAAACTGGGTTTCGAATCTGCTCTGTATAAAGGAAGGTTCAGCTCTGTGAGCCGAACACACGCAACCCAAAGAAGTTACTGAGAATTCTTCTGTCTAGCATTAGATGAAGAAATCCCATTTCCAAAGAAATCCTCAGAGAGGTACAAATATACACTTGCAGACTTTACAGACTGAGTGTTTCCAAACTGCTCTATGAAAAGAAAGGTTAAACTCTCTGAGTGGAACACACACATCACAAAGTGGTTTCTGAGAATGATTCTCTCTGGTTTTTATACGCAGATATTTCATTTTCTTCCATTGGCCCCAAAGCGCATGAGATCTTCAATTGCAAATTCCACAAAAAGAGGGTTTCAAATCTCTTCTGTCTAAAGGAAGGCTCAAGTCTGTGAGTTGAACACACGCAACCCAAATAAGTTACTGAGAATTCTTCTGTCTAGCATGAGATGAAGAAATCCCTTTTCCAACGAAATCCTCAAAGTGGTCCAAATATCCACTTGCATATATTACAAACTGAGTGTTTCCCCACTGCTCTATGAAAAGAAATGTTAAACACTGTGAGTGGAACACAAACATCACAAAGTGGTTTCAGAGAATCATTTTCTCTAGTTTTTATACGCAGATGTTTCCTTTTCTACCGTTGGCCCCAAAGCGCATGAAATCTCCACTTGAAAATTCCACAAAAAGTGGGTTTCGAATGTGCTCTGTATAAAGGAATGCTCAACTTTGTGAGTCGAAAACATGCAACCCAAACAAGTTACTGAGAATTCTTCTGTCTAGCATTAGATGAAGAAATCCCGTTTCCAACGAAATCCTAAGAGAGGTCCAAATATCCACTTGCAGACTTTACAGACTGAGTGTTTCCAAACTGCTATATGAAAAGAAAGGTTAAACTCCGTGAGTGGAAGGCACACATCACAATGTGGTTTCTGAGAATTATTCTTTGTAGCTTTTATAAGAAGATATTTCTTTTTCTTCTGTTGGCCCTAAAGCGCTTGAAATCTCCACTTGCAAATTCCACAAAAAGTGGGTTTCAAATCTGCTCTGTCAAAAGGAAGGTTCAATTCTGTGAGTTGAACACACGCAACTGTAAGAAGATTCTGAGAATTCTTCTGTCTAGCTTTATATGCAGAAATCCCGTTTCCAATGAAATCCTCAAAGAGGTCCAAATATCCAATTGCAGACTATACAAACAGAGTGTTTCCAAACTGCTCCATGAAAAGAAAAGTTAAACTCTGTGAGTGGAATGCACACATCACAAAGTGGTTGCTGAGAATGATTCTCTCTAGTTTTTATACGAAGATATTGCCTTTTCTACCGTTGGCCCCAAAGCGCTTGAAATCTCCACTTGCAAATTCCACAAAAAGAGGGTTTCAAATCTGCTCTGTCTAAAGGAAGGTTTAACTCTGTGAGTTGAACTCACACAGCCTGAAGAAGTTACTGAGAATTCTTCTGTCTAGCGTTATATGCAGAAATCCCGTTTCCAACGTAATCGTCAAAGGGGTCCAAATATCCACTTGCAGACATTACAAACAGAGTGTTTCCATACTGCTCTATGAAAAGAAAGGTTAAACTCTGTGAGTGGAACGCACACATCACCAAGTTGTTGCTGAGAATGATTCTCTCTAGTTTTTATATGAAGATATTTCCTTTTCTACCGTTGGCCCCAAAGCGCTTGAAGCCTCCAATTGCAAATTCCACGGAAAGAGAGTTTCAAATCTGCTCTGTGTAAAGTCAGGTTCAACTCTGTGAGTTGAACACTCGCAGCCGAAAATGTTACTGAGCATTTTTCTGTCTAGCGTTATATGCAGAAATCCCGTTTCCAACGAAATCCCCAGAGAGGACGAAATATCCACTTGCAGACTTTACAAACAGAGTGTTTCCAAACTGCTCTATGAAAAGAAAGGTTAAACTCTGTGAGTGGAATGCACACATCACCAAGTGGTTGCTGAGAATGATTCTCTGTAGTTTTTATACGAAGATATTTCCTTTCCTACCGTTGGCCCCAAATTGCTTGAAATCTCCACTTTCAAATTCCATAAAAAGAGGGTTTCAAATCTGCTGTGTCTAAAGGAAGGTTCAACTCTGTGAGTTGAACACATGCAGCCCAAAGAAGTTACTGAGAATTCTTCTGTTTAGCTTTATATGCAGAAATCCCGTTTCCAAAGAAATCCCCAGAGAGGTCCAAATATCCACTTGCAGACTTTAAAACAGAGTGTTTCCAAACTGCTCTATGAAAAGAAAGGTTAAACTCTGTGAGTGGAACCCACACATCACCAAGTGGTTGCTGAGAATGATTCTCTCTAGTTTTTATGCGAAGATATTTCCTTTTCAACCATTGGCCCAAATGCGCTTGAAATCTCCACTGGCAAATTCCACTAAAAGAGGGTTTCATATCTGCTCTGTCTAAAGGAAGGTTCAACTCTGTGAGTTGAACACACGCAACTGTAAGAAGATACTGAGAATTCTTCTGTCTAGCTTTATATGCAGAAATCCCGTTTCCAACGAAATCCTCAAAGAGGTCCAAATATCCAATTGCAGACTTTACAAACAGAGTGTTTCCAAACTGCTCCATGAAAAGAAAGGTTAAACTCTGTGAGTGGAATGCACACATCACAAAGTTGTTGCTGAGAATGATTCTCTCTAGTTTTTATATGCAGATATTTCCTTTTCTACTGATGGCCCCAAAGCGCTTGAAATCTCCACTTGCAAATTCGTGAAAAAGAGGGTTTCAAATCTGCTCTGTCTAAAGGAAGGTTCAACTCTGTGAGTTGAACTCACGCAACCCAAAGAAGTTACTGAGAATTCTTCTGTCTAACATTGGATGTAGAAATCCCGTTTGCAACGAAATCCTCAAAGAGGTCCAAATATCCACTTGCAGACTTTACAAACTGAATGTTTCCAAACTGCTCTATGAAAAGAAAGGTTAAACTGTGTGAGTGGAATGCACAGATCACAAAGTGGTTTCTGAGAATTATTCTCTGTAATTTTTATATGAAGATATTTCCTTTTCTTCTGTTGGCCCCAAAGCGCATGAAATCTCCACTTGCAAATTTCACAAAAAGAGGGTTTCGAATCTGCTCTGTGTAAAGGAACGTTCAACTCTGTGAGTCGAACACACGCAACCCAAAGGAATTACTGAGAATTCTTCTGTCCAGCATTAGATAAAGAAAACCCATTTCCAACGAAATCCTCAAAGAGGTCCAAATTTCCACTTGCAGAGCTTACAAACTGAGTGTTTCCAAACTGCTCTATGAAAAGAAAGGTTGAACTCTGTGAGTGGAACGCACACATCACCAAGTGGTTGCTGAGAATGATTCTCTGTAGTTTTTATATGAAGATATTTCCTTTTCTTCCGTTGGCCCCAAATCGCTTGAAATCTCCACTTTCAAATTCCATAAAAAGAGGGTTTCAAATCTGCTGTGTCTACAGGAAGGTTCAACTCTGTGAGTTGAACACACGCAGCCCAAAGAAGTTACTGAGAATTCTTCTGTCTAGCTTTATATGCAGAAATCCCGTTTCCAACGAAATCCCCAGAGAGGTCCAAATATCCACTTGCAGACTTTACAGACTGAGTGTTTCCAAACTGCTATATGAAAAGAAAGGTTAAACTCCGTGAGTGGAAGGCACACATCAGAAAGTGGTTTCTGAGAATTATTCTCTGTAGCTTTTATACGAAGATATTTCTTTTTCTTCCGTTGGCCCCAAAGCGCTTGAAATCTCCACTTGCAAATTCCACAAAAAGAGGGTTTCAAATCTCCTCTGTCTAAAGGAAGGTTCAACCCTGTGAGTTGAACACACGCAGCCCAAAGAAGTTACTGAGAATTCTTCTGCCTAGCTTTATATGAAGAAATCCCGTTTCCAACGAAATCCCCAGAGAGGTCCAAATATCCACTTGCAGACTTTAAAACAGAGCGTTTCCAAACTGCTCTATGTAAAGAAAGGTTAAACTCTGTGAGTGGAACGCACACATCACCAAGTGGTTGCTGAGAATGATTCTCTCTAATTTTTATGCGAAGATATTTCCTTTTCAACCATTGGCCCAAATGCGCTTGAAATCTCCACTGGCAAATTCCACTAAATGAGGGTTTCATATCTGCTCTGTCTAAAGGAAGGTTCAACTCTGTGAGTTGAACACACGCAACTGTAAGAAGATACTGAGAATTCTCCTGTCTAGCTTTATATGCAGAAATCCCGCTTCCAACGAAATCCTCAAAGAGGCCCAAATATCCAATTGCAGACATTACAAACAGAGTGTTTCCAAACTGCTCCATGAAAAGAAAGGTTAAACTCTGTGAGTGGAATGCACACATCACAAAGTTGTTGCTGAGAATGATTCTCTCTTGTTTTTATACGAAGATATTGCCTTTTCTACCGTTGGCCACAAAGCGCTTGAAATCTCCACTTGCAAATTCCACAAAAAGAGGGTTTCAAATCTGCTCTGCCTAAAGGAAGGTTCAACTCTGTGAGTTAAACTCACACAGCCCGAAGAAGTTACTGAGAATTCTTCTGTCTAGCGTTATATGCAGAAATCCCGTTTCCAACGAAATACTCAAAGGGGTCCAAATATCCACTTGCAGATTTACAAATAGAGTGTTTCCATACTGCTCTATGAAAAGAAAGGTTAAACTCTGTGAGTGGAACGCACACATCACCATGTTGTTGCTAAGAATGATTCCCTCTAGTTTTTATGCGAAGATATTTCCTTTTCTACCGTTGGCCAAAAATTGCCTGAAGTCTCCAATTGCAAATTCCACAAAAAGAGGTTTTCAAATCTGCTCTGTCAAAAGGAAGATTCAATTCTGTGAGTTGAACACTCGCAGCCCAAAGAAGTTACTGAGAATTCTTCTGTCTAGCTTTATATGCAGAAATCCCGTTTCCAACGAAATCCTCAAAGAGGTCCAAATATCCATTTGCAGACTTTACAGACAGAGTGTTTCCAAACTGCTCCATGAAAAGAAAGGTTAAACTCTGTGAGTGTAACGCACACATCACCAAGTGGTTGCTGAGAATGATTCTCTCTAGTTTTTATACGAAGATATTTCCTTTCCTACCGTTGGCCCCAAGGCGCTTGAAATGTCCACTTTCAAATTCCATAAAAAGAGGGTTTCAAATCTGCAGTATCTAAAGGAAGGTTGAACTCTGTGAGTTGAACACACGCAGCCCAAAGAAGTTTCTGAGAATTCTTCTGTCTAGCGTTATATGCAGAAATCCCGTTTCCAACGAAATCCCCAAAGAGTTCCAAACATCCACTTGCAGGCTTTACAAACAGAATGTTTCCAAACTGCTCTATGAAAAGAAAGGTTAAACTCTGTGAGTGAAATGCACACATCACCAAGTGATTGCTGAGAATGATTCTCTCTATTTTTTGTGCGAAGATATTTCCTTTTCTACCATTGGCCTCAAAGCGCTTGAAATCTCCAACTGCAAATTCCACAAAAAGAGGGTTTCAAATGTGCTCTGTCTAAAGGAAGGTTCAACTCTGTGAGTTGAACACACGCAGCCCAGAGAAGTTACTGAGAATTCTTCTGTCTAGCGTTATATGCAGAAATCACGTTTCCAAAGAAATCCTCAAAAGGTCCAAATATCCACTTGCAGACTTTACAAACAGAGTGTTTCCAAACTGCTCTATGAAAAGAAAGGTTTAACTCTGTGAGTGGAACGCAGACATCACGAAGTTGTTGCTGAGAATGATTCTCTCTAGTTTTTATATGAAGATATTTACCTTTCTACTGTTGGCCCCAAAGCGCTTGAAGCCTTCACTTTCAAATTCCACGAAAAGAGGGATTCAAATCTGCTCTGTCTAAAGGAAGGTTCAACTCTGTGAGTTGAACACTCGCAGCCCAAAGAAGTTACTGAGAATTCTTCTGTCTAGCGTTATATGCAGCAATCCCGTTTCCAAAGAAATCCTCAAAGGGGTCCAAATATCCACTTGCAGACTTTACAAACAGAGTGTTTCCAAACTGCTCTATGAAAAGAAAGGTTAAACACTGTGAGTGGAATGCACACATCACCAAGTGGTTGCTGAGAATGATTCTCTCTAGTTTTTATACGAAGATATTTCCTTTCCTACCGTTGGCCCCAAAGCGCTTGAAATCTCCACTTTCACATTCCATAAAAAGAGGGTTTCAAATCTGCTGTGTCAAAAGGAAGGTTCAACCCCGTGAGTTAAACACACGCAGCCCAAAGAGGTTACTGAGAATTCTTCTGCCTAGCTTTATGTGAGAAATCCCGTTTCCAACAAAATCCCCAGAGAGGTCCAAATATCCACTTGCAGACTTTACAAACAGAGTGTTTCCAAACTGCTCTATGAAAAGAAAGGTTAAACTCTGTGAGTGGAATGCACACATCACCGAGTGCTTGCTGAGTATGATTCTCTCTAGTTTTTAATGCGAAGATATTTCCTTTTCTACCTTTGGCCCCAAAGCGCTTGAAGCCTCCACTTGCAAATTTCACGAAAAGAGGGTTTCAAATCTGCTCTGTCTAAAGGAAGGTTCAAATCAGTGAGTTGAACACAGGCAGCCCAAAGAAGTTACTGATAATTCTTCTGTCTAGCGTTATATGCAGAAATCCCGTATCCAAAGAAATCCTCAAAGAGGTCCAAATATCCACTTGCAGACTTTACAAACAGAGTGTTTCCAAACTGCTCTATGAAAAGAAAGGTTAAACTCAGTGAGTGGAACGCACACATCACAAAGTGGTTGCTGAGAATGGTTCTCTCTAGTTTTTATACGAAGATATTTCCTTTTCTACCGTTGGCCCCAAGCACTTGAAATCTCCACTTGCAAATTCCACAAAAAGAGGGTTTCAAATCTGCTCTGTCTAAAGGAAGGTTCAACTCTGTGAGTTGAACACACGCAGCCCAAAGAAGTTTCTGAGAATTCTTCTGTCTAGCGTTATATGCAGAAATCCCGTTTCCAAAGGAATCCCCAGAGAGGTCCAAATATCCACTTGCAGACTTTACAAACAGAGTGTTTCCAAACTGCTCTATGAAAAGAAAGGTTAAACGCTGTGATTCAAACGCACACATCACCAAGTGGTTGCTGAGAATGATTCTCTCTAGTTTTTATACGAAGATATGTCCTTTATTGCCGTTGGCCCCAAAGCGCTTGAAATCTCCACTTTCAAATTCCATAAAAAGAGGGTTTCAAATCTGCTGTGTTTAAAGGAAGGTTCAACTCTGTGAGTTGAACACACGCAGCCCAAATAAGTTACTGAGAATTCTTCTGTCTAGCGTTATATGCAGAAATCCTGTTTCAAACGAAATCCCCAGAGATGTCCAAATATCCACTTGCAGACTTTACAAACAGAGTGTTTCCAAACTGCTCTATGAAAAGAAAGGGTAAACTCTGTGAGAGGAACGCACACATCACAAAGTGGTTGCTGAGAATGGTTCTCTCTAATTTTTATACGAAGATATATCTTTTCCTACCGTTGGCCCCAAAGCGCTTGAAATCTCCACTTTCAAATTCCATAAAAAGAAGGTTTCAAATCTGCTGTGTCTAAAGGAAGGTTCAACTCTGTGTGCTGAACACACGCAGCCCAAACAAGTTACTGAGAATTCTTCTGTCTAGCGTTATATGAAGAAATCCCGTTTTCAACCAAATCCTCAAAGAGGTCCAAATATCCACTTGCAGACTTTACAAACAGAGTGTTTCCAAACTGCTCTATGAAAATAAAGGTTAAACTCTGTGAGTGGAATGCACACATCACCAAGTGGTTGCAGAGAGTGATTCTCTCTAGTTTTTATGCGAAGATATTTCCTTTTCTACCTTTGGCCCCAAAGCACTTGAAATCTCCACTTTCATATTCCACAAAAAGAGGGTTTCAAATCTGCTGTGTCTAAAGGACGGTTCAACTCTGTGACTTTAACACTCGCAGCCCGAAGAAGTTACTGAGAATTCTTCTGTCTAGCGTTATATGCAGAAATCCCGTTTCAAAAGAAATCCCCAGGGAGGTCCAAATATCCACTTGCAGACCTTCCAAACAGAGTGTTTCCAAACTGCTCTATGAAAAGAAAGGTTAAACACTGTGATTCGAACGCAAACATCACCAAGTGGTTGCTGAGAATGATTATCTCTAGTTTTTATGCGAAGATATTTCCTTTTCTACCTATGGCCCCAAAGGGCTTGAAATCTCCACTTGCATATTCCACAAAAAGAGGGTTTCAAATCTGCTATGTCTAAAGGACGGTTCAGCTCTGTGAGTTTAACACTCGCATCCCAAAGATGTTACTGAGAATTCTTCCGTCTAGCGTTATATGCAGAAATTCCGTTTCCAAAGAAATCCCCAGAGAAGTCCTAATATCCACTTGCAGACTTTACAAACAGAGTGTTTCCAAACTGCTCTGTGAAAAGAAAGGTGAAACTCTGTGTGTGGAACGCACACATCACCAAGTGGTTGCAGAGAATGATTCTCTCTAATTTTTATACGAAGATATTTCCTTTTCTACCGTCGGACCCAAAGCGCTTGAAACCTCCCCTTTCAAATCCCACGAAAAGAGGGTTTCAAATCTGCTCTGTCTAAAGGAAGGTTCAACTCACTGAGTTGAACACACGTAGCCCAAAGAAGTTACTGAGAATTCTTCTGTCTAGCGTTATATGCAGAAATCCCGTTTCCAACGAAATCCTCATAGCGGTCCAAATATCCACTTGCAGACTTTACAAACAGAGTGTTTCCAAACTGCTCTATGAAAAGAAAGGTTAAACTCTGTGAGTGGAATGCACACATCACCAAGTGCTTGCTGAGAATGATTCTCTCTAGTTTTTATGCGAAGATATTTCCTTTTCTACCTTTGGACCCAAAGCGCTTGAAATCTCCACTTGCATATTCCACAAAAAGAGGGTTTCAAATCTCCTCTGTCTACAAGAAGGCTCAACCCTGTGAGTTTAACACTCACAGCCCAAAAAGTTACTGAGAATTCTTCTGTCTAGCGTTATATGCAGAAATCCCGTTTCCAAAGAAATCCCCAGAGAGGTCCAAATATCCACTTGCAGACTTTACAAACAGAGTGTTTCCAAACTGCTCTATGAAAAGAAAGGTTAAACGCTGTGATTCAAACGCACACATCACCAAGTGGTTGCTGAGAATGATTCTCTCTAGTTTTTATGCGAAGATATTTCCTTTTGTACGGTTGGCCCCAAGGCGCTTGAAATCTCCACTTGCAAATTCCACAAATTGAGGGTTTCAAATCTGCTCTGTTTAAAGGAAGGTTCAACTCTGTGAGTTGAACACTCGCAGCCCAAAGAAGTTACTGAGAATTCTTCTGTCTAGCGTTATATGCAGAAATCCGGTTTCCAACGTAATCCGCAGAGAGGTCAAAATATCCACTTGCAGACTTTACAAACAGAGTGTTTCCAAACTGCTCTGTGAAAAGAAAGGGTAAACTCTGTGAGTGGAACGCACACATCACAAAGTGGTTGCTGAGAATGGTTCTCTCTAGTTTTTTAACGAAGATATTTCCTTTCTTACTGTTGGCCCCAAAGCGCTTGAAATCTCCACTTTCAAATTCCATAAAAAGAGGGTTTCAAATCTGCTGTGTCTAAAGGAAGTTTCAACTCTGTGTGTTGAACACATGCAGCCCAAACAAGTTACTCAGAATTCTTCTGTCTAGCGTTATATGCAGAAATCCCGTTTTCAAAGAAATCCTCATAGAGGTCCAAATATCCACTTGCAGAATTTACAAACAGAGTGTTTCCAAACTGCTCTATGAAAAGAAAAGTTAAACTCTGTGAGTGAAATGCACACATCACCAATTGGTTGCTGAGAGTGACTCTCTCTAGTTTTTATGCGAAGATATTTCCTTTTCTACCGTTGGCCCCAAAGCACTTGAAATCTCCACTTTCATATTCCACAAAAAGACGGTTTAAAATCTGCTGTGTCAAAAGGACAGTTCAACTCTGTGAGTTTAACACTCGCAGCCCGAAGAAGTTATTGAGAATTCTTCTGTCTAGCGTTATATTCACAAATCCCGTTTCCAAAGAAATCCCCAGGGAGGTCCAAATATCCACTTGCAGACCTTCCAAACAGAGTGTTTCCAAACTGCTCTATGAAAAGAAAGGTTAAACGCTGTGATTCGAAAGCACACATCACCTAGTGGTTGCTGAGAATGATTCTCTCTAGTTTTTATGCGAAGATATTTCCTTTTCTACCTTTGGCCCCAAAGGGCTTGAAATCTCCACTTGCATATTCCACAAAAAGAGGGTTACAAATCTGCTGTGTCTAAGGGAAGGTTCAATTCTGTGAGTTTAACACTTGCAGCCCAAAGAAGTTACTGAGAATTCTTCTGTCTAGCGTTATATTCAGAAATCCCGTTTCCAAAGAAATCCCCAGAGAGGTCCAAATATCCACTTGCAGACTTTACGAACAGAGTATTTCCAAACTGCTCTATGAAAAGAAAGGTTATACTCTGTGAGTGGAACGCACACATCACCAAGTGGTTGCTGAGAATGATTCTCTCAATTTTTATACGAAGATATTTCCTTTTCTACTGTTGGCCCCAAAGCTCTTGAAATCTCTACTTGCAAATTCCACAAAAAGAGGGTATCAAATCTGCTCTGTCTAAAGGAAGGTTCAACTCTGTGAGTAGAACACACACAGCCCAAAGAAGTTACTGAGAATTCTTCTGTCTAGCGTTATATGCAGAAATCCCGTTTGCAACGAAATCCTCAAAGTGGTCCAAATATCCACTTGCAGACTTTACAAACAGAGTGTTTCCAAACTGCTCTATGAAAAGAAAGGTTAAACTCTGTGAGTGGAATGCACACATCACCAAGTGCTTGCTGAGAATGATTCTCTCTAGTTTTTATGCGAAGATATTTCCTTTTCTACCTTTGGCCCCAAAGCGCTTGAAATCTCCACTTGCATATTCCACAAAAAGAGGGTTTCAAATCTGCTCTGTCTACAAGAAGGCTCAACCCTGTGAGTTTACCACTCGCAACCCAAAAAGTTACTGAGAATTCTTCTGTCTAGCGTTATATGCAGAAATCCCGTTTCCAACGAAATCCCCAGAGAGGTCCAAATATCCACTTGCAGACTTTACAAACACAGTGTTTCCAAACTGCTCTATGAAAAGAAAGGTTAAACACTGTGATTCGAACGCACACATCACCAAGTGGTTGCAGAGAATGATTCTCTCTAGTTTTTATACGAAGATATTTCCTTTCCTACTGTTGGCCCCAAAGCGCTTGAAATCTCCACTTTCATATTCCATAAAAAGAGGGTTTCAAATATGCTGTGTCTAAAGGAAGGTTCAACTCTGTGAGCTGAACACACGCAGTGCAAACAAGTTACTGAGAATTCTTCTGTCTAGAGTTATATGCAGAAATCCCGTTTCCAACGAAATCCCCAGAGTGGTCCAAATATCCACTTGCAGACTTTACAAACAGAGTGTTTCCAAACTGCTCTATGAAAAGAAGGGTTAAACTCTGTGAGTGGAACGCACTCATCACCAAGTGATTGCAGAGAATGATTCTCTCTAATTTTTATACGAAGATATTTCCTTTTCTACCATCGGCCCCAAAGCGCTTGAAACCTCCCCTTTCAAATTCCACGAAAAGAGGGTTTCAAAGCTGCTCTGTCTAAAGGAAGGTTCAACTCTGTGAGTTGAACACACACAGCCCAAACTGGTTACTGAGAATTCTTCTGTCTAGCGTTATTTGCAGAAATCCCGTTTCCAACGAAATCCTCAAAGGGGTCCAAATATCCACTTGCAGACTTTACAAACAGAGTGTTTCCAAACTGCTCTATGAAAAGAAAGGTTAAACTCTGTGAGTGGAACGCACACATCACCAAGTGCTTGCTGAGAATGATTCTCTCTAGTTTTTATGCGAAGATATTTCCTTTTCTACATTTGGCCCCAAAGCGCTTGAAATCTCCACTTGCAAATTCCACAAATTGAGGGTTTCAAATCTGCTCTGTCTAAAGGAAGGTTCAATTCTGTGAGTTGAACACTCGCAGCCCAAAGAAGTTACTGAGAATTCTTCTGTCTAGCATTATATGCGGAAATCCCGTTTCCAACGAAATCACAAGAGTGGTCCAAATATCCACTTGCAGACTTTACAAACAGAGTGTTTCCAAACTGCTCTATGAAAAGAAAGGTTAAACTCTGTGAGTGGAACACACACATCACCATGTGGATGCAGAGAATGATTCTCTCTAATTTTTATACGAAGATATTTCCTTTTCTACCGTCGGCCCCAAAGAGCTTGAAACCTCCCCTTTCAAATTCCACGAAAAGAGGGTTTCAAATCTGCTCTGTCTAAAGGAAGGTTCAACTCTGTGAGTTGAACACACGTAGCCCAAAGAAGTTACTGAGAATTCTTCTGTCTAGCGTTATATGCAGAAATCCCGTTTCCAACGAAATCCTCAAAGAGGTCCAAATATCCACTTGCAGACTTTACAAACAGAGTGTTTCTAAACTGCTCTATGAAAAGAAAGGTTAAACTCCGTGAGTGGAACGAACACATCACCAAGTGGTTGCTGAGAATGATTCTCTCTAGTTTTTGTACGAAGATATTTCCTTTTCTACCGTTGGCCCAAAAGCGCTTGAAATCTCCACTTGCAAATTCCACGAAAAGAGGGTTTCAAATCTGCTCTGTCTAAAGGAAGGTTCAACTCTGTGAGTTGAACACACGTAGCCCAAATAAGTTACTGAGAATTCTTCTGTCTAGCGTTATATGCAGAAATCCTGTTTCCAACGAAATCCCCAGAGTGGTCCAAATATCCACTTGCAGACTTTACAAACAGAGTGTTTCCAAACTGCTCTATGAAAAGAAAGGGTAAACTCTGTGAGTGGAACGCACACATCACAAAGTGGTTGCTGAGAATGGTTCTCTCTAATTTTTATACGAAGATATATCTTTTCCTACCGTTGGCCCCAAAGCGCTTGAAATCTCCACTTTCAAATTCCATAAAAAGAGGGTTTCAAATCTGGTGTGTCTAAAGGAAGGTTCAACTCTGTGTGCTGAACACACGCAGCCCAAACAAGTTACTGAGAATTCTTCTGTCTAGCGTTATATGCAGAAATCCCGTTTTCAACCAAATCCTCAAAGAGGTCCAAATATCCACTTGCAGACTTTACAAACAGAGTGTTTCCAAACTGCTCTATGAAAAGAAAGGTTAAACTATTTGAGTGGAACGCACACATTACCAAGTGGTTGCTGAGAATGATTCTCTCCAGTTTTTAAAAGAAGATGTTTCCTTTTCTACCGTTGGCCGAAAAGCGCTTGAAATCTCCACTTGCAAATTCCACAAAAAGAGGGTTTCAAATCTGCTCTGTGTAAAGGAATGTTCATCTCTGAGAGGTGAACACAGGCAGCCCAAGGAAGTTTCTGAGAATTCTTTTGTCTAGATTTATTCGCAAAATTCCCGTTTCCAATGAAATCCACAAAGAGGTCCAAATATCCACTTGCAGACTTTACAAACAGAGTGTTTCCAAACTGCTCTATGAAAAGAAAGGTTCAACTCTGTGAGTGGAACGCACACATCACCAAGTGGTTGCTGAGGATGATTCTCTCCAGTTTTTATACGAAGATGTTTCCTTTTCTACCGTTGGCTGCAAAGCGCTAGAAATCTCCACTTGCAAATTCCACAAAAAGAGGGTTTCAAATATGCTCTGTCTAAAGGAAGGTTCAAGTCTGTGAGTTGAACACACGCAGCACAAAGAAGTTACTGAGAATTCTTCTGTCTAGAGTTATTCGCAGAAATCCCGTTTCCAACGAAATCGCCACAGAGGTCCAAATATCCACTTGCAGACTTTACAAACAGAGTGTTTCCAAACTGCTCTATGAAAAGAATGGTGAAACTCTGTGAGTGGAACAAACACATCACCAAGTGGTTGCTGAGAATGATTCTCTCTAGTTTTTATACGAAGATGTTTCCTTTTCTAACGTTTTCTGCAAAGCGCTTGAAATCTCCACTTGCAAATTGCACAAAAAGAGGGTTTCAAATCTGCTCTGTGTTAAGGAAGGTTCAACTCTGTGAGTTGAACACACGCAGCCCAAAGAAGTTACTGAGAATTCTTCTGTCCAGCGTTATATGGAGAAATCCCGTTTCCAACGAAATCCTCAAAGAGGTCCAAATATCCACTTGCAGACTTTACAAACAGAGTGTTTCCAAACTGCTCTATGAAAAGAAAGGTTAAACTCTCTGAGTGGAACGCACACATTACCAAGTGGTTGCTGAGAATGATTCTCTCCAGTTTTTATACGAAGATGTTTCCTTTTCTACCGATGGCCGCAAAGCGCTTGAAATCTCCACATGCAAATTCCACAAAAAGAGGGTTTCAAATCTGCTCTGTGTAAAGGAAGGTTCACCTCTGAGAGGTGAACACACGCAGCCCAAAGAAGTTACTGAGAATTCTTCTGTCTACAGTTATTCGCAGAAATCCCGTTTCCAACGAAATCCTCAAAGAGGTCGAAATATCCACTTGCAGACTTTACAAACAGAGTGTTTCCAAACTGCTCTATGAAAAGAAAGCTTAAACTCTTTGAGTGGAACGCACACATTACCAAGTGGTTGCTGAGAATGATTCTCTCCAGTTTTTAAACGAAGATGTTTCCTTTTCTACCGTTGGCCGCCAAGCTCTTGAAATCTCCACTTGCAAATTCCACAAAAAGAGGGTTTCAAATCTGCTCTGTGTAACGGAATGTTCATCTCTGAGAGGTGAACACAGGCAGCCCAAGGAAGTTTCTGAGAATTCTTTTGTCTAGATTTCTTCGCAAAATTCCCGTTTCCAACGAAATCCACAAGGAGGTTCAAATATCCACTTGCAGACTTTACAAAGAGAGTGTTTCCAAACTGCTCTATGAAAAGAAAGGTTCAACTCTGTGAGTGGAACGCACACATCACCAAGTGGTTGCTGAGGATGATTCTCTCCAGTTTTTATACGAAGATGTTTCCTTTTCTACCGTTGGCTACAAAGCGCTAGAAATCTCCACTTGAAAATTCCACAAAAAGAGGGTTTCAAATCTGCCGTGTCTAAAAGAAGGTTCAACTCCTTGAGTTGAACACACGTAGCAGAAAGATGTTACTGAGCATTCTTCTGTCTAGCGTTATATGCAGAAATCCCGTTTCCAACGAAATCCTCAAAGAGGTCCAAATATCCACTTGCAGACTTTACAAACAGAGTGTTTCCAAACTGCTCTATGAAAGGAAAGGTTAAACACTGTGAGTGGAACGCACACGTCACCAAGTGGTTGCTGAAATGATTCTCTCTAGTTTTTATTCGAAGATATTTCCTTTTCTACCGTTGGCCGAAAAGTGCTTGAAATCTCCACTTGCAAATTCCACAAAAAGAGGGTTTCAAATCTGCTCTGTGTTAAGGAAGGTTCAACTCTGTGAGTTGAACACACGCAGCCCAAAGAAGTTACTGGGAATTCTTCTGTCTAGAGTTATTCGCAGAAATACCGTTTCCAACGAAATCGCCAGAGAGGTCCAAATATCCACTTGCAGACTTTACAAACAGAGTGTTTCCAAACTGCTCTATGAAAAGAAAGGTTAAACTCTGTGAGTGGAACCCACACATCACCAAGTGGTAGCTGAGAATGATTCTCTCTAGTTTTTATTCGAAGATATTTCCTTTTCTACCGTTGGCCGCTAAGTGCTTGAAATCTCCACTTGCAAATTCCACAAAAAGAGGGTTTCAAATCTGCTCTGTGTAATGGAAGGTTCAACTCTGTGAATTGAACACACGCAGCCCAAAGAAGTTACTGAGAATTCTTCTGTCTAGAGTTATTCGCAGAAATACCGTTTCCAACGAAATCGCCACAGAGGTCCAAATATCCACTTGCAGACTTTACAAACAGAGTGTTTCCAAACTGCTCTATGAAGAGAAAGGTTAAACTATTTGAGTGGAACGCACACATTACCAAGTGGTTGCTGAGAATGATTCTCTCCAGTTTTTATACGGAGATGTTTCCTTTTCTACCGTTGGCTGCAAAGTGCTTGAAATCTCCACTTGCAAATTCCACAAAAAGAGGGTTTCAAATATGCTCTGTCTAAAGGAAGGTTCAAGTCTGTGAGTTGAACACACGCAGCCCAAAGAAGTTACTGAGAATTCTTATAACTAGAGTTATTCGCAGAAATCCCGTTTCCAACGAAATCCTCAAAGAGGTCGAAATATCCACTTGCAGACTTTACAAACAGTGTTTCCAAACTGCTCTATGAAAAGAAAGGTTAAACTCTGTGAGTGGAAAGCACACATTACCAAGTGGTTGCTGAGAATGATTCTCTCTAGTTTTTATACGAAGATGTTTGCTTTTCTACCGTTGGCCGCAAAGCGCTTGAATTCTCCACTTGCAAATTCCACAAAAAGAGGGTTTCAAACCTGCTCTGTCTAAAGGAAGGTTCAACTCTGTGAGTTGAACACACGCAGCCCAAAGAAGTTACTGAGAATTCTTCTGTCCAGCGTTAGATGCAGAAATCCCGTTTCCAACGAAATCCTCAAGGAGGTCTAAATATCCACTTGCAGACTTTACAAACAGAGTGTTTCCAAACTGCCGTATGAAAAGAAAGGTTAAACTCTGTGAGTGGAACGCACACATTACCAAGTGGTTGCTGAGAATGATTCTCTCCAGTTTTTATTCGAAGATGTTTTCTTTTCTAACGTTGGCTGCAAAGTGCTTGAAATCTCCACTTGCAAATTCCACAAAAAGAGGGTTTCAAATGTGCTCTGTGTAAAGGAAGGTTCACCTCTGAGAGGTGAACACATGCAGCCCAAAGAAGTTACTGAGAAGTCTTCTGTCTAGAGTTATTCACAGAAATCCCGTTTCCAACGAAATCCTCAAAGAGGTCCAAATATCCACTTGCAAACTTTACAAACAGAGTGTTTCCAAACTGCTCTATGAAAAGAAAGTTTAAACTCTGTGAGTGGAACGCACACATTACTAAGTGGTTGCTGAGAATGATTCTCTCCAGTTTTTATACGAAGATGTTTCCTTTTCTACCGTTTGCCGCAAAGCGCTTGAAATCTCCACTTTCAAATTCCACAAAAAGAGGGTTTCAAATCTGCTCTGTCTAAAGGAAGGTTCAACTCTGTGAGTTGAACACACGCAGCCCAAAGAAGTTACTGAGAATTCTTCTGTCTGGAGTTATTCGCAGAAATCCCGTTTCCAACGAAATCGCCTGAGAGGTCCAAATATCCACTTGCAGACTTTACAAACAGAGTGTTTCCAAACTGATCTATGAAAAGAAAGGTGAAACACTGTGAGTGGAACAAACACATCACGAAGTGGTTGCTTAGAATGATTCTCTCTAGTTTTTAATACGAAGATGTTTCCTTTTCTACCGTTGGCTGCAAAGCGCTTTAAATCTCCACTTGCAAATTCCACAAAAAGAGGGTTTCAAATCTGCTCTGTCTAAAGGAAGGTTCATCTCCATGAGTTGAACACACGCAGCCCAAAGAAGTTTCTGAGAATTCTTCTGTCTAGAGTTATTCGCAAAAATCCCGTTTCCAACGAAATCCACAATGAGGTCAAAATATCCACTTGCAGACTTTACAAACAGAGTGTTTCCAAACTGCTCTATGAAATGAAAGGTTCAACTCTGTGATTGGAATGCACACATCACCAAGTGGTTGCCGAGAATGATTCTCTCTTGTTTTTATACAAAGATGTTTCCTTTTCTACCGTTGGCTACAAAGCGCAAGAAACCTCCACTTGCAAATTCCACAAAAAGAGGGTTTCAAATCTGCCGTGTCTAAAAGAAGGTTCAACTCTTTGAGTTGAACACACGTAGCACAAAGAAGTTACTGAGCATTCTTCTGTCTAGCGTTATATGCAGAAATCCAGTTTCCAACGAAATCCTCAAAGAGGTCCAAATATCCACTTGCAGACTTTACAAACAGAGTGTTTCCAAACTGCTCTATGAAAGGAAAGGTTAAACACTGCGAGTGGAACGCACACGTCACCAAGTGGTTGCTGAAATGATTCTCTCTAGTTTTTATTCGAAGATATTTCCTTTTCTACCGTTGGCCGAAAAGTGCTTGAAATCTCCACTTGCAAATTCCACAAAAAGAGGGTTTCAAATCTGCTCTGTGTTAAGGATGGTTCAACTCTGTGAGTTGAACACACGCAGCCCAAAGAAGTTACTGAGAATTCTTCTGTCTAGAGTTATTCGCAGAAATCCCGTTTCCAACGAAATCCACAATGAGGTCCAAATATCCACTTGCAGACTTTACAAACAGAGTGTTTCCAAACTGCTCTATGAAAAGAAAGGTTAAACTCTGTGAGTGGAACCCACACATCACCAAGTGGTTGCTGAGAATGATTCTCTCTAGTTTTTATTCGAAGATATTTCCTTTTCTACCGTTGGCCGCTAAGTGCTTGAAATCTCCACTTGCAAATTCCACAAAAAGAGGGTTTCAAATCTGCTCTGTGTAATGGAAGGTTCTACTATGTGAGTTGAACACACGCAGCCCAAAGAAGTTACTGAGAATTCTGTCTAGCGTTATATGCAGAAATCCCGTTTCCAACGAAATCCTCAAAGAGGTCGAAATATCCACTTGCAGACTTTACAAACAGAGTGTTTCCAAACTGCTCTATGAAAAGAAAGCTAAAAATCCTTGAGTGGAACGCACACATTACCAAGTGGTTGCTGAGAATGATTCTCTCTAGTTTTTAAACGAAGATGTTTCCTTTTCTACCGTTGGCCGCAAAGCGCTTGAAATCTCCACTTGCAAATTCCACAAAAAGAGGGTTTCAAATCTGCTCTGTGTAAAGGAATGTTCATCTCTGAGAGGTGAACACAGGCAGCCCAAGGAAGTTTCTGAGAATTCTTTTGTCTAGATTTATTCGCAAAATTCTCGTTTCCAACGAAATCCACAAAGAGGTCCAAATATCCACTTGCAGACTTTACAAAGAGAGTGTTTCCAAACTGCTCTATGAAAAGAAAGGTTCAACTCTGTGAGTGGAACGCACACATCACCAAGTGGTTGCTGAGGATGATTCTCTCCAGTTTTTATACGAAGATGTTTCCTTTTCTACCGTTGGCTGCAAAGCGCTAGAAATCTCCACTTGCAAATTCCACAAAAAGAGGGTTTCAAATCTGCTCTGTGTAAAGGAAGGTTCACCTCTGAGAGGTGAACACACGCAGCCCAAAGAAGTTACTGAGAATTCTTCTGTCTAGAGTTATTCGCAGAAATCCCGTTTCCAACGAAATCCTCAAAGAGGTCCAAATATCCACTTGCAGACTTTACAAACATAGTGTTTCCACACTGCTCTATGAAAAGAAAGGTGAAACTCTGTGAGTGGAACAAACACATCACAAAGTGGTTGCTGAGAATGATTCTCTCTAGTTTTTATACGAAGATGTTTCCTTTTCTACCGTTGGCTGCAAAACGCTTGAAATCTCCACTTGCAAATTCCACAAAAAGAGGGTTTCAAATCTGCTCTGTCTAAAGGAAGGTTCAACTCTGTGAGTTGAACACACGCAGCCCGAAGAAGTTACTTAGAATTCTTCTGTCTAGCGTTTTATGCTGAAATCCCGTTTCCAACGAATTCCTCAAAGAGGTCCAAATATCCACTTGCAGACTTTACAAACAGAGTGTTTCCAAACTGCTCTATGAAAAGAAAGGTTAAACTCTGTGAGTGGAACGCACACATCACCAAGTGGTTGCTGAGAATGATTCTCTCCAGTTTTTATACGAAGATGTTTCCTTTTCTACCGTTGGCTGCAAAACGCTTGAAATCTCCACTTGCAAATTCCACAAAAAGTGGGTTTCAAATCTGCTCTGTCTAAAGGAAGGTTCAACTCTGTGAGTTGAACACACGCAGCCCGAAGAAGTTACTGAGAATTCTTCTGTCTAGCGTTATATGCAGAAATCCCGTTTCTAACGAAATCCTCAAAGAGGTCCAAATATCCACTTGCAGACTTTACAAACAGAGTGTTTCCAAACTGCTCTATGAAAAGAAAGGTTAAACTCTGTGAGTGGAACGCACACATCTCGAAGTGGTTGCCGAGAATGATTCTCTCTTGTTTTTATACGAAGATGTTTCCTTTTCTACCGTTGGCTACAAAGCGCAAGAAATCTCCACTTGCAAATTCCACAAAAAGAGGGTTTCAAATCTGCCGTGTCTAAAAGAAGGTTCAACTCTTTGAGTTGAACACACGTAGCACAAAGAAGTTACTGAGCATTCTTCTGTCTAGCGTTATATGCAGAAATCCCGTTTCCAACGAAATCCTCAAAGAGGTCCAAATATCCACTTGCAGACTTTACAAACAGAGTGTTTCCAAACTGCTCTATGAAAGGAAAGGTTAAACACTGCGAGTGGAACGCACACGTCACCAAGTGGTTGCTGAAATGATTCTCTCTAGTTTTTATTCGAAGATATTTCCTTTTCTACCGTTGGCCGAAAAGTGCTTGAAATCTCCACTTGCAAATTCCACAAAAAGAGGGTTTCCAATCTGCTCTGTGTTAAGGATGGTTCAACTCTGTGAGTTGAACACACGCAGCCCAAAGAAGTTACTGAGAATTCTTCTGTCTAGAGTTATTCGCAGAAATACCGTTTCCAACGAAATCGCCAGAGAGGTCCAAATATCCACTTGCAGACTTTACAAACAGAGTGTTTCCAAACTGCTCTATGAAAGGAAAGGTTAAACACTGTGAGTGGAACCCACACATCACCAAGTGGTAGCTGAGAATGATTCTCTCTTGTTTTTATTCGAAGATATTTCCTTTTCTACCGTTGGCCGCTAAGTGCTTGAAATCTCCACTTGCAAATTCCACAAAAAGAGGGTTTCAAATCTGCTCTGTGTAATGGAAGGTTCTACTATGTGAGTTGAACACACGCAGCCAAAAGAAGTTACTGAGAATTCTGTCTAGCGTTATATGCAGAAATCCCGTTTACAACGAAATCCTCAAAGAGGTCGAAATATCCACTTGCAGACTTTACAAACAGAGTGTTTCCAAACTGCTCTATGAAAAGAAAGGTTAAACTATTTGAGTGGAACGCACACATTACCAAGTGGTTGCTGAGAATGATTCTCTCCAGTTTTTAAACGAAGATGTTTCCTTTTCTACCGTTGGCCGCAAAGCGCTTGAAATCTCCACTTGCAAATTCCACAAAAAGAGGGTTTCAAATCTGCTCTGTGTAAAGGAATGTTCATCTCTGAGAGGTGAACACAGGCAGCCCAAGGAAGTTTCTGAGAATTCTTTTGTCTAGATTTATTCGCAAAATTCCCGTTTCCAACGAAATCCACAAAGAGGTCCAAATATCCACTTGCAGACTTTACAAACAGAGTGTTTCCAAACTGCTCTATGAAAAGAAAGGTTCAACTCTGTGAGTGGAACGCACACATCACCAAGTGGTTGCTGAGGATGATTCTCTCCAGTTTTTATACGAAGATGTTTCCTTTTCTACCGTTGGCTGCAAAGCGCTAGAAATCTCCACTTGCAAATTCCACAAAAAGAGGGTTTCAAATATGCTCTGTCTAAAGGAAGGTTCAAGTCTGTGAGTTGAACACACGCAGCACAAAGATGTTACTGAGAATTCTTCTGTCTAGAGTTATTCGCAGAAATCCCGTTTCCAACGAAATCGCCACAGAGGTCCAAATATCCACTTGCAGACTTTACAAACAGAGTGTTTCCAAACTGCTCTATGAAAAGAATGGTGAAACTCTGTGAGTGGAACAAACACATCACCAAGTGGTTGCTGAGAATGATTCTCTCTAGTTTTTATACGAAGATGTTTCCTTTTCTAACGTTGGCTGCAAAGCGCTTGAAATCTCCACTTGCAAATTCCACAAAAAGAGGGTTTCAAATCTGCTCTGTGTTAAGGAAGGTTCAACTCTGTGAGTTGAACACACGCAGCCCAAAGAAGTTACTGAGAATTCTTCTGTCCAGCGTTATATGGAGAAATCCCGTTTCCAACGAAATCCTCAAAGAGGTCCAAATATCCACTTGCAGACTTTACAAACAGAGTGTTTCCAAACTGCTCTATGAAAAGAAAGGTTAAACTCTCTGAGTGGAACGCACACATTACCAAGTGGTTGCTGAGAATGATTCTCTCCTGTTTTTATACGAAGATGTTTCCTTTTCTACCGATGGCCGCAAAGCGCTTGAAATCTCCACATGCAAATTCCACAAAAAGAGGGTTTCAAATCTGCTCTGTGTAACGGAATGTTCATCTCTGAGAGGTGAACACAGGCAGCCCAAGGAAGTTTCTGAGAATTCTTTTGTCTAGATTTCTTCGCAAAATTCCCGTTTCCAACGAAATCCACAAGGAGGTTCAAATATCCACTTGCAGACTTTACAAAGAGAGTGTTTCCAAACTGCTCTATGAAAAGAAAGGTTCAACTCTGTGAGTGGAACGCACACATCACCAAGTGGTTGCTGAGGATGATTCTCTCCAGTTTTTATACGAAGATGTTTCCTTTTCTACCGTTGGCTACAAAGCGCTAGAAATCTCCACCTGCAAATTCCACAAAAAGAGGGTTTCAAATCTGCCGTGTCTAAAAGAAGGTTCAACTCCTTGAGTTGAACACACGTAGCACAAAGAAGTTACTGAGCATTCTTCTGTCTAGCGTTATATGCAGAAATCCAGTTTCCAACGAAATCCTCAAAGAGGTCCAAATATCCACTTGCAGACTTTACAAACAGAGTGTTTCCAAACTGCTCTATGAAAGGAAAGGTTAAACACTGCGAGTGGAACGCACACGTCACCAAGTGGTTGCTGAAATGATTCTCTCTAGTTTTTATTCGAAGATATTTCCTTTTCTACCGTTGGCCGAAAAGTGCTTGAAATCTCCACTTGCAAATTCCACAAAAAGAGGGTTTCCAATCTGCTCTGTGTTAAGGATGGTTCAACTCTGTGAGTTGAACACACGCAGCCCAAAGAAGTTACTGAGAATTCTTCTGTCTAGAGTTATTCGCAGAAATACCGTTTCCAACGAAATCGCCAGAGAGGTCCAAATATCCACTTGCAGACTTTACAAACAGAGTGTTTCCAAACTGCTCTATGAAAGGAAAGGTTAAACACTGTGAGTGGAACCCACACATCACCAAGTGGTAGCTGAGAATGATTCTCTCTTGTTTTTATTCGAAGATATTTCCTTTTCTACCGTTGGCCGCTAAGTGCTTGAAATCTCCACTTGCAAATTCCACAAAAAGAGGGTTTCAAATCTGCTCTGTGTAATGGAAGGTTCTACTATGTGAGTTGAACACACGCAGCCAAAAGAAGTTACTGAGAATTCTGTCTAGCGTTATATGCAGAAATCCCGTTTACAACGAAATCCTCAAAGAGGTCGAAATATCCACTTGCAGACTTTACAAACAGAGTGTTTCCAAACTGCTCTATGAAAAGAAAGGTTAAACTATTTGAGTGGAACGCACACATTACCAAGTGGTTGCTGAGAATGATTCTCTCCATTTTTTAAACGAAGATGTTTCCTTTTCTACCGTTGGCCGCAAAGCGCTTGAAATCTCCACTTGCAAATTCCACAAAAAGAGGGTTTCAAATCTGCTCTGTGTAAAGGAATGTTCATCTCTGAGAGGTGAACACAGGCAGCCCAAGGAAGTTTCTGAGAATTCTTTTGTCTAGATTTATTCGCAAAATTCCCGTTTCCAACGAAATCCACAAAGAGGTCCAAATATCCACTTGCAGACTTTACAAACAGAGTGTTTCCAAACTGCTCTATGAAAAGAAAGGTTCAACTCTGTGAGTGGAACGCACACATCACCAAGTGGTTGCTGAGGATGATTCTCTCCAGTTTTTATACGAAGATGTTTCCTTTTCTACCGTTGGCTGCAAAGCGCTAGAAATCTCCACTTGCAAATTCCACAAAAAGAGGGTTTCAAATATGCTCTGTCTAAAGGAAGGTTCAAGTCTGTGAGTTGAACACACGCAGCACAAAGATGTTACTGAGAATTCTTCTGTCTAGAGTTATTCGCAGAAATCCCGTTTCCAACGAAATCGCCACAGAGGTCCAAATATCCACTTGCAGACTTTACAAACAGAGTGTTTCCAAACTGCTCTATGAAAAGAATGGTGAAACTCTGTGAGTGGAACAAACACATCACCAAGTGGTTGCTGAGAATGATTCTCTCTAGTTTTTATACGAAGATGTTTCCTTTTCTAACGTTGGCTGCAAAGCGCTTGAAATCTCCACTTGCAAATTCCACAAAAAGAGGGTTTCAAATCTGCTCTGTGTTAAGGAAGGTTCAACTCTGTGAGTTGAACACACGCAGCCCAAAGAAGTTACTGAGAATTCTTCTGTCCAGCGTTATATGGAGAAATCCCGTTTCCAACGAAATCCTCAAAGAGGTCCAAATATCCACTTGCAGACTTTACAAACAGAGTGTTTCCAAACTGCTCTATGAAAAGAAAGGTTAAACTCTCTGAGTGGAACGCACACATTACCAAGTGGTTGCTGAGAATGATTCTCTCCTGTTTTTATACGAAGATGTTTCCTTTTCTACCGATGGCCGCAAAGCGCTTGAAATCTCCACATGCAAATTCCACAAAAAGAGGGTTTCAAATCTGCTCTGTGTAACGGAATGTTCATCTCTGAGAGGTGAACACAGGCAGCCCAAGGAAGTTTCTGAGAATTCTTTTGTCTAGATTTCTTCGCAAAATTCCCGTTTCCAACGAAATCCACAAGGAGGTTCAAATATCCACTTGCAGACTTTACAAAGAGAGTGTTTCCAAACTGCTCTATGAAAAGAAAGGTTCAACTCTGTGAGTGGAACGCACACATCACCAAGTGGTTGCTGAGGATGATTCTCTCCAGTTTTTATACGAAGATGTTTCCTTTTCTACCGTTGGCTACAAAGCGCTAGAAATCTCCACCTGCAAATTCCACAAAAAGAGGGTTTCAAATCTGCCGTGTCTAAAAGAAGGTTCAACTCCTTGAGTTGAACACACGTAGCAGAAAGATGTTACTGAGCATTCTTCTGTCTAGCGTTATACGCAGAAATCCCGTTTCCAACGAAATCCTCAAAGAGGTCCAAATATCCACTTGCAGACTTTACAAACAGAGTGTTTCCAAACTGCTCTATGAAAGGAAAGGTTAAACACTGTGAGTGGAACACACACGTCACCAAGTGGTTGCTGAAATGATTCTCTCTAGTTTTTATTCGAAGATATTTCCTTTTCTACCGTTGGCCGAAAAGTGCTTGAAATCTCCACTTGCAAATTCCACAAAAAGAGGGTTTCAAATCTGCTCTGTGTTAAGGAAGGTTCAACTCTGTGAGTTGAACACACGCAGCCCAAAGAAGTTACTGAGAATTCTTCTGTCTAGAGTTATTCGCAGAAATACCGTTTCCAACGAAATCGCCACAGAGGTCCAAATATCCACTTGCAGACTTTACAAACAGAGTGTTTCCAAACTGCTCTATGAAAAGAAAGGTTAAACTCTGTGAGTGGAACCCACACATCACCAAGTGGTAGCTGAGAATGATTCTCTCTAGTTTTTATTCGAAGATATTTCCTTTTCTACCGTTGGCTGCTAAGTGCTTGAAATCTCCACTTGCAAATTCCACAAAAAGAGGGTTTCAAATCTGCTCTGTGTAATGGAAGGTTCAACTCTGTGAATTGAACACACGCAGCCCAAAGAAGTTACTGAGAATTCTTCTGTCTAGAGTTATTCGCAGAAATACCGTTTCCAACGAAATCGCCACAGAGGTCCAAATATCCACTTGCAGACTTTACAAACAGAGTGTTTCCAAACTGCTCTATGAAGAGAAAGGTTAAACTATTTGAGTGGAACGCACACATTACCAAGTGGTTGCTGAGAATGATTCTCTCCAGTTTTTATACGGAGATGTTTCCTTTTCTACCATTGGCTGCAAAGTGCTTGAAATCTCCACTTGCAAATTCCACAAAAAGAGGGTTTCAAATATGCTCTGTCTAAAGGAAGGTTCAAGTCTGTGAGTTGAACACACGCAGCCCAAAGAAGTTACTGAGAATTCTTCTGTCTAGAGTTATTCGCAGAAATCCCGTTTCCAACGAAATCGCCACAGAGGTCCAAATATCCACTTGCAGACTTTACAAACAGAGTGTTTCCAAACTGCTCTATGAAAAGAATGGTGAAACTCTGTGAGTGGAACAAACACATCACCAAGTGGTTGCTGAGAATGATTTTCTCTAGTTTTTATACGAAGATGTTTCCTTTTCTAACGTTGGCTGCAAAGCGCTTGAAATCTCCACTTGCAAATTCCACAAAAAGAGGGTTTCAAATCTGCTCTGTGTTAAGGAAGGTTCAACTCTGTGAGTTGAACACACGCAGCCCAAAGAAGTTACTGAGAATTCTTCTGTCCAGTGTTATATGGAGAAATCCCGTTTCCAACGAAATCCTCAAAGAGGTCCAAATATCCACTTGCAGACTTTACAAACAGAGTGTTTCCAAACTGCTCTATGAAAAGAAAGGTTAAACTCTCTGAGTGGAACGCACACATTACCAAGTGGTTGCTGAGAATGATTCTCTCCAGTTTTTATACGAAGAGGTTTCCTTTTCTACCGATGGCCGCAAAGCGCTTGAAATCTCCACATGCAAATTCCACAAAAAGAGGGTTTCAAATCTGCTCTGTGTAAAGGAAGGTTCACCTCTGAGAGGTGAACACACGCAGCCCAAAGAAGTTACTGAGAATTCTTCTGTCTAGAGTTATTCGCAGAAATCCCGTTTCCAACGAAATCCTCAAAGAGGTCGAAATATCCACTTGCAGACTTTACAAACAGAGTGTTTCCAAACTGCTCTATGAAAAGAAAGCTTAAACTCTTTGAGTGGAACGCACACATTACCAAGTGGTTGCTGAGAATGATTCTCTCCAGTTTTTAAACGAAGATGTTTCCTTTTCTACCGTTGGCCGCCAAGCTCTTGAAATCTCCACTTGCAAATTCCACAAAAAGAGGGTTTCAAATCTGCTCTGTGTAACGGAATGTTCATCTCTGAGAGGTGAACACAGGCAGCCCAAGGAAGTTTCTGAGAATTCTTTTGTCTAGATTTCTTCGCAAAATTCCCGTTTCCAACGAAATCCACAAGGAGGTTCAAATATCCACTTGCAGACTTTACAAAGAGAGTGTTTCCAAACTGCTCTATGAAAAGAAAGGTTCAACTCTGTGAGTGGAACGCACACATCACTAAGTGGTTGCTGAGGATGATTCTCTCCAGTTTTTATACGAAGATGTTTCCTTTTCTACCGTTGGCTACAAAGCGCTAGAAATCTCCACTTGCAAATTCCACAAAAAGAGGGTTTCAAATCTGCCGTGTCTAAAAGAAGGTTCAACTCCTTGAGTTGAACACACGTAGCAGAAAGATGTTACTGAGCATTCTTCTGTCTAGCGTTATATGCAGAAATCCCGTTTCCAACGAAATCCTCAAAGAGGTCCAAATATCCACTTGCAGACTTTACAAACAGAGTGTTTCCAAACTGCTCTATGAAAGGAAAGGTTAAACACTGTGAGTGGAACGCACACTTCACCAAGTGGTTGCTGAAATGATTCTCTCTAGTTTTTATTCGAAGATATTTCCTTTTCTACCGTTGGCCGAAAAGTGTTTCAAATCTCCACTTGCAAATTCCACAAAAAGAAGGTTTCAAATCTGCTCTGTGTTAAGGATGGTTCAACTCTGTGAGTTGAACACACGCAGCCCAAAGAAGTTACTGAGAATTCTTCTGTCTAGAGTTATTCGCAGAAATACCGTTTCCAACGAAATCACCACAGAGGTCCAAATATCCACTTGCAGACTTTACAAACAGAGTGTTTCCAAACTGCTCTATGAAAAGAAAGGTTAAACTCTGTGAGTGGAACCCACACATCACCAAGTGGTAGCTGAGAATGATTCTCTCTAATTTTTATTCGAAGATATTTCCTTTTCTACCGTTGGCCGCTAAGTGCTTGAAATCTCCACTTGCAAATTCCACAAAAAGAGGGTTTCAAATCTGCTCTGTGTAATGGAAGGTTCAACTCTGTGAATTGAACACACGCAGCCCAAAGAAGTTACTGAGAATTCTTCTGTCTAGAGTTATTCGCAGAAATACCGTTTCCAACGAAATCGCCAGAGAGGTCCAAATATCCACTTGCAGACTTTACAAACAGAGTGTTTCCAAACTGCTCTATGAAGAGAAAGGTTAAACTATTTGAGTGGAACGCACACATTACCAAGTGGTTGCTGAGAATGATTCTCTCCAGTTTTTATACGGAGATGTTTCCTTTTCTACCGTTGGCTGCAAAGTGCTTGAAATCTCCACTTGCAAATTCCACAAAAAGAGGGTTTCAAATATGCTCTGTCTAAAGGAAGGTTCAAGTCTGTGAGTTGAACACACGCAGCCCAAAGAAGTTACTGAGAATTCTTCTAACTAGAGTTATATGCAGAAATCCCGTTTCCAACGAAATCCTCAAGGAGGTCTAAATATCCACTTGCAGACTTTACAAACAGAGTGTTTCCAAACTGCCGTATGAAAAGAAAGGTTAAACTCTGTGAGTGGAACGCACACATTACCAAGTGGTTGCTGAGAATGATTCTCTCCAGTTTTTATTCGAAGATGTTTCCTTTTCTAACGTTGGCTGCAAAGTGCTTGAAATCTCCACTTGCAAATTCCACAAAAAGAGGGTTTCAAATGTGCTCTGTGTAAAGGAAGGTTCACCTCTGAGAGGTGAACACATGCAGCCCAAAGAAGTTACTGAGAAGTCTTCTGTCTAGAGTTATTCGCAGAAATCCCGTTCCCAACGAAATCCTCAAAGAGGTCCAAATATCCACTTGCAAACTTTACAAACAGAGTGTTTCCAAACTGCTCTATGAAAAGAAAGTTTAAACTCTGTGAGTGGAACGCACACATTACTAAGTGGTTGCTGAGAATGATTCTCTCCAGTTTTTATACGAAGATGTTTCCTTTTCTACCGTTGGCCGCAAAGCGCTTGAAATCTCCACTTTCAAATTCCACAAAAAGAGGGTTTCAAATCTGCTCTGTCTAAAGGAAGGTTCAACACTGTGAGTTGAACACACGCAGCCCAAAGAAGTTACTGAGAATTCTTCTGTCTGGAGTTATTCGCAGAAATCCCGTTTCCAACGAAATCGCCTGAGAGGTCCAAATATCCACTTGCAGACTTTACAAACAGAGTGTTTCCAAACTGATCTATGAAAAGAAAGGTGAAACACTGTGAGTGGAACAAACACATCACGAAGTGGTTGCTGAGAATGATTCTCTCTAGTTTTTAATACGAAGATGTTTCCTTTTCTACCGTTGGCTGCAAAGCGCTTTAAATCTCCACTTGCAAATTCCACAAAAAGAGGGTTTCAAATCTGCTCTGTCTAAAGGAAGGTTCAACTCCGTGAGTTGAACACACGCAGCCCAAAGAAGTTTCTGAGAATTCTTCTGTCTAGAGTTATTCGCAAAAATCCCGTTTCCAACGAAATCCACAATGAGGTCCAAATATCCACTTGCAGACTTTACAAACAGAGTGTTTCCAAACTGCTCTATGAAATGAAAGGTTCAACTCTGTGATTGGAATGCACACATCACCAAGTGGTTGCCGAGAATGATTCTCTCTTGTTTTTATACGAAGATGTTTCCTTTTCTACCGTTGGCTACAAAGCGCAAGAAACCTCCACTTGCAAATTCCACAAAAAGAGGGTTTCAAATCTGCCGTGTCTAAAAGAAGGTTCAACTCTTTGAGTTGAACACACGTAGCACAAAGAAGTTAATGAGCATTCTTCTGTCTAGCGTTATATGCAGAAATCCCGTTTCCAACGAAATCCTCAAAGAGGTCCAAATATCCACTTGCAGACTTTACAAACAGAGTGTTTCCAAACTGCTCTATGAAAGGAAAGGTTAAACACTGCGAGTGGAACGCACACGTCACCAAGTGGTTGCTGAAATGATTCTCTCTAGTTTTTATTCGAAGATATTTCCTTTTCTACCGTTGGCCGAAAAGTGCTTGAAATCTCCACTTGCAAATTCCACAAAAAGAGGGTTTCAAATCTGCTCTGTGTTAAGGATGGTTCAACTCTGTGAGTTGAACACACGCAGCCCAAAGAAGTTACTGAGAATTCTTCTGTCTAGAGTTATTCGCAGAAATACCGTTTCCAACGAAATCGCCAGAGAGGTCCAAATATCCACTTGCAGACTTTACAAACAGAGTGTTTCCAAACTGCTCTATGAAAAGAAAGGTTAAACTCTGTGAGTTGAACCCACACATCACCAAGTGGTTGCTGAGAATGATTCTCTCTAGTTTTTATTCGAAGATATTTCCTTTTCTACCGTTGGCCGCTAAGTGCTTGAAATCTCCACTTGCAAATTCCACAAAAAGAGGGTTTCAAATCTGCTCTGTGTAATGGAAGGTTCTACTATGTGAGTTGAACACACGCAGCCCAAAGAAGTTACTGAGAATTCTGTCTAGCGTTATATGCAGAAATCCCGTTTCCAACGAAATCATCAAAGAGGTCGAAATATCCACTTGCAGACTTTACAAACAGAGTGTTTCCAATCTGCTCTATGAAAAGAAAGCTTAAACTCTTTGAGTGGAACGCACACATTATCAAGTGGTTGCTGAGAATGATTCTCTCCAGTTTTTAAACGAAGATGTTTCCTTTTCTACCGTTGGCCACAAAGCGCTTGAAATCTCCACTTGCAAATTCCACAAAAAGAGGGTTTCAAATCTGCTCTGTGTAAAGGAATGTTCATCTCTGAGAGGTGAACACAGGCAGCCCAAGGAAGTTTCTGAGAATTCTTTTGTCTAGATTTATTCGCAAAATTCCCGTTTCCAACGAAATAAACAAAGAGGTCCAAATATCCACTTGCAGACATTACAAAGAGAGTGTTTCCAAACTGCTCTATGAAAAGAAAGGTTCAACTCTGTGAGTGGAACGCACACATCACCAAGTGGTTGCTGAGGATGATTCTCTCCAGTTTTTATACGAAGATGTTTCCTTTTCTACCGTTGGCTGCAAAGCGCTAGAAATCTCCACTTGCAAATTCCACAAAAAGAGGGTTTCAAATCTGCTCTGTCTAAAGGAAGGTTCAACTCTGTGAGTTGAACACACGCAGCCCAAAGAAGTTACTGAGAATTCTTCTGTCTGGAGTTATTCGCAGAAATCCCGTTTCCAACGAAATCGCCTGAGAGGTCCAAATATCCACTTGCAGACTTTACAAACAGAGTGTTTAAAAACTGATCTATGAAAAGAAAGGTGAAACACTGTGAGTGGAACAAACACATCACGAAGTGGTTGCTGAGAATGATTCTCTCTAGTTTTTAATACGAAGATGTTTCCTTTTCTACCGTTGGCTGCAAAGCGCTTTAAATCTCCACTTGCAAATTCCACAAAAAGAGGGTTTCAAATCTGCTCTGTCTAAAGGAAGGTTCAACTCCGTGAGTTGAACACACGCAGCCCAAAGAAGTTTCTGAGAATTCTTCTGTCTAGAGTTATTCGCAAAAATCCCGTTTCCAACGAAATCCACAATGAGGTCCAAATATCCACTTGCAGACTTTACAAACAGAGTGTTTCCAAACTGCTCTATGAAATGAAAGGTTCAACTCTGTGATTGGAATGCACACATCACCAAGTGGTTGCCGAGAATGATTCTCTCTTGTTTTTATACGAAGATGTTTCCTTTTCTACCGTTGGCTACAAAGCGCAAGAAACCTCCACTTGCAAATTCCACAAAAAGAGGGTTTCAAATATGCCGTGTCTAAAAGAAGGTTCAACTCTTTGAGTTGAACACACGTAGCACAAAGAAGTTACTGAGCATTCTTCTGTCTAGCGTTATATGCAGAAATCCCGTTTCCAACGAAATCCTCAAAGAGGTCCAAATATCCACTTGCAGACTTTACAAACAGAGTGTTTCCAAACTGCTCTATGAAAGGAAAGGTTAAACACTGCGAGTGGAACGCACACGTCACCAAGTGGTTGCTGAAATGATTCTCTCTAGTTTTTATTCGAAGATATTTCCTTTTCTACCGTTGGCCGAAAAGTGCTTGAAATCTCCACTTGCAAATTCCACAAAAAGAGGGTTTCAAATCTGCTCTGTGTTAAGGATGGTTCAACTCTGTGAGTTGAACACACGCAGCCCAAAGAAGTTACTGAGAATTCTTCTGTCTAGAGTTATTCGCAGAAATACCGTTTAAAACGAAATCGCCAGAGAGGTCCAAATATCCACTTGCAGACTTTACAAACAGAGTGTTTCCAAACTGCTCTATGAAAAGAAAGGTTAAACTCTGTGAGTGGAACCCACACATCACCAAGTGGTTGCTGAGAATGATTCTCTCTAGTTTTTATTCGAAGATATTTCCTTTTCTACCGTTGGCCGCTAAGTGCTTGAAATCTCCACTTGCAAATTCCACAAAAAGAGGGTTTCAAATCTGCTCTGTGTAATGGAAGGTTCTACTATGTGAGTTGAACACACGCAGCCCAAAGAAGTTACTGAGAATTCTGTCTAGCGTTATATGCAGAAATCCCGTTTCCAACGAAATCCTCAAAGAGGTCGAAATATCCACTTGCAGACTTTACAAACAGAGTGTTTCCAAACTGCTCTATGAAAAGAAAGCTTTAACTCTTTGAGTGGAACGCACACATTACCAAGTGGTTGCTGAGAATGATTCTCTCCAGTTTTTAAACGAAGATGTTTCCTTTTCTACCGTTGGCCGCAAAGCTCTTGAAAACTCCACTTGCAAATTCCACAAAAAGAGGGTTTCAAATCTGCTCTGTGTAAAGGAATGTTCATCTCTGAGAGGTGAACACAGGCAGCCCAAGGAAGTTTCTGAGAATTCTTTTGTCAAGATTTATTCGCAAAATTCCCGTTTCCAACGAAATCCACAAAGAGGTCCAAATATCCACTTGCAGACTTTACAAACAGAGTGTTTCCAAACTGCTCTATGAAAAGAAAGGTTCAACTCTGTGAGTGGAACGCACACATCACCAAGTGGTTGCTGAGGATGATTCTCTCCAGTTTTTATACGAAGATGTTTCCTTTTCTACCGTTGGCTGCAAAGCGCTAGAAATCTCCACTTGCAAATTCCACAAAAAGAGGGTTTCAAATCTGCTCTGTCTAAAGGAAGGTTCAAGTCTGTGAGTTGAACACACGCAGCACAAAGAAGTTACTGAGAATTCTTCTGTCTAGAGTTATTCGCAGAAATCCCGTTTCCAACTAAATCGCCACAGAGGTCCAAATATCCACTTGCAGACTTTACAAACAGAGTGTTTCCAAACTGCTCTATGAAAAGAAAGGTGAAACTCTGTGAGTGGAACAAACACATCACCACGTGGTTGCTGAGAATGATTCTCTCTAGTTTTTATACGAAGATGTTTCCTTTTCTAACGTTGGCTGCAAAGCGCTTGAAATCTCCACTTGCAAATTCCACAAAAAGAGGGTTTCAAATCTGCTCTGTCTAAAGGAAGGTTCAACTCTGTGAGTTGAACACACGCAGCCCAAAGAAGTTACAGAAAATTCTTCTAACTAGAGTTATTCGCAGAAATCCCGTTTCCAACGAAATCCTCAAAGAGGTCCAAATATCCACTTGCAGACTTTACAAACAGAGTGTTTCCAAACTGATCTATGAAAAGAAAGGTGAAACACTGTGAGTGGAACAAACACATCACGAAGTGGTTGCTGAGAATGATTCTCTCTAGTTTTTAATACGAAGATGTTTCCTTTTCTACCGTTGGCTGCAAAGCGCTTTAAATCTCCACTTGCAAATTCCACAAAAAGAGGGTTTCAAATCTGCTCTGTCTAAAGGAAGGTTCAACTCCGTGAGTTGAACACACGCAGCCCAAAGAAGTTTCTGAGAATTCTTCTGTCTAGAGTTATTCGCAAAAATCCCGTTTCCAACGAAATCCACAATGAGGTCCAAATATCCACTTGCAGACTTTACAAACAGAGTGTTTCCAAACTGCTCTATGAAATGAAAGGTTCAACTCTGTGATTGGAATGCACACATCACCAAGTGGTTGCCGAGAATGATTCTCTCTTGTTTTTATACGAAGATGTTTCCTTTTCTACCGTTGGCTACAAAGCGCAAGAAACCTCCACTTGCAAATTCCACAAAAAGAGGGTTTCAAATATGCCGTGTCTAAAAGAAGGTTCAACTCTTTGAGTTGAACACACGTAGCACAAAGAAGTTACTGAGCATTCTTCTGTCTAGCGTTATATGCAGAAATCCCGTTTCCAACGAAATCCTCAAAGAGGTCCAAATATCCACTTGCAGACTTTACAAACAGAGTGTTTCCAAACTGCTCTATGAAAGGAAAGGTTAAACACTGCGAGTGGAACGCACACGTCACCAAGTGGTTGCTGAAATGATTCTCTCTAGTTTTTATTCGAAGATATTTCCTTTTCTACCGTTGGCCGAAAAGTGCTTGAAATCTCCACTTGCAAATTCCACAAAAAGAGGGTTTCAAATCTGCTCTGTGTTAAGGATGGTTCAACTCTGTGAGTTGAACACACGCAGCCCAAAGAAGTTACTGAGAATTCTTCTGTCTAGAGTTATTCGCAGAAATACCGTTTAAAACGAAATCGCCAGAGAGGTCCAAATATCCACTTGCAGACTTTACAAACAGAGTGTTTCCAAACTGCTCTATGAAAAGAAAGGTTAAACTCTGTGAGTGGAACCCACACATCACCAAGTGGTTGCTGAGAATGATTCTCTCTAGTTTTTATTCGAAGATATTTCCTTTTCTACCGTTGGCCGCTAAGTGCTTGAAATCTCCACTTGCAAATTCCACAAAAAGAGGGTTTCAAATCTGCTCTGTGTAATGGAAGGTTCTACTATGTGAGTTGAACACACGCAGCCCAAAGAAGTTACTGAGAATTCTGTCTAGCGTTATATGCAGAAATCCCGTTTCCAACGAAATCCTCAAAGAGGTCGAAATATCCACTTGCAGACTTTACAAACAGAGTGTTTCCAAACTGCTCTATGAAAAGAAAGCTTTAACTCTTTGAGTGGAACGCACACATTACCAAGTGGTTGCTGAGAATGATTCTCTCCAGTTTTTAAACGAAGATGTTTCCTTTTCTACCGTTGGCCGCAAAGCTCTTGAAAACTCCACTTGCAAATTCCACAAAAAGAGGGTTTCAAATCTGCTCTGTGTAAAGGAATGTTCATCTCTGAGAGGTGAACACAGGCAGCCCAAGGAAGTTTCTGAGAATTCTTTTGTCTAGATTTATTCGCAAAATTCCGGTTTCCAACGAAATCCACAAAGAGGTCCAAATATCCACTTGCAGACTTTACAAACAGAGTGTTTCCAAACTGCTCTATGAAAAGAAAGGTTCAACTCTGTGAGTGGAACGCACACATCACCAAGTGGTTGCTGAGGATGATTCTCTCCAGTTTTTATACGAAGATGTTTCCTTTTCTACCGTTGGCTGCAAAGCGCTAGAAATCTCCACTTGCAAATTCCACAAAAAGAGGGTTTCAAATATGCTCTGTCTAAAGGAAGGTTCAAGTCTGTGAGTTGAACACACGCAGCACAAAGAAGTTACTGAGAATTCTTCTGTCTAGAGTTATTCGCAGAAATCCCGTTTCCAACTAAATCGCCACAGAGGTCCAAATATCCACTTGCAGACTTTACAAACAGAGTGTTTCCAAACTGCTCTATGAAAAGAAAGGTGAAACTCTGTGAGTGGAACAAACACATCACCACGTGGTTGCTGAGAATGATTCTCTCTAGTTTTTATACGAAGATGTTTCCTTTTCTAACGTTGGCTGCAAAGCGCTTGAAATCTCCACTTGCAAATTCCACAAAAAGAGGGTTTCAAATCTGCTCTGTCTAAAGGAAGGTTCAACTCTGTGAGTTGAACACACGCAGCCCAAAGAAGTTACAGAAAATTCTTCTAACTAGAGTTATTCGCAGAAATCCCGTTTCCAACGAAATCCTCAAAGAGGTCCAAATATCCACTTGCAGACTTTACAAACAGAGTGTTTCCAAACTGCTCTATGAAAAGAAAGGTTAAACTCTCTGAGTGGAACGCACACATTACCAAGTGGTTGCTGAGAATGATTCTCTCCAGTTTTTATACGAAGATGTTTCCTTTTCTACCGATGGATGCAAAGCGCTTGAAATCTCCACATGCAAATTCCACAAAAAGAGGGTTTCAAATCTGCTCTGTGTAAAGGAAGGTTCACCTCTGAGAGGTGAACACACGCAGCCCAAAGAAGTTACTGAGAATTCTTCTGTCTACAGTTATTCGCAGAAATCCCGTTTCCAACGAAATCCTCAAAGAGGTCGAAATATCCACTTGCAGACTTTACAAACAGAGTGTTTCCAAACTGCTCTATGAAAAGAAAGCTTAAACTCTTTGAGTGGAACGCACACATTACCAAGTGGTTGCTGAGAATGATTCTCTCCAGTTTTTAAACGAAGATGTTTCCTTTTCTACCGTTGGCCGCCAAGCTCTTGAAATCTCCAGTTGCAAATTCCACAAAAAGAGGGTTTCAAATCTGCTCTGTGTAAAGGAATGTTCATCTCTGAGAGGTGAACACAGGCAGCCCAAGGAAGTTTCTGAGAATTCTTTTGTCTAGATTTATTCGCAAAATTCCCGTTTCCAACGAAATCCGCAAGGAGGTTCAAATATCCACTTGCAGACTTTACAAAGAGAGTGTTTCCAAACTGCTCTATGAAAAGAAAGGTTCAACTCTGTGAGTGGAACGCACACATCACCAAGTGGTTGCTGAGGATGATTCTCTCCAGTTTTTATACGAAGATGTTTCCTTTTCTACCGTTGGCTACAAAGCGCTAGAAATCTCCACTTGCAAATTCCACAAAAAGAGGGTTTCAAATCTTCCGTGTCTAAAAGAAGGTTCAACTCCTTGAGGTGAACACACGCAGCCCAAAGAAGTTACTGAGAATTCTTCTGTCTATAGTTATTCGCAGAAATCCCGTTTCCAACGAAATCCTCAAAGAGGTCGAAATATCCACTTGCAGACTTTACAAACAGAGTGTTTCCAAACTGCTCTATGAAAGGAAAGGTTAAACACTGTGAGTGGAACGCACACGTGACCAAGTGGTTGCTGAAATGATTCTCTCTAGTTTTTATTCGAAGATATTTCCTTTTCTACCGTTGGCCGCAAAGTGCTTGAAATCTCCACTTGCAAATTCCACAAAAAGAGGGTTTCAAATCTGCTCTGTGTAATGGAAGGTTCAACTCTGTGAATTGAACACACGCAGCCCAAAGAAGTTACTGAGAATTCTTCTGTCTAGAGTTATTCGCAGAAATACCGTTTCCAACGAAATCGCCAGAGAGGTCCAAATATCCACTTCCAGACTTTACAAACAGAGTGTTTCCAAACTGCTGTATGAAGAGAAAGGTTAAACTATTTGAGTGGAACGCACACATTACCAAGTGGTTGCTGAGAATGATTCTCTCCAGTTTTTATACGGAGATGTTTCTTTTTCTACCGTTGGCTGCAAAGTGCTTGAAATCTCCACTTGCAAATTCCACAAAAAGAGGGTTTCAAATATGCTCTGTCTAAAGGAAGGTTCAAGTCTGTGAGTTGAACACACGCAGCCCAAAGAAGTTACTGAGAATTCTTCTGTCCAGAGTTAGATGCAGAAATCCCGTTTCCAACGAAATCCTCAAGGAGGTCCAAATATCCACTTGCAGACTTTACAAACAGAGTGTTTCCAAACTGCCGTATGAAAAGAAAGGTTAAACTATTTGAGTGGAACGCACACATTACCAAGTGGTTGCTGAGAATGATTCTCTCCAGTTTTTATTCGAAGATGTTTCCTTTTCTACCGTTTGCCGCAAAGCGCTTGAAATCTCCACTTGCAAATTCCACAAAAAGAGGGTTTCAAATCTGCTCTGTCTAAAGGAAGGTTCAACTCTGTGAGTTGAACACACGCAGCCCAAAGAAGTTACTGAGAATTCTTCTGTCTGGAGTTATTCGCAGAAATCCCGTTTCCAACGAAATCGCCTGAGAGGTCCAAATATCCACTTGCAGACTTTACAAACAGAGTGTTTCCAAACTGATCTATGAAAAGAAAGGTGAAACACTGTGAGTGGAACAAACACATCACGAAGTGGTTGCTGAGAATGATTCTCTCTAGTTTTTAATACGAAGATGTTTCCTTTTCTACCGTTGGCTGCAAAGCGCTTTAAATCTCCACTTGCAAATTCCACAAAAAGAGGGTTTCAAATCTGCTCTGTCTAAAGGAAGGTTCAACTCCGTGAGTTGAACACTCGCAGCCCAAAGAAGTTTCTGAGAATTCTTCTGTCTAGAGTTATTCGCAAAAATCCCGTTTCCAACGAAATCCACAATGAGGTCCAAATATCCACTTGCAGACTTTACAAACAGAGTGTTTCCAAACTGCTCTATGAAATGAAAGGTTCAACTCTGTGATTGGAATGCACACATCACCAAGTGGTTGCCGAGAATGATTCTCTCTTGTTTTTATACGAAGATGTTTCCTTTTCCACCGTTGGCTACAAAGCGCAAGAAATCTCCACTTGCAAATTCCACAAAAAGAGGGTTTCAAATCTGCCGTGTCTAAAAGAAGGTTCAACTCTTTGAGTTGAACACACGTAGCACAAAGAAGTTACTGAGCATTCTTTTGTCTAGCGTTATATGCAGAAATCCCGTTTCCAACGAAATCCTCAAAGAGGTCCAAATATCCACTTGCAGACTTTACAAACAGAGTGTTTCCAAACTGCTCTATGAAAGGAAAGGTTAAACACTGCGAGTGGAACGCACACGTCACCAAGTGGTTGCTGAAATGATTCTCTCTAGTTTTTATTCGAAGATATTTCCTTTTCTACCGTTGGCCGAAAAGTGCTTGAAATCTCCACTTGGAAATTCCACAAAAAGAGGGTTTCAAATCTGCTCTGTGTTAAGGATGGTTCAACTCTGTGAGTTGAACACACGCAGCCCAAAGAAGTTACTGAGAATTCTTCTGTCTAGAGTTATTCGCAGAAATACCGTTTCCAACGAAATCGCCAGAGAGGTCCAAATATCGACTTGCAGACTTTACAAACAGAGTGTTTCCAAACTGCTCTATGAAAAGAAAGGTTAAACTCTGTGAGTGGAACCCACACATCACCAAGTGGTTGCTGAGAATGATTCTCTCTAGTTTTTATTCGAAGATATTTCCTTTTCTACCGTTGGCCGCTAAGTGCTTGAAATCTCCACTTGCAAATTCCACAAAAAGAGGGTTTCAAATCTGCTCTGTGTAATGGAAGGTTCTACTATGTGAGTTGAACACACGCAGCCCAAAGAAGTTACTGAGAATTCTGTCTAGCGTTATATGCAGAAATCCCGTTTCCAACGAATTCCTCAAAGAGGTCGAAATATCCACTTGCAGACTTTACAAACAGAGTGTTTCCAAACTGCTCTATGAAAAGAAAGCTTAAACTCTTTGAGTGGAACGCACACATTACCAAGTGGTTGCTGAGAATGATTCTCTCCAGTTTTTAAACGAAGATGTTTCCTTTTCTACCGTTGGCCGCAAAGCGCTTGAAATCTCCACTTGCAAATTCCACAAAAAGAGGGTTTCAAATCTGCTCTGTGTAAAGGAATGTTCATCTCTGAGAGGTGAACACAGGTAGCACAAGGAAGTTTCTGAGAATTCTTTTGTCTAGATTTATTCGCAAAATTCTCGTTTCCAACGAAATCCACAAAGAGGTCCAAATATCCACTTGCAGACTTTACAAAGAGAGTGTTTCCAAACTGCTCTATGAAAAGAAAGGTTCAACTCTGTGAGTGGAACGCACACATCACCAAGTGGTTGCTGAGGATGATTCTCTCCAGTTTTTATACGAAGATGTTTCCTTTTCTACCGTTGGCTGCAAAGCGCTAGAAATCTCCACTTGCAAATTCCACAAAAAGAGGGTTTCAAATCTGCTCTGTGTAAAGGAAGGTTCACCTCTGAGAGGTGAACACACGCAGCCCAAAGAAGTTACTGAGAATTCTTCTGTCTAGAGTTATTCGCAGAAATCCCGTTTCCAATGAAATCCTCAAAGAGGTCCAAATATCCACTTGCAGACTTTACAAACAGAGTGTTTCCAAACTGCTGTATGAAAAGAAAGGTTAAACTCTGTGAGTGGAACAAACACATCACAAAGTGGTTGCTGAGAATGATTCTCTCTAGTTTTTATACGAAGATGTTTCCTTTTCTACCGTTGGCTGAAACTGCTTGAAATCTCCACTTGCAAATTCCACAAAAAGAGGGTTTCAAATCTGCTCTGTGTAAAGGAAGGTTCACCTCTGAGAGGTGAACACACGCAGCCCGAAGAAGTTACTGAGAATTCTTCTGTCTAGAGTTATTCGCAGAAATCCCGTTTCCAGCGAAATCCTCAAAGAGGTCCAAATATCCACTTGCAAACTTTACAAACAGAGTGTTTCCAAACTGCTCTATGAAAAGAAAGTTTAAACTCTGTGAGTGGAATGCACACATTACTAAGTGGTTGCTGAGAATGATTCTCTCCAGTTTTTATACGAAGATGTTTCCTTTTCTACCGTTGGCCGCAAAGCGCTTGAAATCTCCACTTGCAAATTCCACAAAAAGAGGGTTTCAAATCTGCTCTGTCTAAAGGAAGGTTCAACTCTGTGAGTTGAACACACGCAGCCCAAAGAAGTTACTGAGAATTCTTCTGTCTGGAGTTATTCGCAAAAATCCCGTTTCCAACGAAATCCACAATGAGGTCCAAATATCCACTTGCAGACTTTACAAACAGAGTGTTTCCAAACTGATCTATGAAAAGAAAGGTGAAACACTGTGAGTGGAACAAACACATCACCAAGTGGTTGCTGAGAATGATTCTCTCTAGTTTTTAATACGAAGATGTTTCCTTTTCTACCGTTGGCTGCAAAGCGCTTTAAATCTCCACTTGCAAATTCCACAAAAAGAGGGTTTCAAATCTGCTCTGTCTAAAGGAAGGTTCAACTCCGTGAGTTGAACACACGTAGCACAAAGAAGTTACTGAGCATTCTTCTGTCTAGAGTTATTCGCAGAAATACCGTTTCCAACGAAATCGCCAGAGAGGTCCAAATATCCACTTGCAGACTTTACAAACAGAGTGTTTCCAAACTGCTCTATGAAAAGAAAGGTTAAACTCTGTGAGTGGGACGCACACATCACCAAGTGGTTGCTGAGAATGATTCTCTCCAGTTTTTATTCGAAGATGTTTCCTTTTCTAACGTTGGCTGCAAAGTGCTTGAAATCTCCACTTGCAAATTCCACAAAAAGAGGGTTTCAAATCTGCTCTGTGTAAAGGAAGGTTCACCTCTGAGAGGTGAACACACGCAGCCCAAAGAAGTTACTGAGCATTCTTCTGTCTAGAGTTATTCGCAGAAATCCCGTTTCCAACGAAATCCTCAAAGAGGTCCAAATATCCACTTGCAGACTTTACAAACAGAGTGTTTCCAAACTGCTCTATGAAAAGAAAGGTTAAACACTGCGAGTGGAACGCACACGTCACTAAGTGGTTGCTGAAATGATTCTCTCTAGTTTTTATTCGAAGATATTTCCTTTTCTACCGTTGGCCGAAATGTGCTTGAAATCTCCACTTGCAAATTCCACAAAAAGAGGGTTTCAAATCTGCTCTGTGTTAAGGATGGTTCAACTCTGTGAGTTGAACACACGCAGCCCAAAGAAGTTACTGAGAATTCTTCTGTCTAGAGTTATACGCAGAAATACCGTTTCCAACGAAATCGCCTGAGAGGTCCAAATATCCACTTGCAGACTTTACAAACAGAGTGTTTCCAAACTGCTCAATGAAAGGAAAGGTTAAACACTGTGAGTGGAACCCACACATCACCAAGTGGTAGCTGAGAATGATTCTCTCTAGTTTTTATTCGAAGATATTTCCTTTTCTACCGTTGGCCGCTAAGTGCTTGAAATCTCCACTTGCAAATTCCACAAAAAGAAGGTATCAAATCTGCTCTGTGTAATGGAAGGTTCTACTATGTGAGTTGAACACACGCAGCCCAAAGAAGTTACTGAGAATTCTGTCTAGCGTTATATGCAGAAATCCCGTTTCCAACGAAATCCTCAAAGAGGTCGAAATATCCACTTGCAGACTTTACAAACAGAGTGTTTCCAAACTGCTCTATGAAAAGAATGCTTAAACTCTTTGAGTGGAACGCACAGATTACCAAGTGGTTGCTGAGAATGATTCTCTCCAGTTTTTAAACGAAGATGTTTCCTTTTCTACTGTTGGCCGCAAAGCGCTTGAAATCTCCACTTGCAAATTCCACAAAAAGAGGGTTTCAAATCTGCTCTGTGTAAAGGAATGTTCATCTCTGAGAGGTGAACACAGGCAGCCCAAGGAAGTTTCTGAGAATTCTTTTGTCTAGATTTATTCGCAAAATTCCCGTTTCCAACGAAATCCACAAAGAGGTCCAAATATCCACTTGCAGACTTTACAAAGAGAGTGTTTCCAAACTGCTCTATGAAAAGAAAGGTTCAACTCTGTGAGTGGAACGCACACATCACCAAGTGGTTGCTGAGGATGATTGTCTCCAGTTTTTATACGAAGATGTTTCCTTTTCTACCGTTGGATGCAAAGCGCTAGAAATCTCCACTTGCAAATTCCACAAAAAGAGGGTTTCAAATATGCTCTGTCTAAAGGAAGATTCAAGTCTGTGAGTTGAACACACGCAGCACAAAGAAGTTACTGAGAATTCTTCTGTCTAGAGTTATTCGCAGAAATCCCGTTTCCAACGAAATCGCCACAGAGGTCCAAATATCCACTTGCAGACTTTACAAACAGAGTGTTTCCAAACTGCTCTATGAAAAGAAAGGTGAAACTCTGTGAGTGGAACAAACACATCACCAAGTGGTTGCTGAGAATGATTCTCTCTAGTTTTTATACAATGATGTTTCCTTTTCTAACGTTGGCTGCAAAGCGCTTGAAATCTCCACTTGCAAATTCCACAAAAAGAGGGTTTCAAATCTGCTCTGTCTAAAGGAAGGTTCAACTCTGTGAGTTGAACACACGCAGCCCAAAGAAGTTACTGAGAATTCTTCTGTCCAGCGTTTTATGCTGAAATCCCGTTTCCAACGAAATCCTCAAAGAGGTCCAAATATCAACTTGCAGACTTTACAAACAGAGTGTTTCCAAACTGCTCTATGAAAAGAAAGGTTAAACTCTCTGAGTGGAACGCACACATTACCAAGTGGTTGCTGAGAATGATTCTCTCCAGTTTTTATACGAAGATGTTTCCTTTTCTACCGATGGCCGCAAAGCGCTTGAAATCTCCACTTGCAAATTCCACAAAAAGAGGGTTTCAAATCTGCTCTGTGTAAAGGAAGGTTCACCTTTGAGAGGTGAACACACGCAGCCCAAAGAAGTTACTGAGAATTCTTCTGTCTATAGTTATTCGCAGAAATCCCGTTTCCAACGAAATCCTCAAAGAGGTCGAAATATCCACTTGCAGACTTTACAAACAGAGTGTTTCCAAACTGCTCTATGAAAGGAAAGGTTAAACACTGTGAGTGGAACGCACACGTCACCAAGTGGTTGCTGAAATGATTCTCTCTAGTTTTTATTCGAAGATATTTCCTTTTCTACCGTTGGCCGAAAAGTGCTTGAAATCTCCACTTGCAAATTCCACAAAAAGAGGGTTTCAAATCTGCTCTGTGTTAAGGAAGGTTCAACTCTGTGAGTTGAACACACGCAGCCCAAAGAAGTTACTGAGAATTCTTCTGTCTAGAGTTATTCGCAGAAATACCGTTTCCAACGAAATCGCCACAGAGGTCCAAATATCCACTTGCAGACTTTACAAACAGAGTGTTTCCAAACTGCCCTATGAAAAGAAAGGTTAAACTCTGTGAGTGGAACCCACACATCACCAAGTGGTAGCTGAGAATGATTCTCTCTAGTTTTTATTCGAAGATATTTCCTTTTCTACCGTTGGCCGCTAAGTGCTTGAAATCTCCACTTGCAAATTCCACAAAAAGAGGGTTTCAAATCTGCTCTGTGTAATGGAAGGTTCAACTCTGTGAATTGAACACACGCAGCCCAAAGAAGTTACTGAGAATTCTTCTGTCTAGAGTTATTCGCAGAAATACCGTTTCCAACGAAATCGCCAGAGAGGTCCAAATATCCACTTGCAGACTTTACAAACAGAGTGTTTCCAAACTGCTGTATGAAGAGAAAGGTTAAACTCTGTGAGTGGAACGCACACATTACCAAGTGGTTGCTGAGAATGATTCTCTCCAGTTTTTATACGGAGATGTTTCCTTTTCTACCGTTGGCTGCAAAGTGCTTGAAATCTCCACTTGCAAATTCCACAAAAAGAGGGTTTCAAATATGCTCTGTCTAAAGGAAGGTTCAAGTCTGTGAGTTGAACACACGCAGCCCAAAGAAGTTACTGAGAATTCTTCTGTCCAGCGTTAGATGCAGAAATCCCGTTTCCAACGAAATCCTCAAGGAGGTCCAAATATCCACTTGCAGACTTTACAAACAGAGTGTTTCCAAACTGCCGTATGAAAAGAAAGGTTAAACTATTTGAGTGGAACGCACACATTACCAAGTGGTTGCTGAGAATGATTCTCTCCAGTTTTTATTCGAAGATATTTCCTTTTCTACCGTTGGCCGAAAAGCGCTTGAAATCTCCACTTGCAAATTCCACAAAAAGAGGGTTTCAAATCTGCTCTGTGTAAAGGAATGTTCATCTCTGAGAGGTGAACACAGGCAGCCCAAGGAAGTTTCTGAGAATTCTTTTGTCTAGATTTATTCGCAAAATTCCCGTTTCCAACGAAATCCACAAAGAGGTCCAAATATCCACTTGCAGACTTTACAAAGAGAGTGTTTCCAAACTGCTCTATGAAAAGAAAGGTTCAACTCTGTGAGTGGAACGCACACATCACCAAGTGGTTGCTGAGGATGATTGTCTCCAGTTTTTATACGAAGATGTTTCCTTTTCTACCGTTGGCTGCAAAGCGCTAGAAATCTCCACTTGCAAATTCCACAAAAAGAGGGTTTCAAATATGCTCTGTCTAAAGGAAGGTTCAAGTCTGTGAGTTGAACACACGCAGCACAAAGAAGTTACTGAGAATTCTTCTGTCTAGAGTTATTCGCAGAAATCCCGTTTCCAACGAAATCGCCACAGAGGTCCAAATATCCACTTGCAGACTTTACAAACAGAGTGTTTCCAAACTGCTCTATGAAAAGAAAGGTGAAACTCTGTGAGTGGAACAAACACATCACCAAGTGGTTGCTGAGAATGATTCTCTCTAGTTTTTATACAATGATGTTTCCTTTTCTAACGTTGGCTGCAAAGCGCTTGAAATCTCCACTTGCAAATTCCACAAAAAGAGGGTTTCAAATCTGCTCTGTCTAAAGGAAGGTTCAACTCTGTGAGTTGAACACACGCAGCCCAAAGAAGTTACTGAGAATTCTTCTGTCCAGCGTTTTATGCTGAAATCCCGTTTCCAACGAAATCCTCAAAGAGGTCCAAATATCAACTTGCAGACTTTACAAACAGAGTGTTTCCAAACTGCTCTATGAAAAGAAAGGTTAAACTCTCTGAGTGGAACGCACACATTACCAAGTGGTTGCTGAGAATGATTCTCTCCAGTTTTTATACGAAGATGTTTCCTTTTCTACCGATGGCCGCAAAGCGCTTGAAATCTCCACTTGCAAATTCCACAAAAAGAGGGTTTCAAATCTGCTCTGTGTAAAGGAAGGTTCACCTCTGAGAGGTGAACACACGCAGCCCAAAGAAGTTACTGAGAATTCTTCTGTCTATAGTTATTCGCAGAAATCCCGTTTCCAACGAAATCCTCAAAGAGGTCGAAATATCCACTTGCAGACTTTACAAACAGAGTGTTTCCAAACTGCTCTATGAAAGGAAAGGTTAAACACTGTGAGTGGAACGCACACGTCACCAAGTGGTTGCTGAAATGATTCTCTCTAGTTTTTATTCGAAGATATTTCCTTTTCTACCGTTGGCCGAAAAGTGCTTGAAATCTCCACTTGCAAATTCCACAAAAAGAGGGTTTCAAATCTGCTCTGTGTTAAGGAAGGTTCAACTCTGTGAGTTGAACACACACAGCCCAAAGAAGTTACTGAGAATTCTTCTGTCTAGAGTTATTCGCAGAAATACCGTTTCCAACGAAATCGCCACAGAGGTCCAAATATCCACTTGCAGACTTTACAAACAGAGTGTTTCCAAACTGCCCTATGAAAAGAAAGGTTAAACTCTGTGAGTGGAACAAACACATCACCAAGTGGTAGCTGAGAATGATTCTCTCTAGTTTTTATTCGAAGATATTTCCTTTTCTACAGTTGGCCGCTAAGTGCTTGAAATCTCCACTTGCAAATTCCACAAAAAGAGGGTTTCAAATCTGCTCTGTGTAATGGAAGGTTCAACTCTGTGAATTGAACACACGCAGCCCAAAGAAGTTACTGAGAATTCTTCTGTCTAGAGTTATTCGCAGAAATACCGTTTCCAACGAAATCGCCAGAGAGGTCCAAATATCCACTTGCAGACTTTACAAACAGAGTGTTTCCAAACTGCTGTATGAAGAGAAAGGTTAAACTCTGTGAGTGGAACGCACACATTACCAAGTGGTTGCTGAGAATGATTCTCTCCAGTTTTTATACGGAGATGTTTCCTTTTCTACCGTTGGCTGCAAAGTGCTTGAAATCTCCACTTGCATATTCCACAAAAAGAGGGTTTCAAATATGCTCTGTCTAAAGGAAGGTTCAAGTCTGTGAGTTGAACACACGCAGCCCAAAGAAGTTACTGAGAATTCTTCTGTCCAGCGTTAGATGCAGAAATCCCGTTTCCAACGAAATCCTCAAGGAGGTCCAAATATCCACTTGCAGACTTTACAAACAGAGTGTTTCCAAACTGCCGTATGAAAAGAAAGGTTAAACTATTTGAGTGGAACGCACACATTACCAAGTGGTTGCTGAGAATGATTCTCTCCAGTTTTTATTCGAAGATATTTCCTTTTCTACCGTTGGCCGAAAAGCGCTTGAAATCTCCACTTGCAAATTCCACAAAAAAAGGGTTTCAAATCTGCTCTGTGTAAAGGAATGTTCATCTCTGAGAGGTGAACACAGGCAGCCCAAGGAAGTTTCTGAGAATTCTTTTGTCTAGATTTATTCGCAAAATTCCCGTTTCCAACGAAATCCACAAAGAGGTCCAAATATCCACTTGCAGACATTACAAAGAGAGTGTTTCCAAACTGCTCTATGAAAAGAAAGGTTCAACTCTGTGAGTGGAACGCACACATCACCAAGTGGTTGCTGAGGATGATTGTCTCCAGTTTTTATACGAAGATGTTTCCTTTTCTACCGTTGGCTGCAAAGCGCTAGAAATCTCCACTTGCAAATTCCACAAAAAGAGGGTTTCAAATCTGCTCTGTCTAAAGGAAGGTTCAACTCTGTGAGTTGAACACACGCAGCCCAAAGAAGTTACTGAGAATTCTTCTGTCTGGAGTTATTCGCAGAAATCCCGTTTCCAACGAAATCGCCTGAGAGGTCCAAATATCCACTTGCAGACTTTACAAACAGAGTGTTTCCAAACTGATCTATGAAAAGAAAGGTGAAACACTGTGAGTGGAACAAACACATCACGAAGTGGTTGCTGAGAATGATTCTCTCTAGTTTTTAATACGAAGATGTTTCCTTTTCTACCGTTGGCTGCAAAGCGCTTTAAATCTCCACTTGCAAATTCCACAAAAAGAGGGTTTCAAATCTGCTCTGTGTAAAGGAAGGTTCACCTCTGAGAGGTGAACACACGCAGCCCAAAGAAGTTACTGAGCATTCTTCTGTCTAGAGTTATTCGCAGAAATCCCGTTTCCAACGAAATCCTCAAAGAGGTCCAAATATCCACTTGCAGACTTTACAAACAGAGTGTTTCCAAACTGCTCTATGAAAGGAAAGGTTAAACACTGCGAGTGGAACGCACACGTCACTAAGTGGTTGCTGAAATGATTCTCTCTAGTTTTTATTCGAAGATATTTCCTTTTCTACCATTGGCCGAAAAGTGCTTGAAATCTCCACTTGCAAATTCCACAAAAAGAGGGTTTCAAATCTGCTCTGTGTTAAGGATGGTTCAACTCTGTGAGTTGAACACACGCAGCCCAAAGAAGTTACTGAGAATTCTTCTGTCTAGAGTTATTCGCAGAAATACCGTTTCCAACGAAATCGCCTGAGAGGTCCAAATATCCACTTGCAGACTTTACAAACAGAGTGTTTCCAAACTGCTCTATGAAAGGAAAGGTTAAACACTGTGAGTGGAACCCACACATCACCAAGTGGTAGCTGAGAATGATTCTCTCTAGTTTTTATTCGAAGATATTTCCTTTTCTACCGTTGGCCGCTAAGTGCTTGAAATCTCCACTTGCAAATTCCACAAAAAGAAGGTTTCAAATCTGCTCTGTGTAATGGAAGGTTCTACTATGTGAGTTGAACACACGCAGCCCAAAGAAGTTACTGAGAATTCTGTCTAGCGTTATATGCAGAAATCCCGTTTCCAACGAAATCATCAAAGAGGTCGAAATATCCACTTGCAGACTTTACAAACAGAGTGTTTCCAAACTGCTCTATGAAAAGAATGCTTAAACTCTTTGAGTGGAACGCACAGATTACTAAGTGGTTGCTGAGAATGATTCTCTCCAGTTTTTAAACGAAGATGTTTCCTTTTCTACTGTTGGCCGCAAAGCGCTTGAAATCTCCACTTGCAAATTCCACAAAAAGAGGGTTTCAAATCTGCTCTGTGTAAAGGAATGTTCATCTCAGAGAGGTGAACACAGGCAGCCCAAGGAAGTTTCTGAGAATTCTTTTGTCTAGATTTATTCGCAAAATTCCCGTTTCCAACGAAATCCACAAAGAGGTCCAAATATCCACTTGCAGACTTTACAAAGAGAGTGTTTCCAAACTGCTCTATGAAAAGAAAGGTTCAACTCTGTGAGTGGAACGCACACATCACCAAGTGGTTGCTGAGGATGATTGTCTCCAGTTTTTATACGAAGATATTTCCTTTTCTACCGTTGGCTGCAAAGCGCTAGAAATCTCCACTTGCAAATTCCACAAAAAGAGGGTTTCAAATATGCTCTGTCTAAAGGAAGGTTCAAGTCTGTGAGTTGAACACACGCAGCACAAAGAAGTTACTGAGAATTCTTCTGTCTAGAGTTATTCGCAGAAATCCCGTTTCCAACGAAATCGCCACAGAGGTCCAAATATCCACTTGCAGACTTTACAAACAGAGTGTTTCCAAACTGCTCTATGAAAAGAAAGGTGAAACTCTGTGAGTGGAACAAACACATCACCAAGTGGTTGCTGAGAATGATTCTCTCTAGTTTTTATACAATGATGTTTCCTTTTCTAACGTTGGCTGCAAAGCGCTTGAAATCTCCACTTGCAAATTCCACAAAAAGAGGGTTTCAAATCTGCTCTGTCTAAAGGAAGGTTCAACTCTGTGAGTTGAACACACGCAGCCCAAAGATGTTACTGAGAATTCTTCTGTCCAGCGTTTTATGCTGAAATCCCGTTTCCAACGAAATCCTCAAAGAGGTCCAAATATCAACTTGCAGACTTTACAAACAGAGTGTTTCCAAACTGCTCTATGAAAAGAAAGGTTAAACTCTCTGAGTGGAACGCACACATTACCAAGTGGTTGCTGAGAATGATTCTCTCCAGTTTTTATACGAAGATGTTTCCTTTTCTACCGATGGCCGCAAAGCGCTTGAAATCTCCACATGCAAATTCCACAAAAAGAGGGTTTCAAATCTGCTCTGTGTAAAGGAAGGTTCACCTCTGAGAGGTGAACACACGCAGCCCAAAGAAGTTACTGAGAATTCTTCTGTCTATAGTTATTCGCAGAAATCCCGTTTCCAACGAAATCCTCAAAGAGGTCGAAATATCCACTTGCAGACTTTACAAACAGAGTGTTTCCAAACTGCTCTATGAAAAGAAAGCTTAAACTCTTTGAGTGGAACGCACACATTACCAAGTGTTTGCTGAGAATGATTCTCTCCAGTTTTTAAACGAAGATGTTTCCTTTTCTACCGTTGGCCGCAAAGCGCTTGAAATCTCCACTTGCAAATTCCACAAAAAGAGGGTTTCAAATCTGCTCTGTGTAAAGGAATGTTCATCTCTGAGAGGTGAACACAGGCAGCCCAAGGAAGTTTCTGAGAATTCTTTTGTCTAGATTTATTCGCAAAATTCCCGTTTCCAACGAAATCCACAAGGAGGTTCAAATATCCACTTGCAGACTTTACAAAGAGAGTGTTTCCAAACTGCTCTATGAAAAGAAAGGTTCAACTCTGTGAGTGGAACGCACACATCACCAAGTGGTTGCTGAGGATGATTCTCTCCAGTTTTTATACGAAGATGTTTCCTTTTCTACCGTTGGCTGCAAAGCGCTAGAAATCTCCACTTGCAAATTCCACAAAAAGAGGGTTTCAAATCTGCCGTGTCTAAAAGAAGGTTCAACTCCTTTAGTTGAACACACGTAGCAGAAAGATGTTACTGAGCATTCTTCTGTCTAGCGTTATATGCAGAAATCCCGTTTCCAACGAAATCCTCAAAGAGGTCCAAATATCCACTTGCAGACTTTACAAACAGAGTGTTTCCAAACTGCTCTATGAAAGGAAAGGTTAAACTCTGTGAGTGGAACGCACACGTCACCAAGTGGTTGCTGAAATGATTCTCTCTAGTTTTTATTCGAAGATATTTCCTTTTCTACCGTTGGCCGAAAAGTGCTTGAAATCTCCACTTGCAAATTCCACAAAAAGAGGGTTTCAAATCTGCTCTGTGTTAAGGAAGGTTCAACTCTGTGAGTTGAACACACGCAGCCCAAAGAAGCTACTGAGAATTCTTCTGTCTAGAGTTATTCGCAGAAATACCGTTTCCAACGAAATCGCCACAGAGGTCCAAATTTCCACTTGCAGACTTTACAAACAGAGTGTTTCCAAACTGCTCTATGAAAAGAAAGGTTAAACTCTGTGAGTGGAACCCACACATCACCAAGTGGTAGCTGAGAATGATTCTCTCTAGTTTTCATTCGAAGATATTACCTTTTCTACCGTTGGCCGCTAAGTGCTTGAAATCTCCACTTGCAAATTCCACAAAAAGAGGGTTTCAAATCTGCTCTGTGTAATGGAAGGTTCAACTCTGTGAATTGAACACACGCAGCCCAAAGAAGTTACTGAGAATTCTTCTGTCTAGAGTTATTCGCAAAAATACCGTTTCCAACGAAATCGCCAGAGAGGTCCAAATATCCACTTGCAGACTTTACAAACAGAGTGTTTCCAAACTGCTCTATGAAGAGAAAGGTTAAACTATTTGAGTGGAACGCACACATTACCAAGTGGTTGCTGAGAATGATTCTCTCCAGTTTTTATACGGAGATGTTTCCTTTTCTACCGTTGGCGGCAAAGTGCTTGAAATCTCCACTTGCAAATTCCACAAAAAGAGGGTTTCAAATATGCTCTGTCTAAAGGAAGGTTCAAGTCTGTGAGTTGAACACACGCAGCCCAAAGAAGTTACTGAGAATTCTTCTAACTAGAGTTATTCGCAGAAATCCCGTTTCCAACGAAATCGCCACAGAGGTCCAAATATCCACTTGCAGACTTTACAAACAGAGTGTTTCCAAACTGCTCTATGAAAAGAAAGGTTAAACTCTGTGAGTGGAACGCACACATCACCAAGTGGTTGCTGAGAATGATTCTCTCCAGTTTTTAAACGAAGATGTTTCCTTTTCTACTGTTGGCCGCAAAACGCTTGAAATCTCCACTTGCAAATTCCACAAAAAGAGGGTTTCAAATCTGCTCTGTGTAAAGGAATGTTCATGTCTGAGAGGTGAACACAGGCAGCCCAAGGAAGTTTCTGAGAATTCTTTTGTCTAGATTTATTCGCAAAATTCCCGTTTCCAACGAAATCCACAAAGAGGTCCAAATATCCACTTGCAGACTTTACAAAGAGAGTGTTTCCAAACTGCTCTATGAAAAGAAAGGTTCAACTCTGTGAGTGGAACGCACACATCACCAAGTGGTTGCTGAGGATGATTGTCTCCAGTTTTTATACGAAGATGTTTCCTTTTCTACCGTTGGCTGCAAAGCGCTAGAAATCTCCACTTGCAAATTCCACAAAAAGAGGGTTTCAAATATGCTCTGTCTAAAGGAAGGTTCAAGTCTGTTAGTTGAACACAGGCAGCACAAAGAAGTTACTGAGAATTCTTCTGTCTAGAGTTATTCGCAGAAATCCCGTTTCCAACGAAATCGCCACAGAGGTCCAAATATCCACTTGCAGACTTTACAAACAGAGTGTTTCCAAACTGCTCTATGAAAAGAATGGTGAAACTCTGTGAGTGGAACAAACACATCACCAAGTGGTTGCTGAGAATGATTCTCTCTAGTTTTTATACGAAGATGTTTCCTTTTCTAACGTTGGCTGCAAAGCGCTTTAAATCTCCACTTGCAAATTCCACAAAAAGAGGGTTTCAAATCTGCTCTGTGTTAAGGAAGGTTCAACTCTGTGAGTTGAACACACGCAGCCCAAAGAAGTTACTGAGAATTCTTCTGTCCAGCGTTATATGGAGAAAACCCGTTTCCAACGAAATCCTCAAAGAGGTCCAAATATCCACTTGCAGACTTTACAAACAGAGTGTTTCCAAACTGCTCTATGAAAAGAAAGGTTAAACTCTCTGAGTGGAACGCACACATTACCAAGTGGTTGCTGAGAATGATTCTCTCCAGTTTTTATACGAAGATGTTTCCTTTTCTACCGTTGGCCGCCAAGCTCTTGAAATCTCCACTTGCAAATTCCACAAAAAGAGGGTTTCAAATCTGCTCTGTGTAACGGAATGTTCATCTCTGAGAGGTGAACACAGGCAGCCCAAGGAAGTTTCTGAGAATTCTTTTGTCTAGATTTCTTCGCAAAATTCCCGTTTCCAACGAAATCCACAAGGAGGTTCAAATATCCACTTGCAGACTTTACAAAGAGAGTGTTTCCAAACTGCTCTATGAAAAGAAAGGTTCAACTCTGTGAGTGGAACGCACACATCACCAAGTGGTTGCTGAGGATGATTCTCTCCAGTTTTTATACGAAGATGTTTCCTTTTCTACCGTTGGCTACAAAGCGCTAGAAATCTCCACTTGCAAATTCCACAAAAAGAGGGTTTCAAATCTGCCGTGTCTAAAAGAAGGTTCAACTCCTTGAGTTGAACACACGTAGCAGAAAGATGTTACTGAGCATTCTTCTGTCTAGCGTTATATGCAGAAATCCCGTTTCCAACGAAATCCTCAAAGAGGTCCAAATATCCACTTGCAGACTTTACAAACAGAGTGTTTCCAAACTGCTCTATGAAAGGAAAGGTTAAACACTGTGAGTGGAACGCACACTTCACCAAGTGGTTGCTGAAATGATTCTCTCTAGTTTTTATTCGAAGATATTTCCTTTTCTACCGTTGGCCGAAAAGTGTTTGAAATCTCCACTTGCAAATTCCACAAAAAGAGGGTTTCAAATCTGCTCTGTGTTAAGGATGGTTCAACACTGTGAGTTGAACACACGCAGCCCAAAGAAGTTACTGAGAATTCTTCTGTCTAGAGTTATTCGCAGAAATACCGTTTCCAACGAAATCGCCACAGAGGTCCAAATATCCACTTGCAGACTTTACAAACAGAGTGTTTCCAAACTGCTCTATGAAAAGAAAGGTTAAACTCTGTGAGTGGAACCCACACATCACCAAGTGGTAGCTGAGAATGATTCTCTCTAGTTTTTATTCGAAGATATTTCCTTTTCTACCGTTGGCCGCTAAGTGCTTGAAATCTCCACTTGCAAATTCCACAAAAAGAGGGTTTCAAATCTGCTCTGTGTAATGGAAGGTTCAACTCTGTGAATTGAACACACGCAGCCCAAAGAAGTTACTGAGAATTCTTCTGTCTAGAGTTATTCGCAGAAATACCGTTTCCAACGAAATCGCCAGAGAGGTCCAAATATCCACTTGCAGACTTTACAAACAGAGTGTTTCCAAACTGCTCTATGAAGAGAAAGGTTAAACTATTTGAGTGGAATGCACACATTACCAAGTGGTTGCTGATAATGATTCTCTCCAGTTTTTATACGGAGATGTTTCCTTTTCTACCGTTGGCTGCAAAGTGCTTGAAATCTCCACTTGCAAATTCCACAAAAAGAGGGTTTCAAATATGCTCTGTCTAAAGGAAGGTTCAAGTCTGTGAGTTGAACACACGCAGCCCAAAGAAGTTACTGAGAATTCTTCTAACTAGAGTTATTCGCAGAAATCCCGTTTCCAACGAAATCCTCAAAGAGGTCGAAATATCCAGTTGCAGACTTTACAAGCAGTGTTTCCAAACTGCTCTATGAAAAGAAAGGTTAAACTCTGTGAGTGGAAAGCACACATTACCAAGTGGTTGCTGAGAATGATTCTCTCTAGTTTTTTTACGAAGATGTTTCCTTTTCTACCGTTGGCCGCAAAGCGCTTGAATTCTCCACTTGCAAATTCCACAAAAAGAGGGTTTCAAATCTGCTCTGTCTAAAGGAAGGTTCAACTCTGTGAATTGAACACACGCAGCCCAAAGAAGTTACTGAGAATTCTTCTGTCCAGCGTTAGATGCAGAAATCCCGTTTCCAACGAAATCCTCAACGAGGTCTAAATATCCACTTGCAGACTTTACAAACAGAGTGTTTCCAAACTGCCGTATGAAAAGAAAGGTTAAACTCTGTGAGTGGAACGCACACATTACCAAGTGGTTGCTGAGAATGATTCTCTCCAGTTTTTATTCGAAGATGTTTCCTTTTCTAACGTTGGCTGCAAAGTGCTTGAAATCTCCACTTGCAAATTCCACAAAAAGAGGGTTTCAAATGTGCTCTGTGTAAAGGAAGGTTCACCTCTGAGAGGTGAACACATGCAGCCCAAAGAAGTTACTGAGAAGTCTTCTGTCTAGAGTTATTCGCAGAAATCCCGTTTCCAACGAAATCCTCAAAGAGGTCCAAATATCCACTTGCAAACTTTACAAACAGAGTGTTTCCAAACTGCTCTATGAAAAGAAAGTTTAAACTCTGTGAGTGGAACTCACAAATTACCAAGCAGTTGCTGAGAATGATTCTCTCCAGTTTTTATATGAAGATGTTTCCTTTTCTACCGATGGCCGCAAAGCGCTTGAAATCTCCACTTGCAAATTCCACAAAAAGAGGGTTTCAAATCTGCTCTGTCTAAAGGAAGGATCAACTCTGTGAGTTGAAGACACGCAGCCCAAAGAAGTTACTGAGAATTCTTCTGTCTAGAGTTATTCGCAGAAATACCGTTTCCAACGAAATCGCCAGAGAGGTCCAAATATCCACTTGCAGACTTTACAAACAGAGTGTTTCCAAACTGCTCTATGAAAAGAAAGGTTAAACTCTGTGAGTGGAACGCACACATCACCAAGTGGTTGCTGAGAATGATTCTCTCCAGTTTTTATTCGAAGATGTTTCCTTTTCTAACGTTGGCTGCAAAGTGCTTGAAATCTCCACTTGCAAATTCCAAAAAAAGAGGGTTTCAAATCTGCTCTGTGTAAAGGAAGGTTCACCTCTGAGAGGTGAACACACGCAGCCCAAAGAAGTTACTGAGCATTCTTCTGTCTAGAGTTATTCGCAGAAATCCCGTTTCCAACGAAATCCTCAAAGAGGTCCAAATATCCACTTGCAGACTTTACAAACAGAGTGTTTCCAAACTGCTCTATGAAAAGAAAGGTTAAACACTGCGAGTGGAACGCACACGTCACTAAGTGGTTGCTGAAATGATTCTCTCTAGTTTTTATTCGAAGATATTTCCTTTTCTACCGTTGGCCGAAAAGTGCTTGAAATCTCCAGTTGCAAATTCCACAAAAAGAGGGTTTCAAATCTGCTCTGTGTTAAGGATGGTTCAACTCTGTGAGTTGAACACACGCAGCCCAAAGAAGTTACTGAGAATTCTTCTGTCTAGAGTTATTCGCAGAAATACCGTTTCCAACGAAATCGCCTGAGAGGTCCAAATATCCACTTGCAGACTTTACAAACAGAGTGTTTCCAAACTGCTCTATGAAAGGAAAGGTTAAACACTGTGAGTGGAACCCACACATCACCAAGTGGTAGCTGAGAATGATTCTCTCTAGTTTTTATTCGAAGATATTTCCTTTTCTACCGTTGGCCGCTAAGTGCTTGAAATCTCCACTTGCAAATTCCACAAAAAGAAGGTTTCAAATCTGCTCTGTGTAATGGAAGGTTCTACTATGTGAGTTGAACACACGCAGCCCAAAGAAGTTACTGAGAATTCTGTCTAGCGTTATATGCAGAAATCCCGTTTCCAACGAAATCATCAAAGAGGTCGAAATATCCACTTGCAGACTTTACAAACAGAGTGTTTCCAAACTGCTCTATGAAAAGAATGCTTAAACTCTTTGAGTGGAACGCACAGATTACCAAGTGGTTGCTGAGAATGATTCTCTCCAGTTTTTAAACGAAGATGTTTCCTTTTCTACTGTTGGCCGCAAAGCGCTTGAAATCTCCACTTGCAAATTCCACAAAAAGAGGGTTTCAAATCTGCTCTGTGTAAAGGAATGTTCACCTCAGAGAGGTGAACACAGGCAGCCCAAGGAAGTTTCTGAGAATTCTTTTGTCTAGATTTATTCGCAAAATTCCCGTTTCCAACGAAATCCACAAAGAGGTCCAAATATCCACTTGCAGACTTTACAAAGAGAGTGTTTCCAAACTGCTCTATGAAAAGAAAGGTTCAACTCTGTGAGTGGAACGCACACATCACCAAGTGGTTGCTGAGGATGATTGTCTCCAGTTTTTATACGAAGATGTTTCCTTTTCTACCGTTGGCTGCAAAGCGCTAGAAATCTCCACTTGCAAATTCCACAAAAAGAGGGTTTCAAATATGCTCTGTCTAAAGGAAGGTTCAAGTCTGTGAGTTGAACACACGCAGCACAAAGAAGTTACTGAGAATTCTTCTGTCTAGAGTTATTCGCAGAAATCCCGTTTCCAACGAAATCGCCACAGAGGTCCAAATATCCACTTGCAGACTTTACAAACAGAGTGTTTCCAAACTGCTCTATGAAAAGAAAGGTGAAACTCTGTGAGTGGAACAAACACATCACCAAGTGGTTGCTGAGAATGATTCTCTCTAGTTTTTATACAATGATGTTTCCTTTTCTAACGTTGGCTGCAAAGCGCTTTAAATCTCCACTTGCAAATTCCACAAAAAGAGGGTTTCAAATCTGCTCTGTCTAAAGGAAGGTTCAACTCTGTGAGTTGAACACACGCAGCCCAAAGAAGTTACTGAGAATTCTTCTGTCCAGCTTTTTATGCTGAAATCCCGTTTCCAACGAAATCCTCAAAGAGGTCCAAATATCAACTTGCAGACTTTACAAACAGAGTGTTTCCAAACTGCTCTATGAAAAGAAAGGTTAAACTCTCTGAGTGGAACGCACACATTACCAAGTGGTTGCTGAGAATGATTCTCTCCAGTTTTTATACGAAGATGTTTCCTTTTCTACCGATGGCCGCAAAGCGCTTGAAATCTCCACATGCAAATTCCACAAAAAGAGGGTTTCAAATCTGCTCTGTGTAAAGGAATGTTCACCTCTGAGAGGTGAACACACGCAGCCCAAAGAAGTTACTGAGAATTCTTCTGTCTATAGTTATTCGCAGAAATCCCGTTTCCAACGAAATCCTCAAAGAGGTCGAAATATCCACTTGCAGACTTTACAAACAGAGTGTTTCCAAACTGCTCTATGAAAAGAAAGCTTAAACTCTTTGAGTGGAATGCACACATTACCAAGTGTTTGCTGAGAATGATTCTCTCCAGTTTTTAAACGAAGATGTTTCCTTTTCTACCGTTGGCCGCAAAGCGCTTGAAATCTCCACTTGCAAATTCCACAAAAAGAGGGTTTCAAATCTGCTCTGTGTAACGGAATGTTCATCTCTGAGAGGTGAACACAGGCAGCCCAAGGAAGTTTCTGAGAATTCTTTTGTCTAGATTTATTCACAAAATTCCCGTTTCCAACGAAATCCACAAGGAGGTTCAAATATCCACTTGCAGACTTTACAAAGAGAGTGTTTCCAAACTGCTCTATGAAAAGAAAGGTTCAACTCTGTGAGTGGAACACACACATCACCAAGTGGTTGCTGAGGATGATTCTCTCCAGTTTTTATACGAAGATGTTTCCTTTTCTACCGTTGGCTGCAAAGCGCTAGAAATCTCCACTTGCAAATTCCACAAAAAGAGGGTTTCAAATCTGCCGTGTCTAAAAGAAGGTTCAACTCCTTTAGTTGAACACACGTAGCAGAAAGATGTTACTGAGCATTCTTCTGTCTAGCGTTATATGCAGAAATCCCGTTTCCAACGAAATCCTCAAAGAGGTCCAAATATCCACTTGCAGACTTTACAAACAGAGTGTTTCCAAACTGCTCTATGAAAGGAAAGGTTAAACACTGTGAGTGGAACGCACACGTCACCAAGTGGTTGCTGAAATGATTCTCTCTAGTTTTTATTCGAAGATATTTCCTTTTCTACCGTTGGCCGAAAAGTGCTTGAAATCTCCACTTGCAAATTCCACAAAAAGAGGGTTTCAAATCTGCTCTGTGTTAAGGAAGGTTCAACTCTGTGAGTTGAACACACGCAGCCCAAAGAAGCTACTGAGAATTCTTCTGTCTAGAGTTATTCGCAGAAATACCGTTTCCAACGAAATCGCCACAGAGGTCCAAATTTCCACTTGCAGACTTTACAAACAGAGTGTTTCCAAACTGCTCTATGAAAAGAAAGGTTAAACTCTGTGAGTGGAACCCACACATCACCAAGTGGTAGCTGAGAATGATTCTCTCTAGTTTTCATTCGAAGATATTACCTTTTCTACCGTTGGCCGCTAAGTGCTTGAAATCTCCACTTGCAAATTCCACAAAAAGAGGGTTTCAAATCTGCTCTGTGTAATGGAAGGTTCAACTCTGTGAATTGAACACACGCAGCCCAAAGAAGTTACTGAGAATTCTTCTGTCTAGAGTTATTCGCAGAAATACCGTTTCCAACGAAATCGCCAGAGAGGTCCAAATATCCACTTGCAGACTTTACAAACAGAGTGTTTCCAAACTGCTCTATGAAGAGAAAGGTTAAACTATTTGAGTGGAACGCACACATTACCAAGTGGTTGCTGAGAATGATTCTCTCCAGTTTTTATACGGAGATGTTTCCTTTTCTACCGTTGGCGGCAAAGTGCTTGAAATCTCCACTTGCAAATTCCACAAAAAGAGGGTTTCAAATATGCTCTGTCTAAAGAAGGTTCAAGTCCGTGAGTTGAACACACGCAGCCCAAAGAAGTTACTGAGAATTCTTCTAACTAGAGTTATTCGCAGAAATCCCGTTTCCAACGAAATCGCCACAGAGGTCCAAATATCCACTTGCAGACTTTACAAACAGAGTGTTTCCAAACTGCTCTATGAAAAGAAAGGTTAAACTCTGTGAGTGGAACGCACACATCACCAAGTGGTTGCTGAGAATGATTCTCTCCAGTTTTTAAACGAAGATGTTTCCTTTTCTACTGTTGGCCGCAAAGCGCTTGAAATCTCCACTTGCAAATTCCACAAAAAGAGGGTTTCAAATCTGCTCTGTGTAAAGGAATGTTCATCTCTGAGAGGTGAACACAGGCAGCCCAAGGAAGTTTCTGAGAATTCTTTTGTCTAGATTTATTCGCAAAATTCCCGTTTCCAACGAAATCCACAAAGAGGTCCAAATATCCACTTGCAGACTTTACAAAGAGAGTGTTTCCAAACTGCTCTATGAAAAGAAAGGTTCAACTCTGTGAGTGGAACGCACACATCACCAAGTGGTTGCTGAGGATGATTGTCTCCAGTTTTTATACGAAGATGTTTCCTTTTCTACCGTTGGCTGCAAAGCGCTAGAAATCTCCACTTGCAAATTCCACAAAAAGAGGGTTTCAAATATGCTCTGTCTAAAGGAAGGTTCAAGTCTGTGAGTTGAACACACGCAGCACAAAGAAGTTACTGAGAATTCTTCTGTCTAGAGTTATTCGCAGAAATCCCGTTTCCAACGAAATCGCCACAGAGGTCCAAATATCCACTTGCAGACTTTACAAACAGAGTGTTTCCAAACTGCTCTATGAAAAGAATGGTGAAACTCTGTGAGTGGAACAAACACATCACCAAGTGGTTGCTGAGAATGATTCTCTCTAGTTTTTATACGAAGATGTTTCCTTTTCTAACGTTGGCTGCAAAGCGCTTGAAATCTCCACTTGCAAATTCCACAAAAAGAGGGTTTCAAATCTGCTCTGTGTTAAGGAAGGTTCAACTCTGTGAGTTGAACACACGCAGCCCAAAGAAGTTACTGAGAATTCTTCTGTCCAGCGTTATATGGAGAAATCCCGTTTCCAACGAAATCCTCAAAGAGGTCTAAATATCCACTTGCAGACTTTACAAACAGAGTGTTTCCAAACTGCTCTATGAAAAGAAAGGTTAAACTCTCTGAGTGGAACGCACACATTACCAAGTGGTTGCTGAGAATGATTCTCTCCAGTTTTTATACGAAGATGTTTCCTTTTCTACCGATGGCCGCAAAGCGCTTGAAATCTCCACATGCAAATTCCACAAAAAGAGGGTTTCAAATCTGCTCTGTGTAAAGGAAGGTTCACCTCTGAGAGGTGAACACACGCAGCCCAAAGAAGTTACTGAGAATTCTTCTGTCTAGAGTTATTCGCAGAAATCCCGTTTCCAACGAAATCCTCAAAGAGGTCGAAATATCCACTTGCAGACTTTACAAACAGAGTGTTTCCAAACTGCTCTATGAAAAGAAAGCTTAAACTCTTTGAGTGGAACGCACACATTACCAAGTGGTTGCTGAGAATGATTCTCTCCAGTTTTTAAACGAAGATGTTTCCTTTTCTACCGTTGGCCGCCAAGCTCTTGAAATCTCCACTTGCAAATTCCACAAAAAGAGGGTTTCAAATCTGCTCTGTGTAACGGAATGTTCATCTCTGAGAGGTGAACACAGGCAGCCCAAGGAAGTTTCTGAGAATTCTTTTGTCTAGATTTCTTCACAAAATTCCCGTTTCCAACGAAATCCACAAGGAGGTTCAAATATCCACTTGCAGACTTTACAAAGAGAGTGTTTCCAAACTGCTCTATGAAAAGAAAGGTTCAACTCTGTGAGTGGAACGCACACATCACCAAGTGGTTGCTGAGGATGATTCTCTCCAGTTTTTATACGAAGATGTTTCCTTTTCTACCGTTGGCTACAAAGCGCTAGAAATCTCCACTTGCAAATTCCACAAAAAGAGGGTTTCAAATCTGCCGTGTCTAAAAGAAGGTTCAACTCCTTGAGTTGAACACACGTAGCAGAAAGATGTTACTGAGCATTCTTCTGTCTAGCGTTATATGCAGAAATCCCGTTTCCAACGAAATCCTCAAAGAGGTCCAAATATCCACTTGCAGACTTTACAAACAGAGTGTTTCCAAACTGCTCTATGAAAGGAAAGGTTAAACACTGTGAGTGGAACGCACACTTCACCAAGTGGTTGCTGAAATGATTCTCTCTAGTTTTTATTCGAAGATATTTCCTTTTCTACCGTTGGCCAAAAAGTGTTTGAAATCTCCACTTGCAAATTCCACAAAAAGAGGGTTTCAAATCTGCTCTGTGTTAAGGATGGTTCAACTCTGTGAGTTGAACACACGCAGCCCAAAGAAGTTACTGAGAATTCTTCTGTCTAGAGTTATTCGCAGAAATACCGTTTCCAACGAAATCGCCACAGAGGTCCAAATATCCACTTGCAGACTTTACAAACAGAGTGTTTCCAAACTGCTCTATGAAAAGAAAGGTTAAACTCTGTGAGTGGAACCCACACATCACCAAGTGGTAGCTGAGAATGATTCTCTCTAGTTTTTATTCGAAGATATTTCCTTTTCTACCGTTGGCCGCTAAGTGCTTGAAATCTCCACTTGCAAATTCCACAAAAAGAGGGTTTCAAATCTGCTCTGTGTAATGGAAGGTTCAACTCTGTGAATTGAACACACGCAGCCCAAAGAAGTTACTGAGAATTCTTCTGTCTAGAGTTATTCGCAGAAATACCGTTTCCAACGAAATCGCCAGAGAGGTCCAAATATCCACTTGCAGACTTTACAAACAGAGTGTTTCCAAACTGCTCTATGAAGAGAAAGGTTAAACTATTTGAGTGGAATGCACACATTACCAAGTGGTTGCTGAGAATGATTCTCTCCAGTTTTTATACGGAGATGTTTCCTTTTCTACCGTTGGCTGCAAAGTGCTTGAAATCTCCACTTGCAAATTCCACAAAAAGAGGGTTTCAAATATGCTCTGTCTAAAGGAAGGTTCAAGTCTGTGAGTTGAACACACGCAGCCCAAAGAAGTTACTGAGAATTCTTCTAACTAGAGTTATTCGCAGAAATCCCGTTTCCAACGAAATCCTCAAAGAGGTCGAAATATCCAGTTGCAGACTTTACAAGCAGAGTTTCCAAACTGCTCTATGAAAAGAAAGGTTAAACTCTGTGAGTGGAAAGCACACATTACCAAGTGGTTGCTGAGAATGATTCTCTCTAGTTTTTTTACGAAGATGTTTCCTTTTCTACCGTTGGCCGCAAAGCGCTTGAATTCTCCACTTGCAAATTCCACAAAAAGAGGGTTTCAAATCTGCTCTGTCTAAAGGAAGGTTCAACTCTGTGAGTTGAACACACGCAGCCCAAAGAAGTTACTGAGAATTCTTCTGTCCAGCGTTAGATGCAGAAATCCCGTTTCCAACGAAATCCTCAACGAGGTCTAAATATCCACTTGCAGACTTTACAAACAGAGTGTTTCCAAACTGCCGTATGAAAAGAAAGGTTAAACTCTGTGAGTGGAACGCACACATTACCAAGTGGTTGCTGAGAATGATTCTCTCCAGTTTTTATTCGAAGATGTTTCCTTTTCTAACGTTGGCTGCAAAGTGCTTGAAATCTCCACTTGCAAATTCCACAAAAAGAGGGTTTCAAATGTGCTCTGTGTAAAGGAAGGTTCACCTCTGAGAGGTGAACACATGCAGCCCAAAGAAGTTACTGAGAAGTCTTCCGTCTAGAGTTATTCGCAGAAATCCCGTTTCCAACGAAATCCTCAAAGAGGTCCAAATATCCACTTGCAAACTTTACAAACAGAGTGTTTCCAAACTGCTCTATGAAAAGAAAGTTTAAACTCTGTGAGTGGAACGCACACATTACTAAGTGGTTGCTGAGAATGATTCTCTCCAGTTTTTATACGAAGATGTTTCCTTTTCTACCGTTGGCCGCAAAGCGCTTGAAATCTCCACTTTCAAATTCCACAAAAAGAGGGTTTCAAATCTGCTCTGTCTAAAGGAAGGTTCAACTCTGTGAGTTGAACACACGCAGCCCAAAGAAGTTACTGAGAATTCTTCTGTCTGGAGTTATTCGCAGAAATCCCGTTTCCAACGAAATCGCCTGAGAGGTCCAAATATCCACTTGCAGACTTTACAAACAGAGTGTTTCCAAACTGATCTATGAAAAGAAAGGTGAAACACTGTGAGTGGAACAAACACATCACGAAGTGGTTGCTGAGAATGATTCTCTCTAGTTTTTAATACGAAGATGTTTCCTTTTCTACCGTTGGCTGCAAAGCGCTTTAAATCTCCACTTGCAAATTCCACAAAAAGATGGTTTCAAATCTGCTCTGTCTAAAGGAAGGTTCAACTCCGTGAGTTGAACACACGCAGCCCAAAGAAGTTTCTGAGAATTCTTCTGTCTAGAGTTATTCGCAAAAATCCCGTTTCCAACGAAATCCACAATGAGGTCCAAATATCCACTTGCAGACTTTACAAACAGAGTGTTTCCAAACTGCTCTATGAAATGAAAGGTTCAACTCTGTGATTGGAATGCACGCATCACCAAGTGGTTGCCGAGAATGATTCTCTCTTGTTTTTATACGAAGATGTTTCCTTTTCTACCGTTGGCTACAAAGCGCAAGAAACCTCCACTTGCAAATTCCACAAAAAGAGGGTTTCAAATCTGCCGTGTCTAAAAGAAGGTTCAACTCTTTGAGTTGAACACACGTAGCACAAAGAAGTTACTGAGCATTCTTCTGTCTAGCGTTATATGCAGAAATCCCGTTTCCAACGAAATCCTCAAAGAGGTCCAAATATCCACTTGCAGACTTTACAAACAGAGTGTTTCCAAACTGCTCTATGAAAGGAAAGGTTAAACACTGCGAGTGGAACGCACACGTCACCAAGTGGTTGCTGAAATGATTCTCTCAAGTTTTTATTCGAAGATATTTCCTTTTCTACCGTTGGCCGAAAAGTGCTTGAAATCTCCACTTGCAAATTCCACAAAAAGAGGGTTTCAAATCTGCTCTGTGTTAAGGATGGTTCAACTCTGTGAGTTGAACACACGCAGCCCAAAGAAGTTACTGAGAATTCTTCTGTCTAGAGTTATTCGCAGAAATACCGTTTCCAACGAAATCGCCAGAGAGGTCCAAATATCCACTTGCAGACTTTACAAACAGAGTGTTTCCAAACTGCTCTATGAAAAGAAAGGTTAAACTCTGTGAGTGGGACCCACACATCACCAAGTGGTTGCTGAGAATGATTCTCTCTAGTTTTTATTCGAAGATATTTCCTTTTCTACCGTTGGCCGCTAAGTGCTTGAAATCTCCACTTGCAAATTCCACAAAAAGAGGGTTTCAAATCTGCTCTGTGTAATGGAAGGTTCTACTATGTGAGTTGAACACACGCAGCCCAAAGAAGTTACTGAGAATTCTGTCTAGCGTTATATGCAGAAATCCCGTTTCCAACGAAATCCTCAAAGAGGTCGAAATATCCACTTGCAGACTTTACAAACAGAGTGTTTCCAATCTGCTCTATGAAAAGAAAGCTTAAACTCTTTGAGTGGAACGCACACATTATCAAGTGGTTGCTGAGAATGATTCTCTCCAGTTTTTAAACGAAGATGTTTCCTTTTCTACAGTTGGCCACAAAGCGCTTGAAATCTCCACTTGCAAATTCCACAAAAAGAGGGTTTCAAATCTGCTTTGTGTAAAGGAATGTTCATCTCTGAGAGGTGAACACAGGCAGCCCAAGGAAGTTTCTGAGAATTCTTTTGTCTAGATTTATTCGCAAAATTCCCGTTTCCAACGAAATAAACAAAGAGGTCCAAATATCCACTTGCAGACATTACAAAGAGAGTGTTTCCAAACTGCTCTATGAAAAGAAAGGTTCAACTCTGTGAGTGGAACGCACACATCACCAAGTGGTTGCTGAGGATGATTCTCTCCAGTTTTTATACGAAGATGTTTCCTTTTCTACCGTTGGCTGCAAAGCGCTAGAAATCTCCACTTGCAAATTCCACAAAAAGAGGGTTTCAAATCTGCTCTGTCTAAAGGAAGGTTCAACTCTGTGAGTTGAACACACGCAGCCCAAAGAAGTTACTGAGAATTCTTCTGTCTGGAGTTATTCGCAGAAATCCCGTTTCCAACGAAATCACCTGAGAGGTCCAAATATCCACTTGCAGACTTTACAAACAGAGTGTTTCCAAACTGATCTATGAAAAGAAAGGTGAAACACTGTGAGTGGAACAAACACATCACGAAGTGGTTGCTGAGAATGATTCTCTCTAGTTTTTAATACGAAGATGTTTCCTTTTCTACCGTTGGCTGCAAAGCGCTTTAAATCTCCACTTGCAAATTCCACAAAAAGAGGGTTTCAAATCTGCTCTGTCTAAAGGAAGGTTCAACTCCGTGAGTTGAACACACGCAGCCCAAAGAAGTTTCTGAGAATTCTTCTGCCTAGAGTTATTCGCAAAAATCCCGTTTCCAACGAAATCCACAATGAGGTCCAAATATCCACTTGCAGACTTTACAAACAGAGTGTTTCCAAACTGCTCTATGAAATGAAAGGTTCAACTCTGTGATTGGAATGCACACATCACCAAGTGGTTGCCGAGAATGATTCTCTCTTGTTTTTATACGAAGATGTTTCCTTTTCTACCGTTGGCTACAAAGCGCAAGAAATCTCCACTTGCAAATTCCACAAAAAGAGGGTTTCAAATATGCCGTGTCTAAAAGAAGGTTCAACTCTTTGAGTTGAACACACGTAGCACAAAGAAGTTAATGAGCATTCTTCTGTCTAGCGTTATATGCAGAAATCCCGTTTCCAACGAAATCCTCAAAGAGGTCCAAATATCCACTTGCAGACTTTACAAACAGAGTGTTTCCAAACTGCTCTATGAAAGGAAAGGTTAAACACTGCGAGTGGAACGCACACGTCACCAAGTGGTTGCTGAAATGATTCTCTCTAGTTTTTATTCGAAGATATTTCCTTTTCTACCGTTGGCCGAAAAGTGCTTGAAATCTCCACTTGCAAATTCCACAAAAAGAGGGTTTCAAATCTGCTCTGTGTTAAGGATGGTTCAACTCTGTGAGTTGAACACACGCAGCCCAAAGAAGTTACTGAGAATTCTTCTGTCTAGAGTTATTCGCAGAAATACCGTTTCCAACGAAATCGCCAGAGAGGTCCAAATATCCACTTGCAGACTTTACAAACAGAGTGTTTCCAAACTGCTCTATGAAAAGAAAGGTTAAACTCTGTGAGTGGAACCCACACATCACCAAGTGGTTGCTGAGAATGATTCTCTCTAGTTTTTATTCGAAGATATTTCCTTTTCTACCGTTGGCCGCTAAGTGCTTGAAATCTCCACTTGCAAATTCCACAAAAAGAGGGTTTCAAATCTGCTCTGTGTAATGGAAGGTTCTACTATGTGAGTTGAACACACGCAGCCCAAAGAAGTTACTGAGAATTCTGTCTAGCGTTATATGCAGAAATCCCGTTTCCAACGAAATCCTCAAAGAGGTCGAAATATCCACTTGCAGACTTTACAAACAGAGTGTTTCCAATCTGCTCTATGAAAAGAAAGCTTTAACTCTTTGAGTGGAACGCACACATTACCAAGTGGTTGCTGAGAATGATTCTCTCCAGTTTTTAAACGAAGATGTTTCCTTTTCTACCGTTGGCCGCAAAGCTCTTGAAATCTCCACTTGCAAATTCCACAAAAAGAGGGTTTCAAATCTGCTCTGTGTAAAGGAATGTTCATCTCTGAGAGGTGAACACAGGCAGCCCAAGGAAGTTTCTGAGAATTCTTTTCTCTAGATTTATTCGCAAAATTCCCGTTTCCAACGAAATCCACAAAGAGGTCCAAATATCCACTTGCAGACATTACAAAGAGAGTGTTTCCAAACTGCTCTATGAAAAGAAAGGTTCAACTCTGTGAGTGGAACGCACACATCACCAAGTGGTTGCTGAGGATGATTCTCTCCAGTTTTTATACGAAGATGTTTCCTTTTCTACCGTTGGCTGCAAAGCGCTAGAAATCTCCACTTGCAAATTCCACAAAAAGAGGGTTTCAAATATGCTCTGCCTAAAGGAAGGTTCAAGTCTGTGAGTTGAACACACGCAGCACAAAGAAGTTACTGAGAATTTTTCTGTCTAGAGTTATTCGCAGAAATCCCGTTTCCAACTAAATCGCCACAGAGGTCCAAATATCCACTTGCAGACTTTACAAACAGAGTGTTTCCAAACTGCTCTATGAAAAGAAAGGAGAAACTCTGTGAGTGGAACAAACACATCACCACGTGGTTGCTGAGAATGTTTCTCTCTAGTTTTTATACGAAGATGTTTCCTTTTCTAACGTTGGCTGCAAAGCTCTTGAAATCTCCACCTGCAAATTCCACAAAAAGAGGGTTTCAAATCTGCTCTGTCTAAAGGAAGGTTCAACTCTGTGAGTTGAACACACGCAGCCCAAAGAAGTTACAGAAAATTCTTCTAACTAGAGTTATTCGCAGAAATCCCGTTTCCAACGAAATCCTCAAAGAGGTCCAAATATCCACTTGCAGACTTTACAAACAGAGTGTTTCCAAACTGCTCTATGAAAAGAAAGGTTAAACTCTGTGAGTGGAACCCACACATTACCAAGTGGTTGCTGAGAATGATTCTCTCCAGTTTTTATACGAAGATGTTTCCTTTTCTACCGATGGCCGCAAAGCGCTTGAAATCTCCACATGCAAATTCCACAAAAAGAGGGTTTCAAATCTGCTCTGTGTAAAGGAAGGTTCACCTCTGAGAGGTGAACACACGCAGCCCAAAGAAGTTACTGAGAATTCTTCTGTCTAGAGTTATTCGCAGTAATCCCGTTTCCAACGAAATCCTCAAAGAGGTCGAAATATCCACTTGCAGACTTTACAAACAGAGTGTTTCCAAACTGCTCTATGAAAAGAAAGCTTAAACTCTTTGAGTGGAACGCACACATTACCAAGTGGTTGCTGAGAATGATTCTCTCCAGTTTTTAAAAGAAGATGTTTCCTTTTCTACCGTTGGCCGCCAAGCTCTTGAAATCTCCAGTTGCAAATTCCACAAAAAGAGGGTTTCAAATCTGCTCTGTGTAAAGGAATGTTCATCTCTGAGAGGTGAACACAGGCAGCCCAAGGAAGTTTCTGAGAATTCTTTTGTCTAGATTTATTCGCAAAATTCCCGTTTCCAACGAAATCCACAAGGAGGTTCAAATATCCACTTGCAGACTTTACAAAGAGAGTGTTTCCAAACTGCTCTATGAAAAGAAAGGTTCAACTCTGTGAGTGGAACGCACACATCACCAAGTGGTTGCTGAGGATGATTCTCTCCAGTTTTTATACGAAGATGTTTCCTTTTCTACCGTTGGCTACAAAGCGCTAGAAATCTCCACTTGCAAATTCCACAAAAAGAGGGTTTCAAATCTTCCGTGTCTAAAAGAAGGTTCAACTCCTTGAGGTGAACACACGCAGCCCAAAGAAGTTACTGAGAATTCTTCTGTCTATAGTTATTCGCAGAAATCCCGTTTCCAACGAAATCCTCAAAGAGGTCGAAATATCCACTTGCAGACTTTACAAACAGAGTGTTTCCAAACTGCTCTATGAAAGGAAAGGTTAAACACTGTGAGTGGAACGCACACGTGACCAAGTGGTTGCTGAAATGATTCTCTCTAGTTTTTATTCGAAGATATTTCCTTTTCTACCGTTGGCCGCAAAGTGCTTGAAATCTCCACTTGCAAATTCCACAAAAAGAGGGTTTCAAATCTGCTCTGTGTTAAGGAAGGTTCAACTCTGTGAGTTGAACACACGCAGCCCAAAGAAGTTACTGAGAATTCTTCTGTCTAGAGTTATTCGCAGAAATACCGTTTCCAACGAAATCGCCACAGAGGTCCAAATATCCACTTGCAGTCTTTACAAACAGAGTGTTTCCAAACTGCTCTATGAAAAGAAAGGTTAAACTCTGTGAGTGGAACCCACACATCACCAAGTGGTTGCTGAGCATGATTCTCTCTAGTTTTTATTCGAAGATATTTCCTTTTCTACCGTTGGCCGCTAAGTGCTTGAAATCTCCACTTGCAAATTCCACAAAAAGAGGGTTTCAAATCTGCTCTGTGTAATGGAAGGTTCAACTCTGTGAATTGAGCACACGCAGCCCAAAGAAGTTACTGAGAATTCTTCTGTCTAGAGTTATTCGCAGAAATACCGTTTCCAACGAAATCGCCAGAGAGGTCCAAATATCCACTTGCAGACTTTACAAACAGAGTGTTTCCAAACTGCTGTATGAAGAGAAAGGTTAAACTATTTGAGTGGAACGCACACATTACCAAGTGGTTGCTGAGAATGATTCTCTCCAGTTTTTATACGGAGATGTTTCCTTTTCTACCGTTGGCTGCAAAGTGCTTGAAATCTCCACTTGCAAATTCCACAAAAAGAGGGTTTCAAATATGCTCTGTCTAAAGGAAGGTTCAAGTCTGTGAGTTGAACACACGCAGCCCAAAGAAGTTACTGAGAATTCTTCTGTCCAGAGTTAGATGCAGAAATCCCGTTTCCAACGAAATCCTCAAGGAGGTCCAAATATCCACTTGCAGACTTTACAAACAGAGTGTTTCCAAACTGCCGTATGAAAAGAAAGGTTAAACTATTTGAGTGGAATGCACACATTACCAAGTGGTTGCTGAGAATGATTCTCTCCAGTTTTTATTCGAAGATGTTTCCTTTTCTACCGTTTGCCGCAAAGCGCTTGAAATCTCCACTTGCAAATTCCACAAAAAGAGGGTTTCAAATCTGCTCTGTCTAAAGGAAGGTTCAACTCTGTGAGTTGAACACACGCAGCCCAAAGAAGTTACTGAGAATTCTTCTGTCTGGAGTTATTCGCAGAAATCCCGTTTCCAACGAAATCGCCTGAGAGGTCCAAATATCCACTTGCAGACTTTACAAACAGAGTGTTTCCAAACTGATCTATGAAAAGAAAGGTGAAACACTGTGAGTGGAACAAACACATCACGAAGTGGTTGCTGAGAATGATTCTCTCTAGTTTTTAATACGAAGATGTTTCCTTTTCTACCGTTGGCTGCAAAGCGCTTTAAATCTCCACTTGCAAATTCCACAAAAAGAGGGTTTCAAATCTGCTCTGTCTAAAGGAAGGTTCAACTCCGTGAGTTGAACACACGCAGCCCAAAGAAGTTTCTGAGAATTCTTCTGTCTAGAGTTATTCGCAAAAATCCCGTTTCCAACGAAATCCACAATGAGGTCCAAATATCCACTTGCAGACTTTACAAACAGAGTGTTTCCAAACTGCTCTATGAAATGAAAGGTTCAACTCTGTGATTGGAATGCACACATCACCAAGTGGTTGCCGAGAATGATTCTCTCTTGTTTTTATACGAAGATGTTTCCTTTTCTACCATTGGCTACAAAGCGCAAGAAATCTCCACTTGCAAATTCCACAAAAAGAGGGTTTCAAATCTGCCGTGTCTAAAAGAAGGTTCAACTCTTTGAGTTGAACACACGTAGCACAAAGAAGTTACTGAGCATTCTTCTGTCTAGCGTTATATGCAGAAATCCCGTTTCCAACGAAATCCTCAAAGAGGTCCAAATATCCACTTGCAGACTTTACAAACAGAGTGTTTCCAAACTGCTCTATGAAAAGAAAGGTTAAACTCTGTGAGTGGAACCCACACATCACCAAGTGGTTGCTGAGAATGATTCTCTCTAGTTTTTATTCGAAGATATTTCCTTTTCTACCGTTGGCCGCTAAGTGCTTGAAATCTCCACTTGCAAATTCCACAAAAAGAGGGTTTCAAATCTGCTCTGTGTAATGGAAGGTTATACTATGTGAGTTGAACACACGCAGCCCAAAGAAGTTACTGAGAATTCTGTCTAGCGTTATATGCAGAAATCCCGTTTCCAACGAATTCCTCAAAGAGGTCGAAATATCCACTTGCAGACTTTACAAACAGAGTGTTTCCAAACTGCTCTATGAAAAGAAAGCTTATACTCTTTGAGTGGAACGCACACATTACCAAGTGGTTGCTGAGAATGATTCTCTCCAGTTTTTAAACGAAGATGTTTCCTTTTCTACCGTTGGCCGCAAAGCGCTTGAAATCTCCACTTGCAAATTCCACAAAAAGAGGGTTTCAAATCTGCTCTGTGTAAAGGAATGTTCATCTCTGAGAGGTGAACACAGGTAGCCCAAGGAAGTTTCTGAGAATTCTTTTGTCTAGATTTATTCGCAAAATTCTCGTTTCCAACGAAATCCACAAAGAGGTCCAAATATCCACTTGCAGACTTTACAAAGAGAGTGTTTCCAAACTGCTCTATGAAAAGAAAGGTTCAACTCTGTGAGTGGAACGCACACATCACCAAGTGGTTGCTGAGGATGATTCTCTCCAGTTTTTATACGAAGATGTTTCCTTTTCTACCGTTGGCTGCAAAGCGCTAGAAATCTCCACTTGCAAATTCCACAAAAAGAGGGTTTCAAATCTGCTCTGTGTAAAGGAAGGTTCACCTCTGAGAGGTGAACACATGCAGCCCAAAGAAGTTACTGAGAATTCTTCTGTCTAGAGTTATTCGCAGAAATCCCGTTTCCAATGAAATCCTCAAAGAGGTCCAAATATCCACTTGCAGACTTTACAAACAGAGTGTTTCCAAACTGCTCTATGAAAAGAAAGTTTAAACTCTGTGAGTGGAATGCACACATTACTAAGTGGTTGCTGAGAATGATTCTCTCCAGTTTTTATACGAAGATGTTTCCTTTTCTACCGTTGGCCGCAAAGCGCTTGAAATCTCCACTTGCAAATTCCACAAAAAGAGGGTTTCAAATCTGCTCTGTCTAAAGGAAGGTTCAACTCCGTGAGTTGAACACACGCAGCCCAAAGAAGTTTCTGAGAATTCTTCTGTCTAGAGTTATTCGCAAAAATCCCGTTTCCAACGAAATCCACAATGAGGTCCAAATATCCACTTGCAGACTTTACAAACAGAGTGTTTCCAAACTGCTCTATGAAATGAAAGGTTCAACTCTGTGATTGGAATGCACACATCACCAAGTGGTTGCCGAGAATGATTCTCTCTTGTTTTTATACGAAGATGTTTCCTTTTCTACCATTGGCTACAAAGCGCAAGAAATCTCCACTTGCAAATTCCACAAAAAGAGGGTTTCAAATCTGCCGTGTCTAAAAGAAGGTTCAACTCTTTGAGTTGAACACACGTAGCACAAAGAAGTTACTGAGCATTCTTCTGTCTAGCGTTATATGCAGAAATCCCGTTTCCAACGAAATCCTCAAAGAGGTCCAAATATCCACTTGCAGACTTTACAAACAGAGTGTTTCCAAACTGCTCTATGAAAGGAAAGGTTAAACACTGCGAGTGGAACGCACACGTCACCAAGTGGTTGCTGAAATGATTCTCTCTAGTTTTTATTCGAAGATATTTCCTTTTCTACCGTTGGCCGAAAAGTGCTTGAAATCTCCACTTGCAAATTCCACAAAAAGAGGGTTTCAAATCTGCTCTGTGTTAAGGATGGTTCAACTCTGTGAGTTGAACACACGCAGCCCAAAGAAGTTACTGAGAATTCTTCTGTCTAGAGTTATTCGCAGAAATACCGTTTCCAACGAAATCGCCAGAGAGGTCCAAATATCGACTTGCAGACTTTACAAACAGAGTGTTTCCAAACTGCTCTATGAAAAGAAAGGTTAAACTCTGTGAGTGGAACCCACACATCACCAAGTGGTTGCTGAGAATGATTCTCTCTAGTTTTTATTCGAAGATATTTCCTTTTCTACCGTTGGCCGCTAAGTGCTTGAAATCTCCACTTGCAAATTCCACAAAAAGAGGGTTTCAAATCTGCTCTGTGTAATGGAAGGTTCTACTATGTGAGTTGAACACACGCAGCCCAAAGAAGTTACTGAGAATTCTGTCTAGCGTTATATGCAGAAATCCCGTTTCCAACGAATTCCTCAAAGAGGTCGAAATATCCACTTGCAGACTTTACAAACAGAGTGTTTCCAAACTGCTCTATGAAAAGAAAGCTTAAACTCTTTGAGTGGAACGCACACATTACCAAGTGGTTGCTGAGAATGATTCTCTCCAGTTTTTAAACGAAGATGTTTCCTTTTCTACCGTTGGCCGCAAAGCGCTTGAAATCTCCACTTGCAAATTCCACAAAAAGAGGGTTTCAAATCTGCTCTGTGTAAAGGAATGTTCATCTCTGAGAGGTGAACACAGGTAGCCCAAGGAAGTTTCTGAGAATTCTTTTGTCTAGATTTATTCGCAAAATTCTCGTTTCCAACGAAATCCACAAAGAGGTCCAAATATCCACTTGCAGACTTTACAAAGAGAGTGTTTCCAAACTGCTCTATGAAAAGAAAGGTTCAACTCTGTGAGTGGAACGCACACATCACCAAGTGGTTGCTGAGGATGATTCTCTCCAGTTTTTATACGAAGATGTTTCCTTTTCTACCGTTGGCTGCAAAGCGCTAGAAATCTCCACTTGCAAATTCCACAAAAAGAGGGTTTCAAATCTGCTCTGTGTAAAGGAAGGTTCACCTCTGAGAGGTGAACACATGCAGCCCAAAGAAGTTACTGAGAATTCTTCTGTCTAGAGTTATTCGCAGAAATCCCGTTTCCAATGAAATCCTCAAAGAGGTCCAAATATCCACTTGCAGACTTTACAAACAGAGTGTTTCCAAACTGCTCTATGAAAAGAAAGTTTAAACTCTGTGAGTGGAATGCACACATTACTAAGTGGTTGCTGAGAATGATTCTCTCCAGTTTTTATACGAAGATGTTTCCTTTTCTACCGTTGGCCGCAAAGCGCTTGAAATCTCCACTTGCAAATTCCACAAAAAGAGGGTTTCAAATCTGCTCTGTCTAAAGGAAGGTTCAACTCCGTGAGTTGAACACACGCAGCCCAAAGAAGTTTCTGAGAATTCTTCTGTCTAGAGTTATTCGCAAAAATCCCGTTTCCAACGAAATCCACAATGAGGTCCAAATATCCACTTGCAGACTTTACAAACAGAGTGTTTCCAAACTGCTCTATGAAATGAAAGGTTCAACTCTGTGATTGGAATGCACACATCACCAAGTGGTTGCCGAGAATGATTCTCTCTTGTTTTTATACGAAGATGTTTCCTTTTCTACCATTGGCTACAAAGCGCAAGAAATCTCCACTTGCAAATTCCACAAAAAGAGGGTTTCAAATCTGCCGTGTCTAAAAGAAGGTTCAACTCTTTGAGTTGAACACACGTAGCACAAAGAAGTTACTGAGCATTCTTCTGTCTAGCGTTATATGCAGAAATCCCGTTTCCAACGAAATCCTCAAAGAGGTCCAAATATCCACTTGCAGACTTTACAAACAGAGTGTTTCCAAACTGCTCTATGAAAGGAAAGGTTAAACACTGCGAGTGGAACGCACACGTCACCAAGTGGTTGCTGAAATGATTCTCTCTAGTTTTTATTCGAAGATATTTCCTTTTCTACCGTTGGCCGAAAAGTGCTTGAAATCTCCACTTGCAAATTCCACAAAAAGAGGGTTTCAAATCTGCTCTGTGTTAAGGATGGTTCAACTCTGTGAGTTGAACACACGCAGCCCAAAGAAGTTACTGAGAATTCTTCTGTCTAGAGTTATTCGCAGAAATACCGTTTCCAACGAAATCGCCAGAGAGGTCCAAATATCGACTTGCAGACTTTACAAACAGAGTGTTTCCAAACTGCTCTATGAAAAGAAAGGTTAAACTCTGTGAGTGGAACCCACACATCACCAAGTGGTTGCTGAGAATGATTCTCTCTAGTTTTTATTCGAAGATATTTCCTTTTCTACCGTTGGCCGCTAAGTGCTTGAAATCTCCACTTGCAAATTCCACAAAAAGAGGGTTTCAAATCTGCTCTGTGTAATGGAAGGTTCTACTATGTGAGTTGAACACACGCAGCCCAAAGAAGTTACTGAGAATTCTGTCTAGCGTTATATGCAGAAATCCCGTTTCCAACGAATTCCTCAAAGAGGTCGAAATATCCACTTGCAGACTTTACAAACAGAGTGTTTCCAAACTGCTCTATGAAAAGAAAGCTTAAACTCTTTGAGTGGAACGCACACATTACCAAGTGGTTGCTGAGAATGATTCTCTCCAGTTTTTAAACGAAGATGTTTCCTTTTCTACCGTTGGCCGCAAAGCGCTTGAAATCTCCACTTGCAAATTCCACAAAAAGAGGGTTTCAAATCTGCTCTGTGTAAAGGAATGTTCATCTCTGAGAGGTGAACACAGGTAGCCCAAGGAAGTTTCTGAGAATTCTTTTGTCTAGATTTATTCGCAAAATTCTCGTTTCCAACGAAATCCACAAAGAGGTCCAAATATCCACTTGCAGACTTTACAAAGAGAGTGTTTCCAAACTGCTCTATGAAAAGAAAGGTTCAACTCTGTGAGTGGAACGCACACATCACCAAGTGGTTGCTGAGGATGATTCTCTCCAGTTTTTATACGAAGATGTTTCCTTTTCTACCGTTGGCTGCAAAGCGCTAGAAATCTCCACTTGCAAATTCCACAAAAAGAGGGTTTCAAATCTGCTCTGTGTAAAGGAAGGTTCACCTCTGAGAGGTGAACACATGCAGCCCAAAGAAGTTACTGAGAATTCTTCTGTCTAGAGTTATTCGCAGAAATCCCGTTTCCAATGAAATCCTCAAAGAGGTCCAAATATCCACTTGCAGACTTTACAAACAGAGTGTTTCCAAACTGCTCTATGAAAAGAAAGTTTAAACTCTGTGAGTGGAATGCACACATCACCAAGTGGTTGCCGAGAATGATTCTCTCTTGTTTTTATACGAAGATGTTTCCTTTTCTACCGTTGGCTACAAAGCGCAAGAAATCTCCACTTGCAAATTCCACAAAAAGAGGGTTTCAAATCTGCCGTGTCTAAAAGAAGGTTCAACTCTTTGAGTTGAACACACGTAGCACAAAGAAGTTACTGAGAATTCTTCTGTCTAGAGTTATTCGCAGAAATACCGTTTCCAACGAAATCGCCTGAGAGGTCCAAATATCCACTTGCAGACTTTACAAACAGAGTGTTTCCAAACTGCTCTATGAAAGGAAAGGTTAAACACTGTGAGTGGAACCCACACATCACCAAGTGGTAGCTGAGAATGATTCTCTCTAGTTTTTATTCGAAGATATTTCCTTTTCTACCGTTGGCCGCTAAGTGCTTGAAATCTCCACTTGCAAATTCCACAAAAAGAAGGTTTCAAATCTGCTCTGTGTAATGGAAGGTTCTACTATGTGAGTTGAACACACGCAGCCCAAAGAAGTTACTGAGAATTCTGTCTAGCGTTATATGCAGAAATCCCGTTTCCAACGAAATCATCAAAGAGGTCGAAATATCCACTTGCAGACTTTACAAACAGAGTGTTTCCAAACTGCTCTATGAAAAGAATGCTTAAACTCTTTGAGTGGAACGCACAGATTACCAAGTGGTTGCTGAGAATGATTCTCTCCAGTTTTTAAACGAAGATGTTTCCTTTTCTACTGTTGGCCGCAAAGCGCTTGAAATCTCCACTTGCAAATTCCACAAAAAGAGGGTTTCAAATCTGCTCTGTGTAAAGGAATGTTCATCTCTGAGAGGTGAACACAGGCAGCCCAAGGAAGTTTCTGAGAATTCTTTTGTCTAGATTTATTCGCAAAATTCCCGTTTCCAACGAAATCCACAAAGAGGTCCAAATATCCACTTGCAGACTTTACAAAGAGAGTGTTTCCAAACTGCTCTATGAAAAGAAAGGTTCAACTCTGTGAGTGGAACGCACACATCACCAAGTGGTTGCTGAGGATGATTGTCTCCAGTTTTTATACGAAGATGTTTCCTTTTCTACCGTTGGCTGCAAAGCGCTAGAAATCTCCACTTGCAAATTCCACAAAAAGAGGGTTTCAAATATGCTCTGTCTAAAGGAAGGTTCAAGTCTGTGAGTTGAACACACGCAGCACAAAGAAGTTACTGAGAATTCTTCTGTCTAGAGTTATTCGCAGAAATCCCGTTTCCAACGAAATCGCCACAGAGGTCCAAATATCCACTTGCAGACTTTACAAACAGAGTGTTTCCAAACTGCTCTATGAGAAGAAAGGTGAAACTCTGTGAGTGGAACAAACACATCACCAAGTGGTTGCTGAGAATGATTCTCTCTAGTTTTTATACAATGATGTTTCCTTTTCTAACGTTGGCTGCAAAGCGCTTGAAATCTCCACTTGCAAATTCCACAAAAAGAGGGTTTCAAATATGCTCTGTCTAAAGGAAGGTTCACCTCTGTGAGTTGAACACACGCAGCCCAAAGAAGTTACTGAGAATTCTTCTGTCCAGCGTTTTATGTTGAAATCCCGTTTCCAACGAAATCCTCAAAGAGGTCCAAATATCAACTTGCAGACTTTACAAACAGAGTGTTTCCAAACTGCTCTATGAAAAGAAAGGTTAAACTCTCTGAGTGGAACGCACACATTACCAAGTGGTTGCTGAGAATGATTCTCTCCAGTTTTTATACGAAGATGTTTCCTTTTCTACCGATGGCCGCAAAGCGCTTGAAATCTCCACATGCAAATTCCACAAAAAGAGGGTTTCAAATCTGCTCTGTGTAAAGGAAGGTTCACCTCTGAGAGGTGAACACACGCAGCCCAAAGAAGTTACTGAGAATTCTTCTGTCTATAGTTATTCGCAGAAATCCCGTTTCCAACGAAATCCTCAAAGAGGTCGAAATATCCACTTGCAGACTTTACAAACAGAGTGTTTCCAAACTGCTCTATGAAAAGAAAGCTTAAACTCTTTGAGTGGAACGCACACATTACCAAGTGTTTGCTGAGAATGATTCTCTCCAGTTTTTAAACGAAGATGTTTCCTTTTCTACCGTTGGCCGCAAAGCGCTTGAAATCTCCACTTGCAAATTCCACAAAAAGAGGGTTTCAAATCTGCTCTGTGTAACGGAATGTTCATCTCTGAGAGGTGAACACTGGCAGCCCAAGGAAGTTTCTGAGAATTCTTTTGTCTAGATTTCTTCGCAAAATTCCCGTTTCCAACGAAATCCACAAGGAGGTTCAAATATCCACTTGCAGACTTTACAAAGAGAGTGTTTCCAAACTGCTCTATGAAAAGAAAGGTTCAACTCTGTGAGTGGAACGCACACATCACCAAGTGGTTGCTGAGGATGATTCTCTCCAGTTTTTATACGAAGATGTTTCCTTTTCTACCGTTGGCTGCAAAGCGCTAGAAATCTCCACTTGCAAATTCCACAAAAAGAGGGTTTCAAATCTCCCGTGTCTAAAAGAAGGTTCAACTCCTTTAGTTGAACACACGTAGCAGAAAGATGTTACTGAGCATTCTTCTGTCTAGCGTTATATGCAGAAATCCCGTTTCCAACGAAATCCTCAAAGAGGTCCAAATATCCACTTGCAGACTTTACAAACAGAGTGTTTCCAAACTGCTCTATGAAAGGAAAGGTTAAACACTGTGAGTGGAACGCACACGTCACCAAGTGGTTGCTGAAATGATTCTCTCTAGTTTTTATTCGAAGATATTTCCTTTTCTACCGTTGGCCGAAAAGTGCTTGAAATCTCCACTTGCAAATTCCACAAAAAGAGGGTTTCAAATCTGCTCTGTGTTAAGGAAGGTTCAACTCTGTGAGTTGAACACACGCAGCCCAAAGAAGCTACTGAGAATTCTTCTGTCTAGAGTTATTCGCAGAAATACCGTTTCCAACGAAATCGCCACAGAGGTCCAAATTTCCACTTGCAGACTTTACAAACAGAGTGTTTCCAAACTGCTCTATGAAAAGAAAGGTTAAACTCTGTGAGTGGAACACACACATCACCAAGTGGTAGCTGAGAATGATTCTCTCTAGTTTTCATTCGAAGATATTACCTTTTCTACCGTTGGCCGCTAAGTGCTTGAAATCTCCACTTGCAAATTCCACAAAAAGAGGGTTTCAAATCTGCTCTCTGTAATGGAAGTTTCAACTCTGTGAGTTGAACACACGCAGCCCAAAGAAGTTACTGAGAATTCTGTCTAGCGTTATATGCAGAAATCCTGTTTCCAACGAAATCCTCAAAGAGGTCGAAATATCCACTTGCAGACTTTACAAACAGAGAGTTTCCAAACTGCTCTATGAAAAGAAAGGTTAAACTCTGTGAGTGGAACGCACACATTACCAAGTGGTTGCTGAGAATGATTCTCTCTAGTTTTTATACGAAGATGTTGCCTTTTCTACCGTTGGCCGCAAAGCGCTTGAATTCTCCACTTGCAAATTCCACAAAAAGAGGGTTTCAAATCTGCTCTCTCTAAAGGAAGGTTCAACTCTGTGAGTTGAACACACGCAGCCCAAAGAAGTTACTGAGAATTCTTCTGTCCAGCGTTAGATGCAGAAATCCCGTTTCCAACGAAATCCTCAAGGAGGTCCAAATATCCACTTGCAGACTTTACAAACAGAGTGTTTCCAAACTGCCGTATGAAAAGAAAGGTTAAACTATTTGAGTGGAACGCACACATTACCAAGTGGTTGCTGAGAATGATTCTCTCCAGTTTTTATTCGAAGATGCTTCCTTTTCTAACGTTGGCTGCAAAGTGCTTGAAATCTCCACTTGCAAATTCCACAAAAAGAGGGTTTCAAATCTGCTCTGTGTAAAGGAAGGTTCACCTCTGAGAGGTGAACACACGCAGCCCAAAGAAGTTACTGAGAATTCTTCTGTCTAGAGTTATTCGCAGAAATCCCGTTTCCAACGAAATCCTCAAAGAGGTCCAAATATCCACTTGCAAACTTTACAAACAGAGTGTTTCCAAACTGCTCTATGAAAAGAAAGTTTAAACTCTGTGAGTGGAACGCACACATTACTAAGTGGTTGCTGAGAATGATTCTCTCCAGTTTTTATACGAAGATGTTTCCTTTTCTACCTTTGGCCGCAAAGCGCTTGAAATCTCCACTTGCAAATTCCACAAAAAGAGGGTTTCAAATCTGCTCTGTCTAAATTAAGGTTCAACTCTGTGCGTTGAACACACGCAGCCCAAAGAAGTTACTGAGAATTCTTCTGTCTGGAGTTATTCGCAGAAATCCCGTTTCCAACGAAATCGCCTGAGAGGTCCAAATATCCACTTGCAGACTTTACAAACAGAGTGTTTCCAAACTGATCTATGAAAAGAAAGGTGAAACACTGTGAGTGGAACAAACACATCACGAAGTGGTTGCTGAGAATGATTCTCTCTAGTTTTTAATACGAAGATGTTTCCTTTTCTACCGTTGGCTGCAAAGCGCTTTAAATCTCCACTTGCAAATTCCACAAAAAGAGGGTTTCAAATCTGCTCTGTCTAAAGGAAGGTTCAACTTCATGAGTTGAACACACGCAGCCCAAAGAAGTTTCTGAGAATTCTTCTGTCTAGAGTTATTCGCAAAAATCCCTTTTCCAACGAAATCCACAATGAGGTCCAAATATCCACTTGCAGACTTTACAAACAGAGTGTTTCCAAACTGCTCTATGAAATGAAAGGTTCAACTCTGTGATTGGAACACACACATCACCAAGTGGTTGCCGAGAATGATTCTCTCTTGTTTTTATATGAAGATGTTTCCTTTTCTACCGTTGGCTACAAAGCGCAAGAAATCTCCACTTGCAAATTCCACAAAAAGAGGGTTTCAAATCTGCCGTGTCTAAAAGAAGGTTCAACTCTTTGAGTTGAACACACGTAGCACAAAGAAATTACTGAGCATTCTTCTGTCTAGCGTTATATGCAGAAATCCCGTTTCCAACGAAATCCTCAAAGAGGTCCAAATATCCACTTGCAGACTTTACAAACAGAGTGTTTCCAAACTGCTCTATGAGGTTAAACACTGCGAGTGGAACGTACACGTCACCAAGTGGTTGCTGAAATGATTCTCTCTAGTTTTTATTCGAAGATATTTCCTTTTCTACCGTTGGCCGAAAAGTGCTTGAAATCTCCACTTGCAAATTCCACAAAAAGAGGGTTTCAAATCTGCTCTGTGTTAAGGATGGTTCAACTCTGTGAGTTGAACACACGCAGCCCAAAGAAGTTACTGAGAATTCTTCTGTCTAGAGTTATTCGCAGAAATACCGTTTCCAACGAAATCGCCAGAGAGGTCCAAATATCCACTTGCAGACTTTACAAACAGAGTGTTTCCAAACTGCTCTATGAAAAGAAAGGTTAAACTCTGTGAGTGGAACCCACACATCACCAAGTGGTTGCTGAGAATGATTCTCTCTAGTTTTTATTCGAAGATATTTCCTTTTCTACCGTTGGCCGCTAAGTGCTTGAAATCTCCACTTGCAAATTCCACAAAAAGTGGGTTTCAAACCTGCTCTGTGTAACGGAATGTTCATCTCTGGGAGGTGAACACAGGCAGCCCAAGGAAGTTTCTGAGAATTCTTTTGTCTAGATTTATTCGCAAAATTCCCGTTTCCAACGAAATCCACAAAGAGGTTCAAATATCCACTTGCAGACTTTACAAAGAGAGTGTTTCCAAACTGCTCTATGAAAAGAAAGGTTAAACTCTGTGAGTGGAACGCACACATCACCAAGTGGTTGCTGAGGATGATTCTCTCCAGTTTTTATACGAAGATGTTTCCTTTTCTACCGTTGGCTACAAAGCGCTAGAAATCTCCACTTGCAAATTCCACAAAAAGAGGGTTTCAAATCTGCCGAGTCTAAAAGAAGGTTCAACTCTTTGAGGTGAACACACGTAGCAGAAAGATGTTACTGAGCATTCTTCTGTCTAGGGTTATATGCAGAAATCCCGTTTCCAACGAAATCCTCAAAGAGGTCCAAATATCCACTTGCAGACTTTACAAACAGAGTGTTTCCAAACTGCTCTATGAAAAGAAAGGTTAAACTCTGTGAGTGGAACGCACACATTACCAAGTGGTTGCTGAGAATGATTCTCTCTAGTTTTTATACGGAGATGTTTCCTTTTCTACCGTTGGCCGCAATGCGCTTGAATTCTCCACTTGCATCTTCCACAAAAAGAGGGTTTCAAATCTGCTCTGTCTAAAGGAAGGTTCAATTCTGTGAGTTGAACACACGCAGCCCAAAGAAGTTACTGAGAATTCTTCTGTCCAGCGTTAGATGCAGAAATCCCGTTTCCAACGAAATCCTCAAGGAGGTCCAAATATCCACTTGCAGACTTTACAAACAGAGTGTTTCCAAACTGCCGTATGAAAAGAAAGGTTAAACTATTTGAGTGGAACGCACACATTACCAAGTGGTTGCTGAGAATGATTCTCTCCAGTTTTTATTCGAAGATGCTTCCTTTTCTAACGTTGGCTGCAAAGTGCTTGAAATCTCCACTTGCAAATTCCACAAAAAGAGGGTTTCAAATCTGCTCTGTGTAAAGGAAGGTTCACCTCTGAGAGGTGAACACACGCAGCCCAAAGAAGTTACTGAGAATTCTTCTGTCTAGAGTTATTCGCAGAAATCCCGTTTCCAACGAAATCCTCAAAGAGGTCCAAATATCCACTTGCAAACTTTACAAACAGAGTGTTTCCAAACTGCTCTATGAAAAGAAAGTTTAAACTCTGTGAGTGGAACGCACACATTACTAAGTGGTTGCTGAGAATGATTCTCTCCAGTTTTTATACGAAGATGTTTCCTTTTCTACCGTTGGCCGCAAAGCGCTTGAAATCTCCACTTGCAAATTCCACAAAAAGATGGTTTCAAATCTGCTCTGTCTAAATTAAGGTTCAACTCTGTGCGTTGAACACACGCAGCCCAAAGAAGTTACTGAGAATTCTTCTGTCTGGAGTTATTCGCAGAAATCCCGTTTCCAACGAAATCGCCTGAGAGGTCCAAATATCCACTTGCAGACTTTACAAACAGAGTGTTTCCAAACTGATCTATGAAAAGAAAGGTGAAACACTGTGAGTGGAACAAACACATCATGAAGTGGTTGCTGAGAATGATTCTCTCTAGTTTTTAATACGAAGATGTTTCCTTTTCTACCGTTGGCTGCAAAGCGCTTTAAATCTCCACTTGCAAATTCCACAAAAAGAGGGTTTCAAATCTGCTCTGTCTAAAGGAAGGTTCAACTTCATGAGTTGAACACACGCAGCCCAAAGAAGTTTCTGAGAATTCTTCTGTCTAGAGTTATTCGCAAAAATCCCTTTTCCAACGAAATCCACAATGAGGTCCAAATATCCACTTGCAGACTTTACAAACAGAGTGTTTCCAAACTGCTCTATGAAATGAAAGGTTCAACTCTGTGATTGGAACACACACATCACCAAGTGGTTGCCGAGAATGATTCTCTCTTGTTTTTATATGAAGATGTTTCCTTTTCTACCGTTGGCTACAAAGCGCAAGAAATCTCCACTTGCAAATTCCACAAAAAGAGGGTTTCAAATCTGCCGTGTCTAAAAGAAGGTTCAACTCTTTGAGTTGAACACACGTAGCACAAAGAAATTACTGAGCATTCTTCTGTCTAGCGTTATATGCAGAAATCCCGTTTCCAACGAAATCCTCAAAGAGGTCCAAATATCCACTTGCAGACTTTACAAACAGAGTGTTTCCAAACTGCTCTATGAGGTTAAACACTGCGAGTGGAACGTACACGTCACCAAGTGGTTGCTGAAATGATTCTCTCTAGTTTTCATTCGAAGATATTTCCTTTTCTACCGTTGGCCGAAAAGTGCTTGAAATCTCCACTTGCAAATTCCACAAAAAGAGGGTTTCAAATCTGCTCTGTGTTAAGGATGGTTCAACTCTGTGAGTTGAACACACGCAGCCCAAAGAAGTTACTGAGAATTCTTCTGTCTAGAGTTATTCGCAGAAATACCGTTTCCAACGAAATCGCCAGAGAGGTCCAAATATCCACTTGCAGACTTTACAAACAGAGTGTTTCCAAACTGCTCTATGAAAAGAAAGGTTAAACTCTGTGAGTGGAACCCACACATCACCAAGTGGTTGCTGAGAATGATTCTCTCTAGTTTTTATTCGAAGATATTTCCTTTTCTACCGTTGGCCGCTAAGTGCTTGAAATCTCCACTTGCAAATTCCACAAAAAGTGGGTTTCAAACCTGCTCTGTGTAACGGAATGTTCATCTCTGGGAGGTGAACACAGGCAGCCCAAGGAAGTTTCTGAGAATTCTTTTGTCTAGATTTATTCACAAAATTCCCGTTTCCAACGAAATCCACAAAGAGGTTCAAATATCCACTTGCAGACTTTACAAAGAGAGTGTTTCCAAACTGCTCTATGAAAAGAAAGGTTCAACTCTGTGAGTGGAACGCACACATCACCAAGTGGTTGCTGAGGATGATTCTCTCCAGTTTTTATACGAAGATGTTTCCTTTTCTACCGTTGGCTACAAAGCGCTAGAAATCTCCACTTGCAAATTCCACAAAAAGAGGGTTTCAAATCTGCCGTGTCTAAAAGAAGGTTCAACTCTTTGAGGTGAACACACGTAGCAGAAAGATGTTACTGAGCATTCTTCTGTCTAGGGTTATATGCAGAAATCCCGTTTCCAACGAAATCCTCAAAGAGGTCCAAATATCCACTTGCAGACTTTACAAACAGAGTGTTTCCAAACTGCTCTATGAAAAGAAAGGTTAAACTCTGTGAGTGGAACGCACACATTACCAAGTGGTTGCTGAGAATGATTCTCTCTAGTTTTTATACGGAGATGTTTCCTTTTCTACCGTTGGCCGCAATGCGCTTGAATTCTCCACTTGCATCTTCCACAAAAAGAGGGTTTCAAATCTGCTCTGTCTAAAGGAAGGTTCAATTCTGTGAGTTGAACACACGCAGCCCAAAGAAGTTACTGAGAATTCTTCTGTCCAGCGTTAGATGCAGAAATCCCGTTTCCAACGAAATCGCCACAGAGGTCCAAATATCCACTTGCAGACTTTACAAACAGAGTGTTTCCAAACTGCTCTATGAAAAGAAAGGTTAAACTCTGTGAGTGGAACCCACACATCACCAAGTGGTAGCTGAGAATGATTCTCTCTAGTTTTTATTCGAAGATATTTCCTTTTCTACCGATGGCCGCAAAGCGCTTGAAATCTCCACTTGCAAATTCCACAAAAAGAGGGTTTCAAATCTGCTCTGTGTAAAGGAAGGTTCACCTCTGAGAGGTGAACACACGCAGCCCAAAGAAGTTACTGAGAATTCTTCTGTCTAGAGTTATTCGCAGAAATCCCGTTTCCAACGAAATCCTCAAAGAGGTCCAAATATCCACTTGCAAACTTTACAAACAGAGTGTTTCCAAACTGCTCTATGAAAAGAAAGTTTAAACTCTGTGAGTGGAACGCACTCATTACTAAGTGGTTGCTGAGAATGATTCTCTCCAGTTTTTATACGAAGATGTTTCCTTTTCTACCGTTGGCCGCAAAGCGCTTGAAATCTCCTCTTGCAAATTCCACAAAAAGAGGGTTTCAAATCTGCTCTGTCTAAATTAAGGTTCAACTCTGTGAGTTGAACACACGCAGCCCAAAGAAGTTACTGAGAATTCTTCTGTCTAGAGTTATTCGCAGAAATCCCGTTTCCAACGAAATCGCCAGAGAGGTCCAAATATCCACTTGCAGACTTTACAAACAGAGTGTTTCCAAACTGCTCTATGAAAAGAAAGGTTAAACTATTTGAGTGGAACGCACGCATTACCAAGTGGTTGCTGAGAATGATTCTCTCCAATTTTTATACGGAGATGTTTCGTTTTCTACCGTTGGCTGCAAAGTGCTTGAAATCTCCACTTGCAAATTCCACAAAAAGAGGGTATCAAATATGCTCTGTTTAAAGGAAGGTTCAAGTCTGTGAGTTGAACACACGCAGCCCAAAGAAGTTACTGAGAATTCTTCTGTCTAGAGTTATTCGCAGAAATACCGTTTCCAACGAAATCGCCACAGAGGTCCAAATATCCACTTGCAGACTTTACAAACAGAGTGTTTCCAAACTGCTCTATGAAAAGAAAGGTGAAACTCTGTGAGTGGAACAAACACATCACCAAGTGGTTGCTGAGAATGATTCTCTCTAATTTTTATACGAAGATGTTTCCTTTTCTAACGTTGGCTGCAAAGCGCTTGAAATCTCCACTTGCAAATTCCACAAAAAGAGGGTTTCAAATCTGCTCTGTCTAAAGGAAGGTTCAACTCTGTGAGTTGAACACACGCAGCCCAAAGAAGTTACTGAGAATTCTTCTGTCCAGCGTTATATGCAGAAATCCCGTTTCCAACGAAATCCTCAAAGAGGTCCAAATATCCACTTGCAGACTTTACAAACAGAGTGTTTCCAAACTGCTCTATGAAAAGAAAGGTTAAACTCTCTGAGTGGAACGCACACATTACCAAGTGGTTGCTGAGAATGATTCTCTCCAGTTTTTATACGAAGATGTTTCCTTTTCTACCGATGGCCGCAAAGCGCTTGAAATCTCCACATGCAAATTCCACAAAAAGAGGGTTTCAAATCTGCTCTGTGTAAAGGAAGGTTCACCTCTGAGAGGTGAACACACGCAGCCCAAAGAAGTTACTGAGAATTCTTCTGTCTATAGTTATTCGCAGAAAACCCGTTTCCAACGAAATCCTCAAAGAGGTCGAAATATCCACTTGCAGACTTTACAAACAGAGTGTTTCCAAACTGCTCTATGAAAAGAAAGCTTAAACTCTTTGAGTGGAACGCACACATTACCAAGTGGTTGCTGAGAATGATTCTCTCCAGTTTTTAAACGAAGATGTTTCCTTTTCTACCGTTGGCCGCAAAGCGCTTGAAATCTCCACTTGCAAATTCCACAAAAAGAGGGTTTCAAATCTGCTCTGTGTAACGGAATGTTCATCTCTGAGAGGTGAACACAGGCAGCCCAAGGAAGTTTCTGAGAATTCTTTTGTCTAGATTTATTCGCAAAATTCCCGTTTCCAACGAAATCCACAAAGAGGTTCAAATATCCACTTGCAGACTTTACAAAGAGAGTGTTTCCAAACTGCTCTATGAAAAGAAAGGTTCAACTCTGTGAGTGGAACGCACACATCACCAAGTGGTTGCTGAGGATGATTCTCTCCAGTTTTTATACGAAGATGTTTCCTTTTCTACCGTTGGCTACAAAGCGCTAGAAATCTCCACTTGCAAATTCCACAAAAAGAGGGTTTCAAATCTGCCGTGTCTAAAACAAGGTTCAACTCTTTGAGGTGAACACACGTAGCAGAAAGATGTTACTGAGCATTCTTCTGTCTAGCGTTATATGCAGAAATCCCGTTTCCAACGAAATCCTCAAAGAGGTCCAAATATCCACTTGCAGACTTTACAAACAGAGTGTTTCCAAACTGCTCTATGAAAAGAAAGGTTAAACTCTGTGAGTGGAACGCACACATTACCAAGTGGTTGCTGAGAATGATTCTCTCTAGTTTTTATACGAAGATGTTTCCTTTTCTACCGTTGGCCACAATGCGCTTGAATTCTCCACTTGCAAATTCCACAAAAAGAGGGTTTTCAAATCTGCTCTGTCTAAAGGAAGGTTCAACTCTGTGAGTTGAACACACGCAGCCCAAAGAAGTTACTGAGAATTCTTCTGTCCAGCGTTAGATGCAGAAATCCCGTTACCAACGAAATCGCCACAGAGGTCCAAATATCCACTTGCAGACTTTACAAACAGAGTGTTTCCAAACTGCTCTATGAAAAGAAAGGTTAAACTCTGTGAGTGGAACCCACACATCACCAAGTGGTAGCTGAGAATGATTCTCTCTAGTTTTTATTCGAAGATATTTCCTTTTCTACCGATGGCCGCAAAGCGCTTGAAATCTCCACTTGCAAATTCCACAAAAAGAGGGTTTCAAATCTGCTCTGTGTAAAGGAAGGTTCACCTCTGAGAGGTGAACACACGCAGCCCAAAGAAGTTACTGAGAATTCTTCTGTCTGGAGTTATTCGCAGAAATCCCGTTTCCAACGAAATCGCCTGAGAGGTCCAAATATCCACTTGCAGACTTTACAAACAGAGTGTTTCCAAACTCATCTATGAAAAGAAAGGTGAAACACTGTGAGTGGAACAAACACATCACGAAGTGTTTGCTGAGAATGATTCTCTCTAGTTTTTAATACGAAGATGTTTCCTTTTCTACCGTTGGCTGCAAAGCGCTTTAAATCTCCACTTGCAAATTCCACAAAAAGAGGGTTTCAAATCTGCTCTGTCTAAAGGAAGGTTCAACTCCGTGAGTTGAACACATGCAGCCCAAAGAAGTTTCTGAGAATTCTTCTGTCTAGAGTTATTCGCAAAAATCCCGTTTCCAACGAAATCCACAATGAGGTCCAAATATCCACTTGCAGACTTTACAAACAGAGTGTTTCCAAACTGCTCTATGAAATGAAAGGTTCAACTCTGTGATTGGAATGCACACATCACCAAGTGGTTGCCGAGAATGATTCTCTCTTGTTTTTATACGAAGATGTTTCCTTTTCTACCGTTGGCTACAAAGCGCAAGAAATCTCCACTTGCAAATTCCACAAAAAGAGGGTTTCAAATCTGCCGTGTCTAAAAGAAGGTTCAACTCTTTGAGTTGAACACACGTAGCACAAAGAAGTTACTGAGCATTCTTCTGTCAAGCGTTATATGCAGAAATCCCGTTTCCAACGAAATCCTCAAAGAGGTCCAAATATCCACTTGCAGACTTTACAAACAGAGTGTTTCCAAACTGCTCTATGAAAGGAAAGGTTAAACACTGCGAGTGGAACGCACACGTCACCAAGTGGTTGCTGAAATGATTCTCTCTAGTTTTTATTCGAAGATATTTCCTTTTCTACCGTTGGCCGAAAAGTGCTTGAAATCTCCACTTGCAAATTCCACAAAAAGAGGGTTTCAAATCTGCTCTGTGTTAAGGATGGTTCAACTCTGTGAGTTGAACACACGCAGCCCAAAGAAGTTACTGAGAATTCTTCTGTCTAGAGTTATTCGCAGAAATACCGTTTCCAACGAAATCGCCAGAGAGGTCCAAATATCCACTTGCAGACTTTACAAACAGAGTGTTTCCAAACTGCTCTATGAAAAGAAAGGTTAAACTCTGTGAGTGGAACCCACACATCACCAAGTGGTTGCTGAGAATGATTCTCTCTAGTTTTTATTCGAAGATATTTCCTTTTCTACCGTTGGCCGCTAAGTGCTTGAAATCTCCACTTGCAAATTCCACAAAAAGAGGGTTTCAAATCTGCTCTGTGTAATGGAAGGTTCTACTATGTGAGTTGAACACACGCAGCCCAAAGAAGTTACTGAGAATTCTGTCTAGCGTAATATGCAGGAGTCCCGTTTCCAATGAAATCCTCAAAGAGGTCGAAATATCCACTTGCAGACTTTACAAACAGAGTGTTTCCAAACTGCTCTATGAAAAGAAAGCTTAAACTCTTTGAGTGGAATGCACACATTACCAAGTGGTTGCTGAGAATGATTCTCTCCAGTTTTTAAACGAAGATGTTTCCTTTCCTACCGTTGGCCACAAAGCGCTTGAAATCTCCACTTGCAAATTCCACAAAAAGAGGGTTTCAAATCTGCTCTGTGTAAAGGAATGTTCATCTCTGAGAGGTGAACACAGGCAGCCCAAGGAAGTATCTGAGAATTCTTTTGTCTAGATTTATACGCAAAATTCCCGTTTCCAACGAAATCCACAAAGAGGTCCAAATATCCACTTGCAGACTTTACAAAGAGAGTGTTTCCAAACTGCTCTATGAAAAGAAAGGTTCAACTCTGTGAGTGGAACGCACACATCACCAAGTGGTTGCTGAGGATGATTCTCTCCAGTTTTTATACGAAGATGTTTCCTTTTCTACCGTTGGCTGCAAAGCGCTAGAAATCTCCACTTTCAAATTCCACAAAAAGAGGGTTTCAAATCTGCCGTGTCTAAAAGAAGGTTCAACTCTTTGAGTTGAAAACACGTAGCAGAAAGAAGTTACTGAGCATTCTTCTGTCTAGCGTTATATGCAGAAATCCCGTTTCCAGCCAAATCCTCAAAGAGGTCCAAATATCCACTTGCAGACTTTACAAACAGAGTGTTTCCAAACTGCTCTATGAAAGGAAAGGTTAAACACTGTGAGTGGAACCCACACATCACCAAGTGGTAGCTGAGAAAGATTCTCTCTAGTTTTTATTCGAAGATATTTCCTTTTCTACCGTTGGCCGCTAAGAGCTTGAAATCTCCACTTGCAAATTCCACAAAAAGAGGGTTTCAAATCTGCTCTGTGTAATGGAAGGTTCAACTCTGTGAATTGAACACACGCAGCCCAAAGAAGTTACTGAGAATTCTTCTGTCTAGAGTTATTCGCAGAAATACCGTTTCCAACGAAATCGCCAGAGAGGTCCAAATATCCACTTGCAGACTTTACAAACAGAGTGTTTCCAAACTGCTCTATGAAAAGAAAGGTTAAACTATTTGAGTGGAACGCACACATTACCAAGTGGTTGCTGAGAATGATTCTCTCCAATTTTTATACGGAGATGTTTCCTTTTCTACCGTTGGCTGCAAAGTGCTTGAAATCTCCACTTGCAAATTCCACAAAAAGAGGGTTTCAAATATGCTCTGTCTAAAGGAAGGTTCAAGTCTGTGAGTTGAACACACGCAGCCCAAAGAAGTTACTGAGAATTCTTCTGTCTAGAGTTATTCGCAGAAATACCGTTTCCAACGAAATCCTCAAAGAGGTCCAAATATCCACTTGTAGACTTTACAAACAGAGTGTTTCCAAACTGCTCTATGAAAAGAAAGGTTAAACTCTCTGAGTGGAACGCACACATTACCAAGTGGTTGCTGAGAATGATTCTCTCCAGTTTTTATACGAAGATGTTTCCTTTTCTACCGATGGCCGCAAAGCGCTTGAAATCTCCACATGCAAATTCCACAAAAAGAGGGTTTCAAATCTGCTCTCTGTAATGGAAGGTTCACCTCTGAGAGGTGAACACACGCAGCCCAAAGAAGTTACTGAGAATTCTTCTGTCTATAGTTATTCGCAGAAATCCCGTTTCCAACGAAATCCTCAAAGAGGTCGAAATATCCACTTGCAGACTTTACAAACAGAGTGTTTCCAAACTGCTCTATGAAAAGAAAGCTTAAACTCTTTGAGTGGAACGCACACATTACCAAGTGGTTGCTGAGAATGATTCTCTCCAGTTTTTAAACGAAGATGTTTCCTTTTCTACCGTTGGCCGCAAAGCGCTTGAAATCTCCACTTGCAAATTCCACAAAAAGAGGGTTTCAAATCTGCTCTGTGTAACGGAATGTTCATCTCTGAGAGGTGAACACAGGCAGCCCAAGGAAGTTTCTGAGAATTCTTTTGTCTAGATTTATTCGCAAAATTCCCGTTTCCAACGAAATCCACAAAGAGGTTCAAATATCCACTTGCAGACTTTACAAAGAGAGTGTTTCCAAACTGCTCTATGAAAAGAAAGGTTCAACTCTGTGAGTGGAACGCACACATCACCAAGTGGTTGCTGAGGATGATTCTCTCCAGTTTTTATACGAAGATGTTTCCTTTTCTACCGTTGGCTACAAAGCGCTAGAAATCTCCACTTGCAAATTCCACAAAAAGAGGGTTTCAAATCTGCCGTGTCTAAAAGAAGGTTCAACTCTTTGAGGTGAACACACGTAGCAGAAAGATGTTACTGAGCATTCTTCTGTCTAGCGTTATATGCAGAAATCCCGTTTCCAACGAAATCCTCAAAGAGGTCCAAATATCCACTTGCAGACTTTACAAACAGAGTGTTTCCAAACTGCTCTATGAAAAGAAAGGTTAAACTCTGTGAGTGGAACGCACACATTACCAAGTGGTTGCTGAGAATGATTCTCTCTAGTTTTTATACGAAGATGTTTCCTTTTCTACCGTTGGCCGCAATGCGCTTGAATTCTCCACTTGCAAATTCCACAAAAAGAGGGTTTCAAATCTGCTCTGTCTAAAGGAAGGTTCAACTCTGTGAGTTGAACACACGCAGCCCAAAGAAGTTACTGAGAATTCTTCTGTCCAGCGTTAGATGCAGAAATCCCGTTTCCAACGAAATCGCCACAGAGGTCCAAATATCCACTTGCAGACTTTACAAACAGAGTGTTTCCAAACTGCTCTATGAAAAGAAAGGTGAAACTCTGTGAGTGGAACAAACACATCACCAAGTGGTTGCTGAGAATGATTCTCTCTAATTTTTATACGAAGATGTTTCCTTTTCTAACGTTGGCTGCAAAGCGCTTGAAATCTCCACTTGCAAATTCCACAAAAAGAGGGTTTCAAATCTGCTCTGTCTAAAGGAAGGTTCAACTCTGTGAGTTGAACACACGCAGCCCAAAGAAGTTACTGAGAATTCTTCTGTCTATAGTTATTCGCAAAGTCCCGTTTCCAACGAAATCCACAATGAGGTCCAAATATCCACTTGCAGACTTTACAAACAGAGTGTTTCCAAACTGCTCTATGAAATGAAAGGTTCAACTCTGTGATTGGAACGCACACATCACCAAGTGGTTGCCGAGAATGATTCTCTCTTGTTTTTATACGAAGATGTTTCCTTTTCTACCGTTGGCTACAAAGCGCAAGAAATCTCCACTTGCAAATTCCACAAAAAGAGGGTTTCAAATCTGCCGTGTCTAAAAGAAGGTTCAACTCTTTGAGTTGAACACACGCAGCACAAAGAAGTTACTGAGCATTCTTCTGTCTAGCGTTATATGCAGAAATCCCGTTTCCAGCGAAATCCTCAAAGACGTCCAAATATCCACTTGCAGACTTTACAAACAGAGTGTTTCCAAACTGCTCTATGAAAGGAAAGGTTAAACTCTGTGAGTGGAACGCACACGTCACCAAGTGGTTGCTGAGAATGATTCTTTCTAGTTTTTATTCGAAGATAATTCCTTTTCTACCGTTGGCCGCAAAGTGCTTGAAATCTCCACTTGCAAATTCCACAAAAAGAGGGTTTCAAATCTGCTCTGTGTTAAGGATGGTTCAACTCTGTGAGATGAACACACGCAGCCCAAACAAGTTACTGAGAATTCTTCTGTCTAGAGTTATTCGCAGAAATACCGTTTCCAACGAAATCGCCAGAGAGGTCCAAATATCCACTTGCAGACTTTACAAACAGAGTGTTTCCAAACTGCTCTATGAAAAGAAATTTGAAACTCTGTGAGTGCAACGCACACATCACCAAGTGGTTGCTGAGAATGATTCTCTCTAGTTTTTATTCGAAGATGTTTCCTTTTCTACCGTTGGCTGCAAAGCGGTTGAAATCTCCACTTGCAAATTCCACAAAAAGAGGGTTTCAAATCTGCTCTGTGTAAAAGAATGTTCATCTCTGAGAGGTGAACACAGGTAGCCCAAGGAAGTTTCTGAGAATTCTTTTGTCTAGATTTATTCGCAAAATTCCCGTTTCCAACGAAATCCACAAAGAGGTCCAAATATCCACTTGCAGACTTTACAAAGAGAGTGTTTCCAAACTGCTCTATGAAAAGAAAGGTTCAACTCTGTGAGTGGAACGCACACATCACCAAGTGGTTGCTGAGGATGATTCTCTCCAGTTTTTATACGAAGATGTTTCCTTTTCTACCGTTGGCCGCAAAGCGCTTGAAATCTCCACTTGCAAATTCCACAAAAAGAGGGTTTCAAATCTGCTCTGTCTAAATTAAGGTTCAACTCTGTGAGTTGAACACACGCAGCCCAAAGAAGTTACTGAGAATTCTTCTGTCTGGAGTTATTCGCAGAAATCCCGTTTCCAACGAAATCGCCTGAGAGGTCCAAATATCCACTTGCAGACTTTACAAACAGAGTGTTTCCAAACTGATCTATTAAAAGAAAGGTGAAACACTGTGAGTGGAACAAACACATCACGAAGTGGTTGCTGAGAATGATTCTCTCTAGTTTTTAATACGAAGATGTTTCCTTTTCTACCGTTGGCTGCAAAGCGCTTTAAATCTCCACTTGCAAATTCCACAAAAAGAGGGTTTCAAATCTGCTCTGTCTAAAGGAAGGTTCAACTCCATGAGTTGAACACACGCAGCCCAAAGAAGTTTCTGAGAATTCTTCTGTCTAGAGTTATTCGCAAAAATCCCGTTTCCAACGAAATCCACAATGAGGTCCAAATATCCACTTGCAGACTTTACAAACAGAGTGTTTCCAAACTGCTCTATGAAATGAAAGTTTCAACTCTGTGATTGGAACGCACACATCACCAAGTGGTTGCCGAGAATGATTCTCTCTTGTTTTTATACGAAGATGTTTCCTTTTCTACCGTTGGCTACAAAGCGCAAGAAATCTCCACTTGCAAATTCCACAAAAAGAGGGTTTCAAATCTGCCGTGTCTAAAAGAAGGTTCAACTCTTTGAGTTGAACACACGTAGCACAAAGAAGTTACTGAGCATTCTTCTGTCTAGCGTTATATGCAGAAATCCCGTTTCCAACGAAATCCTCAAAGAGGTCCAAATATCCACTTGCAGACTTTACAAACAGAGTGTTTCCAAACTGCTCTATGAAAGGAAAGGTTAAACACTGCGAGTGGAACGCACACGTCACCAAGTGGTTGCTGAAATGATTCTCTCTAGTTTTTATTCGAAGATATTTCCTTTTCTACCGTTGGCCGAAAAGTGCTTGAAATCTACACTTGCAAATTCCACAAAAAGAGGGTTTCAAATCTGCTCTGTGTTAAGGATGGTTCAACTCTGTGAGTTGAACACACGCAGCCCAAAGAAGTTACTGAGAATTCTTCTGTCTAGCGTTTTATGCTGAAATCCCGTTTCTAACGAAATCCTCAAAGAGGTCCAAATATCCACTTGCAGACTTTACAAACAGAGTGTTTCCAAACTGCTCTATGAAAAGAAAGGTGAAACTCTGTGAGTGGAACGCACACATCAACAAGTGGTTGCTGAGAATGATTCTCTCTAGTTTTTATACGAAGATGTTTCCTTTTCTACCGTTTGCCGCAAAGCGCTTGAAATCTCCACTTGCAAATTCCACAAAAAGAGGGTTTCAAATCTGCTCTCTGTAATGGAAGGTTCAACTCTGTGAGTGGAACACACGCAGCGCAAAGAAGTTACTGAGAATTCTGTCTAGCGTTATATGCAAAAATCCTGTTTCCAACGAAATCCTCAAAGAGGTCGAAATATCCACTTGCAGACTTTACAAACAGAGTGTTTCCAAACTGCTCTATGAAAAGAAAGGTTAAACTCTGTGAGTGGAACGCACACATTACCAAGTGGTTGCTGAGAATGATTCTCTCTAGTTTTTATACGAAGATGTTTCCTTTTCTACCGTTGGCCGCAAAGCGCTTGAATTCTCCACTTGCAAATTCCACAAAAAGAGGGTTTCAAATCTGCTCTGTCTAAAGGAAGGTTCAACTCTGTGAGTTGAACACACGCAGCCCAAAGAAGTTACTGAGAATTCTTCTGTCCAGCGTTAGATGCAGAAATCCCGTTTCCAACGAAATCCTCAAGGAGGTCCAAATATCCACTTGCAGACTTTACAAACAGAGTGTTTCCAAACTGCCGTATGAAAAGAAAGGTTAAACTATTTGAGTGGAACGCACACATTACCAAGTGGTTGCTGAGAATGATTCTCTCCAGTTTTTATTCGAAGATGTTTCCTTTTCTAACGTTGGCTGCAAAGTGCTTGAAATCTCCACTTGCAAATTCCACAAAAAGAGGGTTTCAAATCTGCTCTGTGTAAAGGAAGGTTCACCTCTGAGAGGTGAACACACGCAGCCCAAAGAAGTTACTGAGAATTCTTCTGTCTAGAGTTATTCGCAGAAATCCCGTTTCCAACGAAATCCTCAAAGAGGTCCAAATATCCACTTGCAAACTTTACAAACAGAGTGTTTCCAAACTGCTTTATGAAAAGAAAGTTTAAACTCTGTGAGTGGAACGCACACATTACTAAGTGGTTGCTGAGAATGATTCTCTCCAGTTTTTATACGAAGATGTTTCCTTTTCTACCGTTGGCCGCAAAGCGCTTGAAATCTCCACTTGCAAATTCCACAAAAAGAGGGTTTCAAATGTGCTCTGTCTAAATTAAGGTTCAACTCTGTGAGTTGAAAACACGCAGCCCAAAGAAGTTACTGTGAATTCTTCTGTCTGGAGTTATTCGCAGAAATCCCGTTTCCAACGAAATAGCCTGAGAGGTCCAAATATCCACTTGCAGACTTTACAAACAGAGTGTTTCCAAACTGATCTATTAAAAGAAAGGTGAAACACTGTGAGTGGAACAAACACATCACGAAGTGGTTGCTGAGAATGATTCTCTCTAGTTTTTAATATGAAGATGTTTCCTTTTCTACCGTTGGCTGCAAAGCGCTTTAAATCTCCACTTGCAAATTCCACAAAAAGAGGGTTTCAAATCTGCTCTGTCTAAAGGAAGGTTCAACTCCGTGAGTTGAACACACGCAGCCCAAAGAAGTTTCTGAGAATTCTTCTGTCTAGAGTTATTCGCAAAAATCCCGTTTCCAACGAAATCCACAATGAGGTCCAAATATCCACTTGCAGACTTTACAAACAGAGTGTTTCCAAACTGCTCTATGAAATGAAAGGTTCAACTCTGTGATTGGAACGCACACATCACCAATTGGTTGCCGAGAATGATTCTCTCTTGTTTTTATACGAAGATGTTTCCTTTTCTACCATTGGCTACTAAGCGCAAGAAATCTCCACTTGCAAATTCCACAAAAAGAGGGTTTCAAATCTGCCGTGTCTAAAAGAAGGTTCAACTCTTTGAGTTGAACACACGTAGCACAAAGAAGTTACTGAGCATTCTTCTGTCTAGCGTTATATGCAGAAATCCCGTTTCCAACGAAATCCTCAAAGAGGTCCAAATATCCACTTGCAGACTTTACAAACAGAGTGTTTCCAAACTTCTCTATGAAAGGAAAGGTTAAACACTGCGAGTGGAACGCACACGTCACCAAGTGGTTGCTGAAATGGTTCTCTCTAGTTTTTATTCGAAGATATTTCCTTTTCTACCGTTGGCCGAAAAGTGCTTGAAATCTCCACTTGCAAATTCCACAAAAAGAGGGTTTCAAATCTGCTCTGTGTTAAGGATGGCTCAACTCTGTGAGTTGAACACACGCAGCCCAAAGAAGTTACTGAGAATTCTTCTGTCTAGAGTTATTCGCAGAAATACCGTTTCCAACGAAATCGCCAGAGAGGTCCAAATACCCCTTGCAGACTTTACAAACAGAGTGTTTCCAAACTGCTCTATGAAAAGAAAGGTTAAACTCTGTGAGTGGAACCCACACATCACCAAGTGGTTGCTGAGAATGATTCTCTCTAGTTTTTATTCGAAGATATTTCCTTTTCTACCGTTGGCCGCTAAGTGCTTGAAATCTCCACTTGCAAATTCCACAAAAAGAGGGTTTCAAATCTGCTCTGTGTAATGGAAGGTTCTACTATGTGAGTTGAACACACGCAGCCCAAAGAAGTTACTGAGAATTCTGTCTAGCGTTATATGCAGAAATCCCGTTTCCAACGAAATCCTCAAAGAGGTCGAAATATCCACTTGCAGACTTTACAAACAGAGTGTTTCCAAACTGCTCTATGAAAAGAAAGCTTAAACTCTTTGAGTGGAACGCACACATTACCAAGTGGTTGCTGAGAATGATTCTCTCCAGTTTTTAAACGAAGATGTTTCCTTTTCTACCGTTGGCCGCAAAGCGCTTGAAATCTCCACTTGCAAATTCCACAAAAAGAGGGTTTCAAATCTGCTCTGTGTAAAGGAATGTTCATCTCTGAGAGGTGAACACAGGCAGCCCAAGGAAGTTTCTGAGAATTCTTTTGTCTAGATTTATACGCAAAATTCCCGTTTCCAACGAAATCCACAAAGAGCTCCAAATATCCACTTGCAGACTTTACAAAGAGAGTGTTTCCAAACTGCTCTATGAAAAGAAAGGTTCAACTCTGTGAGTGGAACGCACACATCACCAAGTGGTTGCTGAGGATGATTCTCTCCAGTTTTTATACGAAGATGTTTCCTTTTCTACCGTTGGCTGCAAAGCGCTAGAAATCTCCACTTTCAAATTCCACAAAAAGAGGGTTTCAAATCTGCTGTGTCTAAAAGAAGGTTCAACTCTTTGAGTTGAACACACGTAGCAGAAAGAAGTTACTGAGCATTCTTCTGTCTAGCGTTATATGCAGAAATCCCGTTTCCAGCCAAATCCTCAAAGAGGTCCAAATATCCACTTGCAGACTTTACAAACAGAGTGTTTCCAAACTGCTCTATGAAAGGAAAGGTTAAACACTGTGAGTGGAACCCACACATCACCAAGTGGTAGCTGAGAATGATTCTCTCTAGTTTTTATTCGAAGATATTTCCTTTTCTACCGTTGGCCGCTAAGAGCTTGAAATCTCCACTTGCAAATTCCACAAAAAGAGGGTTTCAAATCTGCTCTGTGTAATGGAAGGTTCAACTCTGTGAATTGAACACACGCAGCCCAAAGAAGTTACTGAGAATTCTTCTGTCTAGAGTTATTCGCAGAAATACCGTTTCCAACGAAATCGCCAGAGAGGTCCAAATATCCACTTGCAGACTTTACAAACAGAGTGTTTCCAAACTGCTCTATGAAAAGAAAGGTTAAACTATTTGAGTGGAACGCACACATTACCAAGTGGTTGCTGAGAATGATTCTCTCCAATTTTTATATGGAGATGTTTCCTTTTCTACTGTTGGCTGCAAAGTGCTTGAAATCTCCACTTGCAAATTCCACAAAAAGAGGGTTTCAAATATGCTCTGTCTAAAGGAAGGTTCAAGTCTGTGAGTTGAACACACGCAGCCCAAAGAAGTTACTGAGAATTCTTCTGTCTAGAGTTATTCGCAGAAATACCGTTTCCAACGAAATCGCCACAGAGGTCCAAATATCCACTTGCAGACTTTACAAACAGAGTGTTTCCAAACTGCTCTATGAAAAGAAAGGTGAAACTCTGTGAGTGGAACAAACACATCACCAAGTGGTTGCTGAGAATGATTCTCTCTAGTTTTTATACGAAGATGTTTCCTTTTCTAACTTTGGCTGCAAAGCGCTTGAAATCTCCACTTGCAAATTAAACAAAAAGAGGGTTTCAAATCTTCTCTGTCTAAAGGAAGGTTCAACTCTGTGAGTTGAACACACGCAGCCCAAAGAAGTTACTGAGAATTCTTCTGTCCAGCGTTATATGCAGAAATCCCGTTTCCAACGAAATCCTCAAAGAGGTCCAAATATCCACTTGCAGACTTTACAAACAGAGTGTTTCCAAACTGCTCTATGAAAAGAAAGGTGAAAATCTGTGAGTGGAACAAACACATCACGAAGTGGTTGCTGAGAATGGTTCTCTCCAGTTTTTATACGAAGATGTTTCCTTTTCTACCGATGGCCGCAAAGCGCTTGAAATCTCCACATGCAAATTCCACAAAAAGAGGGTTTCAAATCTGCTCTGTGTAAAGGAAGGTTCACCTCTGAGAGGTGAACACACGCAGCCCAAAGAAGTTACTGAGAATTCTTCTGTCTATAGTTATTCGCAGAAATCCCGTTTCCAACGAAATCCTCAAAGAGGTCGAAATATCCACTTGCATACTTTACAAACAGAGTGTTTCCAAACTGCTCTATGAAAAGAAAGCTTAAACTCTTTGAGTGGAACGCACACATTACCAAGTGGTTGCTGAGAATGATTCTCTGCAGTTTTTAAACGAAGATGTTTCCTTTTCTACCGTTTTCCGCAAAGCGCTTGAAATCTCCACTTGCAAATTCCACAAAAAGAGGGTTTCAAATCTGCTCTGTGTAACGGAATGTTCATCTCTGAGAGGTGAACACAGGCAGCCCAAGGAAGTTTCTGAGAATTCTTTTGTCTAGATTTATTCGCAAAATTCCCGTTTCCAATGAAATCCACAAAGAGGTTCAAATATCCACTTGCAGACTTTACAAAGAGAGTGTTTCCAAACTGCTCTATGAAAAGAAAGGTTCAACTCTGTGAGTGGAAAGCACACATCACCAAGTGGTTGCTGAGGATGATTCTCTCCAGTTTTTATACGAAGATGTTTCCTTTTCTACCGTTGGCTACAAAGCGCTAGAAATCTCCACTTGCAAATTCCACAAAAAGAGGGTTTCAAATCTGCCGTGTCTAAAAGAAGGTTCAACTCTTTGAGGTGAACACACGTAGCAGAAAGATGTTACTGAGCATTCTTCTGTCTAGCGTTATATGCAGAAATCCCGTTTCCAACGAAATCCTCAAAGAGGTCCAAATATCCACTTGCAGACTTTACAAACAGAGTGTTTCCAAACTGCTCTATGAAAAGAAAGGTTAAACTCTGTGAGTGGAACGCACACATTACCAAGTGGTTGCTGAGAATGATTCTCTCTAGTTTTTATACGAAGATGTTTCCTTTTCTACCGTTGGCCGCAATGCGCTTGAATTCTCCACTTGCAAATTCCACAAAAAGAGGTTTTCAAATCTGCTCTGTCTAAAGGAAGGTTCAACTCTGTGAGTTGAACACACGCAGCCCAAAGAAGTTACTGAGAATTCTTCTGTCCAGCGTTAGATGCAGAAATCCCGTTTCCAACGAAATCGCCACAGAGGTCGAAATATCCACTTGCAGACTTTACAAACAGAGTGTTTCCAAACTGCTCTATGAAAAGAAAGGTTAAACTCTGTGAGTGGAACCCACACATCACCAAGTGGTAGCTGAGAATGATTCTCTCTAGTTTTTATTCGAAGATATTTCCTTTTCTACCGTTGGCCGCTAAGTGCTTGAAATCTCCACTTGCAAATTCCACAAAAAGAGGGTTTCAAATCTGCTCTGTGTAATGGAAGGTTCAACTCTGTGAGTTGAACACACGCAGCCCAAAGAAGTTACTGAGAATTCTTCTGTCTGGAGTTATTCGCAGAAATACTGTTTCCAACGAAATCGCCATAGAGGTCCAAATATATACTTGCAGACTTTACAAACAGAGTGTTTCCAAACTGCCGTATGAAAAGAAAGGTTAAACTATTTGAGTGGAACGCACACATTACCAAGTGGTTGCTGAAAATGATTCTCTCCAGTTTTTATTCGAAGATGTTTCCTTTTCTAACGTTGGCTGCAAAGTGCTTGAAATCTCCACTTGCAAATTCCACAAAAAGAGGGTTTCAAATCTGCTCTGTGTAAAGGAAGGTTCACCTCTGAGAGGTGAACACACGCAGCCCAAAGAAGTTACTGAGAATTCTTCTGTCTAGGGTTATTCGCAGAAATCCCGTTTCCAACGAAATCCTCAAAGAGGTCCAAATATCCACTTGCAGACTTTACAAACAGAGTGTTTCCAAACTGCTCTATGAAAAGAAAGGTGAAACTCTGTGAGTGGAACAAACACATCACCAAGTGGTTGCTGAGAATGATTCTCTCCAGTTTTTATACCAAGATGTTTCCTTCTCTACCGTTGGCTGCAAAACGCTTGAAATCTCCACTTGCAAATTCCACAAAAAGAGGGTTTCAAATCTGCTCTGTCTAAAGGAAGGTTCAACTCTGTGAGTTGAACACACGCAGCCCGAAGAAGTTACTGAGAATTCTTCTGTCTAGCGTTTTATGCTGAAATCCCGTTTCCAACGAAATCCTCAAAGAGGTCCAAATATCCACTTGCAGACTTTACAAACAGAGTGTTTCCAAACTGCTCTATGAAAAGAAAGGTTAAACTCTGTGAGTGGAACACACACATCACCAAGTGGTTGCTGAGAATGATTCTCTCTAGTTTTTATACGAAGATGTTTCCTTTTCTACCGTTGGCTGCAAAACGCTTGAAATCTCCACTTGCAAATTCCACAAAAAGAGGGTTTCAAATCTGCTCTGTCTAAAGGAAGGTTCAACTCTGTGAGTTGAACACATGCAGCCCGAAGAAGTTACTGAGAATTCTTCTGTCTAGCATTTTATGCTGAAATCCCGTTTCTAACGAAATCCTCAAAGAGGTCCAAATATCCACTTGCAGACTTTACAAACAGAGTGTTTCCAAACTGCTCTATGAAAAGAAAGGTTAAACTCTGTGAGTGGAACGCACACATCACCAAGTGGTTGCTGAGAATGATTCTCTCTAGTTTTTATACGAAGATGTTTCCTTTTCTACCGTTTGCCGCAAAGCGCTTGAAATCTCCACTTGCAAATTCCACAAAAACAGGGTTTCAAATCTGCTCTCTGTAATGGAAGGTTCAACTCGGTGAGTAGAGCACACGCAGCCCAAAGAAGTTACTGAGAATTCTGTCTAGCGTTATATGCAGAAATCCTGTTTCCAACGAAATCCTCAAAGAGGTCGAAATATCCACTTGCAGACTTTACAAACAGAGTGTTTCCAAACTGCTCTATGAAAAGAAAGGTTAAACTCTGTGAGTGGAACGCACACATTACCAAGTGGTTGCTGAGAATGATTCTCTCTAGTTTTTATACGAAGATGTTTCCTTTTCTACCGTTGGCCGCAAAGCGCTTGAATTCTCCACTTGCAAATTCCACAAAAAGAGGGTTTCACATCTGCTCTGTCTAAAGGAAGGTTCAACTCTGTGAATTGAACACACGCAGCCCAAAGAAGTTACTGAGAATTCTTCTGTCCAGCGTTATATGCAGAAATCCCGTTTCCAACGAAATCCTCAAAGAGATCCAAATATCCACTTGCAGACTTTACAAACAGAGTGTTTCCAAACTGCTCTATGAAAAGAAAGTTTAAACTCTGTGAGTGGAACTCACAAATTACCAAGCGGTTGCTGAGAATGATTCTCTCCAGTTTTTATTCGAAGATGTTTCCTTTTCTAACGTTGGCTGCAAAGTGCTTGAAATCTCCACTTGCAAATTCCACAAAAAGAGGGTTTCAAATCTGCTCTGTGTAAAGGAAGGTTCACCTCTGAGAGGTGAACACACGCAGCCCAAAGAAGTTACTGAGAATTCTTCTGTCTAGAGTTATTCGCAGAAATCCCGTTTCCAACGAAATCCTCAAAGAGGTCCAAATATCCACTTGCAGACTTTACAAACAGTGTTTCCAAACTGCTCTATGAAAAGAAAGGTTAAACTCTGTGAGTGGAACGCACACATTACCAAGTGGTTGCTGAGAATGATTCTCTCTAGTTTTTATACGAAGATGTTTCCTTTTCAACCGTTGGCCGCAAAGCGCTTGAATTCTCCACTTGCAAATTCCACAAAAAGAGGGTTTCAAATCTGCTCTGTCTAAAGGAAGGTTCAACTCTGTGAGTTGAACACACGCAGCACAAAGAAGTTACTGAGAATTCTTCTGTCTAGCGTTATATGCAGAAATCCCGTTTCCAACGAAATCCTCAAAGAGGTCCAAATATCCACTTGCAGACTTTACAAACAGAGTGTTTCCAGACTGCTCTATGAAAAGAAAGGTTAAACTCTGTGAGTGGAATGCACACATCACCAATTGGTTGCTGAGAATGATTCTCTCCAGTTTTTATTCGAAGATGTTTCCTTTTCTACCGTTGGCTGCAAATTGCTTGAAATCTCCACTTGCAAATTCCACAAAAGGAGGGTTTCAAATCTGCTCTGTATAAAGGAAGGTTCAACTCTGTGAGTTGAACACACGCAGCCCAAAGAAGTTTCTGAGAATTCTTCTGTCTAGAGTTATTCGCAGAAATCCCGTTTCCTACGAAATCCTCAAAGAGGTCCAAATATCCACTTGCAAACTTTACAAACAGAGTGTTTCCAAACTGCTCTATGAAAAGAAAGTTTAAACTCTGTGAGTGGAACTCACAAATTACCAAGCGGTTGCTGAGAATGATTCTCTCCAGTTTTTACAGGAAGATGTTTCCTTTTCTAACGTTGGCCGCAAAGTGCTTGAAATCTCCACTTGCAAATTCCACAAAAAGAGGGTTTCAAATCTGCTCTGTCTAAAGGAAGGTTCAACTCTGTGAGTTGAACACACGCAGCCCAAGGAAGTTTCTGAGAATTCTTCTGTCTAGAGTTATTCGTAAAAATCCCGTTTCCAACGAAATCCACAAAGAGGTCCAAATATCCACTTGCACACTTTACAAACAGAGTGTTTCCGAACTGCTCTATGAAAAGAAAGGTGCAACTCTGTGAGTGGAACAAACACATCGCCAAGTGGCTGCAGAGAATGATTCTCTCTAATTTTTATACGAAGATGTTTCCTTTTCTACCGTTGGCTGCAAAGCGCTTGAAATCTCCACTTGCAAATTCCACAAAAAGAGGGTTTCAAATCTGCTCTGTCTAAAGGAAGGTTCAACTCTGTGAGTTGAACACTCGCAGCCGAAAGAAGTTACTGAGAATTCTTCTGTCTAGAGTTATTCGCAGAAATCCCGTTTCCAACGAAATCGCCAGAGAGGTCCAAATATCCACTTGCAGACTTTACACACAGAGTGTTTCCAAACTGCTCTATGAAAAGAAAGGTTAAACTCTGTGAGTGGAACAAACACATCACCAAGTGGTTGCTGAGAATGATTCTCTCTAGTTTTTATACGAAGATGTTTCCTTTTCTACCGTTTGCCGCAAAGCGCTTGAAATCTCCACTTGGAAATTCCACAAAAAGAGGGTTTCAAATCTGCTCTCTGTAATGGAAGGTTCAACACTGTGAGTTGAACACACGCAGCCCAAAGAAGTTACTGAGAATTCTGTCTAGCGTTATATGCAGAAATCCTGTTTCCAACGAAATCCTCAAAGAGGTCGAAATATCCACTTCCAGACTTTACAAACAGAGTGTTTCCAGACTGCTCTATGAAAAGAAATTTGAAACTCTGTGAGTGGAACGCACACATCACCAAGTGGTTGCTGAGAATGATTCTCTCTAGTTTTTATTCGAAGATGTTTCCTTTTCTACCGTTGGCTGCAAAGCGGTTGAAATCTCCACTTGCAAATTCCACAAAAAGAGGGTTTCAAATCTGCTCTGTCTAAAGGAAGGTTCAACTCTGTGAGTTGAACACATGCAGCCCAAAGAAGTTACTGAGAATTCTTCTGTCCAGCGTTATATGCAGAAATCCCGTTTCCAACGAAATCCTCAAAGAGGTCCAAATATCCACTTGCAGACTTTACAAACAGAGTGTTTCCAAACTGCTCTATGAAAAGAAAGGTTAAACTCTGTGAGTGGAATGCACACATTACCAAGTGGTTGCTGAGAATGATTCTCTCCAGTTTTTATACGAAGATGTTTCCTTTTCTACCGATGGCCGCAAAGCGCTTGAAATCTCCACTGGCAAATTCCACAAAAAGAGGGTTTCAAATCTGCTCTGTGTAAAGGAAGGTTCACCTCTGAGAGGTGAACACACGCAGCCCAAAGAAGTAACTGAGAATTTTTCTGTCTAGAGTTATTCGCAGAAATCCCGTTTCCAACGAAATCCTCAAAGAGGTCCAAATATCCACTTGCAGACTTTACAAACAGAGTGTTTCCAAACTGCTCTATGAAAAGAAAGGTGAAACTCTGTGAGTGGAACAAACACATCACCAAGTGGTTGCTGAGAATGATTCTCTCTAGTTTTTATACGAAGATGTTTCCTTTTGTACCGTTGGCTGCAAAACGCTTGAAATCTCCACTTGCAAATTCCACAAAAAGAGGGTTTCAAATCTGCTCTGTCTAAAGGAAGGTTCAACTCTGTGAGTTGAACACACGCAGCCCGAAGAAGTTACTTAGAATTCTTCTGTCTAGCGTTTTATGCTGAAATCGCGTTTCCAACGAAATCTTCAAAGAGGTCGAAATATCCACTTGCAGACTTTACAAACAGAGTGTTTCCAAACTGCTCTATGAAAAGAAAGGTTAAACTCTGTGAGTGGAACGCAAACATTACCAAGTGGTTGCTGAGAATGATTCTCTCTAGTTTTTATACGAAGATGTTTCCTTTTCTACCGTTGGCCGCAAAGCGCTTGAATTCTCCACTTGCAAATCCAACAAAAAGAGGGTTTCAAATCTGCTCTGTCTAAAGGAAGGTTCAACTCTGTGAGTTGAACACACGCAGCCCAAAGAAGTTACTGAGAATTCTTCTGTCCAGCGTAAGATGCAGAAATCCCATTTCCAACGAAATCCTCAAGGAGGTCCAAATATCCATTTGCAGAATTTACAAACAGAGTGTTTCCAAACTGCCGTATGAAAAGAAAGGTTAAACTATTTGAGTGGAACGCACACATTACCAAGTGGTTGCTGAGAATGATTCTCTCCAGTTTTTATTCGAAGATGTTTCCTTTTCTAACGTTCGCTGCAAAGTGCTTGAAATCTCCACTTGCAAATTCCACAAAAAGAGGGTTTCAAATCTGTTCTGTGTAAAGGAAGGTTCACCTCGAAGAGGTGAACACACGCAGCCCAAAGAAGTTACTGAGAATTCTTCTGTCTAGAGTTATTCGCAGAAATCCCGTTTCCAACGAAATCCTCAAAGAGGTCCAAATATCCACTTGCAGACTTTACAAACAGAGTGTTTCCAAACTGCTCTATGAAAAGAAAGGTGAAACTCTGTGAGTGGAACAAACACATCACCAAGTGGTTGCTGAGAATGATTCTCTCTAGTTTTTATACGAAGATGTTTCCTTTTGTACCGTTGGCTGCAAAACGCTTGAAATCTCCACTTGCAAATTCCACAAAAAGAGGGTTTCAAATCTGCTCTGTCTAAAGGAAGGTTCAACTCTGTGAGTTGAACACACGCAGCCCGAAGAAGTTACTGAGAATTCTTCTGTCTAGCGTTTTATGCTGAAATCCCGTTTCCAACGAAATCCTCAAAGAGGTCCAAATATCCACTTGCAGACTTTACAAACAGAGTGTTTCCAAACTGCTCTATGAAAAGAAAGGTTAAACTCTGTGAGTGGAACACACACATCACCAAGTGGTTGCTGAGAATGATTCTCTCTAGTTTTTATACAAAGATGTTTCCTTTTCTACCGTTGGCTGCAAAACGCTTGAAATCTCCACTTGCAAATTCCACAAAAAGAGGGTTTCAAATCTGCTCTGTCTAAAGGAAGGTTCAACTCTGTGAGTTGAACACACGCAGCCCGAAGAAGTTACTGAGAATTCTTCTGTCTAGCATTTTATGCTGAAATCCCGTTTCTAACGAAATCCTCAAAGAGGTCCAAATATCCACTTGCAGACTTTACAAACAGAGTGTTTCCAAACTGCTCTATGAAAAGAAAGATTAAACTCTGTGAGTGGAACGCACACATCACCAAGTGGTTGCTGAGAATGATTCTCTCTAGTTTTTATACGAAGATGTTTCCTTTTCTACCGTTGGCCGCAAAGCGCTTGAAATCTCCACTTGCAAATTCCACAAAAACAGGGTTTCAAATCTGCTCTCTGTAATGGAAGGTTCAACTCTGTGAGTTGAGCACACGCAGCCCAAAGAAGTTACTGAGAATTCTGTCTAGCGTTATATGCAGAAATCCTGTTTCCAACGAAATCCTCAAAATGGTCGAAATATCCACTTGCAGACTTTACAAACAGAGTGTTTCCAAACTGCTCTATGAAAAGAAAGGTTAAACTCTGTGAGTGGAACGCACACATTACCAAGTGGTTGCTGAGAATGATTCTCTCCAGTTTTTATACGGAGATGCTTCCTTTTCTAACGTTGGCTGCAAAGTGCTTGAAATCTCCACTTGCAAATTCCACAAAAAGAGGGTTTCAAATCTGCTCTGTGTAAAGGAAGGTTCACCTCTGAGAGGTGAACACACGCAGCCCAAAGAAGTTACTGAGAATTCTTCTGTCTAGAGTTATTCGCAGAAATCCCGTTTCCAACGAAATCCTCAAAGAGGTCCAAATATCCACTTGCAGACTTTACAAACAGTGTTTACAAACTGCTCTATGAAAAGAAAGGTGAAACTCTGTGAGTGGAACGCACACATTACCAAGTGGTTGCTGAGAATGATTCTCTCTAGTTTTTATACGAAGATGTTTCCTTTTCAACCGTTGGCCGCAAAGCGCTTGAATTCTCCACTTGCAAATTCCACAAAAAGAGGGTTTCAAATCTGCTCTGTCTAAAGGAAGGTTCAACTCTGTGAGTTGAACACACGCAGCACAAAGAAGTTACTGAGAATTCTTCTGTCTAGCGTAATATGCAGAAATCCCGTTTCCAACGAAATCCTCAAAGAGGTCCAAATATCCACTTGCAGACTTTACAAACAGAGTGTTTCCAGACTGCTCTATGAAAAGAAAGGTTAAACTCTGTGAGTGGAATGCACACATCACCAATTGGTTGCTGAGAATGATTCTCTCCAGTTTTTATTCGAAGATGTTTCCTTTTCTACCGTTGGCTGCAAAGTGCTTGAAATCTCCACTTGCAAATTCCACAAAAGGAGGGTTTCAAATCTGCTCTGTATAAAGGAAGGTTCAACTCTGTGAGTTGAACACACGCAGCCCAAAGAAGTTTCTGAGAATTCTTCTGTCTAGAGTTATTCGCAGAAATCCCGTTTCCAACGAAATCGTCAGAGAGGTCCAAATATCCACTTGCAGACTTTACAAACAGAGTGTTTCCAAACTGCTCTATGAAAAGAAATGTTAAACTCTGTGAGTGGAACGCACACATCACCAAGTGGTTGCTGAGAATGATTCTCTCCAGTTTTTATACGAAGATGTTTCCTTTTCTACCGATGGCCACAAAGCGCTTGAAATCTCCACTTGCAAATTCCACAAAAAGAGGGTTTCAAATCTGCTCTGTCTAAAGGAAGGTTCAACTCTGTGAGTTGAACACACGCAGCCCAAAGAAGTTACTGAGAATTCTTCTGTCTAGCGTTATATGCAGAAATCCCGTTTCCAACGAAATGCTCCAGGAGGTCCAAATATCCACTTGCAGACTTTACAAACAGAGTGTTTCCAAACTGCTCAATGAAAGGAAAGGTTAAACTCTGTGAGTTGAACGCACACATTACCAAGTGGTTGCTGAGAATGATTCTCTCCAGTTTTTATATGAAGATGTTTCCTTTTCTACCGATGGCCGCAAAGCGCTTGAAATCTCCACTTGCAAATTCCACAAAAAGAGGGTTTCAAATCTGCTCTGTGTAAAGGAAGGTTCACCTCTGAGAGGTGAACACACGCAGCCCAAAGAAGTTACTGAGAATTCTTCTGTCTAGAGTTATTCGCAGAAATCCCGTTTCCTACGAAATCCTCAAAGAGGTCCAAATATCCACTTGCAAACTTTACAAACAGAGTGTTTCCAAACTGCTCTATGAAAAGAAAGTTTAAACTCTGTGAGTGGAACTCACAAATTACCAAGCGGTTGCTGAGAATGATTCTCTCCAGTTTTTACAGGAAGATGTTTCCTTTTCTAACGTTGGCCGCAAAGTGCTTGAAATCTCCACTTGCAAATTCCACAAAAAGAGGGTTTCAAATCTGCTCTGTCTAAAGGAAGGTTCAACTCTGTGAGTTGAACACACGCAGCCCAAGGAAGTTTCTGAGAATTCTTCTGTCTAGAGTTATTCGTAAAAATCCCGTTTCCAACGAAATCCACAAAGAGGTCCAAATATCCACTTGCACACTTTACAAACAGAGTGTTTCCGAACTGCTCTATGAAAAGAAAGGTGCAACTCTGTGAGTGGAACAAACACATCGCCAAGTGGCTGCAGAGAATGATTCTCTCTAATTTTTATACGAAGATGTTTCCTTTTCTACCGTTGGCTGCAAAGCGCTTGAAATCTCCACTTGCAAATTCCACAAAAAGAGGGTTTCAAATCTGCTCTGTCTAAAGGAAGGTTCAACTCTGTGAGTTGAACACTCGCAGCCGAAAGAAGTTACTGAGAATTCTTCTGTCTAGAGTTATTCGCAGAAATCCCATTTCCAACGAAATCGCCAGAGAGGTCCAAATATCCACTTGCAGACTTTACACACAGAGTGTTTCCAAACTGCTCTATGAAAAGAAAGGTTAAACTCTGTGAGTGGAACAAACACATCACCAAGTGGTTGCTGAGAATGATTCTCTCCAGTTTTTATAGGAAGATGTTTCCTTTTCTAACGTTGGCCGCAAAGTGCTTGAAATCTCCACTTGCAAATTCCACAAAAAGAGGGTTACAAATCTGCTCTGTCTAAAGGAAGGTTCAACTCCGTGAGTTGAACACACGCAGCCCAAAGAAGTTTCTGAGAATTCTTCTGTCTAGAGTTATTCGTAAAAATCCCATTTCCAACGAAATCCACAAAGAGGTCCAAATATCCACTTGCAGACTTTACAAACAGAGTGTTTCCAAACTGCTCTATGAAAAGAAAGGTTAAACTCTGTGAGTGGAACAAACACATCGCCAAGTGGCTGCTGAGAATGATTCTCTCTAGTTTTTATACGAAGATGTTTCCTTTTCTACCGTTGGCTGCAAAGCGCTTGAAATCTCCACTTGCAAATTCCACAAAAAGAGGGTTTCAAATCTGCTCTGTCTAAAGGAAGGTTCAACTCTGTGAGTTGAACACACGCAGGCCAAAGAAGTTACTGAGAATTCTTCTGTCTAGCGTTATATGCAGAAATCCCGTTTGCAACGAAATCCTCAAGGAGGTCCAAATATCCAGTTGCAGACTTTACAAACAGAGTGTTTCCAAACTGCTCTATGAAAAGAAAGGTTAAACTCTGTGAGTGGAACGCACACATAACCAAGTGGTTGCTGAGAATGATTCTCTCCAGTTTTTATACGAAGATGTTTCCTTTTCTACCGTTGTCCGCAAAGCGCTTGAAATGTCCACTTGCAAATTCCACAAAAAGAGGGTTTCAAATCTGCTCTGTCTAAAGGAAGGTTCAACCCTGTGAGTTGAACACACGCAGAACAAAGAAGTTACTGAGAATTCTTCTGTCTAGAGTTATTCGCAGAAATCCCGTTTCCAACGAAATCGCCAGAGAGGTCCAAATATCCACTTGCACACTTTACAAACAGTGTTTCCAAACTGCTCTATGAAAAGAAAGGTGAAACTCTGTGAGTGGAACAAACACATCACCAAGTGGTTGCTGAGAATGATTCTCTCTAGTTTTTATACGAAGATGTTTCCTTTTCTACCGTTGGCCGCAAAGCGCTTGAAATCTCCACTTGCAAATTCCACAGAAAGGGGGTTTCAAATCTGCTCTGTCTAAAGGAAAGTTCAACTCTGTGAGTTGAACACACGCAGCCTAAAGAAGTTACTGAGAATTCTTCTGTCTAGAGTTATTCGCAGAAATACCGTTTCCAACGAAATCGCCAGAGAGGTCCAAATATCCACTTGCAGACTTTACAAACAGAGTGTTTCCAAACTGCTCTATGAAAAGAAAGGTTAAACTCTGTGAGTGGAACCCAAACATCACCAAGTGGTTGCTGAGAATGATTCTCTCTAGTTTTTATTCGAAGATATTTCCTTTTCTACCGTTGGCCGCTAAGTGCTTGAAATCTCCACTTGCAAATTCCACAAAAAGAGGGTTTCAAATCTGCTCTGTGTAATGGAAGGTTCAACTCTGTGAGTTGAACACACGCAGCCCAAAGAAGTTACTGAGAATTCTTCTGTCTAGAGTTATTCGCAGAAATACCGTTTCCAACGAAATCGCCAGAGAGGTCCAAATATCCACTTGCAGACTTTACAAACAGAGTGTTTCCAAACTGCTCTATGAAAAGAAAGGTTAAACTCTGTGAGTGGAACGCACACATTACCAAGTGGTTGCTGAGAATGATTCTCTCCAGTTTTTATACGGAGATGCTTCCTTTTCTACCGTTGGATGCAAAACGCTTGAAATCTCCACTTGCAAATTCCACAAAAAGAGGGTTTCAAATCTGCTCTGTCTAAAGGAAGGTTCAACTCTGTGAGTTGAACACACGCAGCCCGAAGAAGTTACTGAGAATTCTTCTGTCTAGCGTTTTATGCTGAAATCCCGTTTCCAACGAAATCCTCAAAGAGGTCGAAATATCCACTTGCAGACTTTACACACAGAGTGATTCCAAACTGCTCTATGAAAAGAAAGGTTAAACTCTGTGAGTGGAACGCACACATCACCAAGTGGTTGCTGAGAATGATTCTCTCTAGTTTTTATACGAAGATGTTTCCTTTTCTACCGTTTGCCACAAAGCGCTTGAAATCTCCACTTGCAAATTCCACAAAAAGAGGGTTTCAAATCTGCTCTCTGTAATGGAAGGTTCAACTCTGTGAGTTGAACACACGCAGCCCAAAGAAGTTACTGAGAATTCTGTCTAGCGTTATATGCAGAAATCCTGTTTCCAACGAAATCCTCAAAGAGGTCGAAATATCCACTTGCAGACTTTACAAACAGAGTGTTTCCAAACTGCTCTATGAAAAGAAAGGTTAAACTCTGTGAGTGGAACGCACACATTACCAAGTGGTTGCTGCGAATGATTCTCTCCAGTTTTTATACGAAGATGTTTCCTTTTCTACCGATGGCCTCAAAGCGCTTGAAATCTCCACTTGCAAATTCCACAAAAAGAGGGTTTCAAATCTGCTCTGTGTAAAGGAAGGTTCACCTCTGAGAGGTGAACACACGCAGCCCAAAGAAATGACTGAGAATTCTTCTGTCTGGAGTTATTCGCAGAAATCCCGTTTCCAGCGAAATCCGCAAAGAGGTCCAAATATCCACTTGCAAACTTTACAAACAGAGTGTTTCCAAACTGCTCTATGAAAAGAAAGTTTAAACTCTGTGAGTGGAACTCACAAATTACCAAGCGGTTGCTGAGAATGATTCTCTCCAGTTTTTATAGGAAGATGTTTCCTTTTCTAACGTTGGCCGAAAAGTGTTTGAAATCTCCATTTGCAAATTCCACAAAAAGAGGGTTTCAAATCTGCTCTGTCTAAAGGAAGGTTCAACTCTGTGGGTTGAACACATGCAGCCCAAGGAAGTTTCTGAGAATTCTTCTGTCTAGAGTTATTCGTAAAAATCCCGTTTCCAACGAAATCCACAAAGAGGTCCAAATATCCACTTGCAGACTTTACAAACAGAGTATTTCCAAACTGCTCTATGAAAAGAAAGGTGCAACTCTGTGAGTGGAACAAACACATCGCCAAGTGGCTGCTGAGAATGATTCTCTCTAGTTTTTATACGAAGATGTTTCCTTTTCTACCGTTGGCTGCAAAGCGCTTGAAATCTACACTTGCAAATTCCACAAATAGAGGGTTTCAAATCTGCTCTGTCTAAAGGAAGGTTCAACTCTGTGAGTTGAACACACGCAGGCCAAAGAAGTTACTGAGAATTCTTCTGTCTAGGGTTATATGCAGAAATCCCGTTTCCAATGAAATCCTCAAGGAGGTCCAAATATCCACTTGCAGACTTTACAAACAGAGTGTTTCCAAACTGCTCTATGAAAAGAAAGGTTAAACTCTGTGAGTGGAACGCACACATTACCAAGTGGTTGCTGAGAATGATTCTCTCCAGTTTTTATACGAAGATATTTCCTTTTCTACCGTTGGCCACAAAGCGCTTGAAATCTCCACTTGCAAATTCCACAAAAAGAGGGTTTCAAATCTGCTCTGTCTAAAGGAAGGTTCAACTCTGTGAGTTGAACACACGCAGCCCGAAGAAGTTACTGAGAATTCTTCTGTCTAGAGTTATTCGCAGAAATCCCGTTTCCAACGAAATCGCCAGAGAGGTCCAAATATCCACTTGCAGACTTTACAAACAGAGTGTTTCCAAACTGCTCTATGAAAAGAAAGGTTAAACTCTGTGAGTGGAACGCACATATCACCAAGTGGTTGCTGAGAATGATTCTCTCTAGTTTTTATACGAAGATGTTTCCTTTTCTACCGATTGCCGCAAAGCGCTTGAAATCTCCACTTGCAAATTCCACAAAAAGAGGGTTTCAAATCTGCTCTCTGTAATGGAGGGTTCAACTCTGTGAGTTGAACACACGCAGCCCAAAGAAGTTACTGAGAATTCTGTCTAGCGTTATATGCAGAAATCCTGTTTCCAACGAAATCCTCAAAGAGGTCGAAATATCCACTTGCAGACTTTACAAACAGAGTGTTTCCAAACTGCTCTATGAAAAGAAAGGTTAAACTCTGTGAGTGGAACGCACACATTACCAAGTGGTTGCTGAGAATGATTCTCTCTAGTTTTTATACGAAGATGTTTCCTTTTCTACCGTTGGCCGCAAAGCGCTTGAAATCTCCACTTGCAAATTCCACAGAAAGGGGGTTTCAAATCTGCTCTGTCTAAAGGAAGATTCAACTCTGTGAGTTGAACACACGCAGCCTAAAGAAGTTACTGAGAATTCTTCTGTCTAGAGTTATTCGCAGAAATACCGTTTCCAACGAAATCGCCAGAGAGGTCCAAATATCCACTTGCAGACTTTACAAACAGAGTGTTTCCAAACTGCTCTATGAAAAGAAAGGTTAAACTCTGTGAGTGGAACCCACACATCACCAAGTGGTTGCTGAGAATGATTCTCTCTAGTTTTTATTCGAAGATATTTCCTTTTCTACCGTTGGCCGCTAAGTGCTTGAAATCTCCACTTGCAAATTCCACAAAAAGAGGGTTTCAAATCTGCTCTGTGTAATGGAAGGTTCAACTCTGTGAGTTGAACACACGCAGCCCAAAGAAGTTACTGAGAATTCTTCTGTCTAGAGTTATTCGCAGAAATACCGTTTCCAACGAAATCGCCAGAGAGGTCCAAATATCCACTTGCAGACTTTACAAACAGTGTTTCCAAACAGCTCTATGAAAAGAAAGGTTAAACTCTGTGAGTGGAACGCACACATTACCAAGTGGTTGCTGAGAATGATTCTCTCCAGTTTTTATACGGAGATGCTTCCTTTTCTACCGTTGGATGCAAAACGCTTGAAATCTCCACTTGCAAATTCCACAAAAAGAGGGTTTCAAATCTGCTCTGTCTAAAGGAAGGTTCAACTCTGTGAGTTGAACACACGCAGCCCGAAGCAGGTACTGAGAATTCTTCTGTCTAGCGTTTTATGCTGAAATCCCGTTTCCAACGAAATCCTCAAAGAGGTCGAAATATCCACTTGCAGACTTTACACACAGAGTGTTTCCAAACTGCTCTATGAAAAGAAAGGTTAAACTCTGTGAGTGGAACGCACACATCACCAAGTGGTTGCTGAGAATGATTCTCTCTAGTTTTTATACGAAGATGTTTCCTTTTCTACCGTTTGCCGCAAAGCGCTTGAAATCTCCACTTGCAAATTACACAAAAAGAGGGTTTCAAATCTGCTCTCTGTAATGGAAGGTTCAACTCTGTGAGTTGAACACACGCAGCCCAAAGAAGTTACTGAGAATTCTGTCTAGCGTTATATGCAGAAATCCTGTTTCCAACGAAATCCTCAAAGAGGTCGAAATATCCACTTGCAGACTTTACAAACAGAGTGTTTCCAAACTGCTCTATGAAAAGAAAGGTTAAACTCTGTGAGTGGAACGCACACATTACCAAGTGGTTGCTGAGAATGATTCTCTCTAGTTTTTATACGAAGATGTTTCCTTTTCTACCGTTGGCCGCAAAGCGCTTGAATTCTCCACTTGCAAATTCCACAAAAAGAGGGTTTCAAATCTGCTCTGTCTAAAGGAAGGTTCAACTCTGTGAGTTGAACACACGCAGCCCAAAGAAGTTACTGAGAATTCTTCTGTCCAGCGTTAGATGCAGAAATCCCGTTTCCAACGAAATCCTCAAGGAGGTCCAAATATCCACTTGCAGACTTTACAAACAGAGTGTTTCCAAACTGCTCTATGAAAAGAAAGGTTAAACTCTGTGAGTGGAACGCACACATTACCAAGTGGTTGCTGCGAATGATTCTCTCCAGTTTTTATACGAAGATGTTTCCTTTTCTACCGATGGCCTCAAAGCGCTTGAAATCTCCACTTGCAAATTCCACAAAAAGAGGGTTTCAAATCTGCTCTGTGTAAAGGAAGGTTCACCTCTGAGAAGTGAACACACGCAGCCCAAAGAAATGACTGAGAATTCTTCTGTCTGGAGTTATTCGCAGAAATCCCGTTTCCAGCGAAATCCGCAAAGAGGTCCAAATATCCACTTGCAAACTTTACAAACAGAGTGTTTCCAAACTGCTCTATGAAAAGAAAGTTTAAACTCTGTGAGTGGAACTCACAAATTACCAAGCGGTTGCTGAGAATGATTCTATCCAGTTTTTATAGGAAGATGTTTCCTTTTCTAACGTTGGCCGAAAAGTGTTTGAAATCTCCATTTGCAAATTCCACAAAAAGAGGGTTTCAAATCTGCACTGTCTAAAGGAAGGTTCAACTCTGTGGGTTGAACACACGCAGCCCAAGGAAGTTTCTGAGAATTCTTCTGTCTAGAGTTATTCGTAAAAATCCCGTTTCCAACGAAATCCACAAAGAGGTCCAAATATCCACTTGCAGACTTTACAAACAGAGTATTTCCAAACTGCTCTATGAAAAGAAAGGTGCAACTCTGTGAGTGGAACAAACACATCGCCAAGTGGCTGCTGAGAATGATTCTCTCTAGTTTTTATACGAAGATGTTTCCTTTTCTACCGTTGGCTGCAAAGCGCTTGAAATCTACACTTGCAAATTCCACAAAAAGAGGGTTTCAAATCTGCTCTGTCTAAAGGAAGGTTCAACTCTGTGAGTTGAACACACGCAGGCCAAAGAAGTTACTGAGAATTCTTCTGTCTAGGGTTATATGCAGAAATCCCGTTTCCAACGAAATCCTCAAGGAGGTCCAAATATCCACTTGCAGACTTTACAAACAGAGTGTTTCCAAACTGCTCTATGAAAAGAAAGGTTAAACTATTTGAGTGGAACGCACACATTACCAAGTGGTTGCTGAGAATGATTCTCTCCAGTTTTTATACGAAGATATTTCCTTTTCTACCGTTGGCCACAAAGCGCTTGAAATCTCCACTTGCAAATTCCACAAAAAGAGGTTTTCAAATCTGCTCTGTCTAAAGGAAGGTTCAACTCTGTGAGTTGAACACACGCAGCCCGAAGAAGTTACTGAGAATTCTTCTGTCTAGAGTTATTCGCAGAAATCCCGTTTCCAACGAAATCCTCAAAGAGGTCCAAATATCCACTTGCAGACTTTACAAACAGTGTTTCCAAACTGCTCTATGAAAAGAAAGGTTAAACTCTGTGAGTGGAACGCACACATTACCAAGTGGTTGCTGAGAATGATTCTCTCTAGTTTTTATACGAAGATGTTTCCTTTTCTACCGTTGGCCGCAAAGCGCTTGAATTCTCCACTTGCAAATTCCACAAAAAGAGGGTTTCAAATCTGCTCTGTCTAAAGGAAGGTTCAACTCTGTGAGTTGAACACACGCAGCACAAAGAAGTTACTGAGAATTCTTCTGTCTAGCCTTATATGCAGAAATCCCGTTTCCAACGAAATCCTCAAAGAGGTCCAAATATCCACTTGCAGACTTTACAAACAGAGTGTTTCCAGACTGCTCTATGAAAAGAAAGGTTAAACTCTGTGAGTGGAACGCACACATTACCAAGTGGTTGCTGAGAATGATTCTCTCTAGTTTTTATACGAAGATGTTTCCCTTTCTACCGTTGGCCGCAAAGCGCTTGAATTCTCCACTTGCAAATTCCACAAAAAGAGGTTTTCAAATCTGCTCTGTCTAAAGGAAGGTTCAACTCTGTGAGTTGAACACACGCAGCCCAAAGAAGTTACTGAGAATTCTTCTGTCCAGCGTTAGATGCAGAAATCCCGTTTCCTACGAAATCCTCAAGGAGGTCCAAATATCCCCTTGCAGACTTTACAAACAGAGTGTTTCCAAACTACTCTATGAAAAGAAAGGTTAAACTCTGTGAGTGGAACGCACACATTACCAAGTGGTTGCTGAGAATGATTCTCTCCAGTTTTTATACGAAGATGTTTCCTTTTCTACCGATGGCCGCAAAGCGCTTGGAATCTCCACTTGCAAATTCCACAAAAAGAGGGTTTCAAATCTGCTCTGTGTAAAGGAAGGTTCACCTCTGAGAGGTGAACACACGCAGCCCAAAGAAGTTACTGAGAATTCTTCTGTGTAGAGTTATTCGCAGAAATCCCGTTTCCAACGAAATCCTCAAAGAGGTCCAAATATCCACTTGCAAACTTTACAAACAGAGTGTTTCCAAAATGCTCTATGAAAAGAAAGTTTAAACTCTGTGAGTGGAACTCACAAATTACCAAGCGGTTGCTGAGAATGATTCTCTCCAGTTTTTATAGGAAGATGTTTCCTTTTCTAACGTTGGCCGCAAAGTGCTTGAAATCTCCACTTGCAAATTCCACAAAAAGAGGGTTACAAATCTGCTCTGTCTAAAGGAAGGTTCAACTCCGTGAGTTGAACACATGCAGCCCAAAGAAGTTTCTGAGAATTCTTCTGTCTAGAGTTATTCGTAAAAATCCCATTTCCAACGAAATCCACAAAGAGGTCCAAATATCCACTTGCAGACTTTACAAACAGAGTGTTTCCAAACTGCTCTATGAAAAGAAAGGTTAAACTCTGTGAGTGGAACAAACACATCGCCAAGTGGCTGCTGAGAATGATTCTCTCTAGTTTTTATACGAAGATGTTTCCTTTTCTACCGTTGGCTGCAAAGCGCTTGAAATCTCCACTTGCAAATTCCACAAAAAGAGGGTTTCAAATCTGCTCTGTCTAAAGGAAGGTTCAACTCTGTGAGTTGAACACACGCAGGCCAAAGAAGTTACTGAGAATTCTTCTGTCTAGCGTTATATGCAGAAATCCCGTTTGCAACGAAATCCTCAAGGAGGTCCAAATATCCACTTGCAGACTTTACAAACAGAGTGTTTCCAAACTGCTGTATGAAAAGAAAGGTTAAACTCTGTGAGTGGAACGCACACATAACCAAGTGGTTGCTGAGAATGATTCTCTCCAGTTTTTATACGAAGATGTTTCCTTTTCTACCGTTGTCCGCAAAGCGCTTGAAATGTCCACTTGCAAATTCCACAAAAAGAGGGTTTCAAATCTGCTCTGTCTAAAGGAAGGTTCAACCCTGTGAGTTGAACACACGCAGAACAAAGAAGTTACTGAGAATTCTTCTGTCTAGAGTTATTCGCAGAAATCCCGTTTCCAACGAAATCGCCAGAGAGGTCCAAATATCCACTTGCACACTTTACAAACAGTGTTTCCAAACTGCTCTATGAAAAGAAAGGTGAAACTCTGTGAGTGGAACAAACACATCACCAAGTGGTTGCTGAGAATGATTCTCTCTAGTTTTTATACGAAGATGTTTCCTTTTCTACCGTTGGCTGCAAAACGCTTGAAATCTCCACTTGCAAATTCCACAAAAAGAGGGTTTCAAATCTGCTCTGTCTAAAGGAAGGTTCAACTCTGTGAGTTGAACACACGCAGCCCGAAGCAGTTACTGAGAATTCTTCTGTCTAGCGTTTTATGCTGAAATCCCGTTTCCATCGAAATCCTCAAAGAGGTCCAAATATCCACTTGCAGACTTTACAAACAGAGTGTTTCCAAACTGCTCTATGAAAAGAAAGGTTAAACTCTGTGAGTGGAACGCACACATCACCAAGTGGTTGCTGAGAATGATTCTCTCTAGTTTTTATACGAAGATGTTTCCTTTTCTACCGTTTGCCGCAAAGCGTTTGAAATCTCCACTTCCAATTCCACAAAAAGAGGGTTTCAAATCTGCTCTCTGTAATGGAAGGTTCAACTCTGTGAGTTGAACACACGCAGCCCAAAGAAGTTACTGAGAATTCTGTCTAGCGTTATATGCAGAAATCCTGTTTCCAACGAAATCCTCAAAGAGGTCGAAATATCCACTTGCAGACTTTACAAACAGAGTGTTTCCAAACTGCTCCATGAAAAGAAAGGTTAAACTCTGTGAGTGGAACGCACACATTACCAAGTGGTTGCTGTGAATGATTCTCTCTAGTTTTTATACGAATATGTTTCCTTTTCTACCGTTGGCCGCAAAGCGCTTGAATTCTCCACTTGCAAATTCCACAAAAAGAGGGTTTCAAATCTGCTCTGTCTAAAGGAAGGTTCAACTCTGTGAGTTGAACACACGCAGCCCAAAGAAGTTACTGAGAATTCTTCTGTCCAGCGTTAGATGCAGAAATCCCGTTTCCAACGAAATCCTCAAGGAGGTCCAAATATCCACTTGCAGATTTTACACACAGAGTGTTTCCAAACTGCTCTATGAAAAGAAAGGTTAAACTCTGTGAGTGGAACGCACACATTACCAAGTGGTTGCTGAGAATGATTCTCTCCAGTTTTTATACGAAGATGTTTCCTTTTCTACCGATGGCCGCAAAGCGCTTGAAATCTCCACTTGCAAATTCCACAAAAAGAGGGTTTCAAATCTGCTCTGTGTAAAGGAAGGTTCACCTCTGAGAGGTGAACACACGCAGCCCAAAGAAGTTTCTGAGAATTCTTCTGTCTAGAGTTATTCGTAAAAATCCCGTTTCCAACGAAATCCACAAAGAGGTCCAAATATCCACTTGCAGACTTTACAAACAGAGTGTTTCCAAACTGCTCTATGAAAAGAAAGGTGCAACTCTGTGAGTGGAACAAACACATCGCCAAGTGGCTGCTGAGAATGATTCTCTCTAGTTTTTATACGAAGATGTTTCCTTTTCTACCGTTGGCTGCAAAGCGCTTGAAATCTCCACTTGCAAATTCCACAAAAAGAGGGTTTCAAATCTGCTCTGTCTAAAGGAAGGTTCAACTCTGTGAGTTGAACACACGCAGGCCAAAGAAGTTACTGAGAATTCTTCTGTCTAGCGTTATATGCTGAAATCCCGTTTCCAACGAAATCCACAATGAGGTCCAAATATCTACTTGAATACTTTACAAACAGAGTGTTTCCAAACTGCTCTATGAAAAGAAAGGTTAAACTCTGTGAGTGGAACGCACACATCACCAAGTGGTTGGTGAGAATGATTCTCTCTAGTTTTTATACGAAGATGTTTCCTTTTCTACCGTTTGCCGCAAAGCACTTGAAATCTCCACTTGCAAATTCCACAAAAAGAGGGTTTCAAATCTGCTCTCTGTAATGGAAGGTTCAACTCTGTGAGTTGAACACACGCAGCCCAAAGAAGTTACTGAGAATTCTGTCTAGCGTTATATGCAGAAATCCTGTTTCCAACGAAATCCTCAAAGAGGTCGAAATATACACTTGCAGACATTACAAACAGAGTGTTTCCAAACTGCTCTATGAAAAGAAAGGTTAAACTCTGTGAGTGGAACGCACACATTACCAAGTGGTTGCTGAGAATGATTCTCTCTAGTTTTTATACGAAGATGTTTCCTTTTCTACCGTTGGCCGCAAAGCGCTTGAATTCTCCACTTGCAAATTCCACAAAAAGAGGGTTTCAAATCTGCTCTGTCTAAAGGAAGGTTCAACTCTGTGAGTTGAACACACGCAGCCCAAAGAAGTTACTGAGAATTCTTCTGTCCAGCGTTAGATGCAGAAATCCCGTTTCCAACGAAATCCTCAAGGAGGTCCAAATATCCACTTGCAGACTTTACAAACAGAGTGTTTCCAAACTGCTCTATGAAAAGAAAGGTTAAACTCTGTGAGTGGAACGCACACATTACCAAGTGGTTGCTGAGAATGATTCTCTCCAGTTTTTATACGAAGATGTTTCCTTTTCTACCGATGTCCGCAAAGCGCTTGAAATCTCCACTTGCAAATTCCACAAAAAGAGGGTTTCAAATCTGCTCTGTGTAAAGGAAGGTTCACCTCTGAGAGGTGAACACACGCAGCCCAAAGAAGTTACTGAGAATTCTTCTGTCTAGAGTTATTCGCAGAAATCCCGTTTCCAACGAAATCCTCAAAGAGGTCCAAATATCCACTTGCAAACTTTACAAACAGAGTGTTTCCAAACTGCTCTATGAAAAGAAAGTTTAAACTCTGTGAGTGGAACGAACACATTACCAAGCGGTTGCTGAGAATGATTCTCTCCAGTTTTTATACGAAGATGTTTCCTTTTCTACCGTTGGCCACAATGCGCTTGAAATCTCCACTTGCAAATTCCACAGAAAGGGGATTTCAAATCTGCTCTGTCTAAAGGAAAGTTCAACTCTGTGAGTTGAACACACGCAGCCTAAAGAAGTTACTGAGAATTCTTCTGTCTAGAGTTATTCGCAGAAATACCGTTTCCAACGAAATCGCCAGAGAGGTCCAAATATCCACTTGCAGACTTTACAAACAGAGTGTTTCCAAACTGCTCTATGAAAAGAAAGGTTAAACTCTGTGAGTGGAACCCACACATCACCAAGTGGTTGCTGAGAATGATTCTCTCTAGTTTTTATTCGAAGATATTTCCTTTTCTACCGTTGGCCGCTAAGTGCTTGAAATCTCCACTTGCAAATTCCACAAAAAGAGGGTTTCAAATCTGCTCTGTGTAATGGAAGGTTCAACTCTGTGAGTTGAACACACGCAGCCCAAAGAAGTTACTGAGAATTCTTCTGTCTAGAGTTATTCGCAGAAATACCGTTTCCAATGAAATCGCCAGAGAGGTCCAAATATCCACTTGCAGACTATACAAACAGAGTGTTTCCAAACTGCTCTATGAAAAGAAAGGTTAAACTCTGTGAGTGGAACGCACACATTACCAAGTGGTTGCTGAGAATGATTCTCTCCAGTTTTTATACGGAGATGCTTCCTTTTCTACCGTTGGATGCAAAACGCTTGAAATCTCCACTTGCAAATTCCACAAAAAGAGGGTTTCAAATCTGCTCTGTCTAAAGGAAGGTTCAACCCTGTGAGTTGAACACACGCAGAACAAAGAAGTTACTGAGAATTCTTCTGTCTAGAGTTATTCGCAGAAATCCCGTTTCCAACGAAATCGCCAGAGAGGTCCAAATATCCACTTGCACACTTTACAAACAGTGTTTCCAAACTGCTCTATGAAAAGAAAGGTGAAACTCTGTGAGTGGAACAAACACATCATCAAGTGGTTGCTGAGAATGATTCTCTCTAGTTTTTATACGAAGATGTTTCCTTTTCTACCGTTGGCTGCAAAACGCTTGAAATCTCCACTTGCAAATTCCACAAAAAGAGGGTTTCAAATCTGCTCTGTCTAAAGGAAGGTTCAACTCTGTGAGTTGAACACACGCAGCCCGAAGCAGTTACTGAGAATTCTTCTGTCTAGCGTTTTATGCTGAAATCCCGTTTCCATCGAAATCCTCAAAGAGGTCCAAATATCCACTTGCAGACTTTACAAACAGAGTGTTTCCAAACTGCTCTATGAAAAGAAAGGTTAAACTCTGTGAGTGGAACGCACACATCACCAAGTGGTTGCTGAGAATGATTCTCTCTAGTTTTTATACGAAGATGTTTCCTTTTCTACCGTTTGCCGCAAAGCGTTTGAAATCTCCACTTCCAATTCCACAAAAAGAGGGTTTCAAATCTGCTCTCTGTAATGGAAGGTTCAACTCTGTGAGTTGAACACACGCAGCCCAAAGAAGTTACTGAGAATTCTGTCTAGCGTTATATGCAGAAATCCTGTTTCCAACGAAATCCTCAAAGAGGTCGAAATATCCACTTGCAGACTTTACAAACAGAGTGTTTCCAAACTGCTCCATGAAAAGAAAGGTTAAACTCTGTGAGTGGAACGCACACATTACCAAGTGGTTGCTGTGAATGATTCTCTCTAGTTTTTATACGAATATGTTTCCTTTTCTACCGTTGGCCGCAAAGCGCTTGAATTCTCCACTTGCAAATTCCACAAAAAGAGGGTTTCAAATCTGCTCTGTCTAAAGGAAGGTTCAACTCTGTGAGTTGAACACACGCAGCCCAAAGAAGTTACTGAGAATTCTTCTGTCCAGCGTTAGATGCAGAAATCCCGTTTCCAACGAAATCCTCAAGGAGGTCCAAATATCCACTTGCAGATTTTACAAACAGAGTGTTTCCAAACTGCTCTATGAAAAGAAAGGTTAAACTCTGTGAGTGGAACGCACACATTACCAAGTGGTTGCTGAGAATGATTCTCTCCAGTTTTTATACGAAGATGTTTCCTTTTCTACCGATGGCCGCAAAGCGCTTGAAATCTCCACTTGCAAATTCCACAAAAAGAGGGTTTCAAATCTGCTCTGTGTAAAGGAAGGTTCACCTCTGAGAGGTGAACACACGCAGCCCAAAGAAGTTTCTGAGAATTCTTCTGTCTAGAGTTATTCGTAAAAATCCCGTTTCCAACGAAATCCACAAAGAGGTCCAAATATCCACTTGCAGACTTTACAAACAGAGTGTTTCCAAACTGCTCTATGAAAAGAAAGGTGCAACTCTGTGAGTGGAACAAACACATCGCCAAGTGGCTGCTGAGAATGATTCTCTCTAGTTTTTATACGAAGATGTTTCCTTTTCTACCGTTGGCTGCAAAGCGCTTGAAATCTCCACTTGCAAATTCCACAAAAAGAGGGTTTCAAATCTGCTCTGTCTAAAGGAAGGTTCAACTCTGTGAGTTGTACACACGCAGCCCGAAGCAGTTACTGAGAATTCTTCTGTCTAGCGTTTTATGCTGAAATCCCGTTTCCAACGAAATCCTCAAAGAGGTCGAAATATCCACTTGCAGACTTTACACACAGAGTGTTTCCAAACTGCTCTATGAAAAGAAAGGTTAAACTCTGTGAGTGGAACGCACACATCACCAAGTGGTTGCTGAGAATGATTCTCTCTAGTTTTTATACGAAGATGTTTCCTTTTCTACCGTTTGCCGCAAAGCGCTTGAAATCTCCACTTGCAAATTCCACAAAAAGAGGGTTTCAAATCTGCTCTCTGTAATGGAAGGTTCAACTCTGTGAGTTGAACACACGCAGCCCAAAGAAGTTACTGAGAATTCTGTCTAGCGTTATATGCAGAAATCCTGTTTCCAACGAAATCCTCAAAGAGGTCGAAATATCCACTTGCAGACTTTACAAACAGAGTGTTTCCAAACTGCTCTATGAAAAGAAAGGTTAAACTCTGTGAGTGGAACGCACACATTACCAAGTGGTTGCTGAGAATGATTCTCTCTAGTTTTTATACGAAGATGTTTCCTTTTCTACCGTTGGCCGCAAAGCGCTTGAATTCTCCACTTGCAAATTCCACAAAAAGAGGGTTTCAAATCTGCTCTGTCTAAAGGAAGGTTCAACTCTGTGAGTTGAACACACGCAGCCCAAAGAAGTTACTGAGAATTCTTCTGTCCAGCGTTAGATGCAGAAATCCCGTTTCCAACGAAATCCTCAAGGAGGTCCAAATATCCACTTGCAGACTTTACAAACAGAGTGTTTCCAAACTGCTCTATGAAAAGAAAGGTTAAACTCTGTGAGTGGAACGCACACATTACCAAGTGGTTGCTGCGAATGATTCTCTCCAGTTTTTATACGAAGATGTTTCCTTTTCTACCGATGGCCTCAAAGCGCTTGAAATCTCCACTTGCAAATTCCACAAAAAGAGGGTTTCAAATCTGCTCTGTGTAAAGGAAGGTTCACCTCTGAGAGGTGAACACACGCAGCCCAAAGAAATGACTGAGAATTCTTCTGTCTGGAGTTATTCGCAGAAATCCCGTTTCCAGCGAAATCCGCAAAGAGGTCCAAATATCCACTTGCAAACTTTACAAACAGAGTGTTTCCAAACTGCTCTATGAAAAGAAAGTTTAAACTCTGTGAGTGGAACTCACAAATTACCAAGCGGTTGCTGAGAATGATTCTCTCCAGTTTTTATAGGAAGATGTTTCCTTTTCTAACGTTGGCCGAAAAGTGTTTGAAATCTCCATTTGCAAATTCCACAAAAAGAAGGTTTCAAATCTGCTCTGTCTAAAGGAAGGTTCAACTCTGTGGGTTGAACACACGCAGCCCAAGGAAGTTTCTGAGAATTCTTCTGTCTAGAGTTATTCGTAAAAATCCCGTTTCCAACGAAATCCACAAAGAGGTCCAAATATCCACTTGCAGACTTTACAAACAGAGTATTTCCAAACTGCTCTATGAAAAGAAAGGTGCAACTCTGTGAGTGGAACAAACACATCGCCAAGTGGCTGCTGAGAATGATTCTCTCTAGTTTTTATACGAAGATGTTTCCTTTTCTACCGTTGGCTGCAAAGCGCTTGAAATCTACACTTGCAAATTCCACAAAAAGAGGGTTTCAAATCTGCTCTGTCTAAAGGAAGGTTCAACTCTGTGAGTTGAACACACGCAGCCCGAAGAAGTTACTGAGAATTCTTCTGTCTAGAGTTATTCGCCGAAATCCCGTTTCCAACGAAATCGCCAGAGAGGTCCAAATATCCACTTGCAGACTTTACAAACAGAGTGTTTCCAAACTGCTCTATGAAAAGAAAGGTTAAACTCTGTGAGTGGAACGCACACATCACCAAGTGGTTGCTGAGAATGATTCTCTCTAGTTTTTATACGAAGATGTTTCCTTTTCTACCGTTTGCCGCAAAGCGCTTGAAATCTCCACTTGCAAATTCCACAAAAAGAGGGTTTCAAATCTGCTCTCTGTAATGGAAGGTTCAACTCTGTGAGTTGAACACACGCAGCCCAAAGAAGTTACTGAGAATTCTGTCTAGCGTTATATGCAGAAATCCTGTTTCCAACGAAATCCTCAAAGAGGTCGAAATATCCACTTGCAGACTTTACAAACAGAGTGTTTCCAAACTGCTCTATGAAAAGAAAGGTTAAACTCTGTGAGTGGAACGCACACATTACCAAGTGGTTGCTGAGAATGATTCTCTCTAGTTTTTATACGAAGATGTTTCCTTTTCTACCGTTGGCCGCAAAGCGCTTGAAATCTCCACTTGCAAATTCCACAGAAAGGGGGTTTCAAATCTGCTCTGTCTAAAGGAAAGTTCAACTCTGTGAGTTGAACACACGCAGCCTAAAGAAGTTACTGAGAATTCTTCTGTCTAGAGTTATTCGCAGAAATACCGTTTCCAACGAAATCGCCAGAGAGGTCCAAATATCCACTTGCAGACTTTACAAACAGAGTGTTTCCAAACTGCTCTATGAAAAGAAAGGTTAAACTCTGTGAGTGGAACGCACACATTACCAAGTGGTTGCTGAGAATGATTCTCTCCAGTTTTTATACGGAGATGCTTCCTTTTCTACCGTTGGATGCAAAACGCTTGAAATCTCCACTTGCAAATTCCACAAAAAGAGGGTTTCAAATCTGCTCTGTCTAAAGGAAGGTTCAACTCTGTGAGTTGAACACACGCAGCCCGAAGCAGGTACTGAGAATTCTTCTGTCTAGCGTTTTATGCTGAAATCCCGTTTCCAACGAAATCCTCAAAGAGGACGAAATATCCACTTGCAGACTTTACACACAGAGTGTTTCCAAACTGCTCTATGAAAAGAAAGGTTAAACTCTGTGAGTGGAACGCACACATCACCAAGTGGTTGCTGAGAATGATTCTCTCTAGTTTTTATACGAAGATGTTTCCTTTTCTACCGTTTGCCCCAAAGCGCTTGAAATCTCCACTTGCAAATTACACAAAAAGAGGGTTTCAAATCTGCTCTCTGTAATGGAAGGTTCAACTATGTGAGTTGAACACACGCAGCCCAAAGAAGTTACTGAGAATTCTGTCTAGCGTTATATGCAGAAATCCTGTTTCCAACGAATTCCTCAAAGAGGTCAAAATATCCACTTGCAGACTTTACAAACAGAGTGTTTCCAAACTGCTCTATGAAAAGAAAGGTTAAACTCTGTGAGTGGAACGCACACATTACCAAGTGGTTGCTGAGAATGATTCTCTCTAGTTTTTATACGAAGATGTTTCCTTTTCTACCGTTGGCCCCAAAGCGCTTGAATTCTCCACTTGCAAATTCCACAAAAAGAGGGTTTCAAATCTGCTCTGTCTAAAGGAAGGTTCAACTCTGTGAGTTGAACACACGCAGCCCAAAGAAGTTACTGAGAATTCTTCTGTCCAGCGTTAGATGCAGAAATCCCGTTTCCAACGAAATCCTCAAGGAGGTCCAAATATCCACTTGCAGACTTTACAAACAGAGTGTTTCCAAACTGCTCTATGAAAAGAAAGGTTAAACTCTGTGAGTGGAACGCACACATTACCAAGTGGTTGCTGCGAATGATTCTCTCCAGTTTTTATACGAAGATGTTTCCTTTTCTACCGATGGCCTCAAAGCGCTTGAAATCTCCACTTGCAAATTCCACAAAAAGAGGGTTTCAAATCTGCTCTGTGTAAAGGAAGGTTCACCTCTGAGAGGTGAACACACGCAGCCCAAAGAAATGACTGAGAATTCTTCTGTCTGGAGTTATTCGCAGAAATCCCGTTTCCAGCGAAATCCGCAAAGAGGTCCAAATATCCACTTGCAAACTTTACAAACAGAGTGTTTCCAAACTGCTCTATGAAAAGAAAGTTTAAACTCTGTGAGTGGAACTCACAAATTACCAAGCGGTTGCTGAGAATGATTCTATCCAGTTTTTATAGGAAGATGTTTCCTTTTCTAACGTTGGCCGAAAAGTGTTTGAAATCTCCATTTGCAAATTCCACAAAAAGAGGGTTTCAAATCTGCTCTGTCTAAAGGAAGGTTCAACTCTGTGGGTTGAACACACGCAGCCCAAGGAAGTTTCTGAGAATTCTTCTGTCTAGAGTTATTCGTAAAAATCCCGTTTCCAACGAAATCCACAAAGAGGTCCAAATATCCACTTGCAGACTTTACAAACAGAGTATTTCCAAACTGCTCTATGAAAAGAAAGGTGCAACTCTGTGAGTGGAACAAACACATCGCCAAGTGGCTGCTGAGAATGATTCTCTCTAGTTTTTATACGAAGATGTTTCCTTTTCTACCGTTGGCTGCAAAGCGCTTGAAATCTACACTTGCAAATTCCACAAAAAGAGGGTTTCAAATCTGCTCTGTCTAAAGGAAGGTTCAACTCTGTGAGTTGAACACACGCAGGCCAAAGAAGTTACTGAGAATTCTTCTGTCTAGGGTTATATGCAGAAATCCCGTTTCCAACGAAATCCTCAAGGAGGTCCAAATATCCACTTGCAGACTTTACAAACAGAGTGTTTCCAAACTGCTCTATGAAAAGAAAGGTTAAACTCTGTGAGTGGAACGCACACATTACCAAGTGGTTGCTGAGAATGATTCTCTCCAGTTTTTATACGAAGATATTTCCTTTTCTACCGTTGGCCACAAAGCGCTTGAAATCTCCACTTGCAAATTCCACAAAAAGAGGGTTTCAAATCTGCTCTGTCTAAAGGAAGGTTCAACTCTGTGAGTTGAACACACGCAGCCGAAAGAAGTTACTGAGAATTCTTCTGTCTAGAGTTATTCGCAGAAATCCCGTTTCCAACGAAATCGCCAGAGAGGTCGAAATATCCACTTGCAGACTTTACAAACAGAGTGTTTCCAAACTGCTCTATGAAAAGAAAGATGAAACTCTGTGAGTGGAACAAACACATCACCAAGTGGTTGCTGAGAATGATTCTCTCTAGTTTTTATACGAAGATGTTTCCTTTTCTCCCGTTGGCTGCAAAACGCTTGAAATCTTCACTTGCAAATTCCACAAAAAGAGGGTTTCAAATCTGCTCTGTCTTAAGGAAGGTTCAGCTCTGTGAGTTGAACACACGCAGCCCGAAGAAGTTACTGAGAATTCTTCTGTCTAGCGTTTTATGCTGAAATCCCGTTTCCAACGAAATCCTCAAAGAGGTCCAAATATCCACTTGCAGACTTTACAAACAGAGTGTTTCCAAACTGCTCTATGAAAAGAAAGGTAAAACTCTGTGAGTGGAACGCACCCATCACCAAGTGGTTGCTGAGAATGATTCTCTCTAGTTTTTATACGAAGATGTTTCCTTTTCTACCGTTTGCCGCAAAGCGCTTGAAATCTCCACTTGCAAATTCCACAAAAAGAGGGTTTCAAATCTGCTCTCTGTAATGGAAGGTTCAACTCTGTGAGTTGAACACACGCAGCCCAAAGAAGTTACTGAGAATTCTGTCTAGCGTTATATGCAGAAATCCTGTTTCCAACGAAATCCTCAAAGAGGTCGAAATATCCACTTGCAGACTTTACAAACAGAGTGTTTCCAAACTGCTCTATGAAAAGAAAGGTTAAACTCTCTGAGTGGAACGCACACATTCCCAAGTGGTTGCTGAGAATGATTCTCTCTAGTTTTTATACGAAGATGTTTCCTTTTCTACCGTTGGCCGCAAAGCGCTTGAATTCTCCACTTGCAAATTCCACAAAAAGAGGGTTTCAAATCTGCTCTGTCTAAAGGAAGGTTCAACTCTGTGAGTTGAACACACGCAGCCCAAAGAAGTTACTGAGAATTCTTCTGTCCAGCGTTAGATGCAGAAATCCCGTTTCCAACGAAATCCTCAAGGAGGTCCAAATATCCACTTGCAGACTTTACAAACAGAGTGTTTCCAAACTGCTCTATGAAAAGAAAGGTTAAACTCTGTGAGTGGAACGCACACATTACCAAGTGGTTGCTGAGAATGATTCTCTCCAGTTTTTATACGAAGATGTTTCCTTTTCTACCGATGGCCGCAAAGCGCTTGAAATCTCCAATTGCAAATTCCACAAAAAGAGGGTTTCAAATCCGCTCTGTGTAAAGCAAGGTTCACCTCTGAAAGGTGAACACACGCAGCCCAAAGAAGTTACTGAGAATTCTTCTGTCTAGAGTTATTCGCAGAAATCCCGTTTCCAACGAAATCCTCAAAGAGGTCCAAATATCCACTTGCAGACTTTACAAACAGTGTTTCCAAACTGCTCTATGAAAAGAAAGGTTAAACTCTGTGAGTGGAACGCACACATTACCAAGTGGTTGCTGAGAATGATTCTCTCTAGTTTTTATACGAAGATGTTTCCTTTTCTACCGTTGGCCGCAAAGCGCTTGAAATCTCCACTTGCAAATTCCACAAAAAGAGGGTTTCAAATCTGCTCTGTCTAAAGGAAGGTTCAACTCTGTGAGTTGAACACACGCAGCACAAAGAAGTTACTGAGAATTCTTCTGTCTAGCATTATATGCAGAAATCCCGTTTCCAACGAAATCCTCAAAGAGGTCCAAATATCCACTTGCAGACTTTACAAACAGAGTGTTTCCAAACTGCTCTATGAAAAGAAAGGTTAAACTCTGTGAGTGGAACGCACACATTACCAAGTGGTTGCTGAGAATGATTCTCTCCAGTTTTTATACGAAGATATTTCCTTTTCTACCGTTGGCCGCAAAGCGCTTGAAATCTCCACTTGCAAATTCCACAAAAAGAGGGTTTCAAATCTGCTCTGTCTAAAGGAAGGTTCAACTCTGTGAGTTGAACACACGCAGCCGAAAGAAGTTACTGAGAATTCTTCTGTCTAGAGTTATTCGCAGAAATCCCGTTTCCAACGAAATCGCCAGAGAGGTCGAAATATCCACTTGCAGACTTTACAAACAGAGTGTTTCCAAACTGCTCTATGAAAAGAAAGATGAAACTCTGTGAGTGGAACAAACACATCACCAAGTGGTTGCTGAGAATGATTCTCTCTAGTTTTTATACGAAGATGTTTCCTTTTCTCCCGTTGGCTGCAAAACGCTTGAAATCTTCACTTGCAAATTCCACAAAAAGAGGGTTTCAAATCTGCTCTGTCTTAAGGAAGGTTCAGCTCTGTGAGTTGAACACACGCAGCCCGAAGAAGTTACTGAGAATTCTTCTGTCTAGCGTTTTATGCTGAAATCCCGTTTCCAACGAAATCCTCAAAGAGGTCCAAATATCCACTTGCAGACTTTACAAACAGAGTGTTTCCAAACTGCTCTATGAAAAGAAAGGTAAAACTCTGTGAGTGGAACGCACCCATCACCAAGTGGTTGCTGAGAATGATTCTCTCTAGTTTTTATACGAAGATGTTTCCTTTTCTACCGTTTGCCGCAAAGCGCTTGAAATCTCCACTTGCAAATTCCACAAAAAGAGGGTTTCAAATCTGCTCTCTGTAATGGAAGGTTCAACTCTGTGAGTTGAACACACGCAGCCCAAAGAAGTTACTGAGAATTCTGTCTAGCGTTATATGCAGAAATCCTGTTTCCAACGAAATCCTCAAAGAGGTCGAAATATCCACTTGCAGACTTTACAAACAGAGTGTTTCCAAACTGCTCTATGAAAAGAAAGGTTAAACTCTCTGAGTGGAACGCACACATTCCCAAGTGGTTGCTGAGAATGATTCTCTCTAGTTTTTATACGAAGATGTTTCCTTTTCTACCGTTGGCCGCAAAGCGCTTGAATTCTCCACTTGCAAATTCCACAAAAAGAGGGTTTCAAATCTGCTCTGTCTAAAGGAAGGTTCAACTCTGTGAGTTGAACACACGCAGCCCAAAGAAGTTACTGATAATTCTTCTGTCCAGCGTTAGATGCAGAAATCCCGTTTCCAACGAAATCCTCAAGGAGGTCCAAATATCCACTTGCAGACTTTACAAACAGAGTGTTTCCAAACTGCTCTATGAAAAGAAAGGTTAAACTCTGTGAGTGGAACGCACACATTACCAAGCGGTTGCTGAGAATGATTCTCTCCAGTTTTTATACGAAGATGTTTCCTTTTCTACCGATGTCCGCAAAGCGCTTGAAATCTCCACTTGCAAATTCCACAAAAAGAGGGTTTCAAATCTGCTCTGTGTAAAGGAAGGTTCAACTCTGTGAGTTGAACACACGCAGCCCGAAGAAGTTACTGAGAATTCTTCTGTCCAGCGTTAGATGCAGAAATCCCGTTTCCAACGAAATCCTCAAGGAGGTCCAAATATCCACTTGCAGACTTTACAAACAGAGTGTTTCCAAACTGCTCTATGAAAAGAAAGGTTAAACTCTGTGAGTGGAACGCACACATTACCAAGCGGTTGCTGAGAATGATTCTCTCCAGTTTTTATACGAAGATGTTTCCTTTTCTACCGATGTCCGCAAAGCGCTTGAAATCTCCACTTGCAAATTCCACAAAAAGAGGGTTTCAAATCTGCTCTGTCTAAAGGAAGGTTCAACTCTGTGAGTTGAACACACGCAGCCCGAAGAAGTTACTGAGAATTCTTCTGTCTAGAGTTATTCGCAGAAATCCCGTTTCCAACGAAATCGCCAGAGAGGTCGAAATATCCACTTGCAGACTTTACAAACAGAGTGTTTCCAAACTGCTCTATGAAAAGAAAGATGAAACTCTGTGAGTGGAACAAACACATCACCAAGTGGTTGCTGAGAATGATTCTCTCTAGTTTTTATACGAAGATGTTTCCTTTTCTCCCGTTGGCTGCAAAACGCTTGAAATCTTCACTTGCAAATTCCACAAAAAGAGGGTTTCAAATCTGCTCTGTCTTAAGGAAGGTTCAGCTCTGTGAGTTGAACACACGCAGCCCGAAGAAGTTACTGAGAATTCTTCTGTCTAGCGTTTTATGCTGAAATCCCGTTTCCAACGAAATCCTCAAAGAGGTCCAAATATCCACTTGCAGACTTTACAAACAGAGTGTTTCCAAACTGCTCTATGAAAAGAAAGGTAAAACTCTGTGAGTGGAACGCACCCATCACCAAGTGGTTGCTGAGAATGATTCTCTCTAGTTTTTATACGAAGATGTTTCCTTTTCTACCGTTTGCCGCAAAGCGCTTGAAATCTCCACTTGCAAATTCCACAAAAAGAGGGTTTCAAATCTGCTCTCTGTAATGGAAGGTTCAACTCTGTGAGTTGAACACACGCAGCCCAAAGAAGTTACTGAGAATTCTGTCTAGCGTTATATGCAGAAATCCTGTTTCCAACGAAATCCTCAAAGAGGTCGAAATATCCACTTGCAGACTTTACAAACAGAGTGTTACCAAACTGCTCTATGAAAAGAAAGGTTAAACTCTCTGAGTGGAACGCACACATTCCCAAGTGGTTGCTGAGAATGATTCTCTCTAGTTTTTATACGAAGATGTTTCCTTTTCTACCGTTGGCCGCAAAGCGCTTGAATTCTCCACTTGCAAATTCCACAAAAAGAGGGTTTCAAATCTGCTGTGTCTAAAGGAAGGTTCAACTCTGTGAGTTGAACACACGCAGCCCAAAGAAGTTACTGAGAATTCTTCTGTCCAGCGTTAGATGCAGAAATCCCGTTTCCAACGAAATCCTCAAGGAGGTCCAAATATCCACTTGCAGACTTTACAAACAGAGTGTTTCCAAACTGCTCTATGAAAAGAAAGGTTAAACTCTGTGAGTGGAACGCACACATTACCAAGTGGTTGCTGAGAATGATTCTCTCCAGTTTTTATACGAAGATGTTTCCTTTTCTACCGATGGCCGCAAAGCGCTTGAAATCTCCAATTGCAAATTCCACAAAAAGAGGGTTTCAAATCCGCTCTGTGTAAAGCAAGGTTCACCTCTGAAAGGTGAACACACGCAGCCCAAAGAAGTTACTGAGAATTCTTCTGTCTAGAGTTATTCGCAGAAATCCCGTTTCCAACGAAATCCTCAAAGAGGTCCAAATATCCACTTGCAGACTTTACAAACAGTGTTTCCAAACTGCTCTATGAAAAGAAAGGTTAAACTCTGTGAGTGGAACGCACACATTACCAAGTGGTTGCTGAGAATGATTCTCTCTAGTTTTTATACGAAGATGTTTCCTTTTCTACCGTTGGCCGCAAAGCGCTTGAAATCTCCACTTGCAAATTCCACAAAAAGAGGGTTTCAAATCTGCTCTGTCTAAAGGAAGGTTCAACTCTGTGAGTTGAACACACGCAGCACAAAGAAGTTACTGAGAATTCTTCTGTCTAGCGTTATATGCAGAAATCCCGTTTCCAACGAAATCCTCAAAGAGGTCCAAATATCCACTTGCAGACTTTACAAACAGAGTGTTTCCAGACTGCTCTATGAAAAGAAAGGTTAAACTCTGTGAGTGGAACGCACACATCACCAAGTGGTTGCTGAGAATGATTCTCTCCAGTTTTTATACGAAGATGTTTCCTTTTCTACCGATGGCCGCAAAGCGCTTGAAATCTCCACTTGCAAATTCCACAAAAAGAGGGTTTCAAATCTGCTCTGTCTAAAGGAAGGTTCAACTCTGTGAGTTGAACACACGCAGCCCAAAGAAGTTACTGAGAATTCTTCTGTCTAGCGTTATATGCAGAAATCCCGTTTCCAACGAAATGCTCTAGGAGGTCCAAATATCCACTTGCAGACTTTACAAACAGAGTGTTTCCAAACTGCTCTATGAAAAGAAAGGTTAAACTCTGTGAGTGGAACGCACACATCACCAAGTGGTTGCTGAGAATGATTCTCTCTAGTTTTTATACGAAGATGTTTCCTTTTCTACCGTTTGCCGCAAAGCGCTTGAAATCTCCACTTGCAAATTCCACAAAAAGAGGGTTTCAAATCTGCTCTCTGTAATGGAAGGTTCAACTCTGTGAGTTGAACACACGCAGCCCAAAGAAGTTACTGAGAATTCTGTCTAGCGTTATATGCAGAAATCCTGTTTCCAACGAAATCCTCAAAGAGGTCGAAATATCCACTTGCAGACTTTACAAACAGAGTGTTTCCAAACTGCTCTATGAAAAGAAAGGTTAAACTCTGTGAATGGAACGCACACATTACCAAGTGGTTGCTGAGAATGATTCTCTCTAGTTTTTATACGAAGATGTTTCCTTTTCTACCGTTGGCCGCAAAGCGCTTGAATTCTCCACTTGCAAATTCCACAAAAAGAGGGTTTCAAATCTGCTCTGTCTAAAGGAAGGTTCAACTCTGTGAGTTGAACACACGCAGCCCAAAGAAGTTACTGATAATTCTTCTGTCCAGCGTTAGATGCAGAAATCCCGTTTCCAACGAAATCCTCAAGGAGGTCCAAATATCCACTTGCAGACTTTACAAACAGAGTGTTTCCAAACTGCTCTATGAAAAGAAAGGTTAAACTCTGTGAGTGGAACGCACACATTACCAAGTGGTTGCTGAGAATGATTCTCTCCAGTTTTTATACGAAGATGTTTCCTTTTCTACCGATGTCCGCAAAGCGCTTGAAATCTCCACTTGCAAATTCCACAAAAAGAGGGTTTCAAATCTGCTCTGTGTAAAGGAAGGTTCACCTCTGAGAGGTGAACACACGCAGCCCAAAGAAGTTACTGAGAATTCTTCTGTCTAGAGTTATTCGCAGAAATCCCGTTTCCAACGAAATCCTCAAAGAGGTCCAAATATCCACTTGCAAACTTTACAAACAGAGTGTTTCCAAACTGCTCTATGAAAAGAAAGTTTAAACTCTGTGAGTGGAACGCACACATTACCAAGCGGTTGCTGAGAATGATTCTCTCCAGTTTTTATACGAAGATGTTTCCTTTTCTACCGTTGGCCACAAAGCGCTTGAAATCTCCACTTGCAAATTCCACAAAAAGAGGGTTTCAAATCTGCTCTGTGTAATGGAAGGTTCAACTCTGTGAGTTGAACACACGCAGCCCAAAGAAATTACTGAGAATTCTTCTGTCTAGAGTTATTCGCAGAAATACCGTTTCCAACGAAATCGCCAGAGAGGTCCAAATATCCACTTGCAGACTTTACAAACAGAGTGTTTCCGAACTGCTCTATGAAAAGAAAGGTGCAACTCTGTGAGTGGAACAAACACATCGCCAAGTGGCTGCAGAGAATGATTCTCTCTAATTTTTATACGAAGATGTTTCCTTTTCTACCGTTGGCTGCAAAGCGCTTGAAATCTACACTTGCAAATTCCACAAAAAGAGGGTTTCAAATCTGCTCTGTCTAAAGGAAGGTTCAACTCTGTGAGTTGAACACACGCAGGCCAAAGAAGTTACTGAGAATTCTTCTGTCTAGCGTTATATGCAGAAATCCCGTTTCCAACGAAATCCTCAAGGAGGTCCAAATATCCACTTGCAGACTTTACAAACAGAGTGTTTCCAAACTGCTCTATGAAGAGAAAGGTTAAACTCTGTGAGTGGAATGCACACATTACCAAGTGGTTGCTGAGAATGATTCTCTCCAGTTTTTATACGAAGATGTTTCCTTTTCTACCGTTGTCCGCAAAGCGCTTGATATCTCGAGTTGCATATTCCACAAAAAGAGGGTTTCAAATCTGCTCTGTCTAAAGGAAGGTTCAACTCTGTGAGTTGAACACACGCAGCCGAAAGAAGTTACTGAGAATTCTTCTGTCTAGAGTTGTTCGCAGAAATCCCGTTTCCAACGAAATCGCCTGAGAGGTCCAAATATCCACTTGCAGACGATACAAACAGAGTGTTTCCGAACTGCTCTATGAAAAGAAAGGTGAAACTCTGTGAGTGGAACAAACACATCACCAAGTGGTTGCTGAGAATGATTCTCTCTAGTTTTTATACGAAGATGTTTCCTGTTCTACCGTTGGCTGCAAAACGCTTGAAATCTCCACTTGCAAATTCCACAAAAAGAGGGTTTCAAATCTGCTCTGTCTAAAGGAAGGTTCAACTCTGTGAGTTGAACACACGCAGCCCGAAGCAGTTACTGAGAATTCTTCTGTCTAGCGTTTTATGCTGAAATCCCGTTTCCAACGAAATCCTCAAAGAGGTCCAAATATCCACTTGCAGACTTTACAAACAGAGTGTTTCCAAACTGCTCTATGAAAAGAAAGGTAAAACTCTGTGAGTGGAACGCACCCATCACCAAGTGGTTGCTGAGAATGATTCTCTCTAGTTTTTATACGAAGATGTTTCCTTTTCTACCGTTTGCCGCAAAGAGCTTGAAATCTCCACTTGCAAATTCCACAAAAAGAGGGTTTCAAATCTGCTCTCTGTAATGGAAGGTTCAACTCTGTGAGTTGAACACACGCAGCCCAAAGAAGTTACTGAGAATTCTGTCTAGCGTTATATGCAGAAATCCTGTTTCCAACGAAATCCTCAAAGAGGTCGAAATATCCACTTGCAGACTTTACAAACAGAGTGTTTCCAAACTGCTCTATGAAAAGAAAGGTTAAACTCTCTGAGTGGAACGCACACATTACCAAGTGGTTGCTGAGAATGATTCTCTCTAGTTTTTATACGAAGATGTTTCCTTTTCTACCGTTGGCCGCAAAGCGCTTGAATTCTCCACTTGCAAATTCCACAAAAAGAGGGTTTCAAATCTGCTCTGTCTAAAGGAAGGTTCAACTCTGTGAGTTGAACACACGCAGCCCAAAGAAGTTACTGAGAATTCTTCTGTCCAGCGTTAGATGCAGAAATCCCGTTTCCAACGAAATCCTCAAGGAGGTCCAAATATCCACTTGCAGACTTTACAAACAGAGTGTTTCCAAACTGCTCTATGAAAAGAAAGGTTAAACTCTGTGAGTGGAACGCACACATTACCAAGTGGTTGCTGAGAATGATTCTCTCCAGTTTTTATACGAAGATGTTTCCTTTTCTACCGATGGCCGCAAAGCGCTTGAAATCTCCAATTGCAAATTCCACAAAAAGAGGGTTTCAAATCCGCTCTGTGTAAAGCAAGGTTCACCTCTGAGAGGTGAACACACGCAGCCCAAAGAAGTTACTGAGAATTCTTCTGTCTAGAGTTATTCGCAGAAATCCCGTTTCCAACGAAATCCTCAAAGAGGTCCAAATATCCACTTGCAGACTTTACAAACAGTGTTTCCAAACTGCTTTATGAAAAGAAAGGTTAAACTCTGTGAGTGGAACGCACACATTACCAAGTGGTTGCTGAGAATGATTCTCTCTAGTTTTTATACGAAGATGTTTCCTTTTCTACCGTTGGCCGCAAAGCGCTTGAATTCTCCACTTGCAAATTCCACAAAAAGAGGGTTTCAAATCTGCTCTGTCTAAAGGAAGGTCAACTCTGTGAGTTGAACACACGCAGCACAAAGAAGTTACTGAGAATTCTTCTGTCTAGCGTTATATGCAGAAATCCCGTTTCCAACGAAATCCTCAAAGAGGTCCAAATATCCACTTGCAGACTTTACAAACAGAGTGTTTCCAGACTGCTCTATGAAAAGAAAGGTTAAACTCTGTGAGTGGAACGCACACATCACCAATTGGTTGCTGAGAATGATTCTCTACAGTTTTTATTCGAAGATGTTTCCTTTTCTACCGTTGGCTGCAAAGTGCTTGAAATCTCCACTTGCAAATTCCACAAAAGGAGGGTTTCAAATCTGCTCTGTATAAAGGAAGGTTCAACTCTGTGAGTTGAACACACGCAGCCCAAAGAAGTTTCTGAGAATTCTTCTGTCTAGAGTTATTCGCAGAAATCCCGTTTCCAACGAAATCGTCAGAGAGGTCCAAATATCCACTTGCAGACTTTACAAACAGAGTGTTTCCAAACTGCTCTATGAAAAGAAATGTTAAACTCTGTGAGTGGAACGCACACATCACCAAGTGGTTGCTGAGAATGATTCTCTCCAGTTTTTATACGAAGATGTTTCCTTTTCTACCGATGGCTGCAAAGCGCTTGAAATCTCCACTTGCAAATTCCACAAAAAGAGGGTTTCAAATCTGCTCTGTCTAAAGGAAGGTTCAACTCTGTGAGTTGAACACACGCAGCCCAAAGAAGTTACTGAGAATTCTTCTGTCTAGCGTTATATGCAGAAATCCCGTTTCCAACGAAATGCTCTAGGAGGTCCAAATATCCACTTGCAGACTTTACAAACAGAGTGTTTCCAAACTGCTCTATGAAAAGAAAGGTTAAACTCTGTGAGTGGAACGCACACATCACCAAGTGGTTGCTGAGAATGATTCTCTCTAGTTTTTATACGAAGATGTTTCCTTTTCTACCGTTTGCCGCAAAGCGCTTGAAATCTGCACTTGCAAATTCCACAAAAAGAGGGTTTCAAATCTGCTCTCTGTAATGGAAGGTTCAACTCTGTGAGTTGAACACACGCAGCCCAAAGAAGTTACTGAGAATTCTGTCTAGCGTTATATGCAGAAATCCTGTTTCCAACGAAATCCTCAAAGAGGTCGAAATATCCACTTGCAGACTTTACAAACAGAGTGTTTCCAAACTGCTCTATGAAAAGAAAGGTTAAACTCTGTGAATGGAACGCACACATTACCAAGTGGTTGCTGAGAATGATTCTCTCTAGTTTTTATACGAAGATGTTTCCTTTTCTACCGTTGGCCGCAAAGCGCTTGAATTCTCCACTTGCAAATTCCACAAAAAGAGGGTTTCAAATCTGCTCTGTCTAAAGGAAGGTTCAACTCTGTGAGTTGAACACACGCAGCCCAAAGAAGTTACTGAGAATTCTTCTGTCCAGCGTTAGATGCAGAAATCCCGTTTCCAACGAAATCCTCAAGGAGGTCCAAATATCCACTTGCAGACTTTACAAACAGAGTGTTTCCAAACTGCTCTATGAAAAGAAAGGTTAAACTCTGTGAGTGGAACGCACACATTACCAAGTGGTTGCTGAGAATGATTCTCTCCAGTTTTTATACGAAGATGTTTCCTTTTCTACCGATGTCCGCAAAGCGCTTGAAATCTCCACTTGCAAATTCCACAAAAAGAGGGTTTCAAATCTGCTCTGTGTAAAGGAAGGTTCACCTCTGAGAGGTGAACACACGCAGCCCAAAGTAGTTACTGAGAATTCTTCTGTCAAGAGTTATTCGCAGAAATCCCGTTTCCAACGAAATCCTCAAAGAGGTCCAAATATCCACTTGCAAACTTTACAAACAGAGTGTTTCCAAACTGCTCTATGAAAAGAAAGTTTAAACTCTGTGAGTGGAACGCACACATTACCAAGCGGTTGCTGAGAATGATTCTCTCCAGTTTTTATACGAAGATGTTTCCTTTTCTACCGTTGGCCACAAAGCGCTTGAAATCTCCACTTGCAAATTCCACAAAAAGAGGGTTTCAAATCTGCTCTGTGTAATGGAAGGTTCAACTCTGTGAGTTGAACACACGCAGCCCAAAGAAATTACTGAGAATTCTTCTGTCTAGAGTTATTCGCAGAAATACCGTTTCCAACGAAATCACCAGAGAGGTCCAAATATCCACTTGCAGACTTTACAAACAGAGTGTTTCCAAACTGCTCTATGAAAAGAAAGGTTAAACTCTGTGAGTGGAACGCACACATTACCAAGTGGTTGCTGAGAATGATTCTCTCCAGTTTTTATACGGAGATGCTTCCTTTTCTACCGTTGGATGCAAAACGCTTGAAATCTCCACTTGCAAATTCCACAAAAAGAGGGTTTCAAATCTGCTCTGTCTAAAGGAAGGTTCAACTCTGTGAGTTGAACACACGCAGGCCAAAGAAGTTACTGAGAATTCTTCTGTCTAGCGTTATATGCAGAAATCCCGTTTCCAACGAAATCCTCAAGGAGGTCCAAATGTCCACTTGCAGACTTTACAAACAGAGTGTTTCCAAACTGCTCAATGAAAAGAAAGGTTAAACTCTGTGTGTGGAACTCACAAATTACCAAGCGGTTGCTGAGAATGATTCTCTCCAGTTTTTACAGGAAGATGTTTCCTTTTCTAACGTTGGCCGCAAAGTGCTTGAAATCTCCACTTGCAAATTCCACAAAAAGAGGGTTTCAAATCTGCTCTGTCTAAAGGAAGGTTCAACTCTGTGAGTTGAACACACGCAGCCCAAAGAAGTTTCTGAGAATTCTTCTGTCTAGGGTTATTCGTAAAAATACCGTTTCCAACGAAATCAAAAAAGAGGTCCAAATATCCACTTGCAGACTTTACAAACAGAGTGTTTCCGAACTGCTCTATGAAAAGAAAGGTGCAACTCTGTGAGTGGAACAAACACATCGCCAAGTGGCTGCAGAGAATGATTCTCTCTAATTTTTATACGAAGATGTTTCCTTTTCTACCGTTGGCTGCAAAGCGCTTGAAATCTCCACTTGCAAATTCCACAAAAAGAGGGTTTCAAATCTGCTCTGTCTAAAGGAAGGTTCAACTCTGTGAGTTGAACACACGCAGGCCAAAGAAGTTACTGAGAATTCTTCTGTCTAGCGTTATATGCAGAAATCCCGTTTCCAACGAAATCCTCAAGGAGGTCGAAATATCCACTTGCAGACTTTACACACAGAGTGTTTCCAAACTGCTCTATGAAAAGAAAGGTTAAACTCTGTGAGTGGAACGCACACATCACCAAGTGGTTGCTGAGAATGATTCTCTCTAGTTTTTATACGAAGATGTTTCCTTTTCTACCGTTGGCCACAAAGCGCTTGAAATCTCCACTTGCAAATTCCACAAAAAAGAGGGTTTCAAATCTGCTCTGTGTAAAGGAAGGTTCACCTCTGAGAGGTGAACACACGCAGCCCAAAGAAGTTACTGAGAATTCTTCTGTCTAGAGTTATTCGCAGAAATCCCGTTTCCAACGAAATCCTCAAAGAGGTCCAAATATCCACTTGCAAACTTTACAAACAGAGTGTTTCCAAAATGCTCTATGAAAAGAAAGTTTAAACTCTGTGAGTGGAACTCACAAATTACCAAGCGGTTGCTGAGAATGATTCTCTCCAGTTTTTATAGGAAGATGTTTCCTTTTCTAACGTTGGCCGCAAAGTGCTTGAAATCTCCACTTGCAAATTCCACAAAAAGAGGGTTACAAATCTGCTCTGTCTAAAGGAAGGTTCAACTCCGTGAGTTGAACACACGCAGCCCAAAGAAGTTTCTGAGAATTCTTCTGTCTAGAGCTATTCGTAAAAATCCCATTTCCAACGAAATCCACAAAGAGGTCCAAATATCCACTTGCAGACTTTACAAACAGAGTGTTTCCAAACTGCTCTATGAAAAGAAAGGTGCAACTCTGTGAGTGGAACAAACACATCGCCAAGTGGCTGCTGAGAATGATTCTCTCTAGTTTTTATATGAAGATGTTTCCTTTTCTACCGTTGGCTGCAAAGCGCTTGAAATCTCCACTTGCAAATTCCACAAAAAGAGGGTTTCAAATCTGCTCTGTCTAAAGGAAGGTTCAACTCTGTGAGTTGAACACACGCAGGCCAAAGAAGTTACTGAGAATTCTTCTGTCTATCGTTATATGCAGAAATCCCGTTTCCAACGAAATCCTCAAGGAGGTCCAAATATCCACTTGCAGACTTTACAAACAGAGTGTTTCCAAACTGCTCTATGAAAAGAAAGGTTAAACTCTGTGAGTGGAATGCACACATTACCAAGTGGTTGCTGAGAATGATTCTCTCCAGTTTTTATACGAAGATGTTTCCTTTTCTACCGTTGGCCGCAAAGCGCTTGAAATCTCCACTTGCAAATTCCACAAAAAAGAGGGTTTCAAATCTGCTCTGTCTAAAGGAAGGTTCAACTCTGTGAGTTGAACACACGCAGGCCAAAGAAGTTACTGAGAATTCTTCTGTCTAGCGTTATATGCAGAAATCCCGTTTCCAACGAAATCCTCAAGGAGGTCCAAATGTCCACTTGCAGACTTTACAAACAGAGTGTTTCCAAACTGCTCAATGAAAAGAAAGGTTAAACTCTGTGAGTGGAACTCACAAATTACCAAGCGGTTGCTGAGAATGATTCTCTCCAGTTTTTACAGGAAGATGTTTCCTTTTCTAACGTTGGCCGCAAAGTGCTTGAAATCTCCACTTGCAAATTCCACAAAAAGAGGGTTTCAAATCTGCTCTGTCTAAAGGAAGGTTCAACTCTGTGAGTTGAACACACGCAGCCCAAAGAAGTTTCTGAGAATTCTTCTGTCTAGAGTTATTCGTAAAAATACCGTTTCCAACGAAATCAAAAAAGAGGTCCAAATATCCACTTGCAGACTTTACAAACAGAGTGTTTCCGAACTGCTCTATGAAAAGAAAGGTGCAACTCTGTGAGTGGAACAAACACATCGCCAAGTGGCTGCAGAGAATGATTCTCTCTAATTTTTATACGAAGATGTTTCCTTTTCTACCGTTGGCTGCAAAGCGCTTGAAATCTCCACTTGCAAATTCCACAAAAAGAGGGTTTCAAATCTGCTCTGTCTAAAGGAAGGTTCAACTCTGTGAGTTGAACACACGCAGGCCAAAGAAGTTACTGAGAATTCTTCTGTCTAGCGTTATATGCAGAAATCCCGTTTCCAACGAAATCCTCAAGGAGGTCCAAATATCCACTTGCAGACTTTACAAACAGAGTGTTTCCAAACTGCTCTATGAAAAGAAAGGTTAAACTCTGTGAGTGGAATGCACACATTACCAAGTGGTTGCTGAGAATGATTCTCTCCAGTTTTTATACGAAGATGTTTCCTTTTCTACCGTTGTCCGCAAAGCGCTTGATATCTCGACTTGCATATTCCACAAAAAGAGGGTTTCAAATCTGCTCTGTCTAAAGGAAGGTTCAACTCTGTGAGTTGAACACACGCAGCTGAAAGAAGTTACTGAGAATTCTTCTGTCTAGAGTTATTCGCAGAAATCCCGTTTCCAACGAAATCGCCAGAGAGGTCCAAATATCCACTTGCAGACTTTACAAACAGTGTTTCCAAACTGCTCTATGAAAAGAAAGGTGAAACTCTGTGAGTGGAACAAACACATCACCAAGTGGTTGCTGAGAATGATTCTCTCTAGTTTTTATACGAAGATGTTTCCTGTTCTACCGTTGGCTGCAAAACGCTTGAAATCTCCACTTGCAAATTCCACAAAAAGAGGGTTTCAAATATGCTCTGTCTAAAGGAAGGTTCAACTCTGTGAGTTGAACACACGCAGCCCGAAGCAGTTACTGAGAATTCTTCTGTCTAGCGTTTTATGCTGAAATCCCGTTTCCAACGAAATCCTCAAAGAGGTCGAAATATCCACTTGCAGACTTTACACACAGAGTGTTTCCAAACTGCTCTATGAAAAGAAAGGTTAAACTCTGTGAGTGGAACGCACACATCACCAAGTGGTTGCTGAGAATGATTCTCTCTAGTTTTTATACGAAGATGTTTCCTTTTCTACCGTTGGCCGCAAAGCGCTTGAAATCTCCACTTGCAAATTCCACAAAAAAGAGGGTTTCAAATCTGCTCTGTGTAAAGGAAGGTTCACCTCTGAGAGGTGAACACACGCAGCCCAAAGAAGTTACTGAGAATTCTTCTGTCTAGAGTTATTCGCAGAAATCCCGTTTCCAACGAAATCCTCAAAGAGGTCCAAATATCCACTTGCAAACTTTACAAACAGAGTGTTTCCAAAATGCTCTATGAAAAGAAAGTTTAAACTCTGTGAGTGGAACTCACAAATTACCAAGCGGTTGCTGAGAATGATTCTCTCCAGTTTTTATAGGAAGATGTTTCCTTTTCTAACGTTGGCCGCAAAGTGCTTGAAATCTCCACTTGCAAATTCCACAAAAAGAGGGTTACAAATCTGCTCTGTCTAAAGGAAGGTTCAACTCCGTGAGTTGAACACACGCAGCCCAAAGAAGTTTCTGAGAATTCTTCTGTCTAGAGCTATTCGTAAAAATCCCATTTCCAACGAAATCCACAAAGAGGTCCAAATATCCACTTGCAGACTTTACAAACAGAGTGTTTCCAAACTGCTCTATGAAAAGAAAGGTGCAACTCTGTGAGTGGAACAAACACATCGCCAAGTGGCTGCTGAGAATGATTCTCTTTAGTTTTTATATGAAGATGTTTCCTTTTCTACCGTTGGCTGCAAAGCGCTTGAAATCTCCACTTGCAAATTCCACAAAAAGAGGGTTTCAAATCTGCTCTGTCTAAAGGAAGGTTCAACTCTGTGAGTTGAACACACGCAGGCCAAAGAAGTTACTGAGAATTCTTCTGTCTAGCGTTATATGCAGAAATCCCGTTTGCAACGAAATCCTCAGGGAGGTCCAAATATCCACTTGCAGACTTTACAAACAGAGTGTTTCCAAACTGCTCTATGAAAAGAAAGTTTAAACTCAGTGAGTGGAACGCACACATAACCAAGTGGTTGCTGAGAATGATTCTCTCCAGTTTTTATACGAAGATGTTTCCTTTTCTACCGTTGTCCGCAAAGCGCTTGAAATCTCCACTTGCAAATTCCACAAAAAGAGGGTTTCAAATCTGCTCTGTCTAAAGGAAGGTTCAACCCTGTGAGTTGAACACACGCAGCCCGAAGAAGTTACTGAGAATTCTTCTGTCTAGCGTTTTATGCTGAAATCCCGTTTCCAACGAAATCCTCAAAGAGGTCGAAATATCCACTTGCAGACTTTACACACAGAGTGTTTCCAAACTGCTCTATGAAAAGAAAGGTTAAACTCTGTGAGTGGAACGCACACATCACCAAGTGGTTGCTGAGAATGATTCTCTCTAGTTTTTATACGAAGATGTTTCCTTTTCTACCGTTTGCCGCAAAGCGCTTGAAATCTCCACTTGCAAATTCCACAAAAAGAGGGTTTCAAATCTGCTCTCTGTAATGGAAGGTTCAACTCTGTGAGTTGAACACACGCAGCCCAAAGAAGTTACTGAGAATTCTGTCTAGCGTTATGTGCAGAAATCCTGTTTCCAACGAAATCCTCAAAGAGGTCGAAATATCCACTTGCAGACTTTACAAACAGAGTGTTTCCAAACTGCTCTATGAAAAGAAAGGTTAAACTCTGTGAGTGGAACGCACACATTACCAAGTGGTTGCTGAGAATGATTCTCTCTAGTTTTTATACGAAGATGTTTCCTTTTCTACCGTTGGCCGCAAAGCGCTTGAATTCTCCACTTGCAAATTCCACAAAAAGAGGTTTTCAAATCTGCTCTGTCTAAAGGAAGGTTCAACTCTGTGAGTTGAACACACGCAGCCCAAAGAAGTTACTGAGAATTCTTCTGTCCAGCGTTATATGCAGAAATCCCGTTTCCAACGAAATCCTCAAGGAGGTCCAAATATCCACTTGCAAACTTTACAAACAGAGTGTTTCCAAACTGCTCTATGAAAAGAAAGTTTAAACTCTGTGAGTGGAACTCACAAATTACCAAGCGGTTGCTGAGAATGATTCTCTCCAGTTTTTATAGGAAGATGTTTCCTTTTCTAACGTTGGCCGCAAAGTGCTTGAAATCTCCACTTGCAAATTCCACAAAAAGAGGGTTTCAAATCTGCTCTGTCTAAAGGAAGGTTCAACTCTGTGAGTTGAACACACGCAGCCCAAGGAAGTTTCTGAGAATTCTTCTGTCTAGAGTTATTCGTAAAAATCCCGTTTCCAACGAAATCCACAAAGAGGTCCAAATATCCACTTGCAGACTTTACAAACAGAGTGTTTCCAAACTGCTCTATGAAAAGAAAGGTGCAACTCTGTGAGTGGAACAAACACATCGCCAAGTGGCTGCTGAGAATGATTCTCTCTAGTTTTTATACGAAGATGTTTCCTTTTCTACCGTTGGCTGCAAATCGCTTGAAATCTCCACTTGCAAATTCCACAAAAAGAGGGTTTCAAATCTGCTCTGTCTAAAGGAAGGTTCAACCCTGTGAGTTGAACACACGCAGCCCGAAGAAGTTACTGAGAATTCTTCTGTCTAGCGTTTTATGCTGAAATCCCGTTTCCAACGAAATCCTCAAAGAGGTCGAAATATCCACTTGCAGACTTTACACACAGAGTGTTTCCAAACTGCTCTATGAAAAGAAAGGTTAAACTCTGTGAGTGGAACGCACACATCACCAAGTGGTTGCTGAGAATGATTCTCTCTAGTTTTTATACGAAGATGTTTCCTTTTCTACCGTTTGCCGCAAAGCGCTTGAAATCTCCACTTGCAAATTCCACAAAAAGAGGGTTTCAAATCTGCTCTCTGTAATGGAAGGTTCAACTCTGTGAGTTGAACACACGCAGCCCAAAGAAGTTACTGAGAATTCTGTCTAGCGTTATATGCAGAAATCCTGTTTCCAACGAAATCCTCAAAGAGGTCGAAATATCCACTTGCAGACTTTACAAACAGAGTGTTTCCAAACTGCTCTATGAAAAGAAAGGTTAAACTCTGTGAGTGGAACGCACACATCACCAAGTGGTTGCTGAGAATGATTCTCTCTAGTTTTTATACGAAGATGTTTCCTTTTCTACCGTTGGCCGCAAAGCGCTTGAATTCTCCACTTGCAAATTCCACAAAAAGAGGGTTTCAAATCTGCTCTGTCTAAAGGAAGGTTCAACTCTGTGAGTTGAACACACGCAGCCCAAAGAAGTTACTGAGAATTCTTCTGTCCAGCGTTAGATGCAGAAAACCCGTTTCCAACGAAATCCTCAAGGAGGTCCAAATATCCACTTGCAGACTTTACAAACAGAGTGTTTCCAAACTGCTCTATGAAAAGAAAGGTTAAACTCTGTGAGTGGAACGCACACATTACCAAGTGGTTGCTGAGAATGATTCTCTCCAGTTTTTATACGAAGATGTTTCCTTTTCTACCGATGTCCGCAAAGCGCTTGAAATCTCCACTTGCAAATTCCACAAAAAGAGGGTTTCAAATCTGCTCTGTGTAAAGGAAGGTTCACCTCTGAGAGGTGAACACACGCAGCCCAAAGAAGTTACTGAGAATTCTTCTGTCTAGAGTTATTCGCAGAAATCCCGTTTCCAACGAAATCCTCAAAGAGGTCCAAATATCCACTTGCAAACTTTACAAACAGAGTGTTTCCAAACTGCTCTATGAAAAGAAAGTTTAAACTCTGTGAGTGGAACGAACACATTACCATTCGGTTGCTGAGAATGATTCTCTCCAGTTTTTATACGAAGATGTTTCCTTTTCTACCGTTGGCCACAAAGCGCTTGAAATCTCCACTTGCAAATTCCACAGAAAGGGGGTTTCAAATCTGCTCTGTCTAAAGGAAAGTTCAACTCTGTGAGTTGAACACACGCAGCCTAAAGAAGTTACTGAGAATTCTTCTGTCTAGAGTTATTCGCAGAAATCCCGTTTCCAACGAAATCGCCAGAGAGGTCCAAATATCCACTTGCAGACTTTACAAACAGAGTGTTTCCAAACTGCTCTATGAAAAGAAAGGTTAAACTCTGTGAGTGGAACGCACACATTACCAAGTGGTTGCTGAGAATGATTCTCTCCAGTTTTTATACGGAGATGCTTCCTTTTCTACCGTTCGATGCAAAACGCTTGAAATCTCCACTTGCAAATTCCACAAAAAGAGGGTTTCAAATCTGCTCTGTCTAAAGGAAGGTTCAACTCTGTGAGTTGAACACACGCAGCCCGAAGTAGTTACTGAGAATTCTTCTGTCTAGCGTTTTATGCTGAAATCCCGTTTCCAACGAAATCCTCAAGGAGATCCAAATATCCACTTGCAGACTTTACAAACAGAGTGTTTCCAAACTGCTCTATGAAAAGAAAGGTTAAACTCTGTGAGTGGAACGCACACATTACCAAGTGGTTGCTGAGAATGATTCTCTCCAGTTTTTATACGAAGATGTTTCCTTTTCTATCGATGTCCGCAAAGCGCTTGAAATCTCCACTTGCAAATTCCACAAAAAGAGGGTTTCAAATCTGCTCTGTGTAAAGGAAGGTTCACCTCTGAGAGGTGAACACATGCAGCCCAAAGAAGTTACTGAGAATTCTTCTGTCTAGAGTTATTCGCAGAAATCCCGTTTCCAACGAAATCCTCAAAGAGGTCCAAATATCCACTTGCAAACTTTACAAACAGAGTGTTTCCAAACTGCTCTATGAAAAGAAAGTTTAAACTCTGTGAGTGGAACGAACACATTACCAAGCGGTTGCTGAGAATGATTCTCTCCAGTTTTTATACGAAGATGTTTCCTTTTCTACTGTTGGCCACAAAGCGCTTGAAATCTCCACTTGCAAATTCCACAGAAAGGGGGTTTCAAATCTGCTCTGTCTAAAGGAAAGTTCAACTCTGTGAGTTGAACACACGCAGCCTAAAGAAGTTACTGAGAATTCTTCTGTCTAGAGTTATTCGCAGAAATACCGTTTCCAACGAAATCGCCAGAGAGGTCCAAATATCCACTTGCAGACTTTACAAACAGAGTGTTTCCAAACTGCTCTATGAAAAGAAAGGTTAAACTCTGTGAGCGGAACCCACACATCACCAAGTGGTTGCTGAGAATGATTCTCTCTAGTTTTTATTCGAAGATATTTCCTTTTCTACCGTTGGCCGCTAAGTGCTTGAAATCTCCACTTGCAAATTCCACAAAAAGAGGGTTTCAAATCTGCTCTGTGTAATGGAAGGTTCAACTCTGTGAGTTGAACACACGCAGCCCAAAGAAGTTACTGAGAATTCTTCTGTCTAGAGTTATTCGCAGAAATACCGTTTCCAACGAAATCGCCAGAGAGGTCCAAATATCCACTTGCAGACTTTACAAACAGAGTGTTTCCAAACTGCTCTATGAAAAGAAAGGTTAAACTCTGTGAGTGGAACGCACACATTACCAAGTGGTTGCTGAGAATGATTCTCTCCAGTTTTTATACGGAGATGCTTCCTTTTCTACCGTTCGATGCAAAACGCTTGAAATCTCCACTTGCAAATTCCACAAAAAGAGGGTTTCAAATCTGCTCTGTATAAAGGAAGGTTCAACTCTGTGAGTTTAACACACGCAGCCTGAAGAAGTTACTGAGAATTCTTCTGTCTAGCGTTTTATGCTGAAATCCCGTTTCCAACGAAATCCTCAAAGAGGTCCAAATATCCACTTGCAGACTTTACAAACAGAGTGTTTCCAAACTGCTCTATGAAAAGAAAGGTTAAACTCTGTGAGTGGAACGCACACATCACCAAGTGGTTGCTGAGAATGATTCTCTCTAGTTTTTATACGAAGATGTTTCCTTTTCTACCGTTTGCCGCAAAGCGCTTGAAATCTCCACTTGCAAATTCCACAAAAAGAGGGTTTCAAATCTGCTCTCTGTAATGGAAGGTTCAACTCTGTGAGTTGAACACACGCAGCCCAAAGAAGTTACTGAGAATTCTGTCTAGCGTTATATGCAGAAATCCTGTTTCCAACGAAATCCTCAAAGAGGTCGAAATATCCACTTGCAGACTTTACAAACAGAGTGTTTCCAAACTGCTCTATGAAAAGAAAGGTTAAACTCTGTGAGTGGAACGCACACATTACCAAGTGGTTGCTGAGAATGATTCTCTCTAGTTTTTATACGAAGATGTTTCCTTTTCTACCGTTGGCCGCAAAGCGCTTGAATTCTCCACTTGCAAATTCCACAAAAAGAGGGTTTCAAATCTGCTCTGTCTAAAGGAAGGTTCAACTCTGTGAGTTGAACACACGCAGCCGAAAGAAGTTACTGAGAATTCTTCTGTCCAGCGTTAGATGCAGAAATCCCGTTTCCAACGAAATCCTCAAGGTGGTCCAAATATCCACTTGCAGACTTTACAAACAGAGTGTTTCCAAACTGCTCTATGAAAAGAAAGGTTAAACTCTGTGAGTGGAACGCACACATTACCAAGTGGTTGCTGAGAATGATTCTCTCCAGTTTTTATACGAAGATGTTTCCTTTTCTACCGATGGCCGCAAAGCGCTTGAAATCTCCACTTGCAAATTCCACAAAAACAGGGTTTCAAATCTGCTCTGTGTAAAGGAAGGTTCACCTCTGAGAGGTGAACACACGCAGCCCAAAGAAATTACTGAGAATTCTTCTGTCTAGAGTTATTCGCAGAAATCCCGTTTCCAGCGAAATCCGCAAAGAGGTCCAAATATCCACTTGCAAACTTTACAAACAGAGTGTTTCCAAACTGCTCTATGAAAAGAAAGTTTAAACTCTGTGAGTGGAACTCACAAATTACCAAGCGGTTGCTGAGAATGATTCTCTCCAGTTTTTATAGGAAGATGTTTCCTTTTCTAACGTTGGCCGAAAAGTGTTTGAAATCTCCATTTGCAAATTCCACAAAAAGAGGGTTTCAAATCTGCTCTGTCTAAAGGAAGGTTCAAATCTGTGGGTTGAACACACGCAGCCCAAGGAAGTTTCTGAGAATTCTTCTGTCTAGAGTTATTCGTAAAAATCCCGTTTCCAACGAAATCCACAAAGAGGTCCAAATATCCACTTGCAGACTTTACAAACAGAGTATTTCCAAACTGCTCTATGAAAAGAAAGGTGCAACTCTGTGAGTGGAACAAACACATCGCCAAGTGGCTGCTGAGAATGATTCTCTCTAGTTTTTATACGAAGATGTTTCCTTTTCTGCCGTTGGCTGCAAAGCGCTTGAAATCTACACTTGCAAATTCCACAAAAAGAGGGTTTCAAATCTGCTCTGTCTAAAGGAAGGTTCAACTCTGTGAGTTGAACACACGCAGGCCAAAGAAGTTACTGAGAATTCTTCTGTCTAGCGTTATATGCAGAAATCCCGTTTCCAACGAAATCCTCAAGGAGGTCCAAATATCCACTTGCAGACTTTACAAACAGAGTGTTTCCAAACTGCTCTATGAAAAGAAAGGTTAAACTCTGTGAGTGGAACGCACACATTACCAAGTGGTTGCTGAGAATGATTCTCTCCAGTTTTTATACGAAGATATTTCCTTTTCTACCGTTGGCCACAAAGCGCTTGAAATCTCCACTTGCAAATTCCACAAAAATAGGGTTTCAAATCTGCTCTGTCTAAAGGAAGGTTCAACTCTGTGAGTTGAACACACGCAGCCCGAAGAAGTTACTGAGAATTCTTCTGTCTAGAGTTATTCGCAGAAATCCCGTTTCCAACGAAATCGCCAGAGAGGTCCAAATATCCACTTGCAGACTTTACAAACAGAGTGTTTCCAAACTGCTCTATGAAAAGAAAGGTGAAACTCTGTGAGTGGAACAAACACATCACCAAGTGGTTGCTGAGAATGATTCTCTCTAGTTTTTATACGAAGATGTTTCCTTTTCTACCGTTGGCTGCAAAACGCTTGAAATCTCCACTTGCAAATTCCACAAAAAGAGGGTTTCAGATCTGCTCTGTCTTAAGGAAGGTTCAACTCTGTGAGTTGAACACACGCAGCCCGAAGAAGTTACTGAGAATTCTTCTGTCTAGCGTTTTATGCTGAAATCCCGTTTCCAACGAAATCCTCAAAGAGGTCCAAATATCCACTTGCAGACTTTACAAACAGAGTGTTTCCAAACTGCTCTATGAAAAGAAAGGTAAAACTCTGTGAGTGGAACGCACCCATCACCAAGTGGTTGCTGAGAATGATTCTCTCTAGTTTTTATACGAAGATGTTTCCTTTTCTACCGTTTGCCGCAAAGCGCTTGAAATCTCCACTTGCAAATTCCACAAAAAGAGGGTTTCAAATCTGCTCTCTGTAATGGAAGGTTCAACTCTGTGAGTTGAACACACGCAGCCCAAAGAAGTTACTGAGAATTCTGTCTAGCGTTATATGCAGAAATCCTGTTTCCAACGAAATCCTCAAAGAGGTCGAAATATCCACTTGCAGACTTTACAAACAGAGTGTTTCCAAACTGCTCTATGAAAAGAAAGGTTAAACTCTGTGAGTGGAACGCACACATTACCAAGTGGTTGCTGAGAATGATTCTCTCTAGTTTTTATACGAAGATGTTTCCTTTTCTACCGTTGGCCACAAAGCGCTTGAATTCTCCACTTGCAAATTCCACAAAAAGAGGGTTTCAAATCTGCTCTGTCTAAAGGAAGGTTCAACTCTGTGAGTTGAACACACGCAGCCCAAAGAAGTTACTGAGAATTCTTCTGTCCAGCGTTAGATGGAGAAATCCCGTTTCCAACGAAATCCTCAAGGAGGTCCAAATATCCACTTGCAGACTTTACAAACAGAGTGTTTCCAAACTGCTCTATGAAAAGAAAGGTTAAACTCTGTGAGTGGAACGCACACATTACCAAGTGGTTGCTGAGAATGATTATCTCCAGTTTTTATACGAAGATGTTTCCTTTTCTACCGATGGCCGCAAAGTGCTTGAAATCTCCAATTGCAAATTCCACAAAAAGAGGGTTTCAAATCCGCTCTGTGTAAAGCAAGGTTCACCTCTGAGAGGTGAACACACGCAGCCCAAAGAAGTTACTGAGAATTCTTCTGTCTAGAGTTATTCGCAGAAATCCCGTTTCCAACGAAATCGCCAGAGAGGTCCAAATATCCACTTGCAGACTTTACAAACAGAGTGTTTCCAAACTGCTCTATGAAAAGAAAGGTGAAAATCTGTGAGTGGAACAAACACATCCCAAGTGGTTGCTGAGAATGATTCTCTCTAGTTTTCATACGAAGATGTTTCCTTTTCTACCGATGTCCGCAAAGCGCTTGAAATCTCCACTTGCAAATTCCACAAAAAGAGGGTTTCAAATCTGCTCTGTCTTATGGAAGGTTCAAGTCTGTGAGTTGAACACACGCAGCACAAAGAAGTTACTGAGAATTCTTCTGTCTAGAGTTATTCGCAGAAATCCCGTTTCCAACGAAATCCACAAAGAGGTCCAAATATCCACTTGCATACTTTACAAACAGAGTATTTCCAAACTGCTCTATGAAAAGAAAGGTGCAACTCTGTGAGTGGAACAAACACATCGCCAAGTGGCTGCTGAGAATGATTCTCTCTAGTTTTTATACGAAGATGATTCGTTTTCTACCGTTGGCTGCAAAGCGCTTGAAATCTACACTTGCAAATTCCACAAAAAGAGGGTTTCAAATCTGCTCTGTCTAAAGGAAGGTTCAACTCTGTGAGTTGAACACACGCAGGCCAAAGAAGTTACTGAGAATTCTTCTGTCTAGCGTTATATGCAGAAATCCCGTTTCCAACGAAATCCTCAAGGAGGTCCAAATATCCACTTGCAGACTTTACAAACAGAGTGTTTCCAAACTGCTCTATGAAAAGAAAGGTTAAACTCTGTGAGTGGAACGCACACATTACCAAGTGGTTGCTGAGAATGATTCTCTCCAGTTTTTATACGAAGATGTTTCCTTTTCTAACGTTGGCCGCAAAGTGCTTGAAATCTCCACTTGCAAATTCCACAAAAAGTGGGTTTCAAATCTGCTCTGTCTAAAGGAAGGTTCAACCCTGTGAGTTGAACACACGCAGCCCAAAGAAGTTACTGAGAATTCTTCTGTCTAGAGTTATTCGCAGAAATCCCGTTTCCAACGAAATCGCCAGAGAGGTCCAAATATCCACTTGCAGACTTTACAAACAGTGTTTCCAAACTGCTCTATGAAAAGAAAGGTGAAACTCTGTGAGTGGAACAAACACATCACCAAGTGGTTGCTGAGAATGATTCTCTCTAGTTTTTATACGAAGATGTTTCCTGTTCTACCGTTGGCTGCAAAACGCTTGAAATCTCCACTTGCAAATTCCACAAAAAGAGGGTTTCAAATCTGCTCTGTCTAAAGGAAGGTTCAACTCTGTGAGTTGAACACACGCAGCCCGAAGCAGTTACTGAGAATTCTTCTGTCTAGCGTTTTATGCTGAAATCCCGTTTCCAACGAAATCCTCAAAGAGGTCGAAATATCCACTTGCAGACTTTACACACAGAGTGTTTCCAAACTGCTCTATGAAAAGAAAGGTTAAACTCTGTGAGTGGAACGCACACATCACCAAGTGGTTGCTGAGAATGATTCTCTCTAGTTTTTATACGAAGATGTTTCCTTTTCTACCGTTTGCCGCAAAGCGCTTGAAATCTCCACTTGCAAATTCCACAAAAAGAGGGTTTCAAATCTGCTCTGTGTAAAGGAAGGTTCACCTCTGAGAGGTGAACACACGCAGCCCAAAGAAGTTACTGAGAATTCTTCTGTCTAGAGTTATTCGCAGAAATCCCGTTTCCAACGAAATCCTCAAAGAGGTCCAAATATCCACTTGCAAACTTTACAAACAGAGTGTTTCCAAACTGCTCTATGAAAAGAAAGTTTAAACTCTGTGAGTGGAACTCACAAATTACCAAGCGGTTGCTGAGAATGATTCTCTCCAGTTTTTATAGGAAGATGTTTCCTTTTCTAACGTTGGCCGCAAAGTGCTTGAAATCTCCACTTGCAAATTCCACAAAAAGAGGGTTTCAAATCTGCTCTGTCTAAAGGAAGGTTCAACTCTGTGAGTTGAACACACGCAGCCCAAAGAAGTTTCTGAGAATTCTTCTGTCTAGAGTTATTCGTAAAAATCCCGTTTCCAACGAAATCCACAAAGAGGTCCAAATATCCACTTGCAGACTTTACAAACAGAGTGTTTCCAAACTGCTCTATGAAAAGAAAGGTGCAACTCTGTGAGTGGAACAAACACATCGCCAAGTGGCTGCTGAGAATGATTCTCTCTAGTTTTTATACGAAGATGTTTCCTTTTCTACCGTTGGCTGCAAATTGCTTGAAATCTCCACTTGCAAATTCCACAAAAAGAGGGTTTCAAATCTGCTCTGTCTAAAGGAAGGTTCAACTCTGTGAGTTGAACACACGCAGGCCAAAGAAGTTACTGAGAATTCTTCTGTCTAGCGTTATATGCAGAAATCCCGTTTCCAACGAAATGCTCTAGGAGGTCCAAATATCCACTTGCAGACTTTACAAACAGAGTGTTTCCAAACTGCTCTATGAAAAGAAAGGTTAAACTCTGTGAGTGGAACGCACACATCACCAAGTGGTTGCTGAGAATGATTCTCTCTAGTTTTTATACGAAGATGTTTCCTTTTCTACCGTTTGCCGCAAAGCGCTTGAAATCTCCACTTGCAAATTCCACAAAAAGAGGGTTTCAAATCTGCTCTCTGTAATGGAAGGTTCAACTCTGTGAGTTGAACACACGCAGCCCAAAGAAGTTACTGAGAATTCTGTCTAGCGTTATATGCAGAAATCCTGTTTCCAACGAAATCCTCAAAGAGGTCCAAATATCCACTTGCAGACTTTACAAACAGAGTGTTTCCAAACTGCTCTATGAAAAGAAAGGTTAAACTCTGTGAGTGGAACGCACACATTACCAAGTGGTTGCTGAGAATGATTCTCTCTAGTTTTTATACGAAGATGTTTCCTTTTCTACCGTTGGCCGCAAAGCGCTTGAATTCTCCACTTGCAAATTCCACAAAAAGAGGGTTTCAAATCTGCTCTGTCTAAAGGAAGGTTCAACTCTGTGAGTTGAACACACGCAGCCCAAAGAAGTTACTGAGAATTCTTCTGTCCAGCGTTAGATGCAGAAAACCCGTTTCCAACGAAATCCTCAAGGAGGTCCAAATATCCACTTGCAGACTTTACAAACAGAGTGTTTCCAAACTGCTCTATGAAAAGAAAGGTTAAACTCTGTGAGTGGAATGCACACATTACCAAGTGGTTGCTGAGAATGATTCTCTCCAGTTTTTATACGAAGATGTTTCCTTTTCTACCGATGTCCGCAAAGCGCTTGAAATCTCCACTTGCAAATTCCACAAAAAGAGGGTTTCAAATCTGCTCTGTGTAAAGGAAGGTTCACCTCTGAGAGGTGAACACATGCAGCCCAAAGAAGTTACTGAGAATTCTTCTATCTAGAGTTATTCGCAGAAATCCCGTTTCCAACGAAATCCTCAAAGAGGTCCAAATATCCACTTGCAAACTTTACAAACAGAGTGTTTCCAAACTGCTCTATGAAAAGAAAGTTTAAACTCTGTGAGTGGAATGAACACATTACCATTCGGTTGCTGAGAATGATTCTCTCCAGTTTTTATACGAAGATGTTTCCTTTTCTACCGTTGGCCACAAAGCGCTTGAAATCTCCACTTGCAAATTCCACAGAAAGGGGGTTTCAAATCTGCTCTGTCTAAAGGAAAGTTCAACTCTGTGTGTTGAACACACGCAGCCTAAAGAAGTTACTGAGAATTCTTCTGTCTAGAGTTATTCGCAGAAATACCGTTTCCAACGAAATCGCCAGAGAGGTCCAAATATCCACTTGCAGACTTTACAAACAGAGTGTTTCCAAACTGCTCTATGAAAAGAAAGGTTAAACTCTGTGAGTGGAACCCACACATCACCAAGTGGTTGCTGAGAATGATTCTCTCTAGTTTTTATTCGAAGATATTTCCTTTTCTACCATTGGCCGCTAAGTGCTTGAAATCTCCACTTGCAAATTCCACAAAAAGAGGGTTTCAAATCTGCTCTGTCTAAAGGAAGGTTCAACTCTGTGAGTTGAACACACGCAGCCCGAAGTAGTTACTGAGAATTCTTCTGTCTAGCGTTTTATGCTGAAATCCCGTTTCCAACGAAATCCTCAAGGAGATCCAAATATCCACTTGCAGACTTTACAAACAGAGTGTTTCCAAACTGCTCTATGAAAAGAAAGGTTAAACTCTGTGAGTGGAACGCACACATTACCAAGTGGTTGCTGAGAATGATTCTCTCCAGTTGTTATACGAAGATGTTTCCTTTTCTACCGATGTCCGCAAAGCGCTTGAAATCTCCACTTGCAAATTCCACAAAAAGAGGGTTTCAAATCTGCTCTGTGTAAAGGAAGTTTCACCTCTGAGAGGTGAACACATGCAGCCCAAAGAAGTTACTGAGAATTCTTCTGTCTAGTGTTATTCGCAGAAATCCCGTTTCCAACGAAATCCTCAAAGAGGTCCAAATATCCACTTGCAGACTTTACAAACAGAGTGTTTCCAAACTGCTCTATGAAAAGAAAGGTTAAACTCTGTGAGTGGAACGCACACATCACCAAGTGGTTGCTGAGAATGATTCTCTCTAGTTTTTATACGAAGATGTTTCCTTTTCTACCGTTTGCCGCAAAGCGCTTGAAATCTCCACTTGCAAATTCCACAAAAAGAGGGTTTCAAATCTGCTCTCTGTAATGGAAGGTTCAACTCTGTGAGTTGAACACACGCAGCCCAAAGAAGTTACTGAGAATTCTGTCTAGCGTAATATGCAGAAATCCTGTTTCCAACGAAATCCTCAAAGAGGTCGAAATATCCACTTGCAGACTTTACAAACAGAGTGTTTCCAAACTGCTCTATGAAAAGAAAGGTTAAACTCTGTGAGTGGAACGCACACATTACCAAGTGGTTGCTGAGAATGATTCTCTCTAGTTTTTATACGAAGATGTTTCCTTTTCTACCGTTGGCCGCAAAGCGCTTGAATTCTCCACTTGCAAATTCCACAAAAAGAGGGTTTCAAATCTGCTCTGTCTAAAGGAAGGTTCAACTCTGTGAGTTGAACACACGCAGCCCAAAGAAGTTACTGAGAATTCTTCTGTCCAGCGTTAGATGCAGAAATCCCGTTTCCAACGAAATCCTCAAGGAGGTCCAAATATCCACTTGCAGACTTTACAAACAGAGTGTTTCCAAACTGCTCTATGAAAAGAAAGGTTAAACTCTGTGAGTGGAACGCACACATTACCAAGTGGTTGCTGAGAATGATTCTCTCCAGTTTTTATACGAAGATGTTTCCTTTTCTACCGATGGCCGCAAAGCGCTTGAAATCTCCACTTGCAAATTCCACAAAAACAGGGTTTCAAATCTGCTCTGTGTAAAGGAAGGTTCACCTCTGAGAGGTGAACACACGCAGCCCAAAGAAATTACTGAGAATTCTTCTGTCTAGAGTTATTCGCAGAAATCCCGTTTCCAGCGAAATCCGCAAAGAGGTCCAAATATCCACTTGCAAACTTTACAAACAGAGTGATTCCAAACTGCTCTATGAAAAGAAAGTTTAAACTCTGTGAGTGGAACTCACAAATTACCAAGCGGTTGCTGAGAATGATTCTCTCCAGTTTTTATAGGAAGATGTTTCCTTTTCTAACGTTGGCCGAAAAGTGTTTGAAATCTCCATTTGCAAATTCCACAAAAAGAGGGTTTCAAATCTGCTCTGTCTAAAGGAAGGTTCAACTCTGTGCGTTGAACACACGCAGCCCAAGGAAGTTTCTGAGAATTCTTCTGTCTAGAGTTATTCGTAAAAATCCCGTTTCCAACGAAATCCACAAAGAGGTCCAAATATCCACTTGCAGACTTTACAAACAGAGTATTTCCAAACTGCTCTATGAAAAGAAAGGTGCAACTCTGTGAGTGGAACAAACACATCGCCAAGTGGCTGCTGAGAATGATTCTCTCTAGTTTTTATACGAAGATGTTTCCTTTTCTACCGTTGGCTGCAAAGCGCTTGAAATCTACACTTGCAAATTCCACAAAAAGAGGGTTTCAAATCTGCTCTGTCTAAAGGAAGGTTCAACTCTGTGAGTTGAAGACACGCAGGCCAAAGAAGTTACTGAGAATTCTTCTGTCTAGCGTTATATGCAGAAATCCCGTTTCCAACGAAATCCTCAAGGAGGTCCAAATATCCACTTGCAGACTTTACAAACAGAGTGTTTCCAAACTGCTCTATGAAAAGAAAGGTTAAACTCTGTGAGTGGAACGCACACATTACCAAGAGGTTGCTGAGAATGATTCTCTCCAGTTTTTATACGAAGATATTTCCTTTTCTACCGTTGGCCACAAAGCGCTTGAAATCTCCACTTGCAAATTCCACAAAAAGAGGGTTTCAAATCTGCTCTGTCTTAAGGAAGGTTCAACTCTGTGAGTTGAACACACGCAGCCCGAAGAAGTTACTGAGAATTCTTCTGTCTAGCGTTTTATGCTGAAATCCCGTTTCCAACGAAATCCTCAAAGAGGTCCAAATATCCACTTGCAGACTTTACAAACAGAGTGTTTCCAAACTGCTCTATGAAAAGAAAGGTAAAACTCTGTGAGTGGAACGCACCCATCACCAAGTGGTTGCTGAGAATGATTCTCTCTAGTTTTTATACGAAGATGTTTCCTTTTCTACCGTTTGCCGCAAAGCGCTTGAAATCTCCACTTGCAAATTCCACAAAAAGAGGGTTTCAAATCTGCTCTCTGTAATGGAAGGTTCAACTCTGTGAGTTGAACACACGCAGCCCAAAGAAGTTACTGAGAATTCTGTCTAGCGTTATATGCAGAAATCCTGTTTCCAACGAAATCCTCAAAGAGGTCGAAATATCCACTTGCAGACTTTACAAACAGAGTGTTTCCAAACTGCTCTATGAAAAGAAAGGTTAAACTCTGTGAGTGGAACGCACACATTACCAAGTGGTTGCTGAGAATGATTCTCTCTAGTTTTTATACGAAGATGTTTCCTTTTCTACCGTTGGCCACAAAGCGCTTGAATTCTCCACTTGCAAATTCCACAAAAAGAGGGTTTCAAATCTGCTCTGTCTAAAGGAAGGTTCAACTCTGTGAGTTGAACACACGCAGCCCAAAGAAGTTACTGAGAATTCTTCTGTCCAGCGTTAGATGGAGAAATCCCGTTTCCAACGAAATCCTCAAGGAGGTCCAAATATCCACTTGCAGACATTACAAACAGAGTGTTTCCAAACTGCTCTATGAAAAGAAAGGTTAAACTCTGTGAGTGGAACGCACACATTACCAAGTGGTTGCTGAGAATGATTATCTCCAGTTTTTATACGAAGATGTTTCCTTTTCTACCGATGGCCGCAAAGTGCTTGAAATCTCCAATTGCAAATTCCACAAAAAGAGGGTTTCAAATCCGCTCTGTGTAAAGCAAGGTTCACCTCCGAGAGGTGAACACACGCAGCCCAAAGAAGTTACTGAGAATTCTTCTGTCTAGAGTTATTCGCAGAAATCCCGTTTCCAACGAAATCGCCAGAGAGGTCCAAATATCCACTTGCAGACTTTACAAACAGAGTGTTTCCAAACTGCTCTATGAAAAGAAAGGTGAAAATCTGTGAGTGGAACAAACACATCCCAAGTGGTTGCTGAGAATGATTCTCTCTAGTTTTCATACGAAGATGTTTCCTTTTCTACCGATGTCCGCAAAGCGCTTGAAATCTCCACTTGCAAATTCCACAAAAAGAGGGTTTCAAATCTGCTCTGTCTTATGGAAGGTTCAAGTCTGTGAGTTGAACACACGCAGCACAAAGAAGTTACTGAGAATTCTTCTGTCTAGAGTTATTCGCAGAAATCCCGTTTCCAACGAAATCCACAAAGAGGTCCAAATATCCACTTGCATACTTTACAAACAGAGTATTTCCAAACTGCTCTATGAAAAGAAAGGTGCAACTCTGTGAGTGGAACAAACACATCGCCAAGTGGCTGCTGAGAATGATTCTCTCCAGTTTTTATACGAAGATGTTTCCTTTTCTAACGTTGGCCTCTAAGTGCTTGAAATCTCCACTTGCAAATTCCACAAAAAGAGGGTTTCAAATCTGCTCTGTCTAAAGGAAGGTTCAACCCTGTGAGTTGAACACACGCAGCCCAAAGAAGTTACTGAGAATTCTCCTGTCTAGAGTTATTCGCAGAAATCCCGTTTCCAACGAAATCGCCAGAGAGGTCCAAATATCCACTTGCAGACTTTACAAACAGTGTTTCCAAACTGCTCTATGAAAAGAAAGGTGAAACTCTGTGAGTGGAACAAACACATCACCAAGTGGTTGCTGAGAATGATTCTCTCTAGTTTTTATACAAAGATGTTTCCTGTTCTACCGTTGGCTGCAAAGCGCTTGAAATCTCCACTTGCAAATTCCACAAAAAGAGGGTTTCAAATCTGCTCTGTCTAAAGGAAGGTTCAACTCTGTGAGTTGAACACACGCAGCCCGAAGCAGTTACTGAGAATTCTTCTGTCTAGCGTTTTATGCTGAAATCCCGTTTCCAACGAAATCCTCAAAGAGGTCGAAATATCCACTTGCAGACTTTACACACAGAGTGTTTCCAAACTGCTCTATGAAAAGAAAGGTTAAACTCTGTGAGTGGAACGCACACATCACCAAGTGGTTGCTGAGAATGATTCTCTCTAGTTTTTATACGAAGATGTTTCCTTTTCTACCGTTTGCCGCAAAGCGCTTGAAATCTTCACTTGCAAATTCCACAAAAAGAGGGTTTCAAATCTGCTCTCTGTAATGGAAGGTTCAACTCTGTGAGTTGAACACACGCAGCCCAAAGAAGTTACTGAGAATTCTGTCTAGCGTTATATGCAGAAACCCTGTTTCCAACGAAATCCTCAAAGACGTCGAAATATCCACTTGCAGACTTTACAAACAGAGTGTTTCCAAACTGCTCTATGAAAAGAAAGGTTAAACTCTGTGAGTGGAACGCACACATTACCAAGTGGTTGCTGAGAATGATTCTCTCTAGTTTTTATACGAAGATGTTTCCTTTTCTACCGTTGGCCGCAAAGCGCTTGAATTCTCCACTTGCAAATTCCACAAAAAGAGGGTTTCAAATCTGCTCTGTCTAAAGGAAGGTTCAACTCTGTGAGTTGAACACACGCAGCCCAAAGAAGTTACTGAGAATTCTTCTGTCCAGCGTTAGATGCAGAAATCCCTTTTCCAACGAAATCCTCAAGGAGGTCCAAATATCCACTTGCAGACTTTACAAACAGAGTGTTTCCAAACTGCTCTATGAAAAGAAAGGTTAAACTCTGTGAGTGGAACGCACACATTACCAAGTGGTTGCTGAGAATGATTCTCTCCAGTTTTTATACGAAGATGTTTCCTTTTCTACCGATGGCCGCAAAGTGCTTGAAATCTCCACTTGCAAATTCCACAAAAAGAGGGTTTCAAATCTGCTCTGTGTAAAGGAAGGTTCACCTCAGAGAGGTGAACACACGCAGCCCAAAGAAGTTACTGAGAATTCTTCTGTCTAGAGTTATTCGCAGAAATCCCGTTTCCAACGAAATCCTCAAAGAGGTCCAAATATCCACTTGCAAACTTTACAAACAGAGTGTTTCCAAACTGCTCTATGAAAAGAAAGTTTAAACTCTGTGAGTGGAACTCACAAATTACCAAGCGGTTGCTGAGAATGATTCTCTCCAGTTTTTATAGGAAGATGTTTCCTTTTCTAACGTTGGCCGCAAAGTGCTTGAAATCTCCACTTGCAAATTCCACAAAAAGAGGGTTTCAAATCTGCTCTGTCTAAAGGAAGGTTCAACTCTGTGAGTTGAACACACGCAGCCCAAAGAAGTTTCTGAGAATTCTTCTGTCTAGAGTTATTCGTAAAAATCCCGTTTCCAACGAAATCCACAAAGAGGTCCAAATATCCACTTGCAGACTTTACAAACAGAGTGTTTCCAAACTGCTCTATGAAAAGAAAGGTGCAACTCTGTGAGTGGAACAAACACATCGCCAAGTGGCTGCTGAGAATGATTCTCTCTAGTTTTTATACGAAGATGTTTCCTTTTCTACCGTTGGCTGCAAATCGCTTGAAATCTCCACTTGCAAATTCCACAAAAAGAGGGTTTCAAATCTGCTCTGTCTAAAGGAAGGTTCAACTCTGTGAGTTGAACACACGCAGGCCAAAGAAGTTACTGAGAATTCTTCTGTCTAGCGTTATATGCAGAAATCCCGTTTCCAACGAAATGCTCTAGGAGGTCCAAATATCCACTTGCAGACTTTACAAACAGGGTGTTTCCAAACTGCTCTATGAAAAGAAAGGTTAAACTCTGTGAGTGGAACGCACACATCACCAAGTGGTTGCTGAGAATGATTCTCTCTAGTTTTTATACGAAGATGTTTCCTTTTCTACCGTTTGCCGCAAAGCGCTTGAAATCTCCACTTGCAAATTCCACAAAAAGAGGGTTTCAAATCTGCTCTCTGTAATGGAAGGTTCAACTCTGTGAGTTGAACACACGCAGCCCAAAGAAGTTACTGAGAATTCTGTCTAGCGTTATATGCAGAAATCCTGTTTCCAACGAAATCCTCAAAGAGGTCCAAATATCCACTTGCAGACTTTACAAACAGAGTGTTTCCAAACTGCTCTATGAAAAGAAAGGTTAAACTCTGTGAGTGGAACGCACACATTACCAAGTGGTTGCTGAGAATGATTCTCTCTAGTTTTTATACGAAGATGTTTCCTTTTCTACCGTTGGCCGCAAAGCGCTTGAATTCTCCACTTGCAAATTCCACAAAAAGAGGGTTTCAAATCTGCTCTGTCTAAAGGAAGGTTCAACTCTGTGAGTTGAACACACGCAGCCCAAAGAAGTTACTGAGAATTCTTCTGTCCAGCGTTAGATGCAGAAATCCCGTTTCCAACGAAATCCTCAAGGAGGTCCAAATATCCACTTGCAGACTTTACAAACAGAGTATTTCCAAACTGCTCTATGAAAAGAAAGGTGCAACTTTGTGAGTGGAACAAACACATCGCCAAGTGGCTGCTGAGAATGATTCTCTCTAGTTTTTATACGAAGATGTTTCCTTTTCTACCGTTGGCTGCAAAGCGCTTGAAATCTACACTTGCAAATTCCACAAAAAGAGGGTTTCAAATCTGCTCTGTCTAAAGGAAGTTTCAACTCTGTGAGTTGAACACACGCAGGCCAAAGAAGTTACTGAGAATTCTTCTGTCTAGCGTTATATGCAGAAATCCCGTTTCCAACGAAATCCTCAAGGAGGTCCAAATATCCACTTGCAGACTTTACAAACAGAGTGTTTCCAAACTGCTCTATGAAAAGAAAGGTTAAACTCTGTGAGTGGAATGCACACATTACCAAGTGGTTGCTGAGAATGATTCTCTCCAGTTTTTATACGAAGATATTTCCTTTTCTACCGTTGGCCACAAAGCGCTTGAAATCTCCACTTGCAAATTCCACAAAAATAGGGTTTCAAATCTGCTCTGTCTAAAGGAAGGTTCAACTCTGTGAGTTGAACACACGCAGCCCGAAGAAGTTACTGAGAATTCTTCTGTCTAGAGTTATTCGCAGAAATCCCGTTTCCAACGAAATCGCCAGAGAGGTCCAAATATCCACTTGCAGACTTTACAAACAGAGTGTTTCCAAACTGCTCTATGAAAAGAAAGGTGAAACTCTGTGAGTGGAACAAACACATCACCAAGTGGTTGCTGAGAATGATTCTCTCTAGTTTTTATACGAAGATGTTTCCTTTTCTACCGTTTGCCGCAAAGCGCTTGAAATCTCCACTTGCAAATTCCACAAAAAGAGGGTTTCAAATCTGCTCTCTGTAATGGAAGGTTCAACTCTGTGAGTTGAACACACGCAGCCCAAAGAAGTTACTGAGAATTCCGTCTAGCGTTATATGCAGAAATCCTGTTTCCAACGAAATCCTCAAAGAGGTCGAAATATCCACTTGCAGACTTTACAAACAGAGTGTTTCCAAACTGCTCTATGAAAAGAAAGGTTAAACTCTGTGAGTGGAACGCACACATTACCAAGTGGTTGCTGAGAATGATTCTCTCTAGTTTTTATAAGAAGATGTTTCCTTTTCTACCGTTGGCCGCAAAGCGCTTGAAATCTCCACTTGCAAATTCCACAGAAAGGGGGTTTCAAATCTGCTCTGTCTAAAGGAAAGTTCAACTCTGTGAGTTGAACACACGCAGCCTAAAGAAGTTACTGAGAATTCTTCTGTCTAGAGTTATTCGCAGAAATACCGTTTCCAACGAAATCGCCAGAGAGGTCCAAATATCCACTTGCAGACTTTACAAACAGAGTGTTTCCAAACTGCTCTATGAAAAGAAAGGTTAAACTCTGTGAGTGGAACCCACGCATCACCAAGTGGTTGCTGAGAATGATTCTCTCTAGTTTTTATTCGAAGATATTTCCTTTTCTACCGTTGGCCGCTAAGTGCTTGAAATCTCCACTTGCAAATTCCACAAAAAGAGGGTTTCAAATCTGCTCTGTGTAATGGAAGGTTCAACTCTGTGAGTTGAACACACGCAGCCCAAAGAAGTTACTGAGAATTCTTCTGTCTAGAGTTATTCGCAGAAATACCGTTTCCAACGAAATCGCCAGAGAGGTCCAAATATCCACTTGCAGACTTTACAAACAGAGTGTTTCCAAACTGCTCTATGAAAAGAAAGGTTAAACTCTGTGAGTGGAACGCACACATTACCAAGTGGTTGCTGAGAATGATTCTCTCCAGTTTTTATACGGAGATGCTTCCTTTTCTACCGTTGGATGCAAAACGCTTGAAATCTCCACTTGCAAATTCCACAAAAAGAGGGTTTCAAATCTGCTCTGTCTAAAGGAAGGTTCAACTCTGTGAGTTGAACACACGCAGCCCGAAGCAGGTACTGAGAATTCTTCTGTCTAGCGTTTTATGCTGAAATCCCGTTTCCAACGAAATCCTCAAAGAGGTCGAAATATCCACTTGCAGACTTTACACACAGAGTGTTTCCAAACTGCTCTATGAAAAGAAAGGTTAAACTCTGTGAGTGGAACGCACACATCACCAAGTGGTTGCTGAGAATGATTCTCTCTAGTTTTTATACGAAGATGTTTCCTTTTCTACCGTTTGCCGCAAAGCGCTTGAAATCTCCACTTGCAAATTACACAAAAAGAGGGTTTCAAATCTGCTCTCTGTAATGGAAGGTTCAACTCTGTGAGTTGAACACACGCAGCCCAAAGAAGTTACTGAGAATTCTGTCTAGCGTTATATGCAGAAATCCTGTTTCCAACGAATTCCTCAAAGAGGTCAAAATATCCACTTGCAGACTTTACAAACAGAGTGTTTCCAAACTGCTCTATGAAAAGAAAGGTTAAACTCTGTGAGTGGAACGCACACATTACAAAGTGGTTGCTGAGAATGATTCTCTCTAGTTTTTATACGAAGATGTTTCCTTTTCTACCGTTGGCCGCAAAGCGCTTGAATTCTCCACTTGCAAATTCCACAAAAAGAGGGTTTCAAATCTGCTCTGTCTAAAGGAAGGTTCAACTCTGTGAGTTGAACACACGCAGCCCAAAGAAGTTACTGAGAATTCTTCTGTCCAGCGTTAGATGCAGAAATCCCGTTTCCAACGAAATCCTCAAGGAGGTCCAAATATCCACTTGCAGACTTTACAAACAGAGTGTTTCCAAACTGCTCTATGAAAAGAAAGGTTAAACTCTGTGAGTGGAACGCACACATTACCAAGTGGTTGCTGCGAATGATTCTCTCCAGTTTTTATACGAAGATGTTTCCTTTTCTACCGATGGCCTCAAAGCGCTTGAAATCTCCACTTGCAAACTCCACAAAAAGAGGGTTTCAAATCTGCTCTGTGTAAAGGAAGGTTCACCTCTGAGAGGTGAACACACGCAGCCCAAAGAAATGACTGAGAATTCTTCTGTCTGGAGTTATTCGCAGAAATCCCGTTTCCAGCGAAATCCGCAAAGAGGTCCAAATATCCACTTGCAAACTTTACAAACAGAGTGTTTCCAAACTGCTCTATGAAAAGAAAGTTTAAACTCTGTGAGTGGAACTCACAAATTACCAAGCGGTTGCTGAGAATGATTCTATCCAGTTTTTATAGGAAGATGTTTCCTTTTCTAACGTTGGCCGAAAAGTGTTTGAAATCTCCATTTGCAAATTCCACAAAAAGGGGGTTTCAAATCTGCTCTGTCTAAAGGAAGGTTCAACTCTGTGGGTTGAACACACGCAGCCCAAGGAAGTTTCTGAGAATTCTTCTGTCTAGAGTTATTCGTAAAAATCCCGTTTCCAACGAAATCCACAAAGAGGTCCAAATATCCACTTGCAGACTTTACAAACAGAGTATTTCCAAACTGCTCTATGAAAAGAAAGGTGCAACTCTGTGAGTGGAACAAACACATCGCCAAGTGGCTGATGAGAATGATTCTCTCTAGTTTTTATACGAAGATGTTTCCTTTTCTACCGTTGGCTGCAAAGCGCTTGAAATCTACACTTGCAAATTCCACAAAAAGAGGGTTTCAAATCTGCTCTGTCTAAAGGAAGGTTCAACTCTGTGAGTTGAACACACGCAGGCCAAAGAAGTTACTGAGAATTCTTCTGTCTAGGGTTATATGCAGAAATCCCGTTTCCAACGAAATCCTCAAGGAGGTCCAAATATCCACTTGCAGACTTTACAAACAGAGTGTTTCCAAACTGCTCTATGAAAAGAAAGGTTAAACTCTGTGAGTGGAACGCACACATTACCAAGTGGTTGCTGAGAATGATTCTCTCCAGTTTTTATACGAAGATATTTCCTTTTCTACCGTTGGCCACAAAGCGCTTGAAATCTCCACTTGCAAATTCCACAAAAAGAGGGTTTCAAATCTGCTCTGTCTAAAGGAAGGTTCAACTCTGTGAGTTGAACACACGCAGCCCGAAGAAGTTACTGAGAATTCTTCTGTCTAGAGTTATTCGCAGAAATCCCGTTTCCAACGAAATCGCCAGTGAGGTCGAAATATCCACTTGCAGACTTTACAAACAGAGTGTTTCCAAACTGCTCTATGAAAAGAAAGGTGAAACTCTGTGAGTGGAACAAACACATCACCAAGTGGTTGCTGAGAATGATTCTCTCTAGTTTTTATACGAAGATGTTTCCTTTTCTACCGTTGGCTGCAAAACGCTTGAAATCTCCACTTGCAAATTCCACAAAAAGAGGGTTTCAAATCTGCTCTGTCTTAAGGAAGGTTCAGCTCTGTGAGTTGAACACACGCAGCCCGAAGAAGTTACTGAGAATTCTTCTGTCTAGCGTTTTATGCTGAAATCCCGTTTCCAACGAAATCGTCAAAGAGGTCCAAATATCCACTTGCAGACTTTACAAACAGAGTGTTTCCAAACTGCTCTATGAAAAGAAAGGTAAAACTCTGTGAGTGCAACGCACCCATCACCAAGTGGTTGCTGAGAATGATTCTCTCTAGTTTTTATACGAAGATGTTTCCTTTTCTACCGTTTGCCGCAAAGGGCTTGAAATCTCCACTTGCAAATTCCACAAAAAGAGGGTTTCAAATCTGCTCTCTGTAATGGAAGGTTCAACTCTGTGAGTTGAACACACGCAGCCCAAAGAAGTTACTGAGAATTCTGTCTAGCGTTATATGCAGAAATCCTGTTTCCAACGAAATCCTCAAAGAGGTCGAAATATCCACTTGCAGACTTTACAAACAGAGTGTTTCCAAACTGCTCTATGAAAAGAAAGGTTAAACTCTCTGAGTGGAACGCACACATTCCCAAGTGGTTGCTGAGAATGATTCTCTCTAGTTTTTATACGAAGATGTTTCCTTTTCTACCGTTGGCCGCAAAGCGCTTGAATTCTCCACTTGCAAATTCCACAAAAAGAGGGTTTCAAATCTGCTCTGTCTAAAGGAAGGTTCAACTCTGTGAGTTGAACACACGCAGCCCAAAGAAGTTACTGAGAATTCTTCTGTCCAGCGTTAGATGCAGAAATCCCGTTTCCAACGAAATCCTCAAGGAGGTCCAAATATCCACTTGCAGACTTTACAAACAGAGTGTTTCCAAACTGCTCTATGAAAAGAAAGGTTAAACTCTGTGAGTGGAACGCACACATTACCAAGTGGTTGCTGAGAATGATTCTCTCCAGTTTTTATACGAAGATGTTTCCTTTTCTACCGATGGCCGCAAAGCGCTTGAAATCTCCAATTGCAAATTCCACAAAAAGAGGGTTTCAAATCCGCTCTGTGTAAAGCAAGGTTCACCTCTGAGAGGTGAACACACGCAGCCCAAAGAAGTTACTGAGAATTCTTCTGTCTAGAGTTATTCGCAGAAATCCCGTTTCCAACGAAATCCTCAAAGAGGTCCAAATATCCACTTGCAGACTTTACAAACAGTGTTTCCAAACTGCTCTATGAAAAGAAAGGTTAAACTCTGTGAGTGGAACGCACACATTACCAAGTGGTTGCTGAGAATGATTCTCTCTAGTTTTTATACGAAGATGTTTCCTTTTCTACCGTTGGCCGCAAAGCGCTTGAATTCTCCACTTGCAAATTCCACAAAAAGAGGGTTTCAAATCTGCTCTGTCTAAAGGAAGGTTCAACTCTGTGAGTTGAACACACGCAGCACAAAGAAGTTACTGAGAATTCTTCTGTCTAGCGTTATATGCAGAAATCCCGTTTCCAACGAAATCCTCAAAGAGGTCCAAATATCCACTTGCAGACTTTACAAACAGAGTGTTTCCAGACTGCTCTATGAAAAGAAAGGTTAAACTCTGTGAGTGGAACGCACACATCACCAATTGGTTGCTGAGAATGATTCTCTCCAGTTTTTATTCGAAGATGTTTCCTTTTCTACCGTTGGCTGCAAAGTGCTTGAAATCTCCACTTGCAAATTCCACAAAAGGAGGGTTTCAAATCTGCTCTGTATAAAGGAAGGCTCAACTCTGTGAGTTGAACACACGCAGCCCAAAGAAGTTACTGAGAATTCTTCTGTCTAGCGTTATATGCAGAAATCCCGTTTCCAACGAAATGCTCTAGGAGGTCCAAATATCCACTTGCAGACTTTACAAACAGAGTGTTTCCAAACTGCTCTATGAAAAGAAAGGTTAAACTCTGTGAGTGGAACGCACACATCACCAAGTGGTTGCTGAGAATGATTCTCTCTAGTTTTTATACGAAGATGTTTCCTTTTCTACCGTTTGCCGCAAAGCGCTTGAAATCTCCACTTGCAAATTCCACAAAAAGAGGGTTTCAAATCTGCTCTCTGTAATGGAAGGTTCAACTCTGTGAGTTGAACACACGCAGCCCAAAGAAGTTACTGAGAATTCTGTCTAGCATTATATGCAGAAATCCTGTTTCCAACGAAATCCTCAAAGAGGACGAAATATCCACTTGCAGACTTTACAAACAGAGTGTTTCCAAACTGCTCTATGAAAAGAAAGGTTAAACTCTGTGAATGGAACGCACACATTACCAAGTGGTTGCTGAGAATGATTCTCTCTAGTTTTTATACGAAGATGTTTCCTTTTCTACCGTTGGCCGCAAAGCGCTTGAATTCTCCACTTGCAAATTCCACAAAAAGAGGGTTTCAAATCTGCTCTGTCTAAAGGAAGGTTCAACTCTGTGAGTTGAACACACGCAGCCCAAAGAAGTTACTGATAATTCTTCTGTCCAGCGTTAGATGCAGAAATCCCGTTTCCAACGAAATCCTCAAGGAGGTCCAAATATCCACTTGCAGACTTTACAAACAGAGTGTTTCCAAACTGCTCTATGAAAAGAAAGGTTAAACTCTGTGAGTGGAACGCACACATTACCAAGTGGTTGCTGAGAATGATTCTCTCCAGTTTTTATACGAAGATGTTTCCTTTTCTACCGATGTCCGCAAAGCGCTTGAAATCTCCACTTGCAAATTCCACAAAAAGAGGGTTTCAAATCTGCTCTGTGTAAAGGAAGGTTCACCTCTGAGAGGTGAACACACGCAGCCCAAAGAAGTTACTGAGAATTCTTCTGTCTAGAGTTATTCGCAGAAATCCCGTTTCCAACGAAATCCTCAAAGAGGTCCAAATATCCACTTGCAAACTTTACAAACAGAGTGTTTCCAAACTGCTCTATGAAAAGTAAGTTTAAACTCTGTGAGTGGAACGCACACATTACCAAGCGGTTGCTGAGAATGATTCTCTCCAGTTTTTATACGAAGATGTTTCCTTTTCTACCGTTGGCCACAAAGCGCTTGAAATCTCCACTTGCAAATTCCACAAAAAGAGGGTTTCAAATCTGCTCTGTGTAATGGAAGGTTCAACTCTGTGAGTTGAACACACGCAGCCCAAAGAAATTACTGAGAATTCTTCTGTCTAGAGTTATTCGCAGAAATACCGTTTCCAACGAAATCGCCAGAGAGGTCCAAATATCCACTTGCAGACTTTACAAACAGAGTGTTTCCGAACTGCTCTATGAAAAGAAAGGTGCAACTCTGTGAGTGGAACAAACACATCGCCAAGTGGCTGCAGAGAATGATTCTCTCTAATTTTTATACGAAGATGTTTCCTTTTCTACCGTTGGCTGCAAAGCGCTTGAAATCTCCACTTGCAAATTCCACAAAAAGAGGGTTTCAAATCTGCTCTGTCTAAAGGAAGGTTCAACTCTGTGAGTTGAACACACGCAGGCCAAATAAGATACTGAGAATTCTTCTGTCTAGCGTTATATGCAGAAATCCCGTTTCCAACGAAATCCTCAAGGAGGTCCAAATATCCACTTGCAGACTTTACAAACAGAGTGTTTCCAAACTGCTCTATGAAAAGAAAGGTTAAACTCTGTGAGTGGAATGCACACATTACCAAGTGGTTGCTGAGAATGATTCTCTCCAGTTTTTATACGAAGATGTTTCCTTTTCTACCGTTGTCCGCAAAGCGCTTGATATCTCGAGTTGCATATTCCACAAAAAGAGGGTTTCAAATCTGCTCTGTCTAAAGGAAGGTTCAACTCTGTGAGTTGAACACACGCAGCCGAAAGAAGTTACTGAGAATTCTTCTGTCTAGAGTTATTCGCAGAAATCCCGTTTCCAACGAAATCGCCAGAGAGGTCCAAATATCCACTTGCAGACTTTACAAACAGTGTTTACAAACTGCTCTATGAAAAGAAAGGTGAAACTCTGTGAGTAGAACAAACACATCACCAAGTGGTTGCTGAGAATGATTCTCTCTAGTTTTTATACGAAGATGTTTCCTGTTCTACCGTTGGCTGCAAAACGCTTGAAATCTCCACTTGCAAATTCCACGAAAAGAGGGTTTCAAATCTGCTCTGTCTAAAGGAAGGTTCAACTCTGTGAGTTGAACACACGCAGCCCGAAGCAGTTACTGAGAATTCTTCTGTCTAGCGTTTTATGCTGAAATCCCGTTTCCAACGAAATCCTCAAAGAGGTCCAAATATCCACTTGCAGACTTTACAAACAGAGTGTTTCCAAACTGCTCTATGAAAAGAAAGGTAAAACTCTGTGAGTGGAACGCACCCATCACCAAGTGGTTGCTGAGAATGATTCTCTCTAGTTTTTATACGAAGATGTTTCCTTTTCTACCGTTTGCCGCAAAGCGCTTGAAATCTCCACTTGCAAATTCCACAAAAAGAGGGTTTCAAATCTGCTCTCTGTAATGGAAGGTTCAACTCTGTGAGTTGAACACACGCAGCCCAAAGAAGTTACTGAGAATTCTGTCTAGCGTTATATGCAGAAATCCTGTTTCCAACGAAATCCTCAAAGAGGTCGAAATATCCACTTGCAGACTTTACAAACAGAGTGTTTCCAAACTGCTCTATGAAAAGAAAGGTTAAACTCTCTGAGTGGAAAGCACACATTCCCAAGTGGTTGCTGAGAATGATTCTCTCTAGTTTTTATACGAAGATGTTTCCTTTTCTACCGTTGGCCGCAAAGCGCTTGAATTCTCCACTTGCAAATTCCACAAAAAGAGGGTTTCAAATCTGCTCTGTCTAAAGGAAGGTTCAACTCTGTGAGTTGAACACACGCAGCCCAAAGAAGTTACTGAGAATTCTTCTGTCCAGCGTTAGATGCAGAAATCCCGTTTCCAACGAAATCCTCAAGGAGGTCCAAATATCCACTTGCAGACTTTACAAACAGAGTGTTTCCAAACTGCTCTATGAAAAGAAAGGTTAAACTCTGTGAGTGGAACGCACACATTACCAAGTGGTTGCTGAGAATGATTCTCTCCAGTTTTTATACGAAGATGTTTCCTTTTCTACCGATGGCCGCAAAGCGCTTGAAATCTCCAATTGCAAATTCCACAAAAAGAGGGTTTCAAATCCGCTCTGTGTAAAGCAAGGTTCACCTCTGAGAGGTGAACACACGCAGCCCAAAGAAGTTACTGAGAATTCTTCTGTCTAGAGTTATTCGCAGAAATCCCGTTTCCAACGAAATCCTCAAAGAGGTCCAAATATCCACTTGCAGACTTTACAAACAGTGTTTCCAAACTGCTCTATGAAAAGAAAGGTTAAACTCTGTGAGTGGAACGCACACATTACCAAGTGGTTGCTGAGAATGATTCTCTCTAGTTTTTATACGAAGATGTTTCCTTTTCTACCGTTGGCCGCAAAGCGCTTGAATTCTCCACTTGCAAATTCCACAAAAAGAGGGTTTCTAATCTGCTCTGTCTAAAGGAAGGTTCAACTCTGTGAGTTGAACACACGCAGCACAAAGAAGTTACTGAGAATTCTTCTGTCTAGCGTTATATGCAGAAATCCCGTTTCCAACGAAATCCTCAAAGAGGTCCAAATATCCACTTGCAGACTTTACAAACAGAGTGTTTCCAGACTGCTCTATGAAAAGAAAGGTTAAACTCTGTGAGTGGAACGCACACATCACCAATTGGTTGCTGAGAATGATTCTCTACAGTTTTTATTCGAAGATGTTTCCTTTTCTACCGTTGGCTGCAAAGTGCTTGAAATCTCCACTTGCAAATTCCACAAAAGGAGGGTTTCAAATCTGCTCTGTATAAAGGAAGGTTCAACTCTGTGAGTTGAACACACGCAGCCCAAAGAAGTTTCTGAGAATTCTTCTGTCTAGAGTTATTCGCAGAAATCCCGTTTCCAACGAAATCGTCAGAGAGGTCCAAATATCCACTTGCAGACTTTACAAACAGAGTGTTTCCAAACTGCTCTATGAAAAGAAATGTTAAACTCTGTGAGTGGAACGCACACATCACCAAGTGGTTGCTGAGAATGATTCTCTCCAGTTTTTATACGAAGATGTTTCCTTTTCTACCGATGGCTGCTAAGCGCTTGAAATCTCCACTTGCAAATTCCACAAAAAGAGGGTTTCAAATCTGCTCTGTCTAAAGGAAGGTTCAACTCTGTGAGTTGAACACACGCAGCCCAAAGAAGTTACTGAGAATTCTTCTGTCTAGCGTTATATGCAGAAATCCCGTTTCCAACGAAATGCTCTAGGAGGTCCAAATATCCACTTGCAGACTTTACAAACAGAGTGTTTCCAAACTGCTCTATGAAAAGAAAGGTTAAACTCTGTGAGTGGAACGCACACGTCACCAAGTGGTTGCTGAGAATGATTCTCTCTAGTTTTTATACGAAGATGTTTCCTTTTCTACCGTTTGCCGCAAAGCGCTTGAAATCTCCACTTGCAAATTCCACAAAAAGAGGGTTTCAAATCTGCTCTCTGTAATGGAAGGTTCAACTCTGTGAGTTGAACACACGCAGCCCAAAGAAGTTACTGAGAATTCTGTCTAGCGTTATATGCAGAAACCCTGTTTCCAACGAAATCCTCAAAGAGGTCGAAATATCCACTTGCAGACTTTACAAACAGAGTGTTTCCAAACTGCTCTATGAAAAGAAAGGTTAAACTCTGTGAATGAAACGCACACATTACCAAGTGGTTGCTGAGAATGATTCTCTCTAGTTTTTATACGAAGATGTTTCCTTTTCTACCGTTGGCCGCAAAGCGCTTGAATTCTCCACTTGCAAATTCCACAAAAAGAGGGTTTCAAATCTGCTCTGTCTAAAGGAAGGTTCAACTCTGTGAGTTGAACACACGCAGCCCAAAGAAGTTACTGAGAATTCTTCTGTCCAGCGTTAGATGCAGAAATCCCGTTTCCAACGAAATCCTCAAGGAGGTCCAAATATCCACTTGCAGACTTTACAAACAGAGTGTTTCCAAACTGCTCTATGAAAAGAAAGGTTAAACTCTGTGAGTGGAACGCACACATTACCAAGTGGTTGCTGAGAATGATTCTCTCCAGTTTTTATACGAAGATGTTTCCTTTTCTACCGATGTCCGCAAAGCGCTTGAAATCTCCACTTGCAAATTCCACAAAAAGAGGGTTTCAAATCTGCTCTGTGTAAAGGAAGGTTCACCTCTGAGAGGTGAACACACGCAGCCCAAAGAAGTTACTGAGAATTCTTCTGTCAAGAGTTATTCGCAGAAATCCCGTTTCCAACGAAATCCTCAAAGAGGTCCAAATATCCACTTGCAAACTTTACACACAGAGTGTTTCCAAACTGCTCTATGAAAAGAAAGTTTAAACTCTGTGAGTGGAACGCACACATTACCAAGCGGTTGCTGAGAATGATTCTCTCCAGTTTTTATACGAAGATGTTTCCTTTTCTACCGTTTGCCGCAAAGCGCTTGAAATCTCCACTTGCAAATTCCACAAAAAGAGGGTTTCAAATCTGCTCTGTGTAATGGAAGGTTCAACTCTGTGAGTTGAACACACGCAGCCCAAAGAAATTACTGAGAATTCTTCTGTCTAGAGTTATTCGCAGAAATACCGTTTCCAACGAAATCGCCAGAGAGGTCCAAATATCCACTTGCAGACTTTACAAACAGAGTGTTTCCAAACTGCTCTATGAAAAGAAAGGTTAAACTCTGTGAGTGGAACGCACACATGACCAAGTGGTTGCTGAGAATGATTCACTCCAGTTTTTATACGGAGATGCTTCCTTTTCTACCGTTGGATGCAAAACGCTTGAAATCTCCACTTGCAAATTCCACAAAAAGAGGGTTTCAAATCTGCTCTGTCTAAAGGAAGGTTCAACTCCGTGAGTTGAACACACGCAGGCCAAAGAAGTTACTGAGAATTCTTCTGTCTAGCGTTATATGCAGAAATCCCGTTTCCAACGAAATCCTCAAGGAGGTCCAAATGTCCACTTGCAGACTTTACAAACAGAGTGTTTCCAAACTGCTCAATGAAAAGAAAGGTTAAACTCTGTGAGTGGAACTCACAAATTACCAAGCGGTTGCTGAGAATGATTCTCTCCAGTTTTTACAGGAAGATGTTTCCTTTTCTAACGTTGGCCGCAAAGTGCTTGAAATCTCCACTTGCAAATTCCACAAAAAGAGGGTTTCAAATCTGCTCTGTCTAAAGGAAGGTTCAACTCTGTGAGTTGAACACACGCAGCCCAAAGAAGTTTCTGAGAATTCTTCTGTCTAGAGTTATTCGTAAAAATACCGTTTCCAACGAAATCAAAAAAGAGGTCCAAATATCCACTTGCAGACTTTACAAACAGAGTGTTTCCGAACTGCTCTATGAAAAGAAAGGTGCAACTCTGTGAGTGGAACAAACACATCGCCAAGTGGCTGCAGAGAATGATTCTCTCTAATTTTTATACGAAGATGTTTCCTTTTCTACCGTTGGCTGCAAAGCGCTTGAAATCTCCACTTGCAAATTCCACAAAAAGAGGGTTTCAAATCTGCTCTGTCTAAAGGAAGGTTCAACTCTGTGAGTTGAACACACGCAGGCCAAAGAAGTTACTGAGAATTCTTCTGTCTAGCGTTATATGCAGAAATCCCGTTTCCAACGAAATCCTCAAGGAGGTCCAAATATCCACTTGCAGACTTTACAAACAGAGTGTTTCCAAACTGCTCTATGAAAAGAAAGGTTAAACTCTGTGAGTGGAATGCACACATTACCAAGTGGTTGCTGAGAATGATTCTCTCCAGTTTTTATACGAAGATGTTACCTTTTCTACCGTTGTCCGCAAAGCGCTTGATATCTCGACTTGCAAATTCCACAAAAAGAGGGTTTCAAATATGCTCTGTCTAAAGGAAGGTTCAACTCTGTGAGTTGAACACACGCAGCCCGAAGCAGTTACTGAGAATTCTTCTGTCTAGCGTTTTATGCTGAAATCCCGTTTCCAACGAAATCCTCAAAGAGGTCGAAATATCCACTTGCAGACTTTACAAACAGAGTGTTTCCAAACTGCTCTATGAAAAGAAAGGGTAAACTCTGTGAGTGGAACGCACACATCACCAACTGGTTGCTGAGAATGATTCTCTCTAGTTTTTATACGAAGATGTTTCCTTTTCTACCGTTGGCCGCAAAGCGCTTGACATCTCCACTTGCAAATTCCACAAAAAGAGGGTTTCAAATCTGCTCTCTGTAATGGAAGGTTCAACTCTGTGAGTTGAACACACGCAGCCCAAAGAAGTTACTGAGAATTCTGTCTAACGTTATATGCAGAAATCCTGTTTCCAACGAAATCCTCAAATAGGTCGAAATATCCACTTGCAGACTTTACAAACAGAGTGTTTCCAAACTGCTCTATGAAAAGAAAGGTTAAACTCTGTGAGTGGAACGCACACATTACCAAGTGGTTGCTGAGAATGATTCTCTCTAGTTTTTATACGAAGATGTTTCCTTTTCTACCGTTGGCGGCAAAGCGCTTGAATTCTCCACTTGCAAATTCCACAAAAAGAGGTTTTCAAAACTGCTCTGTCTAAAGGAAGGTTCAACTCTGTGAGTTGAACACACGCAGCCCAAAGAAGTTACTGAGAATTCTTCTGTCTAGAGTTATTCGCAGAAATACCGTTTCCAACGAAATCGCCAGAGAGGTCCAAATATCCACTTGCAGACTTTACAAACAGAGTGTTTCCAAACTGCTCTATGAAAAGAAAGGTTAAACTCTGTGAGTGGAACGCACACATTACCAAGTGGTTGCTGAGAATGATTCTCTCCAGTTTTTATACGGAGATGCTTCCTTTTCTACCGTTGGATGCAAAACGCTTGAAATCTCCACTTGCAAATTCCACAAAAAGAGGGTTTCAAATCTGCTCTGTCTAAAGGAAGGTTCAACTCTGTGAGTTGAACACACGCAGGCCAAAGAAGTTACTGAGAATTCTTCTGTCTAGCGTTATATGCAGAAATCCCGTTTCCAACGAAATCCTCAAGGAGGTCCAAATGTCCACTTGCAGACTTTACAAACAGAGTGTTTCCAAACTACTCAATGAAAAGAAAGGTTAAACTCTGTGAGTGGAACTCACAAATTACCAAGCGGTTGCTGAGAATGATTCTCTCCAGTTTTTACAGGAAGATGTTTCCTTTTCTAACGTTGGCCGCAAAGTGCTTGAAATCTCCACTTGCAAATTCCACAAAAAGAGGGTTTCAAATCTGCTCTGTCTAAAGGAAGGTTCAACTCTGTGAGTTGAACACACGCAGCCCAAAGAAGTTTCTGAGAATTCTTCTGTCTAGAGTTATTCGTAAAAATACCGTTTCCAACGAAATCAAAAAAGAGGTCCAAATATCCACTTGCAGACTTTACAAACAGAGTGTTTCCGAACTGCTCTATGAAAAGAAAGGTGCAACTCTGTGAGTGGAACAAACACATCGCCAAGTGGCTGCAGAGAATGATTCTCTCTAATTTTTATACGAAGATGTTTCCTTTTCTACCGTTGGCTGCAAAGCGCTTGAAATCTCCACTTGCAAATTCCACAAAAAGAGGGTTTCAAATCTGCTCTGTCTAAAGGAAGGTTCAACTCTGTGAGTTGAACACACGCAGGCCAAAGAAGTTACTGAGAATTCTTCTGTCTAGCGTTATATGCAGAAATCCCGTTTCCAACGAAATCCTCAAGGAGGTCCAAATATCCACTTGCAGACTTTACAAACAGAGTGTTTCCAAACTGCTCTATGAAAAGAAAGGTTAAACTCTGTGAGTGGAATGCACACATTACCAAGTGGTTGCTGAGAATGATTCTCTCCAGTTTTTATACGAAGATGTTTCCTTTTCTACCGTTGTCCGCAAAGCGCTTGATATCTCGACTTGCAAATTCCACAAAAAGAGGGTTTCAAATCGGCTCTGTCTAAAGGAAGGTTCAACTCTGTGAGTTGAACACACGCAGCTGAAAGAAGTTACTGAGAATTCTTCTGTCTAGAGTTATTCGCAGAAATCCCGTTTCCAACGAAATCGCCAGAGAGGTCCAAATATCCACTTGCAGACTTTACAAACAGTGTTTCCAAACTGCTCTATGAAAAGAAAGGTGAAACTCTGTGAGTGGAACAAACACATCACCAAGTGGTTGCTGAGAATGATTCTCTCTAGTTTTTATACGAAGATGTTTCCTGTTCTACCGTTGGCTGCAAAACGCTTGAAATCTCCACTTGCAAATTCCACAAAAAGAGGGTTTCAAATATGCTCTGTCTAAAGGAAGGTTCAACTCTGTGAGTTGAACACACGCAGCCCGAAGCAGTTACTGAGAATTCTTCTGTCTAGCGTTTTATGCTGAAATCCCGTTTCCAACGAAATCCTCAAAGAGGTCGAATTATCCACTTGCAGACTTTACACACAGAGTGTTTCCAAACTGCTCTATGAAAAGAAAGGTTAAACTCTGTGAGTGGAACGCACACATCACCAAGTGGTTGCTGAGAATGATTCTCTCTAGTTTTTATACGAAGATGTTTCCTTTTCTACCGTTGGCCGCAAGGCGCTTGAAATCTCCACTTGCAAATTCCACAAAAAGAGGGTTTCAAATCTGCTCTGTGTAAAGGAAGGTTCACCTCTGAGAGGTGAACACACGCAGCCCAAAGAAGTTACTGAGAATTCTTCTGTCTAGAGTTATTCGCAGAAATCCCGTTTCCAACGAAATCCTCAAAGAGGTCCAAATATCCACTTGCAAACTTTACAAACAGAGTGTTTCCAAAATGCTCTATGAAAAGAAAGTTTAAACTCTGTGAGTGGAACTCACAAATTACCAAGCGGTTGCTGAGAATGATTCTCTCCAGTTTTTATAGGAAGATGTTTCCTTTTCTAACGTTGGCCGCAAAGTGCTTGAAATCTCCACTTGCAAATTCCACAAAAAGAGGGTTACAAATCTGCTCTGTCTAAAGGAAGGTTCAACTCCGTGAGTTGAACACACGCAGCCCAAAGAAGTTTCTGAGAATTCTTCTGTCTAGAGCTATTCGTAAAAATCCCATTTCCAACGAAATCCACAAAGAGGTCCAAATATCCACTTGCAGACTTTACAAACAGAGTGTTTCCAAACTGCTCTATGAAAAGAAAGGTGCAACTCTGTGAGTGGAACAAACACATCGCCAAGTGGCTGCTGAGAATGATTCTCTCTAGTTTTTATATGAAGATGTTTCCTTTTCTACCGTTGGCTGCAAAGCGCTTGAAATCTCCACTTGCAAATTCCACAAAAAGAGGGTTTCAAATCTGCTCTGTCTACAGGAAGGTTCAACTCTGTGAGTTGAACACACGCAGGCCAAAGAAGTTACTGAGAATTCTTCTGTCTAGCGTTATATGCAGAAATCCCGTTTGCAACGAAATCCTCAAGGAGGTCCAAATATCCACTTGCAGACTTTACAAACAGAGTGTTTCCAAACTGCTCTATGAAAAGAAAGTTTAAACTCTGTGAGTGGAACGCACACATAACCAAGTGGTTGCTGAGAATGATTCTCTCCAGTTTTTATACGAAGATGTTTCCTTTTCTACCGTTGTCCGCAAAGCGCTTGAAATCTCCACTTGCAAATTCCACAAAAAGAGGGTTTCAAATCTGCTCTGTCTAAAGGAAGGTTCAACCCTGTGAGTTGAACACACGCAGCCCAAAGAAGTTACTGAGAATTCTTCTGTCTAGAGTTATTCGCAGAAATCCCGTTTCCAACGAAATCGCCAGAGAGGTCCAAATATCCACTTGCAGACTTTACAAACAGTGTTTCCAAACTGCTCTATGAAAAGAAAGGTGAAACTCTGTGAGTGGAACAAACACATCACCAAGTGGTTGCTGAGAATGATTCTCTCTAGTTTTTATACGAAGATGTTTCCTGTTCTACCGTTGGCTGCAAAACGCTTGAAATCTCCACTTGCAAATTCCACAAAAAGAGGGTTTCAAATATGCTCTGTCTAAAGGAAGGTTCAACTCTGTGAGTTGAACACACGCAGCCCGAAGCAGTTACTGAGAATTCTTCTGTCTAGCGTTTTATGCTGAAATCCCGTTTCCAACGAAATCCTCAAAGAGGTCGAAATATCCACTTGCAGACTTTACACACAGAGTGTTTCCAAACTGCTCTATGAAAAGAAAGGTTAAACTCTGTGAGTGGAACGCACACATCACCAAGTGGTTGCTGAGAATGATTCTCTCTAGTTTTTATACGAAGATGTTTCCTTTTCTACCGTTGGCCGCAAGGCGCTTGAAATCTCCACTTGCAAATTCCACAAAAAGAGGGTTTCAAATCTGCTCTGTGTAAAGGAAGGTTCACCTCTGAGAGGTGAACACACGCAGCCCAAAGAAGTTACTGAGAATTCTTCTGTCTAGAGTTATTCGCAGAAATCCCGTTTCCAACGAAATCCTCAAAGAGGTCCAAATATCCACTTGCAAACTTTACAAACAGAGTGTTTCCAAAATGCTCTATGAAAAGAAAGTTTAAACTCTGTGAGTGGAACTCACAAATTACCAAGCGGTTGCTGAGAATGATTCTCTCCAGTTTTTATAGGAAGATGTTTCCTTTTCTAACGTTGGCCGCAAAGTGCTTGAAATCTCCACTTGCAAATTCCACAAAAAGAGGGTTACAAATCTGCTCTGTCTAAAGGAAGGTTCAACTCCGTGAGTTGAACACACGCAGCCCAAAGAAGTTTCTGAGAATTCTTCTGTCTAGAGCTATTCGTAAAAATCCCATTTCCAACGAAATCCACAAAGAGGTCCAAATATCCACTTGCAGACTTTACAAACAGAGTGTTTCCAAACTGCTCTATGAAAAGAAAGGTGCAACTCTGTGAGTGGAACAAACACATCGCCAAGTGGCTGCTGAGAATGATTCTCTCTAGTTTTTATATGAAGATGTTTCCTTTTCTACCGTTGGCTGCAAAGCGCTTGAAATCTCCACTTGCAAATTCCACAAAAAGAGGGTTTCAAATCTGCTCTGTCTAAAGGAAGGTTCAACTCTGTGAGTTGAACACACGCAGGCCAAAGAAGTTACTGAGAATTCTTCTGTCTAGCGTTATATGCAGAAATCCCGTTTGCAACGAAATCCTCAAGGAGGTCCAAATATCCACTTGCAGACTTTACAAACAGAGTGTTTCCAAACTGCTCTATGAAAAGAAAGTTTAAACTCTGTGAGTGGAACGCACACATAACCAAGTGGTTGCTGAGAATGATTCTCTCCAGTTTTTATACGAAGATGTTTCCTTTTCTACCGTTGTCCGCAAAGCGCTTGAAATCTCCACTTGCAAATTCCACAAAAAGAGGGTTTCAAATCTGCTCTGTCTAAAGGAAGGTTCAACCCTGTGAGTTGAACACACGCAGCCCAAAGAAGTTACTGAGAATTCTTCTGTCTAGAGTTATTCGCAGAAATCCCGTTTCCAACGAAATCGCCAGAGAGGTCCAAATATCCACTTGCAGACTTTACAAACAGTGTTTCCAAACTGCTCTATGAAAAGAAAGGTGAAACTCTGTGAGTGGAACAAACACATCACCAAGTGGTTGCTGAGAATGATTCTCTCTAGTTTTTATACGAAGATGTTTCCTTTTCTCCCGTTGGCTGCAAAACGCTTGAAATCTCCACTTGCAAATTCCACAAAAAGAGGGTTTCAAATCTGCTCTGTCTAAAGGAAGGTTCAACTCTGTGAGTTGAACACACGCAGCCCGAAGAAGTTACTGAGAATTCTTCTGTCTAGCGTTTTATGCTGAAATCCCGTTTCCAACGAAATCCTCAAAGAGGTCGAAATATCCACTTGCAGACTTTACACACAGAGTGTTTCCAAACTGCTCTATGAAAAGAAAGGTTAAACTCTGTGAGTGGAACGCACACATCACCAAGTGGTTGCTGAGAATGATTCTCTCTAGTTTTTATACGAAGATGTTTCCTTTTCTACCGTTTGCCGCAAAGCGCTTGAAATCTCCACTTGCAAATTCCACAAAAAGAGGGTTTCAAATCTGCTCTCTGTAATGGAAGGTTCAACTCTGTGAGTTGAACACACGCAGCCCAAAGAAGTTACTGAGAATTCTGTCTAGCGTTATGTGCAGAAATCCTGTTTCCAACGAAATCCTCAAAGAGGTCGAAATATCCACTTGCAGACTTTACAAACAGAGTGTTTCCAAACTGCTCTATGAAAAGAAAGGTTAAACTCTGTGAGTGGAACGCACACATTACCAAGTGGTTGCTGAGAATGATTCTCTCTAGTTTTTATACGAAGATGTTTCCTTTTCTACCGTTGGCCGCAAAGCGCTTGAATTCTCCACTTGCAAATTCCACAAAAAGAGGTTTTCAAATCTGCTCTGTCTAAAGGAAGGTTCAACTCTGTGAGTTGAACACACGCAGCCCAAAGAAGTTACTGAGAATTCTTCTGTCCAGCGTTATAGGCAGAAATCCCGTTTCCAACGAAATCCTCAAGGAGGTCCAAATATCCACTTGCAAACTTTACAAACAGAGTGTTTCCAAACTGCTCTATGAAAAGAAAGTTTAAACTCTGTGAGTGGAACTCACAAATTACCAAGCGGTTGCTGAGAATGATTCTCTCCAGTTTTTATAGGAAGATGTTTCCTTTTCTAACGTTGGCCGCAAAGTGCTTGAAATCTCCACTTGCAAATTCCACAAAAAGAGGGTTTCAAATCTGCTCTGTCTAAAGGAAGGTTCAACTCTGTGAGTTGAGCACACGCAGCCCAAAGAAGTTTCTGAGAATTCTTCTGTCTAGAGTTATTCGTAAAAATCCCGTTTCCAACGAAATCCACAAAGAGGTCCAAATATCCACTTGCAGACTTTACAAACAGAGTGTTTCCAAACTGCTCTATGAAAAGAAAGGTGCAACTCTGTGAGTGGAACAAACACATCGCCAAGTGGCTGCTGAGAATGATTCTCTCTAGTTTTTATACGAAGATGTTTCCTTTTCTACCGTTGGCTGCAAATCGCTTGAAATCTCCACTTGCAAATTCCACAAAAAGAGGGTTTCAAATCTGCTCTGTCTAAAGGAAGGTTCAACTCTGTGAGTTGAACACACGCAGGCCAAAGAAGTTACTGAGAATTCTTCTGTCTAGCGTTATATGCAGAAATCCCGTTTCCAACGAAATGCTCTAGGAGGTCCAAATATCCACTTGCAGACTTTACAAACAGAGTGTTTCCAAACTGCTCTATGAAAAGAAAGGTTAAACTCTGTGAGTGGAACGCACACATCACCAAGTGGTTGCTGAGAATGATTCTCTCTAGTTTTTATACGAAGATGTTTCCTTTTCTACCGTTTGCCGCAAAGCGCTTGAAATCTCCACTTGCAAATTCCACAAAAAGAGGGTTTCAAATCTGCTCTCTGTAATGGAAGGTTCAACTCTGTGAGTTGAACACACGCAGCCCAAAGAAGTTACTGAGAATTCTGTCTAGCGTTATATGCAGAAATCCTGTTTCCAACGAAATCCTCAAAGAGGTCGAAATATCCACTTGCAGACTTTACAAACAGAGTGTTTCCAAACTGCTCTATGAAAAGAAAGGTTAAACTCTGTGAGTGGAACGCACACATTACCAAGTGGTTGCTGAGAATGATTCTCTCTAGTTTTTATACGAAGATGTTTCCTTTTCTACCGTTGGCCGCAAAGCGCTTGAATTCTCCACTTGCAAATTCCACAAAAAGAGGGTTTCAAATCTGCTCTGTCTAAAGGAAGGTTCAACTCTGTGAGTTGAACACACGCAGCCCAAAGAAGTTACTGAGAATTCTTCTGTCCAGCGTTAGATGCAGAAAACCCGTTTCCAACGAAATCCTCAAGGAGGTCCAAATATCCACTTGCAGACTTTACAAACAGAGTGTTTCCAAACTGCTCTATGAAAAGAAAGGTTAAACTCTGTGAGTGGAACGCACACATTACCAAGTGGTTGCTGAGAATGATTCTCTCCAGTTTTTATACGAAGATGTTTCCTTTTCTACCGATGTCCGCAAAGCGCTTGAAATCTCCACTTGCAAATTCCACAAAAAGAGGGTTTCAAATCTGCTCTGTGTAAAGGAAGGTTCACCTCTGAGAGGTGAACACACGCAGCCCAAAGAAGTTACTGAGAATTCTTCTGTCTAGAGTTATTCGCAGAAATCCCGTTTCCAACGAAATCCTCAAAGAGGTCCAAATATCCACTTGCAAACTTTACAAACAGAGTGTTTCCAAACTGCTCTATGAAAAGAAAGTTTAAACTCTGTGAGTGGAACGAACACATTACCATTCGGTTGCTGAGAATGATTCTCTCCAGTTTTTATACGAAGATGTTTCCTTTTCTACCGTTGGCCACAAAGCGCTTGAAATCTCCACTTGCAAATTCCACAGAAACGGGGTTTCAAATCTGCTCTGTCTAAAGGAAAGTTCAACTCTGTGAGTTGAACACACGCAGCCTAAAGAAGTTACTGAGAATTCTTCTGTCTAGAGTTATTCGCAGAAATACCGTTTCCAACGAAATCGCCAGAGAGGTCCAAATATCCACTTGCAGACTTTACAAACAGAGTGTTTCCAAACTGCTCTATGAAAAGAAAGGTTAAACTCTGTGAGTGGAACCCACACATCACCAAGTGGTTGCTGAGAATGATTCTCTCTAGTTTTTATTCGAAGATATTTCCTTTTCTACCGTTGGCCGCTAAGTGCTTGAAATCTCGACTTGCAAATTCCACAAAAAGAGGGTTTCAAATCTGCTCTGTGTAATGGAAGGTTCAACTCTGTGAGTTGAACACACGCAGCCCAAAGAAGTTACTGAGAATTCTTCTGTCTAGAGTTATTCGCAGAAATACCGTTTCCAACGAAATCGCCAGAGAGGTCCAAATATCCACTTGCAGACTTTACAAACAGAGTGTTTCCAAACTGCTCTATGAAAAGAAAGGTTAAACTCTGTGAGTGGAACGCACACATTACCAAGTGGTTGCTGAGAATGATTCACTCCAGTTTTTATACGGAGATGCTTCCTTTTCTACCGTTCGATGCAAAACGCTTGAAATCTCCACTTGCAAATTCCACAAAAAGAGGGTTTCAAATCTGCTCTGTCTAAAGGAAGGTTCAACTCTGTGAGTTGAACACAGGCAGCCCGAAGTAGTTACTGAGAATTCTTCTGTCTAGCGTTTTATGCTGAAATCCCGTTTCCAACGAAATCCTCAAGGAGATCCAAATATCCACTTGCAGACTTTACAAACAGAGTGTTTCCAAACTGCTCTATGAAAAGAAAGGTTAAACTCTGTGAGTGGAACGCACACATTACCAAGTGGTTGCTGAGAATGATTCTCTCCAGTTTTTATACGAAGATGTTTCCTTTTCTATCGATGTCCGCAAAGCGCTTGAAATCTCCACTTGCAAATTCCACAAAAAGAGGGTTTCAAATCTGCTCTGTGTAAAGGAAGGTTCACCTCTGAGAGGTGAACACATGCAGCCCAAAGAAGTTACTGAGAATTCTTCTGTCTAGAGTTATTCGCAGAAATCCCGTTTCCAACGAAATCCTCAAAGAGGTCCAAATATCCACTTGCAAACTTTACAAACAGAGTGTTTCCAAACTGCTCTATGAAAAGAAAGTTTAAACTCTGTGAGTGGAACGAACACATTACCAAGCGGTTGCTGAGAATGATTCTCTCCAGTTTTTATACGAAGATGTTTCCTTTTCTACTGTTGGCCACAAAGCGCTTGAAATCTCCACTTGCAAATTCCACAGAAAGGGGGTTTCAAATCTGCTCTGTCTAAAGGAAAGTTCAACTCTGTGAGTTGAACACACGCAGCCTAAAGAAGTTACTGAGAATTCTTCTGTCTAGAGTTATTCGCAGAAATACCGTTTCCAACGAAATCGCCAGAGAGGTCCAAATATCCACTTGCAGACTTTACAAACAGAGTGTTTCCAAACTGCTCTATGAAAAGAAAGGTTAAACTCTGTGAGCGGAACCCACACATCACCAAGTGGTTGCTGAGAATGATTCTCTCTAGATTTTATTCGAAGATATTTCCTTTTCTACCGTTGGCAGCTAAGTGCTTGAAATCTCCACTTGCAAATTCCACAAAAAGAGGGTTTCAAATCTGCTCTGTGTAATGGAAGGTTCAACTCTGTGAGTTGAACACACGCAGCCCAAAGAAGTTACTGAGAATTCTTCTGTCTAGAGTTATTCGCAGAAATACCGTTTCCAACGAAATCGCCAGAGAGGTCCAAATATCCACTTGCAGACTTTACAAACAGAGTGTTTCCAAACTGCTCTATGAAAAGAAAGGTTAAACTCTGTGAGTGGAACGCACACATTACCAAGTGGTTGCTGAGAATGATTCTCTCCAGTTTTTATACGGAGATGCTTCCTTTTCTACCGTTCGATGCAAAACGCTTGAAATCTCCACTTGCAAATTCCACAAAAAGAGGGTTTCAAATCTGCTCTGTCTTAAGGAAGGTTCAACTCTGTGAGTTTAACACACGCAGCCTGAAGAAGTTACTGAGAATTCTTCTGTCTAGCGTTTTATGCTGAAATCCCGTTTCCAACGAAATCCTCAAAGAGGTCCAAATATCCACTTGCAGACTTTACAAACAGAGTGTTTCCAAACTGCTCTATGAAAAGAAAGGTTAAACTCTGTGAGTGGAACGCACACATCACCAAGTGGTTGCTGAGAATGATTCTCTCTAGTTTTTATACGAAGATGTTTCCTTTTCTACCGTTTGCCGCAAAGCGCTTGAAATCTCCACTTGCAAATTCCACAAAAAGAGGGTTTCAAATCTGCTCTCTGTAATGGAAGGTTCAACTCTGTGAGTTGAACACACGCAGCCCAAAGAAGTTACTGAGAATTCTGTCTAGCGTTATATGCAGAAATCCTGTTTCCAACGAAATCCTCAAAGAGGTCGAAATATCCACTTGCAGACTTTACAAACAGAGTGTTTCCAAACTGCTCTATGAAAAGAAAGGTTAAACTCTGTGAGTGGAACGCACACATTACCAAGTGGTTGCTGAGAATGATTCTCTCTAGTTTTTATACGAAGATGTTTCCTTTTCTACCGTTGGCCGCAAAGCGCTTGAATTCTCCACTTGCAAATTCCACAAAAAGAGGGTTTCAAATCTGCTCTGTCTAAAGGAAGGTTCAACTCTGTGAGTTGAACACACGCAGCCCAAAGAAGTTACTGAGAATTCTTCTGTCCAGCGTTAGATGCAGAAATCCCGTTTCCAACGAAATCCTCAAGGAGGTCCAAATATCCACTTGCAGACTTTACAAACAGAGTGTTTCCAAACTGCTCTATGAAAAGAAAGGTTAAACTCTGTGAGTGGAACGCACACATTACCAAGTGGTTGCTGAGAATGATTCTCTCCAGTTTTTATACGAAGATGTTTCCTTTTCTACCGATGGCCGCAAAGCGCTTGAAATCTCCAATTGCAAATTCCACAAAAACAGGGTTTCAAATCTGCTCTGTGTAAAGGAAGGTTCACCTCTGAGAGGTGAACACACGCAGCCCAAAGAAATTACTGAGAATTCTTCTGTCTAGAGTTATTCGCAGAAATCCCGTTTCCAGCGAAATCCGCAAAGAGGTCCAAATATCCACTTGCAAACTTTACAAACAGAGTGTTTCCAAACTGCTCTATGAAAAGAAAGTTTAAACTCTGTGAGTGGAACTCACAAATTACCAAGCGGTTGCTGAGAATGATTCTCTCCAGTTTTTATAGGAAGATGTTTCCTTTTCTAACGTTGGCCGAAAAGTGTTTGAAATCTCCATTTGCAAATTCCACAAAAAGAGGGTTTCAAATCTGCTCTGTCTAAAGGAAGGTTCAAATCTGTGGGTTGAACACACGCAGCCCAAGGAAGTTTCTGAGAATTCTTCTGTCTAGAGTTATTCGTAAAAATCCCGTTTCCAACGAAATCCACAAAGAGGTCCAAATATCCACTTGCAGACTTTACAAACAGAGTATTTCCAAACTGCTCTATGAAAAGAAAGGTGCAACTCTGTGAGTGGAACAAACACATCGCCAAGTGGCTGCTGAGAATGATTCTCTCTAGTTTTTATACGAAGATGTTTCCTTTTCTGCCGTTGGCTGCAAAGCGCTTGAAATCTACACTTGCAAATTCCACAAAAAGAGGGTTTCAAATCTGCTCTGTCTAAAGGAAGGTTCAACTCTGTGAGTTGAACACACGCAGGCCAAAGAAGTTACTGAGAATTCTTCTGTCTAGCGTTATATGCAGAAATCCCGTTTCCAACGAAATCCTCATGGAGGTCCAAATATCCACTTGCAGACTTTACAAACAGAGTGTTTCCAAACTGCTCTATGAAAAGAAAGGTTAAACTCTGTGAGTGGAACGCACACATTACCAAGTGGTTGCTGAGAATGATTCTCTCCAGTTTTTATACGAAGATATTTCCTTTTCTACCGTTGGCCACAAAGCGCTTGAAATCTCCACTTGCAAATTCCACAAAAATAGGGTTTCAAATCTGCTCTGTCTAAAGGAAGGTTCAACTCTGTGAGTTGAACACACGCAGCCCGAAGAAGTTACTGAGAATTCTTCTGTCTAGAGTTATTCGCAGAAATCCCGTTTCCAACGAAATCGCCAGAGAGGTCCAAATATCCACTTGCAGACTTTACAAACAGAGTGTTTCCAAACTGCTCTATGAAAAGAAAGGTGAAACTCTGTGAGTGGAACAAACACATCACCAAGTGGTTGCTGAGAATGATTCTCTCTAGTTTTTATACGAAGATGTTTCCTTTTCTACCGTTGGCTGCAAAACGCTTGAAATCTCCACTTGCAAATTCCACAAAAAGAGGGTTTCAAATCTGCTCTGTCTTAAGGAAGGTTCAACTCTGTGAGTTGAACACACGCAGCCCGAAGAAGTTACTGAGAATTCTTCTGTCTAGCGTTTTATGCTGAAATCCCGTTTCCAACGAAATCCTCAAAGAGGTCCAAATATCCACTTGCAGACTTTACAAACAGAGTGTTTCCAAACTGCTCTATGAAAAGAAAGGTAAAACTCTGTGAGTGGAACGCACCCATCACCAAGTGGTTGCTGAGAATGATTCTCTCTAGTTTTTATACGAAGATGTTTCCTTTTCTACCGTTTGCCGCAAAGCGCTTGAAATCTCCCCTTGCAAATTCCACAAAAAGAGGGTTTCAAATCTGCTCTCTGTAATGGAAGGTTCAACTCTGTGAGTTGAACACACGCAGCCCAAAGAAGTTACTGAGAATTCTGTCTAGCGTTATATGCAGAAATCCTGTTTCCAAAGAAATCCTCAAAGAGGTCGAAATATCCACTTGCAGACTTTACAAACAGAGTGTTTCCAAACTGCTCTATGAAAAGAAAGGTTAAACTCTGTGAGTGGAACGCACACATTACCAAGTGGTTGCTGAGAATGATTCTCTCTAGTTTTTATACGAAGATGTTTCCTTTTCTACCGTTGGCCACAAAGCGCTTGAATTCTCCACTTGCAAATTCCACAAAAAGAGGGTTTCAAATCTGCTCTGTCTAAAGGAAGGTTCAACTCTGTGAGTTGAACACACGCAGCCCAAAGAAGTTACTGAGAATTCTTCTGTCCAGCGTTAGATGGAGAAATCCCGTTTCCAACGAAATCCTCAAGGAGGTCCAAATATCCACTTGCAGACTTTACAAACAGAGTGTTTCCAAACTGCTCTATGAAAAGAAAGGTTAAACTCTGTGAGTGGAACGCACACATTACCAAGTGGTTGCTGAGAATGATTATCTCCAGTTTTTATACGAAGATGTTTCCTTTTCTACCGATGGCCGCAAAGTGCTTGAAATCTCCAATTGCAAATTCCACAAAAAGAGGGTTTCAAATCCGCTCTGTGTAAAGCAAGGTTCACCTCTGAGAGGTGAACACACGCAGCCCAAAGAAGTTACTGAGAATTCTTCTGTCTAGAGTTATTCGCAGAAATCCCGTTTCCAACGAAATCGCCAGAGAGGTCCAAATATCCACTTGCAGACTTTACAAACAGAGTGTTTCCAAACTGCTCTATGAAAAGAAAGGTGAAAATCTGTGAGTGGAACAAACACATCCCAAGTGGTTGCTGAGAATGATTCTCTCTAGTTTTCATACGAAGATGTTTCCTTTTCTACCGATGTCCGCAAAGCGCTTGAAATCTCCACTTGCAAATTCCACAAAAAGAGGGTTTCAAATCTGCTCTGTCTTATGGAAGGTTCAAGTCTGTGAGTTGAACACACGCAGCACAAAGAAGTTACTGAGAATTCTTCTGTCTAGAGTTATTCGCAGAAATCCCGTTTCCAACGAAATCCACAAAGAGGTCCAAATATCCACTTGCATACTTTACAAACAGAGTATTTCCAAACTGCTCTATGAAAAGAAAGGTGCAACTCTGTGAGTGGAACAAACACATCGCCAAGTGGCTGCTGAGAATGATTCTCTCTAGTTTTTATACGAAGATGATTCCTTTTCTACCGTTGGCTGCAAAGCGCTTGAAATCTACACTTGCAAATTCCACAAAAAGAGGGTTTCAAATCTGCTCTGTCTAAAGGAAGGTTCAACTCTGTGAGTTGAACACACGCAGCCCAAAGAAGTTTCTGAGAATTCTTCTGTCTAGCGTTATATGCAGAAATCCCGTTTCCAACGAAATCCTCAAGGAGGTCCAAATATCCACTTGCAGACTTTACAAACAGAGTGTTTCCAAACTGCTCTATGAAAAGAAAGGTTAAACTCTGTGAGTGGAACGCACACATTACCAAGTGGTTGCTGAGAATGATTCTCTCCAGTTTTTATACGAAGATGTTTCCTTTTCTAACGTTGGCCGCAAAGTGCTTGAAATCTCCACTTGCAAATTCCACAAAAAGAGGGTTTCAAATCTGCTCTCTGTAATGGAAGGTTCAACTCTGTGAGTTGAACACACGCAGCCCGAAGCAGTTACTGAGAATTCTTCTGTCTAGCGTTTTATGCTGAAATCCCGTTTCCAACGAAATCCTCAAAGAGGTCGAAATATCCACTTGCAGACTTTACACACAGAGTGTTTCCAAACTGCTCTATGAAAAGAAAGGTTAAACTCTGTGAGTGGAACGCACACATCACCAAGTGGTTGCTGAGAATGATTCTCTCTAGTTTTTATACGAAGATGTTTCCTTTTCTACCGTTTGCCGCAAAGCGCTTGAAATCTCCACTTGCAAATTCCACAAAAAGAGGGTTTCAAATTTGCTCTCTGTAATGGAAGGTTCAACTCTGTGAGTTGAACACACGCAGCCCAAAGAAGTTACTGAGAATTCTGTCTAGCGTTATATGCAGAAATCCTGTTTCCAACGAAATCCTCAAAGAGGTCGAAATATCCACTTGCAGACTTTACAAACAGAGTGTTTCCAAACTGCTCTATGAAAAGAAAGGTTAAACTCTGTGAGTGGAACGCACACATTACCAAGTGGTTGCTGAGAATGATTCTCTCTAGTTTTTATACGAAGATGTTTCCTTTTCTACCGTTGGCCGCAAAGCGCTTGAATTCTCCACTTGCAAATTCCACAAAAAGAGGGTTTCAAATCTGCTCTGTCTAAAGGAAGGTTCAACTCTGTGAGTTGAACACACGCAGCCCAAAGAAGTTACTGAGAATTCTTCTGTCCAGCGTTAGATGCAGAAATCCCTCTTCCAACGAAATCCTCAAGGAGGTCCAAATATCCACTTGCAGACTTTACAAACAGAGTGTTTCCAAACTGCTCTATGAAAAGAAAGGTTAAACTCTGTGAGTGGAACGCACACATCACCAAGTGGTTGCTGAGAATGATTCTCTCCAGTTTTTATACGAAGATGTTTCCTTTTCTACCGATGGCCGCAAAGTGCTTGAAATCTCCACTTGCAAATTCCACAAAAAGAGGGTTTCAAATCTGCTCTGTGTAAAGGAAGGTTCACCTCTGAGAGGTGAACACACGCAGCCCAAAGAAGTTACTGAGAATTCTTCTGTCTAGAGTTATTCGCAGAAATCCCGTTTCCAACGAAATCCTCAAAGAGGTCCAAATATCCACTTGCAAACTTTACAAACAGAGTGTTTCCAAACTGCTCTATGAAAAGAAAGTTTAAACTCTGTGAGTGGAACTCACAAATTACCAAGCGGTTGCTGAGAATGATTCTCTCCAGTTTTTATAGGAAGATGTTTCCTTTTCTAACGTTGGCCGCAAAGTGCTTGAAATCTCCACTTGCAAATTCCACAAAAAGAGGGTTTCAAATCTGCTCTGTCTAAAGGAAGGTTCAACTCTGTGAGTTGAACACACGCAGCCCAAAGAAGTTTCTGAGAATTCTTCTGTCTAGAGTTATTCGTAAAAATCCCGTTTCCAACGAAATCCACAAAGAGGTCCAAATATCCACTTGCAGACTTTACAAACAGAGTGTTTCCAAACTGCTCTATGAAAAGAAAGGTGCAACTCTGTGAGTGGAACAAACACATCGCCAAGTGGCTGCTGAGAATGATTCTCTCTAGTTTTTATACGAAGATGTTTCCTTTTCTACCGTTGGCTGCAAATCGCTTGAAATCTCCACTTGCAAATTCCACAAAAAGAGGGTTTCCAATCTGCTCTGTCTAAAGGAAGGTTCAACTCTGTGAGTTGAACACACGCAGGCCAAAGAAGTTACTGAGAATTCTTCTGTCTAGCGTTATATGCAGAAATCCCGTTTCCAACGAAATGCTCTAGGAGTCCAAATATCCACTTGCAGACTTTACAAACAGAGTGTTTCCAAACTGCTCTATGAAAAGAAAGGTTAAACTCTGTGAGTGGAACGCACACATCACCAAGTGGTTGCTGAGAATGATTCTCTCTAGTTTTTATACGAAGATGTTTCCTTTTCTACCGTTTGCCGCAAAGCGCTTGAAATCTCCACTTGCAAATTCCACAAAAAGAGGGTTTCAAATCTGCTCTCTGTAATGGAAGGTTCAACTCTGTGAGTTGAACACACGCAGCCCAAAGAAGTTACTGAGAATTCTGTCTAGCGTTATATGCAGAAATCCTGTTTCCAACGAAATCCTCAAAGAGGTCCAAATATCCACTTGCAGACTTTACAAACAGAGTGTTTCCAAACTGCTCTATGAAAAGAAAGGTTAAACTCTGTGAGTGGAACGCACACATTACCAAGTGGTTGCTGAGAATGATTCTCTCTAGTTTTTATACGAAGATGTTTCCTTTTCTACCGTTTGCCGCAAAGCGCTTGAATTCTCCACTTGCAAATTCCACAAAAAGAGGGTTTCAAATCTGCTCTGTCTAAAGGAAGGTTCAACTCTGTGAGTTGAACACACGCAGCCCAAAGAAGTTACTGAGAATTCTTCTGTCCAGCGTTAGATGCAGAAAACCCGTTTCCAACGAAATCCTCAAGGAGGTCCAAATATCCACTTGCAGACTTTACAAACAGAGTGTTTCCAAACTGCTCTATGAAAAGAAAGGTTAAACTCTGTGAGTGGAACGCACACATTACCAAGTGGTTGCTGAGAATGATTCTCTCCAGTTTTTATACGAAGATGTTTCCTTTTCTACCGATGTCCGCAAAGCGCTTGAAATCTCCACTTGCAAATTCCACAAAAAGAGGGTTTCAAATCTGCTCTGTGTAAAGGAAGGTTCACCTCTGAGAGGTGAACACATGCAGCCCAAAGAAGTTACTGAGAATTCTTCTGTCTAGAGTTATTCGCAGAAATCCCGTTTCCAACGAAATCCTCAAAGAGGTCCAAATATCCACTTGCAAACTTTACAAACAGAGTGTTTCCAAACTGCTCTATGAAAAGAAAGTTTAAACTCTGTGAGTGGAACGAACACATTACCATTCGGTTGCTGAGAATGATTCTCTCCAGTTTTTATACGAAGATGTTTCCTTTTCTACCGTTGGCCACAAAGCGCTTGAAATCTCCACTTGCAAATTCCACAGAAAGGGGGTTTCAAATCTGCTCTGTCTAAAGGAAAGTTCAACTCTGTGTGTTGAACACACGCAGCCTAAAGAAGTTACTGAGAATTCTTCTGTCTAGAGTTATTCGCAGAAATACCGTTTCCAACGAAATCGCCAGAGAGGTCCAAATATCCACTTGCCGACTTTACAAACAGAGTGTTTCCAAACTGCTCTATGAAAAGAAAGGTTAAACTCTGTGAGTGGAACCCACACATCACCAAGTGGTTGCTGAGAATGATTCTCTCTAGTTTTTATTCGAAGATATTTCCTTTTCTACCGTTGGCCGCTAAGTGCTTGAAATCTCCACTTGCAAATTCCACAAAAAGAGGGTTTCAAATCTGCTCTGTCTAAAGGAAGGTTCAACTCTGTGAGTTGAACACACGCAGCCCGAAGTAGTTACTGAGAATTCTTCTGTCTAGCGTTTTATGCTGAAATCCCGTTTCCAACGAAATCCTCAAGGAGATCCAAATATCCACTTGCAGACTTTACAAACAGAGTGTTTCCAAACTGCTCTATGAAAAGAAAGGTTAAACTCTGTGAGTGGAACGCACACATTACCAAGTGGTTGCTGAGAATGATTCTCTCCAGTTGTTATACGAAGATGTTTCCTTTTCTACCGATGTCCGCAAAGCGCTTGAAATCTCCACTTGCAAATTCCACAAAAAGAGGGTTTCAAATCTGCTCTGTGTAAAGGAAGGTTCACCTCTGAGAGGTGAACACATGCAGCCCAAAGAAGTTACTGAGAATTCTTCTGTCTAGAGTTATTCGCAGAAATGCCGTTTCCAACGAAATCCTCAAAGAGGTCCAAATATCCACTTGCAAACTTTACAAACAGAGTGTTTCCAAACTGCTCTATGAAAAGAAAGTTTAAACTCTGTGAGTGGAACGAACACATTACCAAGCGGTTGCTGAGAATGATTCTCTCCAGTTTTTATACGAAGATGTTTCCTTTTCTACTGTTGGCCACAAAGCGCTTGAAATCTCCACTTGCAAATTCCACAGAAAGGGGGTTTCAAATCTGCTCTGTCTAAAGGAAAGTTCAACTCTGTGAGTTGAACACACGCAGCCTAAAGAAGTTACTGAGAATTCTTCTGTCTAGAGTTATTCGCAGAAATACCGTTTCCAACGAAATCGCCAGAGAGGTCCAAATATCCACTTGCAGACTTTACAAACAGAGTGTTTCCAAACTGCTCTATGAAAAGAAAGGTTAAACTCTGTGAGCGGAACCCACACATCACCAAGTGGTTGCTGAGAATGATTCTCTCTAGTTTTTATTCGAAGATATTTCCTTTTCTACCGTTGGCCGCTAAGTGCTTGAAATCTCCACTTGCAAATTCCACAAAAAGAGGGTTTCAAATCTGCTCTGTGTAATGGAAGGTTCAACTCTGTAAGTTGAACACACGCAGCCCAAAGAAGTTACTGAGAATTCTTCTGTCTAGAGTTATTCGCAGAAATACCGTTTCCAACGAAATCGCCAGAGAGGTCCAAATATCCACTTGCAGACTTTACAAACAGAGTGTTTCCAAACTGCTCTATGAAAAGAAAGGTTAAACTCTGTGAGTGGAACGCACACATTACCAAGTGGTTGCTGAGAATGATTCTCTCCAGTTTTTATACGGAGATGCTTCCTTTTCTACCGTTCGATGCAAAACGCTTGAAATCTCCACTTGCAAATTCCACAAAAAGAGGGTTTCAAATCTGCTCTGTATAAAGGAAGGTTCAACTCTGTGAGTTTAACACACGCAGCCTGAAGTAGTTACTGAGAATTCTTCTGTCTAGCGTTTTATGCTGAAATCCCGTTTCCAACGAAATCCTCAAAGAGGTCCAAATATCCACTTGCAGACTTTACAAACAGAGTGTTTCCAAACTGCTCTATGAAAAGAAAGGTTAAACTCTGTGAGTGGAATGCACACATCACCAAGTGGTTGCTGAGAATGATTCTCTCTAGTTTTTATACGAAGATGTTTCCTTTTCTACCGTTTGCCGCAAAGCGCTTGAAATCTCCACTTGCAAATTCCACAAAAAGAGGGTTTCAAATCTGCTCTCTGTAATGGAAGGTTCAACTCTGTGAGTTGAACACACGCAGCCCAAAGAAGTTACTGAGAATTCTGTCTAGCGTAATATGCAGAAATCCTGTTTCCAACGAAATCCTCAAAGAGGTCGAAATATCCACTTGCAGACTTTACAAACAGAGTGTTTCCAAACTGCTCTATGAAAAGAAAGGTTAAACTCTGTGAGTGGAACGCACACATTACCAAGTGGTTGCTGAGAATGATTCTCTCTAGTTTTTATACGAAGATGTTTCCTTTTCTACCGTTGGCCGCAAAGCGCTTGAATTCTCCACTTGCAAATTCCACAAAAAGAGGGTTTCAAATCTGCTCTGTCTAAAGGAAGGTTCAACTCTGTGAGTTGAACACACGCAGCCCAAAGAAGTTACTGAGAATTCTTCTGTCCAGCGTTAGATGCAGAAATCCCGTTTCCAACGAAATCCTCAAGGAGGTCCAAATATCCACTTGCAGACTTTACAAACAGAGTGTTTCCAAACTGCTCTATGAAAAGAAAGGTTAAACTCTGTGAGTGGAACGCACACATTACCAAGTGGTTGCTGAGAATGATTCTCTCCAGTTTTTATACGAAGATGTTTCCTTTTCTACCGATGGCCGCAAAGCGCTTGAAATCTCCACTTGCAAATTCCACAAAAACAGGGTTTCAAATCTGCTCTGTGTAAAGGAAGGTTCACCTCTGAGAGGTGAACACACGCAGCCCAAAGAAATTACTGAGAATTCTTCTGTCTAGAGTTATTCGCAGAAATCCCGTTTCCAGCGAAATCCGCAAAGAGGTCCAAATATCCACTTGCAAACTTTACAAACAGAGTGTTTCCAAACTGCTCTATGAAAAGAAAGTTTAAACTCTGTGAGTGGAACTCACAAATTACCAAGCGGTTGCTGAGAATGATTCTCTCCAGTTTTTATAGGAAGATGTTTCCTTTTCTAACGTTGGCCGAAAAGTGTTTGAAATCTCCATTTGCAAATTCCACAAAAAGAGGGTTTCAAATCTGCTCTGTCTAAAGGAAGGTTCAACTCTGTGGGTTGAACACACGCAGCCCAAGGAAGTTTCTGAGAATTCTTCTGTCTAGAGTTATTCGTAAAAATCCCGTTTCCAACGAAATCCACAAAGAGGTCCAAATATCCACTTGCAGACTTTACAAACAGAGTATTTCCAAACTGCTCTATGAAAAGAAAGGTGCAACTCTGTGAGTGGAACAAACACATCGCCAAGTGGCTGCTGAGAATGATTCTCTCTAGTTTTTATACGAAGATGTTTCCTTTTCTACCGTTGGCTGCAAAGCGCTTGAAATCTACACTTGCAAATTCCACAAAAAGAGGGTTTCAAATCTGCTCTATCTAAAGGAAGGTTCAACTCTGTGAGTTGAACACACGCAGGCCAAAGAAGTTACTGAGAATTCTTCTGTCTAGCGTTATATGCAGAAATCCCGTTTCCAACGAAATCCTCAAGGAGGTCCAAATATCCACTTGCAGACTTTACAAACAGAGTGTTTCCAAACTGCTCTATGAAAAGAAAGGTTAAACTCTGTGAGTGGAACGCACACATTACCAAGAGGTTGCTGAGAATGATTCTCTCCAGTTTTTATACGAAGATATTTCCTTTTCTACCGTTGGCCACAAAGCGCTTGAAATCTCCACTTGCAAATTCCACAAAAATAGGGTTTCAAATCTGCTCTGTCTAAAGGAAGGTTCAACTCTGTGAGTTGAACACACGCAGCCCGAAGAAGTTACTGAGAATTCTTCTGTCTAGAGTTATTCGCAGAAATCCCGTTTCCAACGAAATCGCCAGAGAGGTCCAAATATCCACTTGCAGACTTTACAAACAGAGTGTTTCCAAACTGCTCTATGAAAAGAAAGGTGAAACTCTGTGAGTGGAACAAACACATCACCAAGTGGTTGCTGAGAATGATTCTCTCTAGTTTTTATACGAAGATGTTTCCTTTTCTACCGTTGGCTGCAAAACGCTTGAAATCTCCACTTGCAAATTCCACAAAAAGAGGGTTTCAAATCTGCTCTCTGTAATGGAAGGTTCAACTCTGTGAGTTGAACACACGCAGCCCAAAGAAGTTACTGAGAATTCTGTCTAGCGTTATATGCAGAAATCCTGTTTCCAACGAAATCCTCAAAGAGGTCGAAATATCCACTTGCAGACTTTACAAACAGAGTGTTTCCAAACTGCTCTATGAAAAGAAAGGTTAAACTCTGTGAGTGGAACGCACACATTACCAAGTGGTTGCTGAGAATGATTCTCTCTAGTTTTTATACGAAGATGTTTCCTTTTCTACCGTTGGCCACAAAGCGCTTGAATTCTCCACTTGAAAATTCCACAAAAAGAGGGTTTCAAATCTGCTCTGTCTAAAGGAAGGTTCAACTCTGTGAGTTGAACACACGCAGCCCAAAGAAGTTACTGAGAATTCTTCTGTCCAGCGTTAGATGGAGAAATCCCGTTTCCAACGAAATCCTCAAGGAGGTCCAAATATCCACTTGCAGACATTACAAACAGAGTGTTTCCAAACTGCTCTATGAAAAGAAAGGTTAAACTCTGTGAGTGGAACGCACACATTACCAAGTGGTTGCTGAGAATGATTATCTCCAGTTTTTATACGAAGATGTTTCCTTTTCTACCGATGGCCGCAAAGTGCTTGAAATCTCCAATTGCAAATTCCACAAAAAGAGGGTTTCAAATCCGCTCTGTGTAAAGCAAGGTTCACCTCTGAGAGGTGAACACACGCAGCCCAAAGAAGTTACTGAGAATTCTTCTGTCTAGAGTTATTCGCAGAAATCCCGTTTCCAACGAAATCGCCAGAGAGGTCCAAATATCCACTTGCAGACTTTACAAACAGAGTGTTTCCAAACTGCTCTATGAAAAGAAAGGTGAAAATCTGTGAGTGGAACAAACACATCCCAAGTGGTTGCTGAGAATGATTCTCTCTAGTTTTCATACGAAGATGTTTCCTTTTCTACCGATGTCCGCAAAGCGCTTGAAATCTCCACTTGCAAATTCCACAAAAAGAGGGTTTCAAATCTGCTCTGTCTTATGGAAGGTTCAAGTCTGTGAGTTGAACACACGCAGCACAAAGAAGTTACTGAGAATTCTTCTGTCTAGAGTTATTCGCAGAAATCCCGTTTCCAACGAAATCCACAAAGAGGTCCAAATATCCACTTGCATACTTTACAAACAGAGTATTTCCAAACTGCTCTATGAAAAGAAAGGTGCAACTCTGTGAGTGGAACAAACACATCGCCAAGTGGCTGCTGAGAATGATTCTCTCTAGTTTTTATACGAAGATGTTTCCTTTTCTAACGTTGGCCGCAAAGTGCTTGAAATCTCCACTTGCAAATTCCACAAAAAGAGGGTTTCAAATCTGCTCTGTCTAAAGGAAGGTTCAACTCTGTGAGTTGAACACACGCAGCCCAAAGTAGTTTCTGAGAATTCTTCTGTCTAGAGTTATTCGTAAAAATCCCGTTTCCAACGAAATCCACAAAGAGGTCCAAATATCCACTTGCAGACTTTACAAACAGAGTGTTTCCAAACTGCTCTATGAAAAGAAAGGTTAAACTCTGTGAGTGGAACGCACACATTACCAAGTGGTTGCTGAGAATGATTCTCTCTAGTTTTTATACGAAGATGTTTCCTTTTCTACCGTTGGCCGCAAAGCGCTTGAATTCTCCACTTGCAAATTCCACAAAAAGAGGGTTTCAAATCTGCTCTGTCTAAAGGAAGGTTCAACTCTGTGAGTTGAACACACGCAGCCCAAAGAAGTTACTGATAATTCTTCTGTCCAGCGTTAGATGCAGAAATCCCGTTTCCAACGAAATCCTCAAGGAGGTCCAAATATCCACTTGCAGACTTTACAAACAGAGTGTTTCCAAACTGCTCTATGAAAAGAAAGGTTAAACTCTGTGAGTGGAACGCACACATTACCAAGTGGTTGCTGAGAATGATTCTCTCCAGTTTTTATACGAAGATGTTTCCTTTTCTACCGATGTCCGCAAAGCGCTTGAAATCTCCACTTGCAAATTCCACAAAAAGAGGGTTTCAAATCTGCTCTGTGTAAAGGAAGGTTCACCTCTGAGAGGTGAACACATGCAGCCCAAAGAAGTTACTGAGAATTCTTCTGTCTAGAGTTATTTGCAGAAATCCCGTTTCCAACGAAATCCTCAAAGAGGTCCAAATATCTACTTGCAAACTTTACAAACAGAGTGTTTCCAAACTGCTCTATGAAAAGAAAGTTTAAACTCTGTGAGTGGAACGAACACATTACCAAGCGGTTGCTGAGAATGATTCTCTCCAGTTTTTATACGAAGATGTTTCCTTTTCTACCGTTGGCCACAAAGCGCTTGAAATCTCCACTTGCAAATTCCGCAGAAAGGGGGTTTCAAATCTGCTCTGTCTTAAGGAAAGTTCAACTCTGTGAGTTGAACACACGCAGCCTAAAGAAGTTACTGAGAATTCTTCTGTCTAGAGTTATTCGCAGAAATACCGTTTCCAACGAAAACGCCAGAGAGGTCCAAATATCCACTTGCAGACTTTACAAACAGAGTGTTTCCAAACTGCTCTATGAAAAGAAAGGTTAAACTCTGTGAGTGGAACCCACACATCACCAAGTGGTTGCTGAGAATGATTCTCTCTAGTTTTTATTCGAAGATATTTCCTTTTCTACCGTTGGCCGCTAAGTGCTTGAAATCTCCACTTGCAAATTCCACAAAAAGAGGGTTTCAAATCTGCTCTGTGTAATGGAAGGTTCAACTCTGTGAGTTGAACACACGCAGCCCAAAGAAGTTACTGAGAATTCTTCTGTCTAGAGTTATTCGCAGAAATACCGTTTCCAACGAAATCGCCAGAGAGGTCCAAATATCCACTTGCAGACTTTACAAACAGAGTGTTTCCAAACTGCTCTATGAAAAGAAAGGTTAAACTCTGTGAGTGGAACGCACACATTACCAAGTGGTTGCTGAGAATGATTCTCTCCAGTTTTTATACGGAGATGCTTCCTTTTCTACCGTTGGATGCAAAACGCTTGAAATCTCCACTTGCAAATTACACAAAAAGAGGGTTTCAAATCTGCTCTGTCTAAAGGAAGGTTCAACTCTGTGAGTTGAACACACGCAGCACAAAGAAGTTACTGAGAATTCTTCTGTCTAGCGTTTTATGCTGAAATCCCGTTTCCAACGAAATCCTCAAAGAGGTCCAAATATCCACTTGCAGACTTTACAAACAGAGTGTTTCCAAACTGCTCTATGAAAAGAAAGGTTAAACTCTGTGAGTGGAACGCACACATCACCAAGTGGTTGCTGAGAATGATTCTCTCTAGTTTTTATACGAAGATGTTTCCTTTTCTACCGTTTGCCGCAAAGCGCTTGAAATCTCCACTTGCAAATTCCACAAAAAGAGGGTTTCAAATCTGCTCTCTGTAATGGAAGGTTCAACTCTGTGAGTTGAACACACGCAGCCCAAAGAAGTTACTGAGAATTCTGTCTAGCGTTATATGCAGAAATCCTGTTTCCAACGAAATCCTCAAAGAGGTCGAAATATCCACTTGCAGACTTTACAAACAGAGTGTTTCCAAACTGCTCTATGAAAAGAAAGGTTAAACTCTGTGAGTGGAACGCACACATCACCAAGTGGTTGCTGAGAATGATTCTCTCTAGTTTTTATACGAAGATGTTTCCTTTTCTACCGTTTGCCGCAAAGCGCTTGAAATCTCCACTTGCAAATTCCACAAAAAGAGGGTTTCAAATCTGCTCTGTCTAAAGGAAGGTTCAACTCTGTGAGTTGAACACACGCAGCCCAAAGAAGTTACTGAGAATTCTTCTGTCCAGCGTCAGATGCAGAAATCCCGTTTCCAACGAAATCCTCAAGGAGGTCCAAATATCCACTTGCAGACTTTACAAACAGAGTGTTTCCAAACTGCTCTATGAAAAGAAAGGTTAAACTCTGTGAGTGGAACGCACACATTACCAAGTGGTTGCTGAGAATGATTCTCTCCAGTTTTTATACGAAGATGTTTCCTTTTCTACCGATGGCCGCAAAGTGCTTGAAATCTCCACTTGCAAATTCCACAAAAACAGGGTTTCCAATCTGCTCTGTGTAAAGGAAGGTTCACCTCTGAGAGGTGAACACACGCAGCCCAAAGAAATTACTGAGAATTCTTCTGTCTAGAGTTATTCGCAGAAATCCCGTTTCCAGCGAAATCCGCAAAGAGGTCCAAATATCCACTTGCAAACTTTACAAACAGAGTGTTTCCAAACTGCTCTATGAAAAGAAAGTTTAAACTCTGTGAGTGGAACTCACAAATTACCAAGCGGTTCCTGAGAATGATTCTCTCCAGTTTTTATAGGAAGATGTTTCCTTTTCTAACGTTGGCCGAAAAGTGTTTGAAATCTCCATTTGCAAATTCCACAAAAAGAGGGTTTCAAATCTGCTCTGTCTAAAGGAAGGTTCAACTCTGTGGGTTGAACACACGCAGCCCAAGGAAGGTTCTGAGAATTCTTCTGTCTAGAGTTATTCGTAAAAATCCCGTTTCCAACGAAATCCACAAAGAGGTCCAAATATCCACTTGCAGACTTTACAAACAGAGTATTTCCAAACTGCTCTATGAAAAGAAAGGTGCAACTCTGTGAGTGGAACAAACACATCGCCAAGTGGCTGCTGAGAATGATTCTCTCTAGTTTTTATACGAAGATGTTTCCTTTTCTACCGTTGGCTGCAAAGCGCTTGAAATCTACACTTGCAAATTCCACAAAAAGAGGGTTTCAAATCTGCTCTGTCTAAAGGAAGTTTCAACTCTGTGAGTTGAACACACGCAGGCCAAAGAAGTTACTGAGAATTCTTCTGTCTAGCGTTATATGCAGAAATCCCGTTTCCAACGAAATCCTCAAGGAGGTCCAAATATCCACTTGCAGACTTTACAAACAGAGTGTTTCCAAACTGCTCTATGAAAAGAAAGGTTAAACTCTGTGAGTGGAACGCACACATTACCAAGTGGTTGCTGAGAATGATTCTCTCCAGTTTTTATACGAAGATATTTCCTTTTCTACCGTTGGCCACAAAGCGCTTGAAATCTCCACTTGCAAATTCCACAAAAATAGGGTTTCAAATCTGCTCTGTCTAAAGGAAGGTTCAACTCTGTGAGTTGAACACACGCAGCCCGAAGAAGTTACTGAGAATTCTTCTGTCTAGAGTTATTCGCAGAAATCCCGTTTCCAACGAAATCGCCAGAGAGGTCCAAATATCCACTTGCAGACTTTACAAACAGAGTGTTTCCAAACTGCTCTATGAAAAGAAAGGTGAAACTCTGTGAGTGGAACAAACACATCACCAAGTGGTTGCTGAGAATGATTCTCTCTAGTTTTTATACGAAGATGTTTCCTTTTCTACCGTTGGCTGCAAAACGCTTGAAATCTCCACTTGCAAATTCCACAAAAAGAGGGTTTCAAATCTGCTCTGTCTTAAGGAAGGTTCAACTCTGTGAGTTGAACACACGCAGCCCGAAGAAGTTACTGAGAATTCTTCTGTCTAGCGTTTTATGCTGAAATCCCGTTTCCAACGAAATCCTCAAAGAGGTCCAAATATCCACTTGCAGACTTTACAAACAGAGTGTTTCCAAACTGCTCTATGAAAAGAATGGTAAAACTCTGTGAGTGGAACGCACCCATCACCAAGTGGTTGCTGAGAATGATTCTCTCTAGTTTTTATACGAAGATGTTTCCTTTTCTACCGTTTGCCGCAAAGCGCTTGAAATCTCCACTTGCAAATTCCACAAAAAGAGGGTTTCAAATCTGCTCTCTGTAATGGAAGGTTCAACTCTATGAGTTGAACACACGCAGCCCAAAGAAGTTACTGAGAATTCTGTCTAGCGTTATATGCAGAAACCCTGTTTCCAAAGAAATCCTCAAAGAGGTCGAAATATCCACTTGCAGACTTTACAAACAGAGTGTTTCCAAACTGCTCTATGAAAAGAAAGGTTAAACTCTCTGAGTGGAACGCACACATTCCCAAGTGGTTGCTGAGAATGATTCTCTCTAGTTTTTATACGAAGATGTTTCCTTTTCTACCGTTGGCCGCAAAGCGCTTGAATTCTCCACTTGCAAATTCCACAAAAAGAGGGTTTCAAATCTGCTCTGTCTAAAGGAAGGTTCAACTCTGTGAGTTGAACACACGCAGCCCCAAGAAGTTACTGAGAATTCTTCTGTCCAGCGTTAGATGGAGAAATCCCGTTTCCAACGAAATCCTCAAGGAGGTCCAAATATCCACTTGCAGACTTTACAAACAGAGTGTTTCCAAACTGCTCTATGAAAAGAAAGGTTAAACTCTGTGAGTGGAACGCACACATTACCAAGTGGTTGCTGAGAATGATTATCTCCAGTTTTTATACGAAGATGTTTCCTTTTCTACCGATGGCCGCAAAGTGCTTGAAATCTCCAATTGCAAATTCCACAAAAAGAGGGTTTCAAATCCGCTCTGTGTAAAGCAAGGTTCACCTCTGAGAGGTGAACACACGCAGCCCAAAGAAGTTACTGAGAATTCTTCTGTCTAGAGTTATTCGCAGAAATCCCGTTTCCAACGAAATCGCCAGAGAGGTCCAAATATCCACTTGCAGACTTTACAAACAGAGTGTTTCCAAACTGCTCTATGAAAAGAAAGGTGAAAATCTGTGAGTGGAACAAACACATCCCAAGTGGTTGCTGAGAATGATTCTCTCTAGTTTTCATACGAAGATGTTTCCTTTTCTACCGTTGGCTGCAAAGCGCTTGAAATCTCCACTTGCAAATTCCACAAAAAGAGGGTTTCAAATCTGCTCTGTCTTCTGGAAGGTTCAAGTCTGTGAGTTGAACACACGCAGCACAAAGAAGTTACTGAGAATTCTTCTGTCTAGAGTTATTCGCAGAAATCCCGTTTCCAACGAAATCCACAAAGAGGTCCAAATATCCACTTGCAGACTTTAAAAACAGAGTATTTCCAAACTGCTCTATGAAAAGAAAGGTGCAACTCTGTGAGTGGAACAAACACATCGCCAAGTGGCTGCTGAGAATGATTCTCTCTAGTTTTTATACGGAGATGTTTCCTTTTCTACCGTTGGCTGCAAAGCGCTTGAAATCTACACTTGCAAATTCCACAAAAAGAGGGTTTCAAATCTGCTCTGTCTAAAGCAAGGTTCAACTCTGTGAGTTGAACACACGCAGGCCAAAGAAGTTACTGAGAATTCTTCTGTCTAGCGTTATATGCAGAAATCCCGTTTCCAACGAAATCCTCAAGGAGGTCCAAATATCCACTTGCAGACTTTACAAACAGAGTGTTTCCAAACTGCTCTATGAAAAGAAAGGTTAAACTCTGTGAGTGGAACGCACACATTACCAAGTGGTTGCTGAGAATGATTCTCTCCAGTTTTTATACGAAGATGTTTCCTTTTCTACCGTTGTCCGCAAAGCGCTTGAAATCTCCACTTGCAAATTCCACAAAAAGAGGGTTTCAAATCTGCTCTGTCTAAAGGAAGGTTCAACCCTGTGAGTTGAACACACGCAGCCCAAAGAAGTTACTGAGAATTCTTCTGTCTAGAGTTATTCGCAGAAATCCCGTTTCCAACGAAATCGCCAGAGAGGTCCAAATATCCACTTGCACACTTTACAAACAGTGTTTCCAAACTGCTCTATGAATAGAAAGGTGAAACTCTGTGAGTGGAACAAACACATCACCAAGTGGTTGCTGAGAATGATTCTCTCTAGTTTTTATACGAAGATGTTTCCTGTTCTACCGTTGGCTGCAAAACGCTTGAAATCTCCACTTGCAAATTCCACAAAAAGAGGGTTTCAAATCTGCTCTGTCTAAAGGAAGGTTCAACTCTGTGAGTTGAAGACACGCAGCCCGAAGCAGTTACTGAGAATTCTTCTGTCTAGCGTTTTATGCTGAAATCCCGTTTCCATCGAAATCCTCAAAGAGGTCCAAATATCCACTTGCAGACTTTACAAACAGAGTGTTTCCAAACTGCTCTATGAAAAGAAAGGTTAAACTCTGTGAGTGGAACGCACACATCACCAAGTGGTTGCTGAGAATGATTCTCTCTAGTTTTTATACGAAGATGTTTCCTTTTCTGCCGTTTGCCGCAAAGCGCTTGAAATCTCCACTTCCAATTCCACAAAAAGAGGGTTTCAAATCTGCTCTCTGTAATGGAAGGTTCAACTCTGTGAGTTGAACACACGCAGCCCAAAGAAGTTACTGAGAATTCTGTCTAGCGTTATATGCAGAAATCCTGTTTCCAACGAAATCCTCAAAGAGGTCGAAATATCCACTTGCAGACTTTACAAACAGAGTGTTTCCAAACTGCTCTATGAAAAGAAAGGTTAAACTCTGTGAGTGGAACGCACACATTACCAAGTGGTTGCTGAGAATGATTCTCTCTAGTTTTTATACGAATATGTTTCCTTTTCTACCGTTGGCCGCAAAGAGCTTGAATTCTCCACTTGCAAATTCCACAAAAAGAGGGTTTCAAATCTGCTCTGTCTAAAGGAAGGTTCAACTCTGTGAGTTGAACACACGCAGCCCAAAGAAGTTACTGAGAATTCTTCTGTCCAGCGTTAGATGGAGAAATCCCGTTTCCAACGAAATCCTCAAGGAGGTCCAAATATCCACTTGCAGACTTTACAAACAGAGTGTTTCCAAACTGCTCTATGAAAAGAAAGGTTAAACTCTGTAAGTGGAACGCACACATTACCAAGTGGTTGCTGAGAATGATTATCTCCAGTTTTTATACGAAGATGTTTCCTTTTCTACCGATGGCCGCAAAGTGCTTGAAATCTCCAATTGCAAATTCCACAAAAAGAGGGTTTCAAATCCGCTCTGTGTAAAGCAAGGTTCACCTCTGAGAGGTGAACACACGCAGCCCAAAGAAGTTACTGAGAATTCTTCTGTCTAGAGTTATTCGCAGAAATCCCGTTTCCAACGAAATCGCCAGAGAGGTCCAAATATCCACTTGCAGACTTTACAAACAGAGTGTTTCCAAACTGCTCTATGAAAAGAAAGGTGAAAATCTGTGAGTGGAACAAACACATCCCAAGTGGTTGCTGAGAATGATTCTCTCTAGTTTTCATACGAAGATGTTTCCTTTTCTACCGTTGGCTGCAAAGCACTTGAAATCTCCACTTGCAAATTCCACAAAAAGAGGGTTTCAAATCTGCTCTGTCTTCTGGAAGGTTCAAGTCTGTGAGTTGAACACACGCAGCACAAAGAAGTTACTGAGAATTCTTCTGTCTAGAGTTATTCGCAGAAATCCCGTTTCCAACGAAATCCACAAAGAGGTCCAAATATCCACTTGCAGACTTTACAAACAGAGTATTTCCAAACTGCTCTATGAAAAGAAAGGTGCAACTCTGTGAGTGGAACAAACACATCGCCAAGTGGCTGCTGAGAATGATTCTCTCTAGTTTTTATACGAAGATGTTTCCTTTTCTACCGTTGGCTGCAAAGCGCTTGAAATCTACACTTGCAAATTCCACAAAAAGAGGGTTTCAAATCTGCTCTGTCTAAAGGAAGGTTCAACTCTGTGAGTTGAACACACGCAGGCCAAAGAAGTTACTGAGAATTCTTCTGTCTAGCGTTATATGCAGAAATCCCGTTTCCAACGAAATCCTCAAGGAGGTCCAAATATCCACTTGCAGACTTTACAAACAGAGTGTTTCCAAACTGCTCTATGAAAAGAAAGGTTAAACTCTGTGAGTGGAACGCACACATTACCAAGTGGTTGCTGAGAATGATTCTCTCCAGTTTTAATACGAAGATGTTTCCTTTTCTACCGTTGTCCGCAAAGCGCTTGAAATCTCCACTTGCAAATTCCACAAAAAGAGGGTTTCAAATCTGCTCTGTCTAAAGGAAGGTTCAACCCTGTGAGTTGAACACACGCAGCCCAAAGAAGTTACTGAGAATTCTTCTGTCTAGAGTTATTCGCAGAAATCCCGTTTCCAACGAAATCGCCAGAGAGGTCCAAATATCCACTTGCACACTTTACAAACAGTGTTTCCAAACTGCTCTATGAATAGAAATGTGAAACTCTGTGAGTGGAACAAACACATCACCAAGTGGTTGCTGAGAATGATTCTCTCTTGTTTTTATACGAAGATGTTTCCTGTTCTACCGTTGGCTGCAAAACGCTTGAAATCTCCACTTGCAAATTCCACAAAAAGAGGGTTTCAAATCTGCTCTGTCTAAAGGAAGGTTCAACTCTGTGAGTTGAAGACACGCAGCCCGAAGCAGTTACTGAGAATTCTTCTGTCTAGCGTTTTATGCTGAAATCCCGTTTCCATCGAAATCCTCAAAGAGGTCCAAATATCCACTTGCAGACTTTACAAACAGAGTGTTTCCAAACTGCTCTATGAAAAGAAAGGTTAAACTCTGTGAGTGGAACGCACACATCACCAAGTGGTTGCTGAGAATGATTCTCTCTAGTTTTTATACGAAGATGTTTCCTTTTCTGCCGTTTGCCGCAAAGCGCTTGAAATCTCCACTTCCAATTCCACAAAAAGAGGGTTTCAAATCTGCTCTCTGTAATGGAAGGTTCAACTCTGTGAGTTGAACACACGCAGCCCAAAGAAGTTACTGAGAATTCTGTCTAGCGTTATATGCAGAAATCCTGTTTCCAACGAAATCCTCAAAGAGGTCGAAATATCCACTTGCAGACTTTACAAACAGAGTGTTTCCAAACTGCTCTATGAAAAGAAAGGTTAAACTCTGTGAGTGGAACGCACACATTACCAAGTGGTTGCTGAGAATGATTCTCTCTAGTTTTTATACGAATATGTTTCCTTTTCTACCGTTGGCCGCAAAGAGCTTGAATTCTCCACTTGCAAATTCCACAAAAAGAGGGTTTCAAATCTGCTCTGTCTAAAGGAAGGTTCAACTCTGTGAGTTGAACACACGCAGCCCAAAGAAGTTACTGAGAATTCTTCTGTCCAGCGTTAGATGCAGAAATCCCGTTTCCAACGAAATCCTCAAGGAGGTCCAAATATCCACTTGCAGATTTTACAAACAGAGTGTTTCCAAACTGCTCTATGAAAAGAAAGGTTAAACTCTGTGAGTGGAACGCACACATTACCAAGTGGTTGCTGAGAATGATTCTCTCCAGTTTTTATACGAAGATGTTTCCTTTTCTACCGATGGCCGCAAAGCGCTTGAAATCTCCACTTGCAAATTCCACAAAAAGAGGGTTTCAAATCTGCTCTGTGTAAAGGAAGGTTCACCTCTGAGAGGTGAACACACGCAGCCCAAAGAAGTTACTGAGAATTCTTCTGTCTAGAGTTATTCGCAGAAATCCCGTTTCCAACGAAATCCTCAAAGAGGTCCAAATATCCACTTGCAAACTTTACAAACAGAGTGTTTCCAAACTGCTCTATGAAAAGAAAGTTTAAACTCTGTGAGTGGAACTCACAAATTACCAAGCGGTTGCTGAGAATGATTCTCTCCAGTTTTTATAGGAAGATGTTTCCTTTTCTAACGTTGGCCGCAAAGTGCTTGAAATCTCCACTTGCAAATTCCACAAAAAGAGGGTTTCAAATCTGCTCTGTCTAAAGGAAGGTTCAACTCTGTGAGTTGAACACACGCAGCCCAAAGAAGTTTCTGAGAATTCTTCTGTCTAGAGTTATTCGTAAAAATCCTGTTTCCAACGAAATCCACAAAGAGGTCCAAATATCCACTTGCAGACTTTACAAACAGAGTGTTTCCAAACTGCTCTATGAAAAGAAAGGTGCAACTCTGTGAGTGGAACAAACACATCGCCAAGTGGCTGCTGAGAATGATTCTCTCTAGTTTTTATACGAAGTTGTTTCCTTTTCTACCGTTGGCTGCAAAGCGCTTGAAATCTCCACTTGCAAATTCCACAAAAAGAGGGTTTCACATCTGCTCTGTCTAAAGGAAGGTTCAACTCTGTGAGTTGAACACACGCAGACCAAAGAAGTTACTGAGAATTCTTCTGTCTAGCGTTATATGCAGAAATCCCGTTTCCAACGAAATGCTCTAGGAGGTCCAAATATCCACTTGCAGACTTTACAAACAGAGTGTTTCCAAACTGCTCTATGAAAAGAAATGTTAAACTCTGTGAGTGGAACGCACACATTACCAAGTGGTTGCTGAGAATGATTCTCTCCAGTTTTTATACGAAGATGTTTCCTTTTCTACCGATGTCCGCAAAGCGCTTGAAATCTCCACTTGCGAATTCCACAAAAAGAGGGTTTCAAATCTGCTCTGTGTAAAGGAAGGTTCACTTCTGAGAGGTGAACACACGCAGCCCAAAGAAGTTACTGAGAATTCTTCTGTCTAGAGTTATTCGCAGAAATCCCGTTTCCAACGAAATCCTCAAAGAGGTCCAAATATCCACTTGCAAACTTTACAAACAGAGTGTTTCCAAACTGCTCTATGAAAAGAAAGTTTAAACTCTGTGAGTGGAACGCACACATTACCAAGCGGTTGCTGAGAATGATTCTCTCCAGTTTTTATACGAAGATGTTTCCTTTTCTACCGTTGGCCACAAAGCGCTTGAAATCTCCACTTGCAACATCCACAGAAAGGGGGTTTCAAATCTGCTCTGTCTAAATTAAGGTTCAACTCTGTGAGTTGAACACACGCAGCCTAAAGAAGTTACTGAGAATTCTTCTGTCTAGAGTTATTCGCAGAAATACCGTTTCCAACGAAATCGCCACAGAGGTCCAAATATCCACTTGCAGACTTTACAAACAGAGTGTTTCCAAACTGCTCTATGAAAAGAAAGGTTAAACTCTGTGAGTGGAACCCACACATCACCAAGTGGTTGCTGAGAATTATTCTCTCTAGTTTTTATTCGAAGATATTTCCTTTTCTACCGTTGGCCTCTAAGTGCTTGAAATCTCCACTTGCAAATTCCACAAAAAGAGGGTTACAAATCTGCTCTGTGTAATGGAAGGTTCAACCCTGTGAGTTGAACACACGCAGCCCAAAGAAGTTACTGAGAATTCTTCTGTCTAGAGTTATTCGCAGAAATACCGTTTCCAACGAAATCGCCAGAGAGGTCCAAATATCCACTTGCAGACTTTACAAACAGAGTGTTTCCAAACTGCTCTATGAAAAGAAAGGTTAAACTCTGTGAGTGGAACGCACACATTACCAAGTGGTTGCTGAGAATGATTCTCTCCAGTTTTTATACGGAGATGCTTCCTTTTCTACCGTTGGATGCAAAACGCTTGAAATCTCCACTTGCAAATTCCACAAAAAGAGGGTTTCAAATCTGCTCTGTCTAAAGGAAGGTTCAACTCTGTGAGTTGAACACACGCAGCCCGAAGAAGTTACTGAGAATTCTTCTGTCTAGCGTTTTATGCTGAAATCCCGTTTCCAACGAAATCCTCAAAGAGGTCCAAATATCCACTTGCAGAGTTTACAAACAGAGTGTTTCCAAACTGCTCTATGAAAAGAAAGGTTAAACTCTGTGAGTGGAACGCACACATCACCAAGTGGTTGCTGAGAATGATTCTCTCTAGTTTTTATACGCAGATGTTTCCTTTTCTACCGTTGGCTGCAAAGCACTTGAAATCTCCCCTTGCAAATTCCACAAAAAGAGGGTTTCAAATATGCTCTGTCTAAAGGAAAGTTCAACTCTGTGAGTTGAACACACGCAGCCCAAAGAAGTTACTGAGAATTCTTCTGTCTAGGGTTATATGCAGAAATCCCGTTTCCAACGAAATCCTCAAGGAGGTCCAAATATCCACTTGCAGACTTTACAAACAGAGTGTTTCCAAACTGCTCTATGAAAAGAAAGGTTAAACTCTGTGAGTGGAACGCACACATTACCAAGTGGTTGCTGAGAATGATTCTCTCCAGTTTTTATACGAAGATATTTCCTTTTCTACCGTTGGACACAAAGCGCTTGAAATCTCCACTTGCAAATTCCACAAAAATAGGGTTTCAAATCTGCTCTGTCTAAAGGAAGGTTCAACTCTGTGAGTTGAACACACGCAGCCCGAAGAAGTTACTGAGAATTCTTCTGTCTAGAGTTATTCGCAGAAATCCCGTTTCCAACGAAATCGCCAGAGAGGTCCAAATATCCACTTGCAGACTTTACAAACAGAGTGTTTCCAAACTGCTCTATGAAAAGAAAGGTGAAACTCTGTGAGTGGAACAAACACATCGCCACGTGGCTGCTGAGAATGATTCTCTCTAGTTTTTATACGAAGATGTTTCCTTTTCTACCGTTGGCTGCAAAACGCTTGAAATCTCCACTTGCAAATTCCACAAAAAGAGGGTTTCAAATCTGCTCTGTCTTAAGGAAGGTTCAACTCTGTGAGTTGAACACACGCAGCCTGAAGAAGTTACTGAGAATTCTTCTGTCTAGCGTTTTATGCTGAAATCCCGTTTCCAACGAAATCCTCAAAGAGGTCCAAATATCCACTTGCAGACTTTACAAACAGAGTGTTTCCAAACTGCTCTATGAAAAGAAAGGTTAAACTCTGTTAGTGGAACAAACACATTACCAAGTGGTTGCTGAGAATGATTCTCTCTAGTTTTTATACGAAGATGTTTCCTTTTCTACCGTTTGCCGCAAAGCGCTTGAAATCTCCACTTGCAAATTCCACAAAAAGAGGGTTTCAAATCTGCTCTCTGTAATGGAAGGTTCAACTCTGTGAGTTGAACACACGCAGCCCAAAGAAGTTACTGAGAATTCTGTCTAGCGTTATATGCAGAAATCCTGTTTCCAAAGAAATCCTCAAAGAGGTCGAAATATCCACTTGCAGACTTTACAAACAGAGTGTTTCCAAACTGCTCTATGAAAAGAAAGGTTAAACTCTGTTAGTGGAACAAACACATTACCAAGTGGTTGCTGAGAATGATTCTCTCTAGTTTTTATACGAAGATGTTTCCTTTTCTACCGTTGGCCGCAAAGCGCTTGAATTCTCCACTTGCAAATTCCACAAAAAGAGGGTTTCAAATCTGCTCTGTCTAAAGGAAGGTTCAACTCTGTGAGTTGAACACACGCAGCCCAAAGAAGTTACTGAGAATTCTTCTGTCCAGCGTTAGATGGAGAAATCCCGTTTCCAACGAAATCCTCAAGGAGGTCCAAATATCCACTTGCAGACTTTACAAACAGAGTGTTTCCAAACTGCTCTATGAAAAGAAAGGTTAAACTCTGTGAGTGGAACGCACACATTACCAAGTGGTTGCTGAGAATGATTATCTCCAGTTTTTATACGAAGATATTTCCTTTTCTACCGATGGCCGCAAAGTGCTTGAAATCTCCAATTGCAAATTCCACAAAAAGAGGGTTTCAAATCCGCTCTGTGTAAAGCAAGGTTCACCTCTGAGAGGTGAACACACGCAGCCCAAAGAAGTTACTGAGAATTCTTCTGTCTAGAGTTATTCGCAGAAATCCCGTTTCCAACGAAATCGCCAGAGAGGTCCAAATATCCACTTGCAGACTTTACAAACAGAGTGTTTCCAAACTGCTCTATGAAAAGAAAGGTGAAAATCTGTGAGTGGAACAAACACATCCCAAGTGGTTGCTGAGAATGATTCTCTCTAGTTTTCATACGAAGATGTTTCCTTTTCTACCGTTGGCTGCAAAGCGCTTGAAATCTCCACTTGCAAATTCCACAAAAAGGGGGTTTCAAATCTGCTCTGTCTTATGGAAGGTTCAAGTCTGTGAGTTGAACACACGCAGCACAAAGAAGTTACTGAGAATTCTTCTGTCTAGAGTTATTCGCAGAAATCCCGTTTCCAACGAAATCCACAAAGAGGTCCAAATATCCACTTGCAGACTTTACAAACAGAGTATTTCCAAACTGCTCTATGAAAAGAAAGGTGCAACTCTGTGAGTGGAACAAACACATCGCCACGTGGCTGCTGAGAATGATTCTCTCTAGTTTTTATACGAAGATGTTTCCTTTTCTACCGATGGCTGCAAAGCGCTTGAAATCTACACTTGCAAATTCCACAAAAAGAGGGTTTCAAATCTGCTCTGTCTAAAGGAAGGTTCAACTCTGTGAGTTGAACACACGCAGCCCGAAGCAGTTACTGAGAATTCTTCTGTCTAGCGTTTTATGCTGAAATCCCGTTTCCATCGAAATCCTCAAAGAGGTCCAAATATCCACTTGCAGACTTTACAAACAGAGTGTTTCCAAACTGCTCTATGAAAAGAAAGGTTAAACTCTGTGAGTGGAACGCACACATCACCAAGTGGTTGCTGAGAATGATTCTCTCTAGTTTTTATACGAAGATGTTTCCTTTTCTACCGTTTGCCGCAAAGCGCTTGAAATCTCCACTTCCAATTCCACAAAAAGAGGGTTTCAAATCTGCTCTCTGTAATGGAAGGTTCAACTCTGTGAGTTGAACACACGCAGCCCAAAGAAGTTACTGAGAATTCTGTCTAGCGTTATATGCAGAAATCCTGTTTCCAACGAAATCCTCAAAGAGGTCGAAATATCCACTTGCAGACTTTACAAACAGAGTGTTTCCAAACTGCTCTATGAAAAGAAAGGTTAAACTCTGTGAGTGGAACGCACACATTACCAAGTGGTTGCTGAGAATGATTCTCTCTAGTTTTTATACGAATATGTTTCCTTTTCTACCGTTGGCCGCAAAGCGCTTGAATTCTCCACTTGCAAATTCCACAAAAAGAGGGTTTCAAATCTGCTCTGTCAAAAGGAAGGTTCAACTCTGTGAGTTGAACACACGCAGCCCAAAGAAGTTACTGAGAATTCTTCTGTCCAGCGTTAGATGCAGAAATCCCGTTTCCAACGAAATCCTCAAGGAGGTCCAAATATCCACTTGCAGATTTTACAAACAGAGTGTTTCCAAACTGCTCTATGAAAAGAAAGGTTAAACTCTGTGAGTGGAACGCACACATTACCAAGTGGTTGCTGAGAATGATTCTCTCCAGTTTTTATACGAAGATGTTTCCTTTTCTACCGATGGCCGCAAAGCGCTTGAAATCTCCACTTGCAAATTCCACAAAAAGAGGGTTTCAAATCTGCTCTGTGTAAAGGAAGGTTCACATCTGAGAGGTGAACACACGCAGCCCAAAGAAGTTACTGAGAATTCTTCTGTCTAGAGTTATTCGCAGAAATCCCGTTTCCAACGAAATCCTCAAAGAGGTCCAAATATCCACTTGCAAACTTTACAAACAGAGTGTTTCCAAACTGCTCTATGAAAAGAAAGTTTAAACTCTGTTAGTGGAACTCACAAATTACCAAGCGGTTGCTGAGAATGATTCTCTCCAGTTTTTATAGGAAGATGTTTCCTTTTCTAACGTTGGCCGCAAAGTGCTTGAAATCTCCACTTGCAAATTCCACAAAAAGAGGGTTTCAAATCTGCTCTGTCTAAAGGAAGGTTCAACTCTGTGAGTTGAACACACGCAGCCCAAAGAAGTTTCTGAGAATTCTTCTGTCTAGAGTTATTCGTAAAAATCCTGTTTCCAACGAAATCCACAAAGAGGTCCAAATATCCACTTGCAGACTTTACAAACAGAGTGTTTCCAAACTGCTCTATGAAAAGAAAGGTGCAACTCTGTGAGTGGAACAAACACAACGCCAAGTGGCTGCTGAGAATGATTCTCTCTAGTTTTTATACGAAGATGTTTCCTTTTCTACCATTGGCTGCAAAGCGCTTGAAATCTCCACTTGCAAATTCCACAAAAAGAGGGTTTCAAATCTGCTCTGTCTAAAGGAAGGTTCAACTCTGTGAGTTGAACACACGCAGGCCAAAGAAGTTACTGAGATTTCTTCTGTCTAGCGTTATATGCAGAAATCCCGTTTCCAACGAAATGCTCTAGGAGGTCCAAATATCCACTTGCAGACTTTACAAACAGAGTGTTTCCAAACTGCTCTATGAAAAGAAAGGTTAAACTCTGTGAGTGGAACGCACACATTACCAAGTGGTTGCTGAGAATGATTCTCTCCAGTTTTTATACGGAGATGCTTCCTTTTCTACCGTTGGATGCAAAACGCTTGAAATCTCCACTTGCAAATTCCACAAAAAGAGGGTTTCAAATCTGCTCTGTCTAAAGGAAGGTTCAACTCTGTGAGTTGAACACACGCAGCCCGAAGAAGTTACTGAGAATTCTTCTGTCTAGCGTTTTATGCTGAAATCCCGTTTCCAACGAAATCCTCAAAGAGGTCCAAATATCCACTTGCAGACTTTACAAACAGAGTGTTTCCAAACTGCTCTATGAAAAGAAAGGTTAAACTCTGTGAGTGGAACGCACATATCACCAAGTGGTTGCTGAGAATGATTCTCTCTAGTTTTTATACGCAGATGTTTCCTTTTCTACCGTTGGCTGCAAAGCACTTGAAATCTCCCCTTGCAAATTCCACAAAAAGAGGGTTTCAAATATGCTCTGTCTAAAGGAAAGTTCAACTCTGTGAGTTGAACACACGCAGCCCAAAGAAGTTACTGAGAATTCTTCTGTCTAGAGTTATTCGCAGAAATCCCGTTTCCAACGAAATCCTGAAAGAGGTCCAAATATCCACATGCAGACTTTACAAACAGAGAGTTTCCAAACTGCTCTATGAAAAGAAAGGTTAAACTCTGTGAGTGGAACGCACACATTACCAATTGGTTGCTGAGAATGATTCTCTCCAGTTTTTATTCGAAGATGTTTCCTTTTCTACTGTTGGCCGCAAAGCGCTTGAAATCTCCACTTGCAAATTCCACAAAAAGAGGGTTTTAAATCTGCTCTGTCTAAAGGAAGGTTCAACTCTGTGAGTTGAACACACGCAGCCCAAAGAATTTACTGAGAATTCTTCTGTCTAGAGTTATTCGCAGAAATCCCGTTTCCAACGAAATCCACAAAGAGGTCCAAATATCCACTTGCAGACTTTACAAACAGAGTGTTTCCAAGCTGCTCTATGAAAAGAAAGGTGAAACTCTGTGAGTGGAACGCACACATTACCAAGTGGCGGCTGAGAATGATTCTCTCCAGTTTTTATACAAAGATGTTTCCTTTTCTACCATTGGACACAAAGCGCTTGAAATCTCCACTTGCAAATTCCACAAAAAGAGGGTTTCAAATCTGCTCTGTCTAAAGGAAGGTTCAACTCTGTGAGTTGAACACACGCAGCCCAAAGAAGTTACTGAGAATTCTTCTGTCTAGAGTTATTCACAGAAACCCCGTTTCCAACGAAATCTCCAGAGAGGTCCAAATATCCACTTGCAGACTTTACAACAGAGTGTTTCCAAACTGCTCTATGAAAAGAAAGGTGAAACTCTGTGAGTGGAACAAACACATCCCAAGTGGTTGCAGAGAATGATTCTCTCTAGTTTTTATAGGAAGATGTTTCCTTTTCTACCGTTGGCTGCAAAGCGGTTGAAATCTCCACTTGCAAATTCCACAAAAAGTGGGTTTCAAATCTGCTCTGTCTAAAGGAAGGTTCAACTCTGTGAGTTGAACACACGCAGCCCAAAGAAGTTCCTGGAATTCTTCTGTCTAGCGTTATAAGCAGAAATCCCGTTTCCAACGAAATCCTCAAAGAGGTCCAAATATCCACTTGCAGACTTTACAAACAGTGTTTCCAAACTGCTCTATGAAAAGAAAGGTTGAACTCTGTGAGTGGAACGCACACATTACCAAGTGGTTGCTGAGAATGATTCTCTCCAGTTTTTATACGAAGATGTTTCCTTTTCTACCGTTGGCCCCAAAGCGCTTGAAATCTCCACTTGCAAATTCCACAAAAAGAGGGTTTCAAATCTGCTCTGTCTAAAGGATGGTTCAACTCTATGAGTTGAACACACGCAGCCCAAAGAAGTTACTGAGAATTCTTCTGTCTAGCGTTATATGCAGGAGTCCCGTTTCCAACGAAATCCTCAAAGTGGTCCAAATATCCACTTGCAGACTTTACAAACAGAGTGTTTCCAAACTGCTCTATGAAAAGATAGGTGAAACACTGTGAGTGGAATGCACACATCACCAAGTGGTTGCTCAGAATGATTCTCTCTAGTTTTTATACGATGATATTTCCTTTCCTACAGTAGACCCAAAGTGCTTGAAATCTCCACTTGCAAATTCCACAAAAAGAGGGTTTCAAATCTGCTCTGTCTAAAGGAAAGTTCAACTCTGTGAGTTGAACACACGCAGCCCAAAGAAGTTACTGAGAATTCTTCTGTGTAGCGCTATATGCAGAAATCCCGTTTCCAACGAAATCCTCAAAGAGGTCCAATATCCACTTGCAGACTTTACAAACAGAGTGTTTCCAAACTGCTCTATGAAAAGAAAGGTTAAACTCTGTGAGTGGAACGCACACATTACCAAGTGGTGGTTGAGAATGGTTCTCTCCAGTTTTTATACGAAGATGTTTCCTTTTCTACCGTTGGCCGCAAAGCGCTTGGAATCTCCACTTGCAAATTCCACAAAAAGAGGGTTTCTAATCTCCTCTGTGTAAAGGAAGGTTCAACTCTGTGAGTTGACCACACGCAGCCCAAAGAAGTTACTGAGAATTCTTCTGTCTTGAGTTATTCGCAGAAATCCCGTTTCCAACGAAATCGCCAGAGAGGTCCAAATATCCTCTTGCAGAGTTTACAAACAGAGTGTTTCCAAACTGCTCTATGAAAAGAAAGGTGAAACTCTGTGAGTGGAATAAACACATCACCAAGTGGTTGCTCAGAATGATTCTCTCTAATTGTAATACGAAGATGTTTCCTTTTCTACCGCTGGCTGCAAATCACTTGAAATCTCCACTTGCAAATTCCACAAAAAGAGGGTGTCAAATCTGCTCTCTCTAAAGGAAGGTTCAACTCTGTGAGTTGAACACACGCAGCCCAAAGAAGTTACTGAGAATTCTTCTGTCTAGTGTTATTCGCAGAAATCCCGTTTCCAACGAAATCCTTAAAGAGGTCCAAATATCCACTTGCAGAATTTACAAACAGAGTGTTTCCAAACTGCTCTATGAAAAGAAAGGTTAAACTCTGTGAGTGGAACGCACATATCACCAAGTGGTTGCTGAGAATGATTCTCTCTAGTTTTTATACGCAGATGTTTCCTTTTCTACCGTTGGCTGCAAAGCACTTGAAATCTCCCCTTGCAAATTCCACAAAAAGAGGGTTTCAAATATGCTCTGTCTAAAGGAAAGTTCAACTCTGTGAGTTGAACACACGCAGCCCAAAGAAGTTACTGAGAATTCTTCTGTCTAGAGTTATTCGCAGAAATCCCGTTTCCAACGAAATCCTGAAAGAGGTCCAAATATCCACATGCAGACTTTACAAACAGAGAGTTTCCAAACTGCTCTATGAAAAGAAAGGTTAAACTCTGTGAGTGGAACGCACACATTACCAATTGGTTGCTGAGAATGATTCTCTCCAGTTTTTATTCGAAGATGTTTCCTTTTCTACTGTTGGCCGCAAAGCGCTTGAAATCTCCACTTGCAAATTCCACAAAAAGAGGGTTTTAAATCTGCTCTGTCTAAAGGAAGGTTCAACTCTGTGAGTTGAACACACGCAGCCCAAAGAATTTACTGAGAATTCTTCTGTCTAGAGTTATTCGCAGAAATCCCGTTTCCAACGAAATCCACAAAGAGGTCCAAATATCCACTTGCAGACTTTACAAACAGAGTGTTTCCAAGCTGCTCTATGAAAAGAAAGGTGAAACTCTGTGAGTGGAACGCACACATTACCAAGTGGCGGCTGAGAATGATTCTCTCCAGTTTTTATACAAAGATGTTTCCTTTTCTACCATTGGACACAAAGCGCTTGAAATCTCCACTTGCAAATTCCACAAAAAGAGGGTTTCAAATCTGCTCTGTCTAAAGGAAGGTTCAACTCTGTGAGTTGAACACACGCAGCCCAAAGAAGTTACTGAGAATTCTTCTGTCTAGAGTTATTCACAGAAACCCCGTTTCCAACGAAATCTCCAGAGAGGTCCAAATATCCACTTGCAGACTTTACAACAGAGTGTTTCCAAACTGCTCTATGAAAAGAAAGGTGAAACTCTGTGAGTGGAACAAACACATCCCAAGTGGTTGCTGAGAATGATTCTCTCTAGTTTTTATAGGAAGATGTTTCCTTTTCTACCGTTGGCTGCAAAGCGGTTGAAATCTCCACTTGCAAATTCCACAAAAAGTGGGTTTCAAATCTGCTCTGTCTAAAGGAAGGTTCAACTCTGTGAGTTGAACACACGCAGCCCAAAGAAGTTCCTGGAATTCTTCTGTCTAGCGTTATAAGCAGAAATCCCGTTTCCAACGAAATCCTCAAAGAGGTCCAAATATCCACTTGCAGACTTTACAAACAGTGTTTCCAAACTGCTCTATGAAAAGAAAGGTTAAACTCTGTGAGTGGAACGCACACATTACCAAGTGGTTGCTGAGAATGATTCTCTCCAGTTTTTATACGAAGATGTTTCCTTTTCTACCGTTGGCCCCAAAGCGCTTGAAATCTCCACTTGCAAATTCCACAAAAAGAGGGTTTCAAATCTGCTCTGTCTAAAGGATGGTTCAACTCTATGAGTTGAACACACGCAGCCCAAAGAAGTTACTGAGAATTCTTCTGTCTAGCGTTATATGCAGGAGTCCCGTTTCCAACGAAATCCTCAAAGTGGTCCAAATATCCACTTGCAGACTTTACAAACAGAGTGTTTCCAAACTGCTCTATGAAAAGATAGGTGAAACACTGTGAGTGGAATGCACACATCACCAAGTGGTTGCTCAGAATGATTCTCTCTAGTTTTTATACGATGATATTTCCTTTCCTACAGTAGACCCAAAGTGCTTGAAATCTCCACTTGCAAATTCCACAAAAAGAGGGTTTCAAATCTGCTCTGTCTAAAGGAAAGTTCAACTCTGTGAGTTGAACACACGCAGCCCAAAGAAGTTACTGAGAATTCTTCTGTGTAGCGCTATATGCAGAAATCCCGTTTCCAACGAAATCCTCAAAGAGGTCCAATATCCACTTGCAGACTTTACAAACAGAGTGTTTCCAAACTGCTCTATGAAAAGAAAGGTTAAACTCTGTGAGTGGAACGCACACATTACCAAGTGGTGGTTGAGAATGGTTCTCTCCAGTTTTTATACGAAGATGTTTCCTTTTCTACCGTTGGCCGCAAAGCGCTTGGAATCTCCACTTGCAAATTCCACAAAAAGAGGGTTTCTAATCTCCTCTGTGTAAAGGAAGGTTCAACTCTGTGAGTTGACCACACGCAGCCCAAAGAAGTTACTGAGAATTCTTCTGTCTTGAGTTATTCGCAGAAATCCCGTTTCCAACGAAATCGCCAGAGAGGTCCAAATATCCTCTTGCAGAGTTTACAAACAGAGTGTTTCCAAACTGCTCTATGAAAAGAAAGGTGAAACTCTGTGAGTGGAATAAACACATCACCAAGTGGTTGCTCAGAATGATTCTCTCTAATTGTAATACGAAGATGTTTCCTTTTCTACCGCTGGCTGCAAATCACTTGAAATCTCCACTTGCAAATTCCACAAAAAGAGGGTGTCAAATCTGCTCTCTCTAAAGGAAGGTTCAACTCTGTGAGTTGAACACACGCAGCCCAAAGAAGTTACTGAGAATTCTTCTGTCTAGTGTTATTCGCAGAAATCCCGTTTCCAACGAAATCCTTAAAGAGGTCCAAATATCCACTTGCAGAATTTACAAACAGAGTGTTTCCAAACTGCTCTATGAAAAGAAAGGTGAAACTCTGTGAATGGAACGCACACATTACCAAGTGGCGGCTGAGAATGATTCTCTCCAGTTTTTATACGAAGATGTTTCCTTTTATACCGTTGGACACAGAGCGATTGAAATCTCCACTTCCAAACTCCACAAAAAGAGGGTTTCTAATCTGCTCTGTCTAAAGGAAGGTTCAAATCTGTGAGTTGAACACACGCAGCCCAAAGAAGTTACTGAGAATTCTTCTGTCTAGAGTTATTCGCAGAAATCCCGTTTCCAACGAAATCTCCAGAGAGGTCCAAATATCCACTTGCAGACTTTACAATAGAGTGTTTCCAAACTGCTCTATGAAAAGAAAGGTGAAGCTCTGTGAGTGGAACAAACACATCCCAAGTGGTTGCTGAGAATGATTCTCTCTAGTTTTTATACGAAGATGTTTCCTTTTCTACCGTTGGCTGCAAAGCGCTTGAAATCTCTCTTGCAAATTCCACAAAAAGAGGGTTTCAAATCTGCTCTGTATAAAGGAAGGTTCAACTCTGTGAGTTGAACACATGCAGCCCAAAGAAGTTACTGAGAATTCTTCTGTCAAGCGTTATATGCAGATATCCCTTTTCCAACGAAATCCTCAAAGAGGTCCAAATGTCCACTTGCAGACTTTACTACAGAGTGTTTCCAAACTGCTCTATGAAACGAAAGGTGAAACTCTGTGAGCGGAACAAACACATCCCAAGTGGTTGCTGAGAATGATTCTCTCTAGTTTTTATAGGAAGATGTTTCCTTTTCTACCGTTGGCTGCAAAGCGGTTGAAATCTCCACTTGCAAATTCCACAAAAAGGGGGTTTCAAATCTGCTCTGTCTAAAGGAAGGTTCAACTCTGTGAGTTGAACACACGCAGCCCAAAGAAGTTCCTGGAATTCTTCTGTCTAGCGATATAAGCAGAAATCCCGTTTCCAACGAAATCCTCAAAGAGGTCCAAATATCCACTTGCAGACTTTACAAACAGAGTGTTTCCAAACTCCTCTATGAAAAGAAAGGTTAAACTCTGTCAGTGGAACGCACACATTACCAAGTGGTTGCTGAGAATGATTCTCTCCAGTTTTTATACGAAGATGTTTCCTTTTCTACCGTTGGCCCCAAAGCGCTTGAAATCTCCACTTGCAAATTCCACAAAAAGAGGGTTTCAAATCTGCTCTGTCTAAAGGATGGTTCAACTCTATGAGTTGAACACACGCAGCCCAAAGAAGTTACTGAGAATTCTTCTGTCTAGCGTTATATGCAGGAGTCCCGTTTCCAACGAAATCCTCAAAGTGGTCCAAATATCCACTTGCAGACTTTACAAACAGAGTGTTTCCAAACTGCTCTATGAAAAGATAGGTGAAACACTGTGAGTGGAATGCACACATCACCAAGTGGTTGCTCAGAATGATTCTCTCTAGTTTTTATACGATGATATTTCCTTTCCTACAGTAGACCCAAAGTGCTTGAAATCTCCACTTGCAAATTCCACAAAAAGAGGGTTTCAAATCTGCTCTGTCTAAAGGAAGGTTCAACTCTATGAGTTGAACACACGCAGACCAAAGAAGTTACTGAGAATTCTTCTGTATAGAGTTATTCGCAGAAATCCCGTTTCCAAAGAAATCCTAAAAGAGGTCCAAATATCCACTTGCAGACTTTACAAACAGAGTGTTTCCAAACTGCTCAATGAAAAGAAAGATTAAACACTGTGAGTGGAACGCACACATTACCAATTGGTTGCTGAGAATGATTCTCTCCGGTTTTTATTCGAAGATGTTTCCTTTTCTACCGTTGGCCGCAAAGCGCTTGAAATCTCCACTTGCAAATTCCACAAAAGGAGGTTTTCAAATCTGCTCTGTGTAAAGGAAGGTTCAACTCTGTGAGTTGAACACACGCAGCCCAAAGAAGTTACTGAGAATTCTTCTGTCTAGAGTTATTCGCAGAAATCCCGTTTCCAACGAAATCATCAAAGAGGTCCAAATATCCACTTGCAGACTTTACAAACAGAGTGTTTCCAAACTGCTCTATGAAAAGAAAGGTGAAACTCTGTGAGTGGAACGCACACATTACCAAGTGGCGGCTGAGAATGATTCTCTCCAGTTTTTATACGAAGATGTTTCCTTTTCTACCGTTTGCCACAAAGCGCTTGAAATCTCCACTTGCAAATTCCACAAAAAGAGGGTTTCAAATCTGCTCTGTGTTAAGGATGGTTCAACTCTGTGAGTTGAACACACGCAGCCCAAAGAAGTTACTGAGAATTCTTCTGTCTAGAGTTATTCGCAGAAATACCGTTTCCAACGAAATCGCCAGAGAGGTCCAAATATCCACTTGCACACTTTACAAACAGAGTGTTTCCAAACTGCTCTATGAAAGGAAAGGTTAAACACTGTGAGTGGAACCCACACATCACCAAGTGGTAGCTGAGAATGATTCTCTCTAGTTTTTATTCGAAGATATTTCCTTTTCTACCGTTGGCCGCTAAGTGCTTGAAATCTCCACTTGCAAATTCCACAAAAAGAGGGTTTCAAATCTGCTCTGTGTAATGGAAGGTTCTACTATGTGAGTTGAACACACGCAGCCCAAAGAAGTTACTGAGAATTCTGTCTAGCGTTATATGCAGAAATCCCGTTTCCAACGAAATCCTCAAAGAGGTCGAAATATCCACTTGCAAACTTTACAAACAGAGTTTTTCCAAACTGCTCTATGAAAAGAAAGCTTAAACTCTTTGAGTGGAACGCACACATTACCAAGTGGTTGCTGAGAATGATTCTCTCCAGTTTTTAAACGAAGATGTTTCCTTTTCTACTGTTGGCCGCAAAGCGCTTGAAATCTCCACTTGCAAATTCCACAAAAAGAGGGTTTCAAATCTGCTCTGTGTAAAGGAATGTTCATCTCTGAGAGGTGAACACAGGCAGCCCAAGGAAGTTTCTGAGAATTCTTTTGTCTAGATTTATTCGCAAAATTCCCGTTTCCAACGAAATCCACAAAGAGGTCCAAATATCCACTTGCAGACTTTACAAAGAGAGTGTTTCCAAACTGCTCTATGAAAAGAAAGGTTAAACTCTGTGAGTGGAACGCACACATCACCAAGTGGTTGCTGAGGATGATTCTCTCCAGTTTTTATACGAAGATGTTTCCTTTTCTACCGTTGGCTGCAAAGCGCTAGAAATCTCCACTTGCAAATTCCACAAAAAGAGGGTTTCAAATATGCTCTGTCTAAAGGAAGGTTCAAGTCTGTGATTTGAACACACGCAGCACAAAGAAGTTACTGAGAATTCTTCTGTCTAGAGTTATTCGCAGAAATCCCGTTTCCAACGAAATCGCCACAGAGGTCCAAATATCCACTTGCAGACTTTACAAACAGAGTGTTTCCAAACTGCTCTATGAAAAGAAAGGTGAAACTCTGTGAGTGGAACAAACACATCACCAAGTGGTTGCTGAGAATGATTCTCTCTAGTTTTTATACGAAGATGTTTCCTTTTCTACCGTTGGCTGCAAAGCACTTGAAATCTCCACTTGCAAATTCCACAAAAAGAGGGTTTCAAATCTGCTCTGTCCAAAGGAAGGTTGAAATCTGTGAGTTGAACACACGCAGCCCAAAGAAGTTACTGAGAATTCTTCTGTCTAGAGTTATTCGCAGAAACCCCGTTTCCAACGAAATCCTCAAAGAGGTCCAAATATCCACTTTCAGACATTACAAACAGAGTGTTTCCAAACTGCTCTATGAAAAGGAAGGTTAAACTCTGTGAGTGGAACGGACACATTACCAAGTGGTTGCTGAGAATGATTCTCTCCAGTTTTTATACGAAGATGTTTCCTTTTCTGCCGTTGGCCGCAAAGCACTTGAAATCTCCACTTGCAAATTCCACAAAAAGAGGGTTTCAAATCTGCTCTGTGTTAAGGATGGTTCAACTCTGTGAGTTGAACACACGCAGCCCAAAGAAGTTACTGAGAATTCTTCTGTCTAGAGTTATTCGCAGAAATACCGTTTCCAACGAAATCGCCAGAGAGGTCCAAATATCCACTTGCACACTTTACAAACAGAGTGTTTCCAAACTGCTCTATGAAAGGAAAGGTTAAACACTGTGAGTGGAACCCACACATCACCAAGTGGTAGCTGAGAATGATTCTCTCTAGTTTTTATTCGAAGATATTTCCTTTTCTACCGTTGGCCGCTAAGTGCTTGAAATCTCCACTTGCAAATTCCACAAAAAGAGGGTTTCAAATCTGCTCTGTGTAATGGAAGGTTCTACTATGTGAGTTGAACACACGCAGCCCAAAGAAGTTACTGAGAATTCTGTCTAGCGTTATATGCAGAAATCCCGTTTCCAACGAAATCCTCAAAGAGGTCGAAATATCCACTTGCAAACTTTACAAACAGAGTGTTTCCAAACTGCTCTATGAAAAGAAAGCTTAAACTCTTTGAGTGGAACGCACACATTACCAAGTGGTTGCTGAGAATGATTCTCTCCAGTTTTTAAACGAAGATGTTTCCTTTTCTACTGTTGGCCGCAAAGCGCTTGAAATCTCCACTTGCAAATTCCACAAAAAGAGGGTTTCAAATCTGCTCTGTGTAAAGGAATGTTCATCTCTGAGAGGTGAACACAGGCAGCCCAAGGAAGTTTCTGAGAATTCTTTTGTCTAGATTTATTCGCAAAATTCCCGTTTCCAACGAAATCCACAAAGAGGTCCAAATATCCACTTGCAGACTTTACAAAGAGAGTGTTTCCAAACTGCTCTATGAAAAGAAAGGTTAAACTCTGTGAGTGGAACGCACACATCACCAAGTGGTTGCTGAGGATGATTCTCTCCAGTTTTTATACGAAGATGTTTCCTTTTCTACCGTTGGCTGCAAAGCGCTAGAAATCTCCACTTGCAAATTCCACAAAAAGAGGGTTTCAAATATGCTCTGTCTAAAGGAAGGTTCAAGTCTGTGATTTGAACACACGCAGCACAAAGAAGTTACTGAGAATTCTTCTGTCTAGAGTTATTCGCAGAAATCCCGTTTCCAACGAAATCGCCACAGAGGTCCAAATATCCACTTGCAGACTTTACAAACAGAGTGTTTCCAAACTGCTCTATGAAAAGAAAGGTGAAACTCTGTGAGTGGAACAAACACATCACCAAGTGGTTGCTGAGAATGATTCTCTCTAGTTTTTATACGAAGATGTTTCCTTTTCTAACGTTGGCTGCAAAGCGCTTGAAATCTCCACTTGCAAATTCCACAAAAAGAGGGTTTCAAATCTGCTCTCTCTAAAGGAAGGTTCAACTCTGTGAGTTGAACACACGCAGCCCAAAGAAGTTACTGAGAATTCTTCTGTCCAGCGTTATATGGAGAAATCCCGTTTCCAACGAAATCCTCAAAGAGGTCCAAATATCCACTTGCAGACTTTACAAACAGAGTGTTTCCAAACTGCTCTATGAAAAGAAAGGTTAAACTCTCTGAGTGGAATGCACACATTACCAAGTGGTTGCTGAGAATGATTCTCTCCAGTTTTTATACGAAGATGTTTCCTTTTCTACCGATGGCCGCAAAGCGCTTGAAATCTCCACATGCAAATTCCACAAAAAGAGGGTTTCAAATCTGCTCTGTGTAAAGGAAGGTTCACCTCTGAGAGGTGAACACACGCAGCCCAAAGAAGTTACTGAGAATTCTTCTGTCTATAGTTATTCGCAGAAATCCCGTTTCCAACGAAATCCTCAAAGAGGTCGAAATATCCACTTGCAGACTTTACAAACAGAGTGTTTCCAAACTGCTCTATGAAAAGAAAGCTTAAACTCTTTGAGTGGAACGCACACATTACCAAGTGTTTGCTGAGAATGATTCTCTCCAGTTTTTAAACGAAGATGTTTCCTTTTCTACCGTTGGCCGCAAAGCGCTTGAAATCTCCACTTGCAAATTCCACAAAAAGAGGGTTTCAAATCTGCTCTGTGTAACGGAATGTTCATCTCTGAGAGGTGAACACAGGCAGCCCAAGGAAGTTTCTGAGAATTCTTTTGTCTAGATTTATTCGCAAAATTCCCGTTTCCAACGAAATCCACAAGGAGGTTCAAATATCCACTTGCAGACTTTACAAAGAGAGTGTTTCCAAACTGCTCTATGAAAAGAAAGGTTCAACTCTGTGAGTGGAACGCACACATCACCAAGTGGTTGCTGAGGATGATTCTCTCCAGTTTTTATACGAAGATGTTTCCTTTTCTACCGTTGGCTGCAAAGCGCTAGAAATCTCCACTTGCAAATTCCACAAAAAGAGGGTTTCAAATCTGCCGTGTCTAAAAGAAGGTTCAACTCCTTGAGTTGAACACACGTAGCAGAAAGATGTTACTGAGCATTCTTCTGTCTAGCGTTATATGCAGAAATCCCGTTTCCAACGAAATCCTCAAAGAGGTCCAAATATCCACTTGCAGACTTTACAAACAGAGTGTTTCCAAACTGCTCTATGAAAGGAAAGGTTAAACACTGTGAGTGGAACGCACACGTCACCAAGTGGTTGCTGAAATGATTCTCTCTAGTTTTTATTCGAAGATATTTCCTTTTCTACCGTTGGCCGAAGAGTGCTTGAAATCTCCACTTGCAAATTCCACAAAAAGAGGGTTTCAAATCTGCTCTGTGTTAAGGAAGGTTCAACTCTGTGAGTTGAACACACGCAGCCCAAAGAAGCTACTGAGAATTCTTGTGTCTAGAGTTATTCGCAGAAATACCGTTTCCAACGAAATCGCCACAGAGGTCCAAATATCCACTTGCAGACTTTACAAACAGAGTGTTTCCAAACTGCTCTATGAAAAGAAAGGTTAAACTCTGTGAGTGGAACCCACACATCACCAAGTGGTAGCTGAGAATGATTCTCTCTAGTTTTCATTCGAAGATATTACCTTTTCTACCGTTGGCCGCTAAGTGCTTGAAATCTCCACTTGCAAATTCCACAAAAAGAGGGTTTCAAATCTCCTCTGTGTAATGGAAAGTTCAACTCTGTGAATTGAACACACGCAGCCCAAAGAAGTTACTGAGAATTCTTCTGTCTAGAGTTATTCGCAGAAATACCGTTTCCAACGAAATCGCCAGAGAGGTCCAAATATCCACTTGCAGACTTTACAAACAGAGTGTTTCCAAACTGCTCTATGAAGAGAAAGGTTAAACTATTTGAGTGGAACGCACACATTACCAAGTGGTTGCTGAGAATGATTCTCTCCAGTTTTTATACGGAGATGTTTCCTTTTCTACCGTTGGCGGCAAAGTGCTTGAAATCTCCACTTGCAAATTCCACAAAAAGAGGGTTTCAAATATGCTCTGTCTAAAGGAAGGTTCAAGTCTGTGAGTTGAACACACGCAGCCCAAAGAAGTTACTGAGAATTCTTCTAACTAGAGTTATTCGCTGAAATCCCGTTTCCAAAGAAATCGCCACAGTGGTCCAAATATCCACTTGCAGACTTTACAAACAGAGTGTTTCCAAACTGCTCTATGAAAAGAAAGGTTAAACTCTGTGAGTGGAACGCACACATCACCAAGTGGTTGCTGAGAATGATTCTCTCCAGTTTTTATTCGAAGATGTTTCCTTTTCTACCGTTGGCCGCAAAGCGTTTGAAATCTACACTTGCAAATTCCACAAAAAGAGGATTTCAAATCTGCTCTGTCTAAAGGAAGGTTCAACTCCGTGAGTTGAACACACGCAGCCCAAGGAAGTTACTGAGAATTCTTCTGTCCAGCGTTTTATGCTGAAATCCCGTTTACAACGAAATCCTCAAAGAGGTCCAAATATCCACTTTCAGGCTTTACAAAGAGAGTGTTTCCAAACTGCTCTATGAAAAGAAAGGTTCAACTCTGTGAGTGGAACGCACACATCACCAAGTGGTTGCTGAGGATGATTCTCTCCAGTTTTTATACGAAGATGTTTCCTTTTCTACCGTTGGCTGCGAAGCGCTAGAAATCTCCACATGCAAATTCCACAAAAAGAGGGTTTCAAATATGCTCTGTGTAAAGGAAGGTTCACCTCTGAGAAGTGAACACACGCAGCCCAAAGAAGTTACTGAGAATTCTTCTGTCTAGAGTTATTCGCAGAAATCCCGTTTCCAACGAAATCCTCAAAGAGGTCCAAATATCCACTTGCAAACTTTACAAACAGAGTGTTTCCAAACTGCTCTATGAAAAGAAAGTTTAAACTCTGTGAGTGGAACGCACACATTACTAAGTGGTTGCTGAGAATGATTCTCTCCAGTTTTTATACGAAGATGTTTCCTTTTCTACCGTTGGCCGCAAAGCGCTTGAAATCTCCACTTGCAAATTCCACAAAAAGAGGGTTTCAAATCTGCTCTGTCTAAAGGAAGGTTCAACTCTGTGAGTTGAACACACGCAGCCCAAAGAAGTTACTGAGAATTCTTCTGTCTGGAGTTATTCGCAAAAATCCCGTTTCCAACGAAATTCTCAATGAGGTCCAAATATCCACTTGCAGACTTTACAAACAGAGTGTTTCCAAACTGATCTATGAAAAGAAAGGTGAAACACTGTGAGTGGAACAAACACATCACGAAGTGGTTGCTGAGAATGATTCTCTCTAGTTTTTATTACGAAGATGTTTCCTTTTCTACCGTTGGCTGCAAAGCGCTTGAAATCTCCACTTGCAAATTCCACAAAAAGAGGGTTTCAAATCTGCTCTGTGTAAAGGAATGTTCATCTCTGAGAGGTGAACACAGGCAGCCCAAGGAAGTTTCTGAGAATTCTTTTGTCTAGATTTCTTCGCATAATTCCCGTTTCCAACGAAATCCACAAAGAGGTCCAAATATCCACTTGCAGACTTTACAAGAGAGTGTTTCCAAACTGCTATATGAAAAGAAAGGTTAAACTCTGTGAGTGGAACGCACACATCACCAAGTGGTTGCTGAGGATGATTCTCTCCAGTTTTTATACGAAGATGTTTCCTTTTCTACCGTTGGCTGCAAAGCGCTAGAAATCTCCACTTGCAAATTCCACAAAAAAAGGGTTTCAAATATGCTCTGTCTAAAGGAAGGTTCAAGTCTGTGAGTTGAACACACGCAGCACAAAGAAGTTACTGAGAATTCTTCTGTCTAGAGTTATTCGCAGAAATACCGTTTCCAACGAAATCGCCACAGAGGTCCAAATATCCACTTGCAGACTTTACAAACAGAGTGTTTCCAAACTGCTCTATGAAAAGAAAGGTGAAACTCTGTGAGTGGAACAAACACATCACCAAGTGGTTGGTGAGAATGATTCTCTCTAGTTTTTATACGAAGATGTCTCCTTTTCTACCGTTGGCTGCAAAGCGCTTGAAATCTCCACTTGCAAATTCCACAAAAAGAGGGTTTCAAATCTGCTCTGTCTAAAGGAAGGTTCAACTCTGTGAGTTGAACACACGCAGCCCAAAGAAGTTACTGAGAATTCTTCTGTCCAGCGTTTTATCCTGAAATCCCGTTTCCAACGAAATCCTCAAAGAGGTCCAAATATCCACTTGCAAACTTTACAAACAGAGTGTTTCCAAACTGCTCTATGAAAAGAAAGTTTAAACTCTGTGAGTGGAACGCACACATTACTAAGTGGTTGCTGAGAATGATTCTCTCCAGTTTTTATACGAAGATGTTTCCTTTTCTACCGTTGGCCGCAAAGCGCTTGAAATCTCCACTTGCAAATTCCACAAAAAGAGGGTTTCAAATCTGCTCTGTCTAAAGGAAGGTTCAACTCCGTGAGTTGAACACACGCAGCCCAAAGAAGTTTCTGAGAATTCTTCTGTCTAGAGTTATTCGCAAAAATCCCGTTTCCAACGAAATCCACAATGAGGTCCAAATATCCACTTGCAGACTTTACAAACAGAGTGTTTCCAAACTGCTCTATGAAATGAAAGGTTCAACTCTGTGATTGGAACGCACACATCACCAAGTGGTTGCCGAGAATGATTCTCTCTTGTTTTTATACGAAGATGTTTCCTTTTCTACCGTTGGCTACAAAGCGCAAGAAATCTCCACTTGCAAATTCCACAAAAAGAGGGTTTCAAATCTGCCGTGTCTAAAAGAAGGTTCAACTCTTTGAGTTGAACACACGTAGCACAAAGAAGTTACTGAGCATTCTTCTGTCTAGCGTTATATGCAGAAATCCCGTTTCCAACGAAATCCTCAAAGAGGTCCAAATATCCACTTGCAGACTTTACAAACAGAGTGTTTCCAAACTGCTCTATGAAAGGAAAGGTTAAACACTGCGAGTGGAACGCACACGTCACCAAGTGGTTGCTGAAATGATTCTCTCTAGTTTTTATTCGAAGATATTTCCTTTTCTACCGTTGGCCGAAAAGTGCTTGAAATCTCCACTTGCAAATTCCACAAAAAGAGGGTTTCAAATCTGCTCTGTGTTAAGGATGGTTCAACTCTGTGAGTTGAACACACGCAGCCCAAAGAAGTTACTGAGAATTCTTCTGTCTAGAGTTATTCGCCGTAATACCGTTTCCAACGAAATCGCCAGAGAGGTCCAAATATCCACTTGCAGACTTTACAAACAGAGTGTTTCCAAACTGCTCTATGAAAGGAAAGGTTAAACACTGTGACTGGAACCCACACATCACCAAGTGGTTGCTGAGAATGATTCTCTCTAGTTTTTATACGAAGATGTTTCCTTTTCTACCGTTGGCTGCAAAGCTCTTGAAATCTCCACTTGCAAATTCCACAAAAAGAGGGTTTGAAATCTGCTCTGTCTTAAGGAAGGTTCAACTCTGTGAGTTGAACACACGCAGCCCGAAGAAGTTACTGAGAATTCTTCTGTCTAGCGTTTTATGCTGAAATCCCGTTTCCAACGAAATCCTCAAAGAGGTCCAAATATCCACTTGCAGACTTTACAAACAGAGTGTTTCCAAACTGCTCTATGAAAAGAAAGGTAAAACTCTGTGAGTGGAACGCACCCATCACCAAGTGGTTGCTGAGAATGATTCTCTCTAGTTTTTATACGAAGATGTTTCCTTTTCTACCGCTTGCCGCAAAGCGCTTGAAATCTCCACTTGCAAATTCCACAAAAAGAGGGTTTCAAATCTGCTCTCTGTAATGGAAGGTTCAACTCTGTGAGTTGAACACACGCAGCCCAAAGAAGTTACTGAGAATTCTTCTGTCCAGCGTTAGATGGAGAAATCCCGTTTCCAACGAAATCCTCAAGGAGGTCCAAATATCCACTTGCAGACTTTACAAACAGAGTGTTTCCAAACTGCTCTATGAAAGGAAAGGTTAAACACTGCGAGTGGAACGCACACGTCACCAAGTGGTTGCTGAAATGATTCTCTCTAGTTTTTATTCGAAGATATTTCCTTTTCTACCGTTGGCCGAAAAGTGCTTGAAATCTCCACTTGCAAATTCCACAAAAAGAGGGTTTCAAATCTGCTCTGTGTTAAGGATGGTTCAACTCTGTGAGTTGAACACACGCAGCCCAAAGAAGTTACTGAGAATTCTTCTGTCTAGTGTTATTCGCCGAAATACCGTTTCCAACGAAATCGCCAGAGAGGTCCAAATATCCACTTGCAGACTTTACAAACAGAGTGTTTCCAAACTGCTCTATGAAAGGAAAGGTTAAACACTGTGACTGGAACCCACACATCACCAAGTGGTAGCTGAGAATGATTCTCTCTAGTTTTTATTCGAAGATATTTCCTTTTCTACCGTTGGCCGCTAAGTGCTTGAAATCTCCACTTGCAAATTCCACAAAAAGAGGGTTTCAAATCTGCTCTGTGTAATGGAAGGTTCTACTATGTGAGTTGAACACACGCGGCCCAAAGAAGTTACTGAGAATTCTGTCTAGCGTTATATGCAGAAATCCCGTTTCCAACGAAATCCTCAAAGAGGTCGAAATATCCACTTGCAGACTTTACAAACAGAGTGTTTCCAAACTGCTCTATGAAAAGAAAGCTTAAACTCTTTGAGTGGAACGCACACATTACCAAGTGGTTGCTGAGAATGATTCTCTCCAGTTTTTAAACGAAGATGTTTCCTTTTCTACCGTTGGCCGCAAAGCGCTTGAAATCTCCACTTACAAATTCCACAAAAAGAGGGTTTCAAATCTGCTCTGTGTAAAGGAATGTTCATCTCTGAGAGGTGAACACAGGCAGCCCAAGGAAGTTTCTGAGAATTCTTTTGTCTAGATTTATTCGCAAAATTCCCGTTTCCAACTAAATCCACAAAGAGGTCCAAATATCCACTTGCAGACTTTACAAAGAGAGTGTTTCCAAACTGCTCTATGAAAAGAAAGGTTCAACTCTGTGAGTGGAACGCACACATCACCAAGTGGTTGCTGAGGATGATTCTCTCCAGTTTTTATACGAAGATGTTTCCTTTTCTACCGTTGGCTGCAAAGCGCTTGAAATCTCCACTTGCAAATTCCACAAAAAGAGGGTTTCAAATATGCTCTGTCTAAAGGAAGGTTCAAGTCTGTGAGTTGAACACACGCAGCACAAAGAAGTTACTGAGAATTCTTCTGTCTAGAGTTATTCGCAGAAATCCCGTTTCCAACGAAATCGCCACAGAGGTCCAAATATCCACTTGCAGACTTTACAAACAGAGTGTTTCCAAACTGCTCTATGAAAAGAAAGGTGAAACTCTGTGAGTGGAACAAACACATCACCAAGTGGTTGCTGAGAATGATTCTCTCTAGTTTTTATACGAAGATGTTTCCTTTTCTAACGTTGGCTGCAAAGCGCTTGAAATCTCCACTTGCAAATTCCACAAAAAGAGGGTTTCAAATCTGCTCTGTCTAAAGGAAGGTTCAACTCTGTGAGTTGAACACACGCAGCCCAAAGAAGTTACTGAGAATTCTTCTGTCCAGCGTTTTATGCTGAAATCCCGTTTCCAACGAAATCCTCAAAGAGGTCCAAATATCCACTTGCAAACTTTACAAACAGAGTGTTTCCAAACTGCTCTATGAAAAGAAAGTTTAAACTCTGTGAGTGGAACGCACACATTACTAAGTGGTTGCTGAGAATGATTCTCTCCAGTTTTTATACGAAGATGTTTCCTTTTCTACCGTTGGCCGCAAAGCGCTTGAAATCTCCACTTGCAAATTCCACAAAAAGAGGGTTTCAAATCTGCTCTGTGTAAAGGAAGGTTCAACTCTGTGAGTTGAACACACGCAGCCCAAAGAAGTTACTGAGAATTCTTCTGTCTGGAGTTATTCGCAAAAATCCCGTTTCCAACGAAATCCACAATGAGGTCCAAATATCCACTTGCAGACTTTACAAACAGAGTATTTCCAAACTGCTCTATGAAAAGAAAGGTGCAACTCTGTGAGTGGAACAAACACATCGCCAAGTGGCTGCTGAGAATGATTCTCTCTAGTTTTTATACGAAGATGTTTCCTTTTCTACCGTTGGCTGCAAAGCGCTTGAAATCTACACTTGCAAATTCCACAAAAAGAGGGTTTCAAATCTGCTCTGTCTAAAGGAAGGTTCAACTCTGTGAGTTGAACACACGCAGGCCAAAGAAGTTACTGAGAATTCTTCTGTCTAGCGTTATATGCAGAAACCCCGTTTCCAACGAAATCCTCAAGGAGGTCCAAATATCCACTTGCAGACTTTACAAACAGAGTGTTTCCAAACTGCTCTATGAAAAGAAAGGTTAAACTCTGTGAGTGGAACGCACGCATTACCAAGTGGTTGCTGAGAATGATTCTCTCCAGTTTTTATACGAAGATATTTCCTTTTCTACCGTTGGCCACAAAGCGCTTGAAATCTCCACTTGCAAATTCCACAAAAATAGGGTTTCAAATCTGCTCTGTCTAAAGGAAGGTTCAACTCTGTGAGTTGAGCACACGCAGCCCGAAGAAGTTACTGAGAATTCTTCTGTCTAGAGTTATTCGCAGAAATCCCCTTTCCAACGAAATCGCCAGAGAGGTCCAAATATCCACTTGCAGACTTTACAAACAGAGTGTTTCCAAACTGCTCTATGAAAAGAAAGGTAAAACTCTGTGAGTGGAACGCACCCATCACCAAGTGGTTGCTGAGAATGATTCTCTCTAGTTTTTATACGAAGATGTTTCCTTTTCTACCGTTTGCCGCAAAGCGCTTGAAATCTCCACTTGCAAATTCCACAAAAAGAGGGTTTCAAATCTGCTCTCTGTAATGGAAGGTTCAAATCTGTGAGTTGAACACACGCAGCCCAAAGAAGTTACTGAGAATTCTTCTGTCCAGCGTTAGATGGAGAAATCCCGTTTCCAACGAAATCCTCAAGGAGGTCCAAATATCCACTTGCAGACTTTACAAACAGAGTGTTTCCAAACTGCTCTATGAAAAGAAAGGTGAAAATCTGTGAGTGGAACAAACAAATCCCAAGTGGTTCCTGAGAATGATTCTCTCTAGTTTTCATACGAAGATGTTTCCTTTTCTACCGTTGGCTGCAAAGCGCTTGAAATCTCCACTTGCAAATTCCACAAAAAGAGGGTTTCAAATCTGCTCTGTCTTATGGAAGTTTCAAGTCTGTGAGTTGAACACACGCAGCACAAAGAAGTTACTGAGAATTCTTCTGTCTAGAGTTATTCGCAGAAATCCCGTTTCCAACGAAATCCACAAAGAGGTCCAAATATCCACTTGCAGACTTTACAAACAGAGTATTTCCAAACTGCTCTATGAAAAGAAAGGTGCAACTCTGTGAGTGGAACAAACACATCGCCAAGTGGCTGCTGAGAATGATTCTCTCTAGTTTTTATACGAAGATGTTTCCTTTTCTACCGTTGGCTGCAAAGCGCTTGAAATCTACACTTGCAAATTCCACAAAAAGAGGGTTTCAAATCTGCTCTGTCTAAAGGAAGGTTCAACTCTGTGAGTTGAACACACGCAGGCCAAAGAAGTTACTGAGAATTCTTCTGTCTAGCGTTATATGCAGAAATCCCGTTTCCAACGAAATCCTCAAGGAGGTCCAAATATCCACTTGCAGACTTTACAAACAGAGTGTTTCCAAACTGCTCTATGAAAAGAAAGGTTAAACTCTGTGAGTGGAACGCACACATTACCAAGTGGTTGCTGAGAATGATTCTCTCCAGTTTTTATACGAAGATGTTTCCTTTTCTACCGTTGTCCGCAAAGCGCTTGAAATCTCCACTTGCAAATTCCACAAAAAGAGGGTTTCAAATCTGCTCTGTCTAAAGGAAGGTTCAACCCTGTGAGTTGAACACACGCATCCCAAAGAAGTTACTGAGAATTCTTCTGTCTAGAGTTATTCGCAGAAATCCCGTTTCCAACGAAATCGCCAGAGAGGTCCAAATATCCACTTGCACACTTTACAAACAGTGTTTCCAAACTGCTCTATGAATAGAAAGGTGAAACTCTGTGAGTGGAACAAACACATCACCAAGTGGTTGCTGAGAATGATTCTCTCTAGTTTTTATACGAAGATGTTTCCTGTTCTATCGTTGGCTGCAAAACGCATGAAATCTCCACTTGCAAATTCCACAAAAAGAGGGTTTCAAATCTGCTCTGTCTAAAGGAAGGTTCAACTCTGTGAGTTGAACACACGCAGCCCAAAGAAGTTACTGAGAATTCTTCTGTCTAGCGTTTTATGCTGAAATCCCGTTTCCATCGAAATCCTCAAAGAGGTCCAAATATCCACTTGCAGACTTTACAAACAGAGTGTTTCCAAACTGCTCTATGAAAAGAAAGGTTAAACTCTGTGAGTGGAACGCACACATCACCAAGTGGTTGCTGAGAATGATTCTCTCTAGTTTTTATACGAATATGTTTCCTTTTCTACCGTTGGCCGCAAAGCGCTTGAATTCTCCACTTGCAAATTCCACAAAAAGAGGGTTTCAAATCTGCTCTGTCTAAAGGAAGGTTCAACTCTGTGAGTTGAACACACGCAGCCCAAAGAAGTTACTGAGAATTCTTCTGTCCAGCGTTAGATGCAGAAATCCCGTTTCCAACGAAATCCTCAAGGAGGTCCAAATATCCACTTGCAGATTTTACAAACAGAGTGTTTCCAAACTGCTCTATGAAAAGAAAGGTTAAACTCTGTGAGTGGAACGCACACATTACCAAGTGGTTGCTGAGAATGATTCTCTCCAGTTTTTATACGAAGATGTTTCCTTTTCTACCGATGGCCGCAAAGCGCTTGAAATCTCCACTTGCAAATTCCACAAAAAGAGGGTTTCAAATCTGCTTTGTGTAAAGGAAGGTTCACCTCTGAGAGGTGAACACACGCAGCCCAAAGAAGTTACTGAGAATTCTTCTGTCTAGAGTTATTCGCAGAAATCCCGTTTCCAACGAAATCCTCAAAGAGGTCCAAATATCCACTTGCAAACTTTACAAACAGAGTGTTTCCAAACTGCTCTATGAAAAGAAAGGTGCAACTCTGTGAGTGGAACAAACACATCGCCAAGTGGCTGCTGAGAATGATTCTCTCTAGTTTTTATATGAAGATGTTTCCTTTTCTACCGTTGGCTGCAAAGCGCTTGAAATCTCCACTTGCAAATTCCACAAAAAAAGGGTTTCAAATCTGCTCTGTCTAAAGGAAGGTTCAACTCTGTGAGTTGAACACACGCAGGCCAAAGAAGTTACTGAGAATTCTTCTGTCTAGCGTTATATGCAGAAATCCCGTTTCCAACGAAATGCTCTAGGAGGTCCAAATATCCACTTGCAGACTTCACAAACAGAGTGTTTCCAAACTGCTCTATGAAAAGAAAGGTTAAACTCTGTGAGTGGAACGCACACATCACCAAGTGGTTGCTGAGAATGATTCTCTCTAGTTTTTATACGAAGATGTTTCCTTTTCTACCGTTTGCCGCAAAGCGCTTGAAATCTCCACTTGCAAATTCCACAAAAAGAGGGTTTCAAATCTGCTCTCTGTAATGGAAGGTTCAACTCTGTGAGTTGAACACACGCAGCCCAAAGAAGTTACTGAGAATTCTGTCTAGCATTATATGCAGAAATCCTGTTTCCAACGAAATCCTCAAAGAGGTCGAAATATCCACTTGCAGACTTTACAAACAGAGTGTTTCCAAACTGCTCTATGAAAAGAAAGGTTAAACTCTGTGAGTGGAACGCACACATTACCAAGTGGTTGCTGAGAATGATTCTCTCTAGTTTTTATACGAAGATGTTTCCTTTTCTACCGTTGGCCGCAAAGCGCTGGAATTCTCCACTTGCGAATACCACAAAAAGAGGGTTTCAAATCTGCTCTGTCTAAAGGAAGGTTCAACTCTGTGAGTTGAACACACGCAGCCCAAAGAAGTTACTGAGAATTCTTCTGTCCAGCGTTAGATGCAGAAATCCCGTTTCCAACGAAATCCTCAAGGAGGTCCAAATATCCACTTGCAGACTTTACAAACAGAGTGTTTCCAAACTGCTCTATGAAAAGAAAGGTTAAACTCTGTGAGTGGAACGCACACATTACCAAGTGGTTGCTGAGAATGATTCTCTCCAGTTTTTATACGAAGATGTTTCCTTTTCTACCGATGTCCGCAAAGCGCTTGAAATCTCCACTTGCAAATTCCACAAAAAGAGGGTTTCAAATCTGCTCTGTGTAAAGGAAGGTTCACCTCTGAGAGGTGAACACACGCAGCCCAAAGAAGTTACTGAGAATTCTTCTGTCTAGAGTTATTCGCAGAAATCCCGTTTCCAACGAAATCCTCAAAGAGGTCCAAATATCCACTTGCAAACTTTACAAACAGAGTGTTTCCAAACTGCTCTATGAAAAGAAAGGTTAAACTCTGTGAGTGGAACGCACACATTACCAAGCGGTTGCTGAGAATGATTCTCTCCAGTTTTTATACGAAGATGTTTCCTTTTCTACCGTTGGCCACAAAGCGCTTGAAATCTCCACTTGCAAATTCCACAGAAAGGGGGTTTCAAATCTGCTCTGTCTAAATTAAGGTTCAACTCTGTGAGTTGAACACACGCAGCCTAAACAAGTTACTGAGAATTCTTCTGTCTAGAGTTATTCGCAGAAATACCGTTTCCAACGAAATCGCCAGAGAGGTCCAAATATCCACTTGCAGACTTTACAAACAGAGTGTTTCCAAACTGCTCTATGAAAAGAAAGGTTAAACTCTGTGAGTGGAACCCACACATCACCAAGTGGTTGCTGAGAATGATTCTCTCTAGTTTTTATTCGAAGATATTTCCTTTTCTACCGTTGGCCGCTAAGTGCTTGAAATCTCCACTTGCAAATTCCACAAAAAGAGGGTTTCAAATCTGCTCTGTGTAATGGAAGGTTCAACTCTGTGAGTTGAACACACGCAGCCCAAAGAAGTTACTGAGAATTCTTCTGTCTAGAGTTATTCGCAGAAATACCATTTCCAACGAAATCGCCAGAGAGGTCCAAATATCCACTTGCAGACCTTACAAACAGAGTGTTTCCAAACTGCTCTATGAAAAGAAAGGTTAAACTCTGTGAGTGGAACGCACACATTACCAAGTGGTTGCTGAGAATGATTCTCTCCAGTTTTTATACGGAGATGCTTCCTTTTCAACCGTTGGATGCAAAACGCTTGAAATCTCCACTTGCAAATTCCACAAAAAGAGGGTTTCAAATCTGCTCTGTCTAAAGGAAGGTTCAACTCTGTGAGTTGAACAAACGCAGCCCGAAGAAGTTACTGAGAATTCTTCTGTCTAGCGTTTTATGCTGAAATCCCGTTTCCAACGAAATCCTCAAAGAGGTCCAAATATCCACTTGCAGACTTTACAAACAGAGTGTTTCCAAACTGCTCTATGAAAAGAAAGGTTAAACTCTGTGAGTGGAACGCACACATCACCAAGTGGTTGCTGAGAATGATTCTCTCTAGTTTTTATACGCAGATGTTTCCTTTTCTACCGTTGGCTGCAAAGCACTTGAAATCTCCCCTTGCAAATTCCACAAAAAGAGGGTTTCAAATATGCTCTGTCTAAAGGAAAGTTCAACTCTGTGAGTTGAACACACGCAGCCCAAAGAAGTTACTGAGAATTCTTCTGTCTAGAGTTATTCGCAGAAATCCCGTTTCCAACGAAATCCTGAAAGAGGTCCAAATATCCACATGCAGACTTTACAAACAGAGAGTTTCCAAACTGCTCTATGAAAAGAAAGGTTAAACTCTGTGAGTGGAACGCACACATTACCAATTTGTTGCTGAGAATGATTCTCTCCAGTTTTTATTCGAAGATGTTTCCTTTTCTACTGTTGGCCGCAAAGCGCTTGAAATCTCCACTTGCAAATTCCACAAAAAGAGGGTTTTAAATCTGCTCTGTCTAAAGGAAGGTTCAACTCTGTGAGTTGAACACACGCAGCCCAAAGAAGTTACTGAGAATTCTTCTGTCTAGAGTTATTCGCAGAAATCCCGTTTCCTACGAAATCCACAAAGAGGTCCAAATATCCACTTGCAGACTTTACAAACAGAGTGTTTCCAAGCTGCTCTATGAAAAGAAAGGTGAAACTCTGTGAGTGGAACGCACACATTACCAAGTGGCGGCTGAGAATGATTCTCTCCAGTTTTTATACAAAGATGTTTCCTTTTCTACCATTGGACACAAAGCGCTTGAAATCTCCACTTGCAAATTCCACAAAAAGAGGGTTTCAAATCTGCCCTGTCTAAAGGAAGGTTCAACTCTGTGAGTTGAACACACGCAGCCCAAAGAAGTTACTGAGAATTCTTCTGTCTAGAGTTATTCACAGAAATCCCGTTTCCAACGAAATCTCCAGAGAGGTCCAAATATCCACTTGCAGACTGTACAACAGAGTGTTTCCAAACTGCTCTATGAAAAGAAAGGTGAAACTCTGTGAGTGGAACAAACACATCCCAAGTGGTTGCTGAGAATGATTCTCTCTAGTTTTTATAGGAAGATGTTTCCTTTTCTACCGTTGGCTGCAAAGCGGTTGAAATCTCCACTTGCAAATTCCACAAAAAGTGGGTTTCAAATCTGCTCTGTCTAAAGGAAGGTTCAACTCTGTGAGTTGAACACACGCAGCCCAAAGAAGTTCCTGGAATTCTTCTGTCTAGCGTTATAAGCAGAAATCCCGTTTCCAACGAAATCCTCAAAGAGGTCCAAATATCCACTTGCAGACTTTACAAACAGAGTGTTTCCAAACTGCTCTATGAAAAGAAAGGTTAAACTCTGTGAGTGGAACGCACACATTACCAAGTGGTTGCTGAGAATGATTCTCTCCAGTTTTTATACGAAGATGTTTCCTTTTCTACCGTTGGCCCCAAAGCGCTTGAAATCTCCACTTGCAAATTCCACAAAAAGAGGGTTTCAAATCTGCTCTGTCTAAAGGATGGTTCAACTCTATGAGTTGAACACACGCAGCCCAAAGAAGTTACTGAGAATTCTTCTGTCTAGCGTTATATGCAGGAGTCCCGTTTCCAACGAAATCCTCAAAGTGGTCCAAATATCCACTTGCACACTTTACAAACAGAGTGTTTCCAAACTGCTCTATGAAAAGATAGGTGAAACACTGTGAGTGGAATGCACACATCACCAAGTGGTTGCTCAGAATGATTCTCTCTAGTTTTTATACGATGATATTTCCTTTCCTACAGTAGACCCAAAGTGCTTGAAATCTCCACTTGCAAATTCCACAAAAAGAGGGTTTCAAATCTGCTCTGTCTAAAGGAAAGTTCAACTCTGTGAGTTGAACACACGCAGCCCAAAGAAGTTACTGAGAATTCTTCTGTGTAGCGCTATATGCAGAAATCCCGTTTCCAACGAAATCCTCAAAGAGGTCCAATATCCACTTGCAGACTTTACAAACAGAGTGTTTCCAAACTGCTCTATGAAAAGAAAGGTTAAACTCTGTGAGTGGAACGCACACATTACCAAGTGGTGGCTGAGAATGGTTCTCTCCAGTTTTTATACGAAGATGTTTCCTTTTCTACTGTTGGCCGCAAAGCGCTTGAAATCTCCACTTGCAAATTCCACAAAAAGAGGGTTTCTAATCTGCTCTGTGTAAAGGAAGGTTCAACTCTGTGAGTTGACCACACGCAGCCCAAAGAAGTTACTGAGAATTCTTCTGTCTTGAGTTATTCGCAGAAATCCCATTTCCAACGAAATCGCCAGAGAGGTCCAAATATCCTCTTGCAGAGTTTACAAACAGAGTGTTTCCAAACTGCTCTATGAAAAGAAAGGTGAAACTCTGTGAGTGGAATAAACACATCACCAAGTGGTTGCTCACAATGATTCTCTCTAATTTTAATACGAAGATGTTTCCTTTTCTACCGCTGGCTGCAAATCACTTGAAATCTCCACTTGCAAATTCCACAAAAAGAGGGTTTCAAATCTGCTCTGTCTAAAGGAAGGTTCAACTCTGTGAGTTGAACACACGCAGCCCAAAGAAGTTACTGAGAATTCTTCTGTCTAGAGTTATTCGCAGAAATCCCGTTTCCAACGAAATCCTTAAAGAGGTCCAAATATCCACTTGCAGACTTTACAAACAGAGTGTTTCCAAACTGCTCTATGAAAAGAAAGGTGAAACTCTGTGAATGGAACGCACACATTACCAAGTGGCGGCTGAGAATGATTCTCTCCAGTTTTTATACGAAGATGTTTCCTTTTATACCGTTGGACACAAAGCGATTGAAATCTCCACTTCCAAACTCCACAAAAAGAGGGTTTCTAATCTGCTCTGTCTAAAGGAAGGTTCAAATCTGTGAGTTGAACACACGCAGCCCAAAGAAGTTACTGAGAATTCTTCTGTCTAGAGTTATTCGCAGAAATCCCGTTTCCAACGAAATCTCCAGAGAGGTCCAAATATCCACTTGCAGACTTTACAATAGAGTGTTTCCAAACTGCTCTATGAAAAGAAAGGTGAAACTCTGTGAGTGGAACAAACACATCCCAAGTGGTTGCTGAGAATGATTCTCTCTAGTTTTTATACGAAGATGTTTCCTTTTCTACCGTTGGCTGCAAAGCGCTTGAAATCTCTCTTGCAAATTCCACAAAAAGAGGGTTTCAAATCTGCTCTGTATAAAGGAAGGTTCAACTCTGTGAGTTGAACACACGCAGCCCAAAGAAGTTCCTGGAATTCTTCTGTCTAGCGTTATAAGCAGAAATCCCTTTTCCAACGAAATCCTCAAAGAGGTCCAAATATCCACTTGCAGACTTTACAAACAGAGTGTTTCCAAACTGCTCTATGAAAAGAAAGGTTAAACTCTGTGAGTGGAACGCACACATTACCAAGTGGTTGCTGAGAATGATTCTCTCCAGTTTTTATACGAAGATGTTTCCTTTTCTACCGTTGGCCCCAAAGCGCTTGAAATCTCCACTTGCAAATTCCACAAAAAGAGGGTTTCAAATCTGCTCTGTCTAAAGGATGGTTCAACTCTATGAGTTGAACACACGCAGCCCAAAGAAGTTACTGAGAATTCTTCTGTCTAGCGTTATATGCAGGAGTCCCGTTTCCAACGAAATCCTCAAAGTGGTCCAAATATCCACTTGCAGACTTTACAAACAGAGTGTTTCCAAACTGCTCTATGAAAAGATAGGTGAAACACTGTGAGTGGAATGCACACATCACCAAGTGGTTGCTCAGAATGATTCTCTCTAGTTTTTATACGATGATATTTCCTTTCCTACAGTAGACCCAAAGTGCTTGAAATCTCCACTTGCAAATTCCACAAAAAGAGGGTTTCAAATCTGCTCTGTCTAAAGGAAAGTTCAACTCTGTGAGTTGAACACACGCAGCCCAAAGAAGTTACTGAGAATTCTTCTGTGTAGCGCTATATGCAGAAATCCCGTTTCCAACGAAATCCTCAAAGAGGTCCAATATCCACTTGCAGACTTTACAAACAGAGTGTTTCCAAACTGCTCTATGAAAAGAAAGGTTAAACTCTGTGAGTGGAACGCACACATTACCAAGTGGTGGCTGAGAATGGTTCTCTCCAGTTTTTATACGAAGATGTTTCCTTTTCTACTGTTGGCCGCAAAGCGCTTGAAATCTCCACTTGCAAATTCCACAAAAAGAGGGTTTCTAATCTGCTCTGTGTAAAGGAAGGTTCAACTCTGTGAGTTGACCACACGCAGCCCAAAGAAGTTACTGAGAATTCTTCTGTCTTGGGTTATTCGCAGAAATCCCGTTTCCAACGAAATCGCCAGAGAGGTCCAAATATCCTCTTGCAGAGTTTACAAACAGAGTGTTTCCAAACTGCTCTATGAAAAGAAAGGTGAAACTCTGTGAGTGGAATAAACACATCACCAAGTGGTTGCTCAGAATGATTCTCTCTAATTTTAATACGAAGATGTTTCCTTTTCTACCGCTGGCTGCAAATCACTTGAAATCTCCACTTGCAAATTCCACAAAAAGAGGGTTTCAAATCTGCTCTGTCTGAAGGAAGGTTCAACTCTGTGAGTTGAACACATGCAGCCCAAAGAAGTTACTGAGAATTCTTCTGTCAAGCGTTATATGCAGAAATCCCGTTTCCAACGAAATCCTCAAAGAGGTCCAAATGTCCACTTGCAGACTTTACTACAGAGTGTTTCCAAACTGCTCTATGAAAAGATAGGTGAAACACTGTGAGTGGAATGCACACATCACCAAGTGGTTGCTCAGAATGATTGTCTCTAGTTTTTATACAATGATATTTCCTTTCCTACAGTAGACCCAAAGTGCTTGAAATCTCCACTTGCAAATTCCACAAAAAGAGGGTTTCAAATCTGCTCTGTCTAAAGGAAGGTTCAACTCTATGAGTTGAACACACGCAGTCCAAAGAAGTTACTGAGAATTCTTCTGTATAGAGTTATTCGCAGAAATCCCGTTTCCAAAGAAATCCTAAAAGAGGTCCAAATATCCACTTGCAGACTTTACAATAGAGTGTTTCCAAACTGCTCTATGAAAAGAAAGGTGAAACTCTGTGAGTGGAACAAACACATCCCAAGTGGTTGCTGAGAATGATTCTCTCTAGTTTTTATACGAAGATGTTTCCTTTTCTACCGTTGGCTGCAAATCGCTTGAAATCTCTCTTGCAAATTCCACAAAAAGAGGGTTTCAAATCTGCTCTGTATAAAGGAAGGTTCAACTCTGTGAGTTGAACACACGGAGCCCAAAGAAGTTCCTGGAATTCTTCTGTCTAGCGTTATAAGCAGAAATCCCGTTTCCAACGAAATCCTCAAAGAGGTCGAAATATCCACTTGCAGACTTTACAAACAGAGTGTTTCCAAACTGCTCTATGAAAAGAAAGGTTAAACTCTGTGAGTGGAACGCACACATTACCAAGTGGTTGCTGAGAATGATTCTCTCCAGTTTTTATACGAAGATGTTTCCTTTTCTACCGTTGGCCCCAAAGCGCTTGAAATCTCCACTTGCAAATTCCACAAAAAGAGGGTTTCAAATCTGCTCTGTCTAAAGGATGGTTCAACTCTATGAGTTGAACACACGCAGCCCAAAGAAGTTACTGAGAATTCTTCTGTCTAGCGTTATATGCAGGAGTCCCGTTTCCAACGAAATCCTCAAAGTGGTCCAAATATCCACTTGCAGACTTTACAAACAGAGTGTTTCCAAACTGCTCTATGAAAAGATAGGTGAAACACTGTGAGTGGAATGCACACATCACCAAGTGGTTGCTCACAATGATTCTCTCTAGTTTTTATACGATGATATTTCCTTTCCTACAGTAGACCCAAAGTGCTTGAAATCTCCACTTGCAAATTCCACAAAAAGAGGGTTTCAAATCTGCTCTGTCTAAAGGAAAGTTCAACTCTGTGAGTTGAACACACGCAGCCCAAAGAAGTTACTGAGAATTCTTCTGTGTAGCGCTATATGCAGAAATCCCGTTTCCAACGAAATCCTCAAAGAGGTCCAATATCCACTTGCAGACTTTACAAACAGAGTGTTTCCAAACTGCTCTATGAAAAGAAAGGTTAAACTCTGTGAGTGGAACGCACACATTACCAAGTGGTGGCTGAGAATGGTTCTCTCCAGTTTTTATACGAAGATGTTTCCTTTTCTACTGTTGGCCGCAAAGCGCTTGAAATCTCCACTTGCAAATTCCACAAAAAGAGGGTTTCTAATCTGCTCTGTGTAAAGGAAGGTTCAACTCTGTGAGTTGACCACACGCAGCCCAAAGAAGTTACTGAGAATTCTTCTGTCTTGAGTTATTCGCAGAAATCCCGTTTCCAACGAAATCGCCAGAGAGGTCCAAATATCCTCTTGCAGAGTTTACAAACAGAGTGTTTCCAAACTGCTCTATGAAAAGAAAGGTGAAACTCTGTGAGTGGAATAAACACATCACCAAGTGGTTGCTCAGAATGATTCTCTCTAATTTTAATACGAAGATGTTTCCTTTTCTACCGCTGGCTGCAAATCACTTGAAATCTCCACTTGCAAATTCCACAAAAAGAGGGTTTCAAATCTGCTCTGTCTGAAGGAAGGTTCAACTCTGTGAGTTGAACACACGCAGCCCAAAGAAGTTACTGAGAATTCTTCTGTCTAGAGTTATTCGCAGAAATCCCGTTTCCAACGAAATCCTTAAAGAGGTCCAAATATCCACTTGCAGACTTTACAAACAGAGTGTTTCCAAACTGCTCTATGAAAAGAAAGGTGAAACTCTGTGAATGGAACGCACACATTACCAAGTGGCGGCTGAGAATGATTCTCTCCAGTTTTTATACGAAGATGTTTCCTTTTATACCGTTGGACACAAAGCGCTTGAAATCTCCACTTCCAAACTCCACAAAAAGAGGGTTTCTAATCTGCTCTGTCTAAAGGAAGGTTCAACTCTGTGAGTTGAACACACGCAGCCCAAAGAAGTTACTGAGAATTCTTCTGTCTAGAGTTATTTGCAGAAATCCCGTTTCCAACGAAATCTCCAGAGAGGTCCAAATATCCACTTGCAGACTTTACAATAGAGTGTTTCCAAACTGCTCTATGAAAAGAAAGGTGAAACTCTGTGAGTGGAACAAACACATCCCAAGTGGTTGCTGAGAATGATTCTCTCTAGTTTTTATACGAAGATGTTTCCTTTTCTACCGTTGGCTGCAAATCGCTTGAAATCTCTCTTGCAAATTCCACAAAAAGAGGGTTTCAAATCTGCTCTGTATAAAGGAAGGTTCAACTCTGTGAGTTGAACACATGCAGCCCAAAGAAGTTACTGAGAATTCTTCTGTCAAGCGTTATATGCAGAAATCCCTTTTCCAACGAAATCCTCAAAGAGGTCCAAATGTCCACTTGCAGACTTTACTACAGAGTGTTTCCAAACTGCTCTATGAAAAGAAAGGTGAAACTCTGTGAGCGGAACAAACACATCCCAAGTGGTTGCTGAGAATGATTCTCTCTAGTTTTTATAGGAAGATGTTTCCTTTTCTACCGTTGGCTGCAAAGCGGTTGAAATCTCCACTTGCAAATTCCACAAAAAGTGGGTTTCAAATCTGCTCTGTCTAAAGGAAGGTTCAACTCTGTGAGTTGAACACACGCTGCCCAAAGAAGTTCCTGGAATTCTTCTGTCTAGCGTTATAAGCAGAAATCCCGTTTCCAACGAAATCCTCAAAGAGGTCCAAATATCCACTTGCAGACTTTACAAACAGAGTGTTTCCAAACTGCTCTATGAAAAGAAAGGTTAAACTCTGTGAGTGGAACGCACACATTACCAAGTGGTTGCTGAGAATGATTCTCTCCAGTTTTTATACGAAGATGTTTCCTTTTCTACCGTTGGCCCCAAAGCGCTTGAAATCTCCACTTGCAAATTCCACAAAAAGAGGGTTTCAAATCTGCTCTGTCTAAAGGATGGTTCAACTCTATGAGTTGAACACACGCAGCCCAAAGAAGTTACTGAGAATTCTTCTGTCTAGCGTTATATGCAGGAGTCCCGTTTCCAACGAAATCCTCAAAGTGGTCCAAATATCCACTTGCAGACTTTACAAACAGAGTGTTTCCAAACTGCTCTATGAAAAGATAGGTGAAACACTGTGAGTGGAATGCACACATCACCAAGTGGTTGCTCAGAATGATTCTCTCTAGTTTTTATACGATGATATTTCCTTTCCTACAGTAGACCCAAAGTGCTTGAAATCTCCACTTGCAAATTCCACAAAAAGAGGGTTTCAAATCTGCTCTGTCTAAAGGAAGGTTCAACTCTATGAGTTGAACACACGCAGTCCAAAGAAGTTACTGAGAATTCTTCTGTATAGAGTTATTCGCAGAATTCCCGTTTCCAAAGAAATCCTAAAAGAGGTCCAAATATCCACTTGCAGACTTTACAAACAGAGTGTTTCCAAACTGCTCAATGAAAAGAAAGATTAAACACTGTGAGTGGAACGCACACATTACCAATTGGTTGCTGAGAATGATTCTCTCCGGTTTTTATTCGAAGATGTTTCCTTTTCTACCGTTGGCCGCAAAGCGCTTGAAATCTCCACTTGCAAATTCCACAAAAGGAGGTTTTCAAATCTGCTCTGTGTAAAGGAAGGTTCAACTCTGTGAGTTGAACACACGCAGCCCAAAGAAGTTACTGAGAATTCTTCTGTCTAGAGTTATTCGCAGAAATCCCGTTTCCAACGAAATCATCAAAGAGGTCCAAATATCCACTTGCAGACTTTACAAACAGAGTGTTTCCAAACTGCTCTATGAAAAGAAAGGTGAAACTCTGTGAGTGGAACGCACACATTACCAAGTGGCGGCTGAGAATGATTCTCTCCAGTTTTTATACGAAGATGTTTCCTTTTCTACCGTTTGCCACAAAGCGCTTGAAATCTCCACTTGCAAATTCCACAAAAAGAGGGTTTCAAATCTGCTCTGTCTAAAGGAAAGTTCAACTCTGTGAGTTGAACATACGCAGCCCAAAGAAGTTACTGAGAATTCTTCTGTCTAGAGTTATTCGCAGAAAACCCGTTTCCAACGAAATCCGAAGAGAGGTCCAAATATCCACTTGCAGACATTACAAACAGAGTGTTTCCAAACTGCTCTATGAATAGAAAGGTGAAACTCTGTGAGTGGAACAAACACATCACCAAGTGGTTGCTCAGAATGATTCTCTCTAGTTTTTATACGAAGATGTTTCCTTTTCTACCGTTGGCTGCAAAGCACTTGAAATCTCCACTTGCAAATTCCACAAAAAGAGGGTTTCAAATCTGCTCTGTCCAAAGGAAGGTTGAAATCTGTGAGTTGAACACACGCAGCCCAAAGAAGTTACTGAGAATTCTTCTGTCCAGCGTTATATGGAGAAATCCCGTTTCCAACGAAATCCTCAAAGAGGTCCAAATATCCACTTGCAGACTTTACAAACAGAGTGTTTCCAAACTGCTCTATGAAAAGAAAGGTTAAACTCTCTGAGTGGAACGCACACATTACCAAGTGGTTGCTGAGAATGATTCTCTCCAGTTTTTATACGAAGATGTTTCCTTTTCTACCGATGGCCGCAAAGCGCTTGAAATCTCCACATGCAAATTCCACAAAAAGAGGGTTTCAAATCTGCTCTGTGTAAAGGAAGGTTCACCTCTGAGAGGTGAACACACGCAGCCCAAAGAAGTTACTGAGAATTCTTCTGTCTATAGTTATTCGCAGAAATCCCGTTTCCAACGAAATCCTCAAAGAGGTCGAAATATCCACTTGCAGACTTTACAAACAGAGTGTTTCCAAACTGCTCTATGAAAAGAAAGCTTAAACTCTTTGAGTGGAACGCACACATTACCAAGTGTTTGCTGAGAATGATTCTCTCCAGTTTTTAAACGAAGATGTTTCCTTTTCTACCGTTGGCCGCAAAGCGCTTGAAATCTCCACTTGCAAATTCCACAAAAAGAGGGTTTCAAATCTGCTCTGTGTAACGGAATGTTCATCTCTGAGAGGTGAACACAGGCAGCCCAAGGAAGTTTCTGAGAATTCTTTTGTCTAGATTTATTCGCAAAATTCCCGTTTCCAACGAAATCCACAAGGAGGTTCAAATATCCACTTGCATACTTTACAAACAGAGTGTTTCCAAACTGCTCTATGAAAAGAAAGGTTAAACTCTCTGAGTGGAACGCACACATCACCAAGTGGTTGCTGAGGATGATTCTCTCCAGTTTTTATACGAAGATGTTTCCTTTTCTACCGTTGGCTGCAAAGCGCTAGAAATCTCCATTTGCAAATTCCACAAAAAGAGGGTTTCAAATCTGCCGTGTCTAAAAGAAGGTTCAACTCCTTGAGTTGAACACACGTAGCAGAAAGATGTTACTGAGCATTCTTCTGTCTAGCGTTATATGCAGAAATCCCGTTTCCAACGAAATCCTCAAAGAGGTCCAAATATCCACTTGCAGACTTTACAAACAGAGTGTTTCCAAACTGCTCTATGAAAGGAAAGGTTAAACACTGTGAGTGGAACGCACACGTCACCAAGTGGTTGCTGAAATGATTCTCTCTAGTTTTTATTCGAAGATATTTCCTTTTCTACCGTTGGCCGAAAAGTGCTTGAAATCTCCACTTGCAAATTCCACAAAAAGAGGGTTTCAAATCTGCTCTGTGTTAAGGAAGGTTCAACTCTGTGAGTTGAACACACGCAGCCCAAAGAAGCTACTGAGAATTCTTGTGTCTAGAGTTATTCGCAGAAATACCGTTTCCAACGAAATCGCCACAGAGGTCCAAATATCCACTTGCAGACTTTACAAACAGAGTGTTTCCAAACTGCTCTATGAAAAGAAAGGTTAAACTCTGTGAGTGGAACCCACACATCACCAAGTGGTAGCTGAGAATGATTCTCTCTAGTTTTCATTCGAAGATATTACCTTTTCTACCGTTGGCCGCTAAGTGCTTGAAATCTCCACTTGCAAATTCCACAAAAAGTGGGTTTCAAATCTGCTCTGTGTAATGGAAAGTTCAACTCTGTGAATTGAACACACGCAGGCCAAAGAAGTTACTGAGAATTCTTCTGTCTAGAGTTATTCGCAGAAATACCATTTCCAACGAAATCGCCAGAGAGGTCCAAATATCCACTTGCAGACTTTACAAACAGAGTGTTTCCAAACTGCTCTATGAAGAGAAAGGTTAAACTATTTGAGTGGAACGCACACATTACCAAGTGGTTGCTGAGAATGATTCTCTCCAGTTTTTATACGGAGATGTTTCCTTTTCTACCGTTGGCGTCAAAGGGCTTGAAATCTCCACTTGCAAATTCCACAAAAAGAGGGTTTCAAATCTGCTCTGTGTAAAGGAAGGTTCACCTCTGAGAGGTGAACACACGCAGCCCAAAGAAGTTACTGAGAATTCTTCTGTCCAGCGTTTTATGCTGAAATCCCGTTTCCAACGAAATCCTCAAAGAGGTCCAAATATCCACTTGCAAACTTTACAAACAGAGTGTTTCCAAACTGCTCTATGAAAAGAAAGTTTAAACTCTGTGAGTGGAACGCACACATTACTAAGTGGTTGCTGAGAATGATTCTCTCCAGTTTTTATACGAAGATGTTTCCTTTTCTACCGTTGGCCGCAAAGCGCTTGAAATCTCCACTTGCAAATTCCACAAAAAGAGGGTTTCAAATCTGCTCTGTGTAAAGGAAGGTTCAACTCTGTGAGTTGAACACACGCAGCCCAAAGAAGTTACTGAGAATTCTTCTGTCTGGAGTTATTCGCAAAAATCCCGTTTCCAACGAAATCCACAATGAGGTCCAAATATCCACTTGCAGACTTTACAAACAGAGTGTTTCCAAACTGATCTATGAAAAGAAAGGTGAAACACTGTGAGTGGAACAAACACATCACGAAGTGGTTGCTGAGAATGATTCTCTCTAGTTTTTAATACGAAGATGTTTCCTTTTCTACCGTTGGCTGCAAAGCACTTTAAATCTCCACTTGCAAATTCCACAAAAAGAGGGTTTCAAATCTGCTCTGTCTAAAGGAAGGTTCAACTCCGTGAGTTGAACACACGCAGCCCAAAGAAGTTTCTGAGAATTCTTCTGTCTAGAGTTATTCGCAAAAATCCCGTTTCCAACGAAATCCACAATGAGGTCCAAATATCCACTTGCAGACTTTGCAAACAGAGTGTTTCCAAACTGCTCTATGAAATGAAAGGTTCAACTCTGTGATTGGAACGCACACATCACCAAGTGGTTGCCGAGAATGATTCTCTCTTGTTTTTATACGAAGATGTTTCCTTTTCTACCGTTGGCTACAAAGCGCAAGAAATCTCCACTTACAAATTCCACAAAAAGAGGGTTTCAAATCTGCCGTGTCTAAAAGAAGGTTCAACTCTTTGAGTTGAACACACGTAGCACAAAGAAGTTACTGAGCATTCTTCTGTCTAACGTTATATGCAGAAATCCCGTTTCCAACGAAATCCTCAAAGAGGTCCAAATATCCACTTGCAGACTTTACAAACAGAGTGTTTCCAAACTGCTCTATGAAAGGAAAGGTTAAACACTGCGAGTGGAACACACACGTCACCAAGTGGTTGCTGAAATGATTCTCTCTAGTTTTTATTCGAAGATATTTCCTTTTCTACCATTGGCCGAAAAGTGCTTGAAATCTCCACTTGCAAATTCCACAAAAAGAGGGTTTTAAATCTGCTCTGTGTTAAGGATGGTTCAACTCTGTGAGTTGAACACACGCAGCCCAAAGAAGTTACTGAGAATTCTTCTGTCCAGCGTTTTATGCTGAAAACCCGTTTCCAACGAAATCCTCAAAGTGGTCCAAATATCCACTTGCAAACTTTACAAACAGAGTGTTTCCAAACTGCTCTATGAAAAGAAAGTTTAAACTCTGTGAGTGGAACGCACACATTACTAAGTGGTTGCTGAGAATGATTCTCTCCAGTTTTTATACGAAGATGTTTCCTTTTCTACCGTTGGCCGCAAAGCGCTTGAAATCTCCACTTGCAAATTCCACAAAAAGAGGGTTTCAAATCTGCTCTGTCTAAAGGAAGGTTCAACTCTGTGAGTTGAACACACGCAGCCCAAAGAAGTTACTGAGAATTCTTCTGTCTGGAGTTATTCGCAAAAATCCCGTTTCCAACGAAATCCACAATGAGGTCCAAATATCCACTTGCAGACTTTACAAACAGAGTGTTTCCAAACTGATCTATGAAAGGAAAGGTGAAATACTGTGAGTGGAACAAACACATCACGAAGTGGTTGCTGAGAATGATTCTCTCTAGTTTTTAATACGAAGATGTTTCCTTTTCTACCGTTGGCTGCAAAGCGCTTTAAATCTCCACGTGCAAATTCCACAAAAAGAGGGTTTCAAATCTGCTCTGTCTAAAGGAAGGTTCACCTCCGTGAGATGAACACACGCAGCCCAAAGAAGTTTCTGAGAATTCTTCTGTCTAGAGTTATTCGCAAAAATCCCGTTTCCAACGAAATCCACAATGAGGTCCAAATATCCACTTGCAGACTTTACAAACAGAGTGTTTCCAAACTGCTCTATGAAATGAAAGGTTCAACTCTGTGATTGGAACGCACACATCACCAAGTGGTTGCCGAGAATGATTCTCTCTTGTTTTTATACGAAGATGTTTCCTTTTCTACCGTTGGCTACAAAGCGCAAGAAATCTCCACTTGCAAATTCCACAAAAAGAGGGTTTCAAATCTGCCGTGTCTAAAAGAAGGTTCAACTCTTTGAGTTGAACACACGTAGCACAAAGAAGTTACTGAGCATTCTTCTGTCTAGCGTTATATGCAGAAATCCCGTTTCCAACGAAATCCTCAAAGAGGTCCAAATATCCACTTGCAGACTTTACAAACAGAGTGTTTCCAAACTGCTCTATGAAAGGAAAGGTTAAACACTGCGAGTGGAACGCACACGTCACCAAGTGGTTGCTGAAATGATTCTCTCTAGTTTTTATTCGAAGATATTTCCTTTTCTACCGTTGGCCGAAAAGTGCTTGAAATCTCCACTTGCAAATTCCACAAAAAGAGGGTTTCAAATCTGCTCTGTGTTAAGGATGGTTCAACTCTGTGAGTTGAACACACGCAGCCCAAAGAAGTTACTGAGAATTCTTCTGTCTAGAGTTATTCGCCGAAATACCGTTTCCAACGAAATCGCCAGAGAGGTCCAAATATCCACTTGCAGACTTTACAAACAGAGTGTTTCCAAACTGCTCTATGAAAGGAAAGGTTAAACACTGTGACTGGAACCCACACATCACCAAGTGGTAGCTGAGAATGATTCTCTCTAGTTTTTATTCGAAGATATTTCCTTTTCTACCGTTGGCCGCTAAGTGCTTGAAATCTCCACTTGCAAATTCCACAAAAAGAGGGTTTCAAATCTGCTCTGTGTAACGGAATGTTCATCTCTGAGAGGTGAACACAGGCAGCCCAAGGAAGTTTCTGAGAATTCTTTTGTCTAGATTTATTCGCAAAATTCCCGTTTCCAACGAAATCCACAAGGAGGTTCAAATATCCACTTGCAGACTTTACAAAGAGAGTGTTTCCAAACTGCTCTATGAAAAGAAAGGTTCAACTCTGTGAGTGGAACGCACACATCACCAAGTGGTTGCTGAGGATGATTCTCTCCAGTTTTTATACGAAGATGTTTCCTTTTCTACCGTTGGCTGCAAAGCGCTAGAAATCTCCATTTGCAAATTCCACAAAAAGAGGGTTTCAAATCTGCCGTGTCTAAAAGAAGGTTCAACTCCTTGAGTTGAACACACGTAGCAGAAAGATGTTACTGAGCATTCTTCTGTCTAGCGTTATATGCAGAAATCCCGTTTCCAACGAAATCCTCAAAGAGGTCCAAATATCCACTTGCAGACTTTACAAACAGAGTGTTTCCAAACTGCTCTATGAAAGGAAAGGTTAAACACTGTGAGTGGAACGCACACGTCACCAAGTGGTTGCTGAAATGATTCTCTCTAGTTTTTATTCGAAGATATTTCCTTTTCTACCGTTGGCCGAAAAGTGCTTGAAATCTCCACTTGCAAATTCCACAAAAAGAGGGTTTCAAATCTGCTCTGTGTTAAGGAAGGTTCAACTCTGTGAGTTGAACACACGCAGCCCAAAGAAGCTACTGAGAATTCTTGTGTCTAGAGTTATTCGCAGAAATACCGTTTCCAACGAAATCGCCACAGAGGTCCAAATATCCACTTGCAGACTTTACAAACAGAGTGTTTCCAAACTGCTCTATGAAAAGAAAGGTTAAACTCTGTGAGTGGAACCCACACATCACCAAGTGGTAGCTGAGAATGATTCTCTCTAGTTTTCATTCGAAGATATTACCTTTTCTACCGTTGGCCGCTAAGTGCTTGAAATCTCCACTTGCAAATTCCACAAAAAGTGGGTTTCAAATCTGCTCTGTGTAATGGAAAGTTCAACTCTGTGAATTGAACACACGCAGGCCAAAGAAGTTACTGAGAATTCTTCTGTCTAGAGTTATTCGCAGAAATACCGTTTCCAACGAAATCGCCAGAGAGGTCCAAATATCCACTTGCAGACTTTACAAACAGAGTGTTTCCAAACTGCTCTATGAAGAGAAAGGTTAAACTATTTGAGTGGAACGCACACATTACCAAGTGGTTGCTGAGAATGATTCTCTCCAGTTTTTATACGGAGATGTTTCCTTTTCTACCGTTGGCGTCAAAGGGCTTGAAATCTCCACTTGCAAATTCCACAAAAAGAGGGTTTCAAATCTGCTCTGTGTAAAGGAAGGTTCACCTCTGAGAGGTGAACACACGCAGCCCAAAGAAGTTACTGAGAATTCTTCTGTCCAGCGTTTTATGCTGAAATCCCGTTTCCAACGAAATCCACAATGAGGTCCAAATATCCACTTGCAGACTTTACAAACAGAGTGTTTCCAAACTGCTCTATGAAATGAAAGGTTCAACTCTGTGATTGGAACGCACACATCACCAAGTGGTTGCCGAGAATGATTCTCTCTTGTTTTTATACGAAGATGTTTCCTTTTCTACCGTTGGCTACAAAGCGCAAGAAATCTCCACTTACAAATTCCACAAAAAGAGGGTTTCAAATCTGCCGTGTCTAAAAGAAGGTTCAACTCTTTGAGTTGAACACACGTAGCACAAAGAAGTTACTGAGCATTCTTCTGTCTAGCGTTATATGCAGAAATCCCGTTTCCAACGAAATCCTCAAAGAGGTCCAAATATCCACTTGCAGACTTTACAAACAGAGTGTTTCCAAACTGCTCTATGAAAGGAAAGGTTAAACACTGCGAGTGGAACACACACGTCACCAAGTGGTTGCTGAAATGATTCTCTCTAGTTTTTATTCGAAGATATTTCCTTTTCTACCATTGGCCGAAAAGTGCTTGAAATCTCCACTTGCAAATTCCACAAAAAGAGGGTTTTAAATCTGCTCTGTGTTAAGGATGGTTCAACTCTGTGAGTTGAACACACGCAGCCCAAAGAAGTTACTGAGAATTCTTCTGTCCAGCGTTTTATGCTGAAAACCCGTTTCCAACGAAATCCTCAAAGAGGTCCAAATATCCACTTGCAAACTTTACAAACAGAGTGTTTCCAAACTGCTCTATGAAAAGAAAGTTTAAACTCTGTGAGTGGAACGCACACATTACTAAGTGGTTGCTGAGAATGATTCTCTCCAGTTTTTATACGAAGATGTTTCCTTTTCTACCGTTGGCCGCAAAGCGCTTGAAATCTCCACTTGCAAATTCCACAAAAAGAGGGTTTCAAATCTGCTCTGTCTAAAGGAAGGTTCAACTCTGTGAGTTGAACACACGCAGCCCAAAGAAGTTACTGAGAATTCTTCTGTCTGGAGTTATTCGCAAAAATCCCGTTTCCAACGAAATCCACAATGAGGTCCAAATATCCACTTGCAGACTTTACAAACAGAGTGTTTCCAAACTGATCTATGAAAAGAAAGGTGAAACACTGTGAGTGGAACAAACACATCACGAAGTGGTTGCTGAGAATGATTCTCTCTAGTTTTTAATACGAAGATGTTTCCTTTTCTACCGTTGGCTGCAAAGCGCTTTAAATCTCCACTTGCAAATTCCACAAAAAGAGGGTTTCAAATCTGCTCTGTCTAAAGGAAGGTTCACCTCCGTGAGATGAACACACGCAGCCCAAAGAAGTTTCTGAGAATTCTTCTGTCTAGAGTTATTCGCAAAAATCCCGTTTCCAACGAAATCCACAATGAGGTCCAAATATCCACTTGCAGACTTTACAAACAGAGTGTTTCCAAACTGCTCTATGAAATGAAAGGTTCAACTCTGTGATTGGAACGCACACATCACCAAGTGGTTGCCGAGAATGATTCTCTCTTGTTTTTATACGAAGATGTTTCCTTTTCTACCGTTGGCTACAAAGCGCAAGAAATCTCCACTTGCAAATTCCACAAAAAGAGGGTTTCAAATCTGCCGTGTCTAAAAGAAGGTTCAACTCTTTGAGTTGAACACACGTAGCACAAAGAAGTTACTGAGCATTCTTCTGTCTAGCGTTATATGCAGAAATCCCGTTTCCAACGAAATCCTCAAAGAGGTCCAAATATCCACTTGCAGACTTTACAAACAGAGTGTTTCCAAACTGCTCTATGAAAGGAAAGGTTAAACACTGCGGGTGGAACGCACACTTCACCAAGAGGTTGCTGAAATGATTCTCTCTAGTTTTTATTCGAAGATATTTCCTTTTCTACCGTTGGCCGAAAAGTGCTTGAAATCTCCACTTGCAAATTCCACAAAAAGAGTGTTTCAAATCTGCTCTGTGTTAAGGATGGTTCAACTCTGTGAGTTGAACACACGCAGCCCAAAGAAGTTACTGAGAATTCTTCTGTCTAGAGTTATTCGCCGAAATACCGTTTCCAACGAAATCGCCAGAGAGGTCCAAATATCCACTTGCAGACTTTACAAACAGAGTGTTTCCAAACTGCTCTATGAAAGGAAAGGTTAAACACTGTGACTGGAACCCACACATCACCAAGTGGTAGCTGAGAATGATTCTCTCTAGTTTTTATTCGAAGATATTTCCTTTTCTACCGTTGGCCGCTAAGTGCTTGAAATCTCCACTTGCAAATTCCACAAAAAGAGGGTTTCAAATCTGCTCTGTGTAATGGAAGGTTCTACTATGTGAGTTGAACACACGCGGCCCAAAGAAGTTACTGAGAATTCTGTCTAGCGTTATATGCAGAAATCCCGTTTCCAACGAAATCCTCAAAGAGGTCGAAATATCCACTTGCAGACTTTACAAACAGAGTGTTTCCAAACTGCTCTATGAAAAGAAAGCTTAAACTCTTTGAGTCGAACGCACACATTACCAAGTGGTTGCTGAGAATGATTCTCTCCAGTTTTTAAACGAAGATGTTTCCTTTTCTACCGTTGGCCGCAAAGCGCTTGAAATCTCCACTTGCAAATTCCACAAAAAGAGGGTTTCAAATCTGCTCTGTGTAAAGGAATGTTCATCTCTGAGAGGTGAACACAGGCAGCCCAAGGAAGTTTCTGAGAATTCTTTTGTCTAGATTTATTCGCAAAATTCCCGTTTCCAACGAAATCCACAAAGAGGTCCAAATATCCACTTGCAGACTTTACAAAGAGAGTGTTTCCAAACTGCTCTATGAAAAGAAAGGTTCAACTCTGTGAGTGGAACGCACACATCACCAAGTGGTTGCTGAGGATGATTCTCTCCAGTTTTTATACGAAGATGTTTCCTTTTCTACCGTTGGCTGCAAAGCGCTAGAAATCTCCACTTGCAAATTCCACAAAAAGAGGGTTTCAAATATGCTCTGTCTAAAGGAAGGTTCAAGTCTGTGAGTTGAACACACGCAGCACAAAGAAGTTACTGAGAATTCTTCTGTCTAGAGTTATTCGCAGAAATCCCGTTTCCAACGAAATCGCCACAGAGGTCCAAATATCCACTTGCAGACTTTACAAAGAGTGTTTCCAAACTGCTCTATGAAAAGAAAGGTGAAACTCTGTGAGTGGAACAAACACATCACCAAGTGGTTGCTGAGAATGATTCTCTCTAGTTTTTATACGAAGATGTTTCCTTTTCTAACGTTGGCTGCAAAGCGCTTGAAATCTCCACTTGCAAATTCCACAAAAGAGGGTTTCAAATCTGCTCTGTCTAAAGGAAGGTTCAACTCTGTGAGTTGAACACACGCAGCCCAAAGAAGTTACTGAGAATTCTTCTGTCTAGCGTTAAATGGAGAAATCCCGTTTACTACGAAATCCTCAAAGAGGTCCAAATATCCACTTGCAGACTTTACAAATAGAGTGTTTCCAAACTGCTCTATGAAAAGAATGGTTAAACTCTGTGAGTGGAACGCACACATCACCAAGTGGTTGCTGAGAATGATTCTCTCTAGTTTTTATACGAAGATGTTTCCTTTTCTACCGTTGGCTGCAAAACGCTTGAAATCTCCACTTGCAAATTCCACAAAAAGAGGGTTTCAAATCTGCTCTGTGTAAAGGAAGGTTCAACTCTGTGAGTTGAACACACGCAGCCCGAAGAAGTTACTGAGAATTCTTCTGTCTAGCGTTTTATGCTGAAATCCCGTTTCTAACGAAATCCTCAAAGAGGTCCAAATATCCACTTGCAGACTTTACAAACAGAGTGTTTCCAAACTGCTCTATGAAAAGAAAGGTTAAACTCTGTGAGTGGAACGCACACATTACCAAGTGGTTGCTGAGAATGATTCTCTCCAGTTTTTATTCGAAGGTGTTTCCTTTTCTAACGTTGGCTGCAAAGTGCTTGAAATCTCCACTTGCAAATTCCACAAAAAGAGGGTTTCAAATCTGCTCTGTGTAAAGGAAGGTTCACCTCTGAGAGGTGAACACACGCCGCCCAAAGAAGTTACTGAGAATTCTTCTGTCTGGAATTATTCGCAAAAATCCCGTTTCCAACGAAATCCACAATGAGGTCCAAATATCCACTTGCAGACTTTACAAACAGAGTGTTTCCAAACTGATCTATGAAAAGAAAGGTGAAACACTGTGAGTGGAACAAACACATCACGAAGTGGTTGCTGAGAATGATTCTCTCTAGTTTTTAATACGAAGATGTTTCCTTTTCTACCGTTGGCTGCAAAGCGCTTGAAATCTCCACTTGCAAATTCCACAAAAAGAGGGTTTCAAATCTGCTCTGTCTAAAGGAAGGTTCAACTCCGAGAGTGGAACACACGCAGCCCAAAGAAGTTTCTGAGAATTCTTCTGTCTAGAGTTATTCGCAAAAATCCCGTTTCCAACGAAATCCACAATAGGGTCCAAATATCCACTTGCAGAATTTACAAACAGAGTGTTTCCAAACTGCTCTATGAAAGGAAAGGTTAAACACTGCGAGTGGAATGCACACGTCACCAAGTGGTTGCTGAAATGATTCTCTCTAGTTTTTATTCGAAGATATTTCCTTTTCTACCGTTGGCCGAAAAGTGCTTGAAATCTCCACTTGCAAATTCCACAAAAAGAGGGTTTCAAATCTGCTCTGTGTAAAGGATGGTTCAACTCTGTGAGTTGAACACACGCAGCCCAAAGAAGTTACTGATAATTCTTCTGTCTAGAGTTATTCGGAGAAATACCGTTTCCAACGAAATCGCCAGAGAGGTCCAAATATCCACTTGCAGACTTTACAAACAGAGTGTTTCCAAACTGCTCTATGAAAGGAAAGGTTAAACACTGTGACTGGAACCCACACATCACCAAGTGGTAGCTGAGAATGATTCTCTCTAGTTTTTATTCGAAGATATTTCCTTTTCTACCGTTGGCCGCTAAGTGCTTGAAATCTCCACTTGCAAATTCCACAAAAAGAGGGTTTCAAATCTGCTCTGTGTAATGGAAGGTTCTACTCTGTGAATTGAACACACACAGCCCAAAGAAGTTACTGAGAATTCTTCTGTCTAGATTTATTCTCAGAAATCCCGTTTCCAACGAAATCGCCAGAGAGGTCCAAATATCCACTTGCAGACTTTACAAACAGAGTGTTTCCAAACTGCTCTATGAAAAGAAAGCTTAAACTCTTTGAGTGGAACGCAAACATTACCAAGTGGTTGCTGAGAATGATTCTCTCCAGTTTTTAAACGAAGATGTTTCCTTTTCTACCGTTGGCCGCAAAGCGCTTGAAATCTCCACTTGCAAATTCCACAAAAAGAGGGTTTCAAATCTGCTCTGTGTAAAGGAATGTTCATCTCTGAGAGGTGAACACAGGCAGCCCAAGGAAGTTTCTGAGAATTCTTTTGTCTAGATTTATTCGCAAAATTCCCGTTTCCAACGAAATCCACAAGGAGGTTCAAATATCCACTTGCAGACTTTACAAAGAGAGTGTTTCCTAACTGCTCTATGAAAAGAAAGGTTCAACTCTGTGAGTGGAACGCACACATCACGAAGTGGTTGCTGAGGATGATTCTCTCCAGTTTTTATACGAAGATGTTTCCTTTTCTACCGTTGGCCGAAAAGTGCTTGAAATCTCCACTTGCAAATTCCACAAAAAGAGGGTTTCAAATCTGCTCTGTGTTAAGGAAGGTTCAACTCTGTGAGTTGAACACACGCAGCCCAAAGAAGTTACTGAGAATTCTTCTGTCTAGAGTCATTCGCAGAAATACGGTTTCCAACGAAATCGCCACAGAGGTCCAAATATCCACTTGCAGACTTTACAAACAGAGTGTTTCCAAACTGCTCTATGAAAAGAAAGGTGAAACTCTGTGAGTGGAACCCACGCATCACCAAGTGGTTGCTGAGAATGATTCTCTCTAGTTTTTATTCGAAGATATTCCCTTTTCTACCGTTGGCCGCTAAGTGCTTGAAATCTCCACTTGCAAATTCCACAAAAAGAGGGTTTCAAAACTGCTCTGTGTAATGGAAGGTTCAACTCTGTGAATTGAACACACGCAGCCCAAAGAAGTTACTGAGAATTCTTCTGTCTAGATTTATTCTCAGAAATCCCGTTTCCAAAGAAATCGCCAGAGAGGTCCAAATATCCACTTGCAGACTTTACAAACAGAGTGTTTCCAAACTGCTCTATGAAAAGAAAGGTTAAACTATTTGAGTGGAACGCACACATTACCAAGTGGTTGCTGAGAATGATTCTCTCCAGTTTTTATACGGAGATGTTTCCTTTTCTACCGTTGGCTGCAAAGTGCTTGAAATCTCCACTTGCAAATTCCACAAAAAGAGGGTTTCAAATATGCTCTGTCTAAAGGAAGGTTCAAGTCTGTGAGTTGAACACACGCAGCCCAAAGAAGTTACTGAGAATTCTTCTAACTAGAGTTATTCGCAGAAATACCGTTTCCAACGAAATCGCCACAGAGGTCCAAATATCCACTTGCAGACTTTACAAACAGTGTTTCCAAACTGCTCTATGAAAAGAAAGGTTAAACTCTGTGAGTGGAACGCACACATTACCAAGTGGTTGCTGAGAATGATTCTCTCTAGTTTTTATACGAAGATGTTTCCTTTTCTACCGTTGGCCGCAAAGCGCTTGAATTCTCCACTTGCAAATTCCACAAAAAGAGGGTTTCAAATCTGCTCTGTCTAAAGGAAGGTTCAACTCTGTGAGTTGAACACACGCAGCCCAAAGAAGTTACTGAGAATTCTTCTGTCCAGCGTTAGATGCAGAAATCCCGTTTCCAACGAAATCCTCAAGGAGGTCCAAATATCCACTTGCAGACTTCACAAACAGAGTGTTTCCAAACTGCTCTATGAAAAGAAAGGTTAAACTCTGTGAGTGGAACGCACACATCACCAATTGGTTGCTGAGAATGATTCTCTCTAGTTTTTATACGAAGATGTTTCCTTTTGTACCGTTGGCCGCTAAGCGCTTGAAATCTCCACTTGCAAATTCCACAAAAAGAGGGTTTCAAATCTGCTCTGTGTAAAGGAAGGTTCACCTCTGAGAGGTGAACACACGCAGCCCAAAGAAGTTTCTGAGAATTCTTTTGTCTAGAGTTATTCACAAAATTCCCGTTTCCAACGAAATCCACAAAGAGGTCCAAATATCCACTTGAAGACTTTACAAACAGAGTGTTTCCAAACTGCTATATGAAAAGAAAGGTTAAACTCTGTGAGTGGAACGCACACATCACCAAGTGGTTGCTGAGAATGATTCTCTCTAGTTTTTATACGAAGATGTTTCCTTTTCTACCGTTGGCTACAAAGCGCTAGAAATCTCCTCTTGCAAATTCCACAAAAAGAGGGTTTCAAATCTGCCGTGTCTAAAAGAAGGTTCAACTCTGTGAGTTGAACACACACAGCACAAAGAAGTTACTGAGCATTCTTATGTCTAGCGTTATATGCAGAAATCCCGTTTCCAACGAAATCGTCAAAGAGGTCCAAATATCCACTTGCAGACTTTACAAACAGTGTTTCCAAACTGCTCTATGAAAAGAAAGGTTAAACTCTGTGAGTGGAACGCACACATTACCAAGTGGTTGCTGAGAATGATTCTCTCCAGTTTTTATACAAAGATGTTTCCTTTTCTACCGATGGCCGCAAAGCGCTTGAAATCTCCACTTGCAAATTCCACAAAAAGAGGATTTCAAATCTGCTCTGTGTAAAGGAAGGTTCACCTCTGAGAGGTGAACACACGCAGCCCAAAGAAGTTACTGAGAATTCTTCTGTCTAGAGTTATTCGCAGAAATCCCGTTTCCAAAGAATTCCTCAAAGAGGTCCAAATATCCACTTGCAAACTTTACAAACAGAGTGTTTCCAAACTGCTCTATGAAAAGAAAGTTTAAACTCTGTGAGTGGAACGCACTCATTACTAAGTGGTTGCTGAGAATGATTCTCTCCAGTTTTTATACGAAGATGTTTCCTTTTCTACCGTTGGCCGCAAAGCGCTTGAAATCTCCTCTTGCAAATTCCACAAAAAGAGGGTTTCAAATCTGCTCTGTCTAAATTAAGGTTCAACTCTGTGAGTTGAACACACGCAGCCCAAAGAAGTTACTGAGAATTCTTCTGTCTAGAGTTATTCGCAGAAATCCCGTTTCCAACGAAATCGCCAGAGAGTTCCAAATATCCACTTGCAGACTTTACAAACAGAGTGTTTCCAAACTGCTCTATGAAAAGAAAGGTGAAACTCTGTGAGTGGAACAAACACATCACGAAGTGGTTGCTGAGAATGATTCTCTCTAGTTTTTAATACGAAGATGTTTCCTTTTCTACCGTTGGCTGCAAAGCGCTTGAAATCTTCACTTGCAAATTCCACAAAAAGAGGGTTTCAAATCTGCTCTGTCTAAATGAAGGTTCAACCCCGTGAGTTGAACACACGCAGCCCAAAGAAGTTTCTGAGAATTCTTCTGTCTAGAGTTATTCGCAAAAATCCCGTTTCCAACGAAATCCACAATGAGGTCCAAATATCCACTTGCAGACTTTACAAACAGAGTGTTTCCAAACTGCTCTATGAAATGAAAGGTTCAACTCTGTGATTGGAACGCACACATCACCAAGTGGTTGCCGAGAATGATTCTCTCTTGTTTTTATACGAAGATGTTTCCTTTTCTACCGTTGGCTACAAAGCGCAAGAAATGTCCACTTGCAAATTCCACAAAAAGAGGGTTTCAAATCTGCCGTGTCTAAAAGAAGGTTCAAATCTTTGAGTTGAACACACGTAGCACAAAGAAGTTACTGAGCATTCTTCTGTCTAGCGTTACATGCAGAAATCCCGTTTCCAGCGAAATCCTCAAAGAGGTCCTAATATCCACTTGCAGACTTTACAAACAGAGTGTTTCCAAACTGCTCTATGAAAGGAAAGGTTAAACTCTGTGAGTGGAACGCACACGTCACCAAGTGGTTGCTGAGAATGATTCTTTCTAGTTTTTATTCGAAGATATTTCCTTTTCTACCGTTGGCCGCAAAGTGCTTGAAATCTCCACTTGCAAATTCCACAAAAGGAGGGTTTCAAATCTGCTCTGTGTTAAGGATGGTTCAACTCTGTGAGTTGAACACACGCAGCCCAAAGAAGTTACTGAGAATTCTTCTGTCTAGAGTTATTCGCCGAAACACCGTTTCCAACGAAATCGCCAGAGAGGTCCAAATATCCACTTGCAGACTTTACAAACAGAGTGTTTCCAAACTGCTCTATGAAAAGAAATTTGAAACTCTGTGAGTGCAACGGACACATCACCAGGTGGTTGCTGAGAATGATTCTCTCTAGTTTTTATTCGAAGATGTTTCCTTTTCTACCGTTGGCTGCAAAGCGGTTGAAATCTCCACTTGCAAATTCCACAAAAAGAGGGTTTCAAATCTGCTCTGTGTAAAGGAATGTTCATCTCTGAGAGGTGAACACAGGCAGCCCAAGGAAGTTTCTGAGAATTCTTTTGTCTAGATTTATTCGCAAAATTCCCGTTTCCAACGAAATCCACAAAGAGGTCCAAATATCCACTTGCAGACTTTACAAAGAGAGTGTTTCCAAACTGCTCTATGAAAAGAAAGGTTCAACTCTGTGAGTGGAACGCACACATCACCAAGTGGTTGCTGAGGATGATTCTCTCCAGTTTTTATACGAAGATGTTTCCTTTTCTACCGTTGGCTGCAAAGCGCTAGAAATCTCCACTTGCAAATTCCACAAAAAGAGGGTTTCAAATCTGCTCTGTGTAAACGAAGGTTCACCTCTGAGAGTTGAACACACGCAGCCCAAAGAAGTTACTGAGAATTCTTCTGTCTAGAGTTATTCGCAGAAATCCCGTTTCCAACGAAATCCTCAAAGAGGTCCAAATATCCACTTGCAGACTTTACAAACAGAGTGTTTCCAAACTGCTCTATGAAAAGAAAGGTGAATCTCTGTGAGTGGAACAAACACAACACCAAGTGGTTGCTGAGAATGATTCTCTCCAGTTTTTATACGAAGATGTTTCCTTTTGTACCGTTGGCTGCAAAACGCTTGAAATCTCCACTTGCAAATTCCACAAAAAGAGGGTTTCAAATCTGCTCTGTCTAAAGGAAAGTTCAACTCTGTGAGTTGAACACACGCAGCCCGAAGAAGTTACTGAGAATTCTTCTGTCTAGCGTTTTGTGCTGAAATCCCGTTTCCAACGAAATCCTCAAAGAGGTCCAAATATCCACTTGCAGACTTTACAAACAGAGTGTTTCCAAACTGCTCTATGAAAAGAAAGGTGAAACTCTGTGAGTGGAACGCACACATCACCAAGTGGTTGCTGAGAATGATTCTCTCTAGTTTTTATACGAAGATGTTTCCTTTTCTACCGTTTGCCGCAAAGCGCTTGAAATCTCCACTTGCAAATTCCACAAAAAGAGGGTTTCAAATCTGCCGTGTCTAAAAGAAGGTTGAACTCTTTGAGTTGAACACACGTAGCAAAAAGAAGTTACTGAGCATTCTTCTGTCTAGCGTTATATGCAGAAATCCCGTTTCCAACGAAATCCTCAAAGAGGTCCAAATATCCACTTGCAGACTTTACAAACAGAGTGTTTCCAAACTGCTCTATGAAAGGAAAGGTTAAACACTGCGAGTGGAACGCACACGTCACCAAGTGGTTGCTGAAATGATTCTCTCTAGTTTTTATTCGAAGATATTTCCTTTTCTACCGTTGGCCGAAAAGTGCTTGAAATCTCCACTTGCAAATTCCATAAAAAGAGGGTTTCAAATCTGCTCTGTGTTAAGGATGGTTCAAATCTGTGAGTTGAACACACGCAGCCCAAAGAAGTTACTGAGAATTCTTCTGTCTAGAGTTATTCGCAGAAATACCGTTTCCAACGAAATCGCCAGAGAGGTCCAAATATCCACTTGCAGACTTTACAAACAGAGTGTTTCCAAACTGCTCTATGAAAAGAAAGGTGAAACTCTGTGAGTGGAACAAACACATCACCAAGTGGTTGCTGAGAATGATTCTCTCTAGTTTTTATACGAAGATGTTTCCTTTTCTAACGTTGGCTGCAAAGCGCTTGAAATCTCCACTTGCAAATTCCACAAAAAGAGGGTTTCAAATCTGCTCTGTCTAAAGGAAGGTTCAACTCTGTGAGTTGAACACACGCAGCCCAAAGAAGTTACTGAGAATTCTTCTGTCCAGCGTTAGATGCAGAAATCCCGTTTCCAACGAAATCCTCAAAGAGGTCCAAATATCCACTTGCAGACTTTACAAACAGAGTGTTTCCAAACTGCTCTATGAAAAGAAAGGTTAAACTCTCTGAGTGGAACGCACACATTACCAAGTGGTTGCTGAGAATGATTCTCTCCAGTTTTTATACGAAGATGTTTCCTTTTCTACCGATGGCCGCAAAGCTCTTGAAATCTCCACATGCAAATTCCACAAAAAGAGGGTTTCAAATCTGCTCTGTGTAAAGGAAGGTTCACTTCTGAGAGGTGAACAAACGCAGCCCAAAGAAGTTACTGAGAATTCTTCTGTCTATAGTTATTCGCAGAAATCCCGTTTCCAACGAAATCCTCAAAGAGGTCGAAATATCCACTTGCAGACTTTACAAACAGAGTGTTTCCAAACTGCTCTATGAAAAGAATGCTTAAACTCTTTGAGTGGAACGCACACATTACCAAGTGGTTGCTGAGAATGATTCTCTCCAGTTTTTAAACGAAGATGGTTCCTTTTCTACCGTTGGCCGCAAAGCGCTTGAAATCTCCACTTGCAAATTCCACAAAAAGACGGTTTCAAATCTGCTCTGTGTAACGGAATGTTCATCTCTGAGAGGTGAACACAGGCAGCCCAAGGAAGTTTCTGAGAATTCTTTTGTCTAGATTTATTCGCAAAATTCCCGTTTCCAACGAAATCCACAAAGAGGTTCAAATATCCACTTGCAGACTTTACAAAGAGAGTGTTTCCAAACTGCTCTATGAAAAGAAAGGTGAAACTCTGTGAGTGGAACAAACACATCACCAAGTGGTTGCTGAGGATGATTCTCTCCAGTTTTTATACGAAGATGTTTCCTTTTCTACCGTTGGCTACAAAGCGCTAGAAATCTCCACTTGCAAATTCCACAAAAAGAGGGTTTCAAATCTGCCGTGTCTAAAAGAAGGTTCAACTCTTTGAAGTGAACACACGTAGCAGAAAGATGTTACTGAGCATTCTTCTGTCCAGCGTTAGATGCAGAAATCCCGTTTCCAACGAAATCGCCACAGAGGTCCAAATATCCACTTGCAGACTTTACAAACAGAGTGTTTCCAAACTGCTCTATGAAAAGAAAGGTTAAACTCTGTGAGTGGAACCCACACGTCACCAAGTGGTAGCTGAGAATGATTCTCTCTAGTTTTTATTCGAAGATATTTCCTTTTCTACCGATGGCCGCAAAGCGCTTGAAATCTCCACTTGCAAATTCCACAAAAAGAGGGTTTCAAATCTGCTCTGTGTAAAGGAAGGTTCACCTCTGAAAGGTGAACACACGCAGCCCAAAGAAGTTACTGAGAATTCTTCTGTCTAGAGTTATTCGCAGAAATCCCGTTTCCAACGAAATCCTCAAAGAGGTCCAAATATCCACTTGCAGACTTTACAAACAGAGTGTTTCCAAACTGCTCTATGAAAAGAAAGGTTAAACTCTGTGAGTGGAACAGACACATCACCAAGTGGTTGCTGAGAATGATTCTCTCTAGTTTTTATACGAAGATGTTTCCTTTTCTACCGTTGGCTGCAAAACGCTTGAAATCTCCACTTGCAAATTCCACAAAAAGAGGGTTTCAAATCTGCTCTGTCTAAAGGAAGGTTCAACTCTGTGAGTTGAACACACGCAGCCCGAAGAAGTTACTGAGAATTCTTCTGTCTAGCATTTTATGCTGAAATCCCGTTTCTAACGAAATCCTCAAAGAGGTCCAAATATCCACTTGCAGACTTTACAAACAGAGTGTTTCCAAACTGCTCTATGAAAAGAAAGGTGAAACTCTGTGAGTGGAACGCACACATCACCAAGTGGTTGCTGAGAATGATTCTCTCTAGTTTTTATACGAAGATGTTTCCTTTTCTACCGTTTGCCGCAAAGCGCTTGAAATCTCCACTTGCAAATTCCACAAAAAGAGGGTTTCAAATCTGCTCTCTGTAATGGAAGGTTCAACTCTGTGAGTTGAACACACGCAGCCCAAAGAAGTTACTGAGAATTCTGTCTAGCGTTATATGCAGAAATCCAGTTTCCAACGAAATCCTCAAAGAGGTCGAAATATCCACTTGCAGACTTTACAAACAGAGTGTTTCCAAACTGCTCTATGAAAAGAAAGGATAAACTCTGTGAGTGGAACGCACACATTACCAAGTGGTTGCTGAGAATGATTCTCTCTAGTTTTTATATGAAGATGTTTCCTTTTCTACCGTTGGCCGCAAAGCGCTTGAATTCTCCACTTGCAAATTCCACAAAAAGAGGGTTTCACATCTGCTCTGTCTAAAGGAAGGTTCAACTCTGTGAGTTGAACACACGCAGCACAAAGAAGTTACTGAGAATCCTTCTGTCCAGCGTTAGATGCAGAAATCCCGTTTCCAATGAAATCCTCAAGGAGGTCCAAATATCCAATTGCAGACTTTACAAACAGAGTGTTTCCAAACTGCCGTATGAAAAGAAAGGTTAAACTATTTGAGTGGAACGCACACATTACCAAGTGGTTGCTGAGAATGATTCTCTCCAGTTTTTATTCGAAGATGTTTCCATTTCTAACGTTGGCTGCAAAGTGCTTGAAATCTCCACTTGCAAATTCCACAAAAAGAGGGTTTCAAATCTGCTCTGTGTAAAGGAAGGTTCACCTCTGAGAGGTGAACACACGCAGCCCAAAGAAGTTACTGAGAATTCTTCTGTCTAGAGTTATTCGCAGAAATCCCGTTTCCAACGAAATCCTCAAAGAGGTCCAAATATCCACTTGCAGACTTTACAAACAGTGTTTCCAAACTGCTCTATGAAAAGAAAGTTTAAAATCTGTGAGTGGAACGCACACATTACCAAGTGGTTGCTGAGAATGATTCTCTCTAGTTTTTATACGAAGATGTTTCCTTTTCTACCGTTGGCCGCAAAGCGCTTGAATTCTCCACTTGCAAAATCCACAAAAAGAGGGTTTCAAATCTGCTCTCTCTAAAGGAAGGTTCACCTCTGAGAGGTGAACTCACGCAGCCCAAAGAAGTTTCTGAGAATTCTTTTGTCTAGAGTTATTCGCAAAATTCCCGTTTCCAACGAAATCCACAAAGAGGTCCAAATATCCACTTGCAGACTTTACAAACAGAGTGTTTCCAAACTGCTATATGAAAAGAAAGGTTAAACTCTGTGAGTGGAACGCACACATCACCAAGTGGTTGCTGAGAATGATTCTCTCTAGTTTTTATACGAAGATGTTTCCTTTTCTACCGTTGGCTACAAAGCGCTTGAAATCTCCACTTGCAAATTCCACAAAAAGAGGGTTTCAAATCTGCCGTGTCTAAAAGAAGGTTCAACTCTGTGAGTTGAACACACGCAGCACAAAGAAGTTACTGAGCATTCTTCTGTCTAGCGTTATATGCAGAAATCCCGTTTCCAACGAAATCCTCAAAGAGGTCCAAATATCCACTTGCAGACTTTACAAACAGAGTGTTTCCAAACTGCCGTATGAAAAGAAAGGTTAAACTATTTGAGTGGAACGCACACATTACCAAGTGGTTGCTGAGAATGATTCTCTCCAGTTTTTATTCGAAGATGTTTCCTTTTCTACCGTTGGCTGCAAAGTGCTTGAAATCTCCACTTGCAAATTCCACAAAAGGAGGGTTTCAAATCTGCTTTGTATAAAGGAAGGTTCAACTCTGTGAGTTGAACACACGCAGCCCAAAGAAGTTTCTGAGAATTCTTCTGTCTAGAGTTATTCGCAGAAATCCCGTTTCCAACGAAATCCTCAAAGAGGTCCAAATATCCACTTGCAGACTTTACAAACAGTGTTTCCAAACTGCTCTATGAAAAGAAAGGTTAAACTCTGTGAGTGGAACGCACACATTACCAAGTGGTTGCTGGGAATGATTCTCTCTAGTTTTTATACGAAGATGTTTCCTTTTCTACAGTTGGCCACAGAGCGCTTGAATTCTCCACTTGCAAATTCCACAAAAAGAGGGTTTCAAATCTGCTCTGTCTAAAGGAAGGTTCAACTCTGTGAGTTGAACACACGCAGCACAAAGAAGTTACTGAGCCTTCTTCTGTCTAGCGTTATATGCAGAAATCCCGTTTCCAACGAAATCCTCAAAGAGGTCCAAATATCCACTTGCAGACTTTACAAACAGAGTGTTTCCTAACTGCCGTACGAAAAGAAAGGTTAAACTATTTGAGTGGAACGCACACATCACCAAGTGGTTGCTGAGAATGATTCTCTCTAGTGTTTATACGAAGATGTTTCCTTTTCTACCGTTGGCCGCTAAGCGCTTGAAATCTCCACTTGCAAATTCCACAAAAAGAGGGTTTCAAATCTGCTCTGTGTAAAGGAAGGTTCACCTCTGAGAGGTGAACACACGCAGCCCAGAGAAGTTTCTGAGAATTCTTTTGTCTAGAGTTATTCGCAAAATTCCCGTTTCCAACTAAATCCACAAAGAGGTCCAAATATCCACTTGCAGACTTTACAAACAGAGTGTTTCCAAACTGCTCTATGAAAAGAATGGTGAAACTCTGTGAGTGGAACGCACACATCACCAAGTGGTTGCTGAGAATGATTCTCTCTAGTTTTTATACGAAGATGTTTCCTTTTCTACCGTTGGCTACAAAGCGCTTGAAATCTCCAATTGCAAATTCCACAAAAAGAGTGTTTCAAATCTGCCGTGCCTAAAAGAAGGTTCAACTCTGTGAGTTGAACACACGCAGCACAAAGAAGTTACTGAGCATTCTTCTGTCTAGCGTTATATGCAGAAATCCCGTTTCCAACGAAATCCTCAAAGAGGTCCAAATATCCACTTGCAGACTTTACAAACAGAGTGTTTCCAAACTGCCGTATGAAAAGAAAGGTGAAACTATTTGAGTGGAACGCACACATTACCAAGTGGTTGCTGAGAATGATTCTCTCCAGTTTTTATTCGAAGATGTTTCCTTTTCTACCGTTGGCTGCAAAGTGCTTGAAATCTCCACTTGCAAATTCCACAAAAGGAGGGTTTCAAATCTGCTGTGTCTAAAGGAAGGTTCAACTCTGTGAGTTGAACACACGCAGCCCAAAGAAGTTTCTGAGAATTCTTCTGTCTAGAGTTATTCGCAGAAATCCCGTGTCCAACGAAATCGTCAGAGAGGTCCAAATATCCACTTGCAGACTTTACAAACAGAGTGTTTCCAAACTGCTCTATGAAAAGAAATGTTAAACTCTGTGAGTGGAACAAACACATCACCAAGTGGTTGCTGAGAATGATTCTCTCCAGTTTTTATACGAAGATGTTTCCTTTTCTACCGATGGCCGCAAAGCGCTTGAAATCTCCACTTGCAAATTCCACAAAAAGAGGGTTTCAAATCTGCTCTCTCTAAAGGAAGGTTCAACTCTGTGAGTTGAACACACGCAGCCCAAAGAAGTTACTGAGAATTCTTCTGTCTAGCGTTATATGCAGAAATCCCGTTTCCAACGAAATGCTCTAGGAGGTCCAAATATCCACTTGCAGACTTTACAAACAGAGTGTTTCCAAACTGCTCTATGAAAAGAAAGGTTAAACTCTGTGAGTGGAACGCATACATCACCAAGTGGTTGCTGAGAATGATTCTCTCTAGTTTTTATACGAAGATGTTTCCTTTTCTACCGTTTGCCGCAAAGCGCTTGAAATCTCCACTTGCAAATTCCACAAAAAGAGGGTTTCAAATCTGCTCTCTGTAATGGAAGGTTCAACTCTGTGAGTTGAGCACACGCAGCCCAAAGAAGTTACTGAGAATTCTGTCTAGCGTTATATGCAGAAATCCTGTTTCCAACGAAATCCTCAAAGAGGTCGAAATGTCCACTTGCAGACTTTACAAACACAGTGTTTCCAAACTGCTCTATGAAAAGAAAGGTTAAACTTTGTGTGTGGAACGCACACATTACCAAGTGGTTGCTGAGAATGATTCTCTCTAGTTTTTATACGAAGATGTTTCCTTTTCTACCGTTGGCCGCAAAGTGCTTGAAATCTCCACTTGCAAATTCCACAAAAAGAGGGTTTCAAATCTGCTCTGTCTAAAGGAAGGTTCAACTCTGTGAGTTGAACACACGCAGCCCAAAGAAGTTACTGAGAATTCTTCTGTCCAGCGTTAGATGCAGAAATCCCGTTTCCAACGAAATCCTCAAGGAGGTCCAAATATCCACTTGCAGACTTTACAAACAGAGTGTTTCCAAACTGCTCTATGAAAAGAAAGGTTAAACTCTGTGAGTGGAACTCTCAAATTACCAAGCGGTTGCTGAGAATGATTCTCTCCAGTTTTTACAGGAAGATGTTTCCTTTTCTAACGTTGGCCGCAAAGTGCTTGAAATCTCCACTTGCAAATTCCACAAAAAGAGGGTTTCAAATCTGCTCTGTCTAAAGGAAGGTTCAACTCTGTGAGTTGAACACACGCAGCCCAAAGAAGTTTCTGAGAATTCTTCTGTCTAGAGTTATTCGTAAAAATCCCGTTTCCAACGAAATCCACAAAGAGGTCCAAATATCCACTTGCAGACTTTACAAACAGAGTGTTTCCGAACTGCTCTATGAAAAGAAAGGTGCAACTCTGTGAGTGGAACAAACACATCGCCAAGTGGCTGCAGAGAATGATTCTCTCTAATTTTTATACGAAGATGTTTCCTTTTCTACCGTTGGCTGCAAAACGCTTGAAATCTCCACTTGCAAATTCCACAAAAAGAGGGTTTCAAATCTGCTCTGTCTAAAGGAAGGTTCAACTCTGTGAGTTGAACACACGCAGGCCAAAGAAGTTACTGAGAATTCTTCTGTCTAGCGTTATATGCAGAAATCCCGTTTCCAACGAAATCCTCAAGGAGGTCCAAATATCCACTTGCAGACTTTACAAACAGAGCGTTTCCAAACTGCTCTATGAAAAGAAAGGTTAAACTCTGTGAGTGGAATGCACACATTACCAAGTGGTTGCTGAGAATGATTCTCTCCAGTTTTTATACGAAGATGTTTCCTTTTCTACCGTTGTCCGCAAAGCGCTTGATATTTCGACTTGCATATTCCACAAAAAGAGGGTTTCAAATCTGCTCTGTCTAAAGGAAGGTTCAACTCTGTGAGTTGAACACACGCAGCCGAAAGAAGTTACTGAGAATTCTTCTGTCTAGTGTTATTCGCAGAAATCCCGTTTCCAACGAAATCGCCAGAGAGGTCCAAATATCCACTTGCAGACTTTACAAACAGTGTTTCCAAACTGCTCTATGAAAAGAAAGGTGAAACTCTGTGAGTGGAACAAACACATCACCAAGTGGTTGCTGAGAATGATTCTCTCTAGTTTTTATACGAAGATGTTTCCTTTTCTACCGTTGGCTGCAAAACGCTTGAAATCTCCACTTGCAAATTCCACAAAAAGAGGGTTTCAAATCTGCTCTGTCTAAAGGAAGGTTCAACTCTGTGAGTTGAACACACGCAGCCCGAAGCAGTTACTGAGAATTCTTCTGTCTAGCGTTTTATGCTGAAATCCCGTTTCCAACGAAATCCACAATGAGGTCCAAATATCCACTTGCAGACTTTACAAACAGAGTGTTTCCAAACTGCTCTATGAAATGAAAGGTTCAACTCTGTGATTGGAACGCACACATCACCAAGTGGTTGCCGAGAATGATTCTCTCTTGTTTTTATACGAAGATGTTTCCTTTTCTACCGTTGGCTACAAAGCGCAAGAAATCTCCACTTGCAAATTCCACAAAAAGAGGGTTTCAAATCTGCCGTGTCTAAAAGAAGGTTCAACTCTGTGAGTTGAACACACGCAGCACAAAGAAGTTACTGAGCATTCTTCTGTCTAGCGTTATATGCAGAAATCCCGTTTCCAACGAAATCGTCAAAGAGGTCCAAATATCCACTTGCAGACTTTACAAACAGAGTGTTTCCAAACTGCCGTATGAAAAGAAAGGTTAAACTATTTGAGTGGAACGCACACATTACCAAGTGGTTGCTGAGAATGATTCTCTCCAGTTTTTATTCGAAGATGTTTCCTTTTCTACCGTTGGCTGCAAAGTGCTTGAAATCTCCACTTGCAAATTCCACAAAAGGAGGGTTTCAAATCTGCTTTGTATAAAGGAAGGTTCAACTCTGTGAGTTGAACACACGCAGCCCAAAGAAGTTTCTGAGAATTCTTCTGTCTAGAGTTATTCGCAGAAATCCCGTTTCCAATGAAATCCTCAAAGAGGTCGAAATATCCACTTGCAGACTTTACAAACAGTGTTTCTAAACTGCTCTATGAAAAGAAAGGTTAAACTCTGTGAGTGGAACGCACACATTACCAAGTGGTTGCTGAGAATGATTCTCTCTAGTTTTTATACGAAGATGTTTCCTTTTCTACCGTTGGCCGCAGAGCTCTTGAATTCTCCACTTGCAAATTCCACAAAAAGAGGGTTTCAAATCTGCTCTGTCTAAAGGAAGGTTCAAATCTGTGAGTTGAACACACGCAGCACAAAGAAGTTACTGAGCATTCTTCTGTCTAGCGTTATATGCAGAAATCCCGTTTCCAACGAAATCCTCAAAGAGGTCCAAATATCCACTTGCAGACTTTACAAACAGAGTGTTTCCTAACTGCCGTACGAAAAGAAAGGTTAAACTATTTGAGTGGAACGCACACATCACCAAGTGGTTGCTGAGAATGATTCTCTCTAGTGTTTATACGAAGATGTTTCCTTTTCTACGGTTGGCTACAAAGCGCTTGAAATCTCCAATTGCAAATTCCACAAAAAGAGGGTTTCAAATCTGCCGTGTCTAAAAGAAGGTTCAACTCTGTGAGTTGAACACACGCAGCACAAAGAAGTTACTGAGCATTCTTCTGTCTAGCGTTATATGCAGAAATCCCGTTTCCAACGAAATCCTCAAAGAGGTCCAAATATCCACTTGCAGACTTTACAAACAGAGTGTTTCCAAACTGCCGTATGAAAAGAAAGGTGAAACTATTTGAGCGGAACGCACACATTACCAAGTGGTTGCTGAGAATGATTCTCTCCAGTTTTTATTCGAAGATGTTTCCTTTTCTACCGTTGGCTGCAAAGTGCTTGAAATCTCCACTTGCAAATTCCTCAAAAGGAGGGTTTCAAATCTGCTCTGTATAAAGAAAGGTTCAACTCTGTGAGTTGAACACACGCAGCCCAAAGAAGTTTCTGAGAATTCTTCTGTCTAGAGTTATTCGCAGAAATCCCGTTTCCAACGAAATCGTCAGAGAGGTCCAAATATCCACTTGCAGACTTTACAAACAGAGCGTTTCCAAACTGCTCTATGAAAGGAAATGTTAAACTCTGTGAGTGGAACAAACACATCACCAAGTGGTTGCTGAGAATGATTCTCTCCAGTTTTTATACGAAGATGTTTCCTTTTCTACCGATGGCCACAAAGCGCTTGAAATCTCCACTTGCAAATTCCACAAAAAGAGGGTTTCAAATCTGCTCTCTCTAAAGGAAGGTTCAACTCTGTGAGTTGAACACACGCAGCCCAAAGAAGTTACTGAGAATTCTTCTGTCTAGCGTTATATGCAGAAATCCCGTTTCCAACGAAATGCTCTAGGAGGTCCAAATATCCACTTGCAGACTTTACAAACAGAGTGTTTCCAAACTGCTCTATGAAAAGAAAGGTTAACCTCTGTGAGTGGAACGCACACATCACCAAGTGGTTGCTGAGAATGATTCTCTCTAGTTTTTATACGAAGATGTTTCCTTTTCTACCGTTTGCCGCAAAGCGCTTGAAATCTCCACTTGCAAATTCCACAAAAAGAGGGTTTCAAATCTGCTCTCTGTAATGGAAGGTTCAACTCTGTGAGTTGAACACACGCAGCCCAAAGAAGTTACTGAGAATTCTGTCTAGCGTTATATGCAGAAATCCTGTTTCCAACGAAATCCTCAAAGAGGTTGAAATATCCACTTGCAGACTTTACAAACAGAGTGTTTCCAAACTGCTCTATGAAAAGAAAGGTTAAACTTTGTGTGTGGAACGCACACATTACCAAGTGGTTGCTGAGAATGATTCTCTCTAGTTTTTATACGAAGATGTTTCCTTTTCTACCGTTGGACGCAAAGTGCTTGAAATCTCCACTTGCAAATTCCACAAAAAGAGGGTTTCAAATCTGCTCTGTCTAAAGGAAGGTTCAACTCTGTGAGTTGAACACACGCAGCCCAAAGAAGTTACTGAGAATTCTTCTGTCCAGCGTTAGATGCAGAAATCCCGTTTCCAATGAAATCCTCAATGAGGTCCAAATATCCACTTGCAGACTTTACAAACAGAGCGTTTCCAAACTGCTCTATGAAAAGAAAGGTTAAACTCTGTGAGTGGAATGCACACATTACCAAGTGGTTGCTGAGAATGATTCTCTCCAGTTTTTATACGAAGATGTTTCCTTTTCTACCGTTGTCCGCAAAGCGCTTGATATTTCGACTTGCATATTCCACAAAAAGAGGGTTTCAAATCTGCTCTGTCTAAAGGAAGGTTCAACTCTGTGAGTTGAACACACGCAGCCGAAAGAAGTTACTGAGAATTCTTCTGTCTAGTGTTATTCGCAGAAATCCCGTTTCCAACGAAATCGCCAGAGAGGTCCAAATATCCACTTGCAGACTTTACAAACAGTGTTTCCAAACTGCTCTATGAAAAGAAAGGTGAAACTCTGTGAGTGGAACAAACACATCACCAAGTGGTTGCTGAGAATGATTCTCTCTAGTTTTTATACGAAGATGTTTCCTTTTCTACCGTTGGCTGCAAAACGCTTGAAATCTCCACTTGCAAATTCCACAAAAAGAGGGTTTCAAATCTGCTCTGTCTAAAGGAAGGTTCAACTCTGTGAGTTGAACACACGCAGCCCGAAGCAGTTACTGAGAATTCTTCTGTCTAGCGTTTTATGCTGAAATCCCGTTTCCAACGAAATCCACAATGAGGTCCAAATATCCACTTGCAGACTTTACAAACAGAGTGTTTCCAAACTGCTCTATGAAATGAAAGGTTCAACTCTGTGATTGGAACGCACACATCACCAAGTGGTTGCCGAGAATGATTCTCTCTTGTTTTTATACGAAGATGTTTCCTTTTCTACCGTTGGCTACAAAGCGCAAGAAATCTCCACTTGCAAATTCCACAAAAAGAGGGTTTCAAATCTGCCGTGTCTAAAAGAAGGTTCAACTCTGTGAGTTGAACACACGCAGCACAAAGAAGTTACTGAGCATTCTTCTGTCTAGCGTTATATGCAGAAATCCCGTTTCCAACGAAATCGTCAAAGAGGTCCAAATATCCACTTGCAGACTTTACAAACAGAGTGTTTCCAAACTGCCGTATGAAAAGAAAGGTTAAACTATTTGAGTGGAACGCACACATTACCAAGTGGTTGCTGAGAATGATTCTCTCCAGTTTTTATTCGAAGATGTTTCCTTTTCTACCGTTGGCTGCAAAGTGCTTGAAATCTCCACTTGCAAATTCCACAAAAGGAGGGTTTCAAATCTGCTTTGTATAAAGGAAGGTTCAACTCTGTGAGTTGAACACACGCAGCCCAAAGAAGTTTCTGAGAATTCTTCTGTCTAGAGTTATTCGCAGAAATCCCGTTTCCAATGAAATCCTCAAAGAGGTCGAAATATCCACTTGCAGACTTTACAAACAGTGTTTCTAAACTGCTCTATGAAAAGAAAGGTTAAACTCTGTGAGTGGAACGCACACATTACCAAGTGGTTGCTGAGAATGATTCTCTCTAGTTTTTATACGAAGATGTTTCCTTTTCTACCGTTGGCCGCAGAGCTCTTGAATTCTCCACTTGCAAATTCCACAAAAAGAGGGTTTCAAATCTGCTCTGTCTAAAGGAAGGTTCAAATCTGTGAGTTGAACACACGCAGCACAAAGAAGTTACTGAGCATTCTTCTGTCTAGCGTTATATGCAGAAATCCCGTTTCCAACGAAATCCTCAAAGAGGTCCAAATATCCACTTGCAGACTTTACAAACAGAGTGTTTCCTAACTGCCGTACGAAAAGAAAGGTTAAACTATTTGAGTGGAACGCACACATCACCAAGTGGTTGCTGAGAATGATTCTCTCTAGTGTTTATACGAAGATGTTTCCTTTTCTACGGTTGGCTACAAAGCGCTTGAAATCTCCAATTGCAAATTCCACAAAAAGAGGGTTTCAAATCTGCCGTGTCTAAAAGAAGGTTCAACTCTGTGAGTTGAACACACGCAGCACAAAGAAGTTACTGAGCATTCTTCTGTCTAGCGTTATATGCAGAAATCCCGTTTCCAACGAAATCCTCAAAGAGGTCCAAATATCCACTTGCAGACTTTACAAACAGAGTGTTTCCAAACTGCCGTATGAAAAGAAAGGTGAAACTATTTGAGCGGAACGCACACATTACCAAGTGGTTGCTGAGAATGATTCTCTCCAGTTTTTATTCGAAGATGTTTCCTTTTCTACCGTTGGCTGCAAAGTGCTTGAAATCTCCACTTGCAAATTCCTCAAAAGGAGGGTTTCAAATCTGCTCTGTATAAAGAAAGGTTCAACTCTGTGAGTTGAACACACGCAGCCCAAAGAAGTTTCTGAGAATTCTTCTGTCTAGAGTTATTCGCAGAAATCCCGTTTCCAACGAAATCGTCAGAGAGGTCCAAATATCCACTTGCAGACTTTACAAACAGAGCGTTTCCAAACTGCTCTATGAAAGGAAATGTTAAACTCTGTGAGTGGAACAAACACATCACCAAGTGGTTGCTGAGAATGATTCTCTCCAGTTTTTATACGAAGATGTTTCCTTTTCTACCGATGGCCACAAAGCGCTTGAAATCTCCACTTGCAAATTCCACAAAAAGAGGGTTTCAAATCTGCTCTCTCTAAAGGAAGGTTCAACTCTGTGAGTTGAACACACGCAGCCCAAAGAAGTTACTGAGAATTCTTCTGTCTAGCGTTATATGCAGAAATCCCGTTTCCAACGAAATGCTCTAGGAGGTCCAAATATCCACTTGCAGACTTTACAAACAGAGTGTTTCCAAACTGCTCTATGAAAAGAAAGGTTAACCTCTGTGAGTGGAACGCACACATCACCAAGTGGTTGCTGAGAATGATTCTCTCTAGTTTTTATACGAAGATGTTTCCTTTTCTACCGTTTGCCGCAAAGCGCTTGAAATCTCCACTTGCAAATTCCACAAAAAGAGGGTTTCAAATCTGCTCTCTGTAATGGAAGGTTCAACTCTGTGAGTTGAACACACGCAGCCCAAAGAAGTTACTGAGAATTCTGTCTAGCGTTATATGCAGAAATCCTGTTTCCAACGAAATTCTCAAAGAGGTTGAAATATCCACTTGCAGACTTTACAAACAGAGTGTTTCCAAACTGCTCTATGAAAAGAAAGGTTAAACTTTGTGTGTGGAACGCACACATTACCAAGTGGTTGCTGAGAATGATTCTCTCTAGTTTTTATACGAAGATGTTTCCTTTTCTACCGTTGGACGCAAAGTGCTTGAAATCTCCACTTGCAAATTCCACAAAAAGAGGGTTTCAAATCTGCTCTGTCTAAAGGAAGGTTCAACTCTGTGAGTTGAACACACGCAGCCCAAAGAAGTTACTGAGAATTCTTCTGTCCAGCGTTAGATGCAGAAATCCCGTTTCCAATGAAATCCTCAATGAGGTCCAAATATCCACTTGCAGACGTTACAAACAGAGTGTTTCCAAACTGCTCTATGAAAAGAAAGGTTAAACTCTCTGAGTGGAACGCACACATTACCAAGTGGTTGCTGAGAATGATTCTCTCCAGTTTTTATACGAAGATGTTTCCTTTTCTACCGTTGGCCACAAAGTGCTTGAAATCTCCACTTGCAAATTCCACAAAAGGAGGGTTTCAAATCTGCTTTGTATAAAGGAAGGTTCAACTCTGTGAGTTGAACACACGCAGCCCAAAGAAGTTTCTGAGAATTCTTCTGTCTAGAGTTATTCGCAGAAATCCCGTTTCCAATGAAATCCTCAAAGAGGTCGAAATATCCACTTGCAGACTTTACAAACAGTGTTTCTAAACTGCTCTATGAAAAGAAAGGTTAAACTCTGTGAGTGGAACGCACACATTACCAAGTGGTTGCTGAGAATGATTCTCTCTAGTTTTTATACGAAGATGTTTCCTTTTCTACCGTTGGCCGCAGAGCGCTTGAATTCTCCACTTGCATATTCCACAAAAAGAGGGTTTCAAATCTGCTCTGTCTAAAGGAAGGTTCAAATCTGTGAGTTGAACACACGCAGCACAAAGAAGTTACTGAGCATTCTTCTGTCTAGCGTTATATGCAGAAATCCCGTTTCCAACGAAATCCTCAAAGAGGTCCAAATATCCACTTGCAGACTTTACAAACAGAGTGTTTCCAAACTGCCGTATGAAAAGAAAGGTGAAACTATTTGAGCGGAACGCACACATTACCAAGTGGTTGCTGAGAATGATTTTCTCCAGTTTTTATTCGAAGATGTTTCCTTTTCTACCGTTGGCTGCAAAGTGCTTGAAATCTCCACTTGCAAATTCCTCAAAAGGAGGGTTTCAAATCTGCTCTGTATAAAGAAAGGTTCAACTCTGTGAGTTGAACACACGCAGCCCAAAGAAGTTTCTGAGAATTCTTCTGTCTAGAGTTATTCGCAGAAATCCCGTTTCCAACGAAATCGTCAGAGAGGTCCAAATATCCACTTGCAGACTTTACAAACAGAGCGTTTCCAAACTGCTCTATGAAAGGAAATGTTAAACTCTGTGAGTGGAACAAACACATCACCAAGTGGTTGCTGAGAATGATTCTCTCCAGTTTTTATACGAAGATGTTTCCTTTTCTACCGATGGCCACAAAGCGCTTGAAATCTCCACTTGCAAATTCCACAAAAAGAGGGTTTCAAATCTGCTCTCTCTAAAGGAAGGTTCAACTCTGTGAGTTGAACACACGCAGCCCAAAGAAGTTCATGAGAATTCTTCTGTCTAGCGTTATATGCAGAAATCCCGTTTCCAACGAAATGCTCTAGGAGGTCCAAATATCCACTTGCAGACTTTACAAACAGAGTGTTTCCAAACTGCTCTATGAAAAGAAAGGTTAACCTCTGTGAGTGGAACGCACACATCACCAAGTGGTTGCTGAGAATGATTCTCTCTAGTTTTTATACGAAGATGTTTCCTTTTCTACCGTTTGCCGCAAAGCGCTTGAAATCTCCACTTGCAAATTCCACAAAAAGAGGGTTTCAAATCTGCTCTCTGTAATGGAAGGTTCAACTCTGTGAGTTGAACACACGCAGCCCAAAGAAGTTACTGAGAATTCTGTCTAGCGTTATATGCAGAAATCCTGTTTCCAACGAAATCCTCAAAGAGGTTGAAATATCCACTTGCAGACTTTACAAACAGAGTGTTTCCAAACTGCTCTATGAAAAGAAAGGTTAAACTTTGTGTGTGGAACGCACACATTACCAAGTGGTTGCTGAGAATGATTCTCTCTAGTTTTTATACGAAGATGTTTCCTTTTCTACCGTTGGACGCAAAGTGCTTGAAATCTCCACTTGCAAATTCCACAAAAAGAGGGTTTCAAATCTGCTCTGTCTAAAGGAAGGTTCAACTCTGTGAGTTGAACACACGCAGCCCAAAGAAGTTACTGAGAATTCTTCTGTCCAGCGTTAGATGCAGAAATCCCGTTTCCAATGAAATCCTCAATGAGGTCCAAATATCCACTTGCAGACGTTACAAACAGAGTGTTTCCAAACTGCTCTATGAAAAGAAAGGTTAAACTCTCTGAGTGGAACGCACACATTACCAAGTGGTTGCTGAGAATGATTCTCTCCAGTTTTTATACGAAGATGTTTCCTTTTCTACCGTTGGCCACAAAGTGCTTGAAATCTCCACTTGCAAATTCCACAAAAGGAGGGTTTCAAATCTGCTTTGTATAAAGGAAGGTTCAACTCTGTGAGTTGAACACACGCAGCCCAAAGAAGTTTCTGAGAATTCTTCTGTCTAGAGTTATTCGCAGAAATCCCGTTTCCAATGAAATCCTCAAAGAGGTCGAAATATCCACTTGCAGACTTTACAAACAGTGTTTCTAAACTGCTCTATGAAAAGAAAGGTTAAACTCTGTGAGTGGAACGCACACATTACCAAGTGGTTGCTGAGAATGATTCTCTCTAGTTTTTATACGAAGATGTTTCCTTTTCTACCGTTGGCCGCAGAGCGCTTGAATTCTCCACTTGCATATTCCACAAAAAGAGGGTTTCAAATCTGCTCTGTCTAAAGGAAGGTTCAAATCTGTGAGTTGAACACACGCAGCACAAAGAAGTTACTGAGCATTCTTCTGTCTAGCGTTATATGCAGAAATCCCGTTTCCAACGAAATCCTCAAAGAGGTCCAAATATCCACTTGCAGACTTTACAAACAGAGTGTTTCCTAACTGCCGTACGAAAAGAAAGGTTAAACTATTTGAGTGGAACGCACACATCACCAAGTGGTTGCTGAGAATGATTCTCTCTAGTGTTTATACGAAGATGTTTCCTTTTCTACCGTTGGCTACAAAGCGCTTGAAATCTCCAATTGCAAATTCCACAAAAAGAGGGTTTCAAATCTGCCGTGTCTAAAAGAAGGTTCAACTCTGTGAGTTGAACACACGCAGCACAAAGAAGTTACTGAGCATTCTTCTGTCTAGCGTTATATGCAGAAATCCCGTTTCCAACGAAATCCTCAAAGAGGTCCAAATATCCACTTGCAGACTTTACAAACAGAGTGTTTCCAAACTGCCGTATGAAAAGAAAGGTGAAACTATTTGAGTGGAACGCACACATTACCAAGTGGTTGCTGAGAATGATTCTCTCCAGTTTTTATTCGAAGATGTTTCCTTTTCTACCGTTGGCTGCAAAGTGCTTGAAATCTCCACTTGCAAATTCCACAAAAGGAGGGTTTCAAATCTGCTCTGTATAAAGAAAGGTTCAACTCTGTGAGTTGAACACACGCAGCCCAAAGAAGTTTCTGAGAATTCTTCTGTCTAGAGTTATTCGCAGAAATCCCGTTTCCAACGAAATCGTCAGAGAGGTCCAAATATCCACTTGCAGACTTTACAAACAGAGTGTTTCCAAACTGCTCTATGAAAAGAAATGTTAAACTCTGTGAGTGGAACAAACACATCACCAAGTGGTTGCTGAGAATGATTCTCTCCAGTTTTTATACGAAGATGTTTCCTTTTCTACCGATGGCCACAAAGCGCTTGAAATCTCCACTTGCAAATTCCACAAAAAGAGGGTTTCAAATCTGCTCTCTCTAAAGGAAGGTTCAACTCTGTGAGTTGAACACACGCAGCCCAAAGAAGTTACTGAGAATTCTTCGGTCTAGCGTTATATGCAGAAATCCCGTTTCCAACGAAATGCTCTAGGAGGTCCAAATATCCACTTGCAGACTTTACAAACAGAGTGTTTCCAAACTGCTCTATGAAAAGAAAGGTTAAACTCTGTGAGTGGAACGCACACATCACCAAGTGGTTGCTGAGAATGATTCTCTCTAGTTTTTATACGAAGATGTTTCCTTTTCTACCGTTTGCCGCAAAGCGCTTGAAATCTCCACTTGCAAATTCCACAAAAAGAGGGTTTCAAATCTGCTCTCTGTAATGGAAGGTTCAACTCTGTGAGTTGAACACACGCAGCCCAAAGAAGTTACTGAGAATTCTGTCTAGCGTTATATGCAGAAATCCTGTTTCCAACGAAATCCTCAAAGAGGTCGAAATATCCACTTGCAGACTTTACAAACAGAGTGTTTCCGAACTGCTCTATGAAAAGAAAGGTGCAACTCTGTGAGTGGAACAAACACATCGCCAAGTGGCTGCAGAGAATGATTCTCTCTAATTTTTATACGAAGATGTTTCCTTTTCTACCGTTGGCTGCAAAGCGCTTGAAATCTCCACTTGCAAATTCCACAAAAAGAGGGTTTCAAATCTGCTCTGTCTAAAGGAAGGTTCAACTCCATGAGTTGAACACACGCAGCCCAAAGAAGTTTCTGAGAATTCTTCTGTCTAGAGTTATTCGCAAAAATCCCGTTTCCAACAAAATCCACAATGAGGTCCAAATATCCACTTGCAGACTTTACAAACAGAGTGTTTCCAAACTGCTCTATGAAATGAAAGGTTCAACTCTGTGATTGGAACGCACACATCACCAAGTGGTTGCCGAGAATGATTCTCTCTTGTTTTTATACGAAGATGTTTCCTTTTCTACCGTTGGCTACAAAGCGCAAGAAATCTCCACTTGCAAATTCCACAAAAAGAGGGTTTCAAATCTGCCGTGTCTAAAAGAAGGTTCAACTCTTTGAGTTGAACACACGTAGCACAAAGAAGTTACTGAGCATTCTTCTGTCTAGCGTTATATGCAGAAATCCCGTTTCCAACGAAATCCTCAAAGAGGTCCAAATATCCACTTGCAGACTTTACAAACAGAGTGTTTCCAAACTGCTCTATGAAAGGAAAGGTTAAACACTGCGAGTGGAACGCACACATCACCAAGTGGTTGCTGAAATGATTCTCTCTAGTTTTTATTCGAAGATATTTCCTTTACTACCGTTGGCCGAAAAGTGCTTGAAATCTCCACTTGCAAATTCCATAAAAAGAGGGTTTCAAATCTGCTCTGTGTTAAGGATGGTTCAACTCTGTGAGTTGAACACACGCAGCCCAAAGAAGTTACTGAGAATTCTTCTGTCTAGAGTTATTCGCAGAAATACCGTTTCCAACGAAATCGCCAGAGAGGTCCAAATATCCACTTGCAGACTTTACAAACAGAGTGTTTCCAAACTGCTCTATGAAAAGAAAGGTGAAACTCTGTGAGTGGAACAAACACATCACCAAGTGGTTGCTGAGAATGATTCTCTCTAGTTTTTATACGAAGATGTTTCCTTTTCTAACGTTGGCTGCAAAGCGCTTGAAATCTCCACTTGCAAATTCCACAAAAAGAGGGTTTCAAATCTGCTCTGTCTAAAGGAAGGTTCAACTCTGTGAGTTGAACACACGCAGCCCAAAGAAGTTACTGAGAATTCTTCTGTCCAGCGTTATATGCAGAAATCCCGTTTCCAACGAAATCCTCAAAGAGGTCCAAATATCCACTTGCAGACTTTACAAACAGAGTGTTTCCAAACTGCTCTATGAAAAGAAAGGTTAAACTCACTGAGTGGAACGCACACATTACCAAGTGGTTGCTGAGAATGATTCTCTCCAGTTTTTATACGAAGATGTTTCCTTTTCTACCGATGGAAAAAAGCGCTTGAAATCTCCACATGCAAATTCCACAAAAAGAGGGTTTCAAATCTGCTCTGTGTAAAGGAAGGTTCACCTCTGAGAGGTGAACACACGCAGCCCAAAGAAGTTACTTAGAATTCTTCTGTCTATAGTTATTCGCAGAAATCCCGTTTCCAACGAAATCCTCAAAGAGGTCGAAATATCCACTTGCAGACTTTACAAACAGAGTGTTTCCAAACTGCTCTATGAAAAGAAAGCTTAAACTCTTTGAGTGGAACGCACACATTACCAAGTGGTTGCTGAGAATGATTCTCTCCAGTTTTTAAACGAAGATGTTTCCTTTTCTACCGTTGGCCGCAAAGCGCTTGAAATCTGCACTTGCAAATTCCACAAAAAGAGGGTTTCAAATCTGCTCTGTGTAACGGAATGTTCATCTCTGAGAGGTGAACACAGGCAGCCCAAGGAAGTTTCTGAGAATTCTTTTGTCTAGATTTATTCGCAAAATTCCCGTTTCCAACGAAATCCACAAAGAGGTTCAAATATCCACTTGCAGACTTTACAAAGAGAGTGTTTCCAAACTGCTCTATGAAAAGAAAGGTGAAACTCTGTGAGTGGAACAAACACATCACCAAGTGGTTGCTGAGGATGATTCTCTCTAGTTTTTATACGAAGATGTTTCCTTTTCTACCGTTGGCTACAAAGCGCTAGAAATCTCCACTTGCAAATTCCACAAAAAGAGGGTTTCAAATCTCCGTGTCTAAAAGAAGGTTCAACTCTTTGAGGTGAACACACGTAGCAGAAAGATGTTACTGAGCATTCTTCTGTCCAGCGTTAGATGCAGAAATCCCGTTTCCAACGAAATCGCCACAGAGGTCCAAATATCCACTTGCAGACTTTACAAACAGAGTGTTTCCAAACTGCTCTATGAAAAGAAAGGTTAAACTCTGTGAGTGGAACCCACACATCACCAAGTGGTAGCTGAGAATGATTCTCTCTAGTTTTTATTCGAAGATATTTCCTTTTCTACCGATGGCCGCAAAGCGCTTGAAATCTCCACTTGCAAATTCCACAAAAAGAGGGTTTCAAATCTGCTCTGTGTAAAGGAAGGTTCACCTCTGAGAGGTGAACACACGCAGCCCAAAGAAGTTACTGAGAATTCTTCTGTCTAGAGTTATTCGCAGAAATACCGTTTCCAACGAAATCCTCAAAGAGGTCCAAATATCCACTTGCAAACTTTACAAACAGAGTGTTTCCAAACTGCTCTATGAAAAGAAAGTTTAAACTCTGTGAGTGGAACGCACTCATTACTAAGTGGTTGCTGAGAATGATTCTCTCCAGTTTTTATACGAAGATGTTTCCTTTTCTACCGTTGGCCGCAAAGCGCTTGAAATCTCCTCTTGCAAATTCCACAAAAAGAGGGTTTCAAATCTGCTCTGTCTAAATTAAGGTTCAACTCTGTGAGTTGAACACACGCAGCCCAAAGAAGTTACTGAGAATTCTTCTGTCGAGATTTCTTCGCAGAAATCCCGTTTCCAACGAAATCCACAAAGAGGTCCAAATATCCACTTGCAGACTTTACAAACAGAGTGTTTCCGAACTGCTCTATGAAAAGAAAGGTGCAACTCTGTGAGTGGAACAAACACATCGCCAAGTGGCTGCAGAGAATGATTCTCTCTAATTTTTATACGAAGATGTTTCCTTTTCTACCGTTGGCTGCAAAGCACTTGAAATCTCCACTTGCAAATTCCACAAAAAGAGGGTTTCAAATCTGCTCTGTCTAAAGGAAGGTTCAACTCTGTGAGTTGAACACACGCAGGCAAATGAAGTTACTGAGAATTCTTCTGTCTAGCGTTATATGCAGAAATCCCGTTTCCAACGAAATCCTCAAGGAGGTCCAAATATCCACTTGCAGACTTTACAAACAGAGTGTTTCCAAACTGCTCTATGAAAAGAAAGGTTAAACTCTGTGAGTGGAATGCACACATTACCAAGTCGTTGCTGAGAATGATTCTCTCCAGTTTTTATACGAAGATGTTTCCTTTTCTACCGTTGTCCGCAAAGCGCTTGACATCTCGACTTGCATATTCCACAAAAAGAGGGTTTCAAATCTGCTCTGTCTAAAGGAAGGTTCAACTCTGTGAGTTGAACACACGCAGCCGAAAGAAGTTACTGAGAATTCTTCTGTCTAGAGTTATTCGCAGAAATCCCGTTTCCAACGAAATCGCCAGAGAGGTCCAAATATCCACTTGCAGACTTTACAAACAGTGTTTCCAAACTGCTCTATGAAAAGAAAGGTGAAACTCTGTGAGTGGAACAAACACATCACCAAGTGGTTGCTGAGAATGATTCTCTCTAGTTTTTGTACGAAGATGTTTCCTGTTCTACCGTTGGCTGCAAAACGCTTGAAATCTCCACTTGCAAATTCCACAAAAAGAGGGTTTCAAATCTGCTCTGTCTAAAGGAAGGTTCAACTCTGTGAGTTGAACACACGCAGCCCGAAGCAGTTACTGAGAATTCTTCTGTCTAGCGTTTTATGCTGAAATCCCGTTTCCAACGAAATCCTCAAAGAGGTCGAAATATCCACTTGCAGACTTTACAAACAGAGTGTTTCCAAACTGCTCTATGAAAAGAAAGGTGAAACTCTGTGAGTGGAACGCACACATCACCAAGTGGTTGCTGAGAATGATTCTCTCTAGTTTTTATACGAAGATGTTTCCTTTTCTACCGTTTGCCGCAAAGCGCTTGAAATCTCCACTTGCAAATTCCACAAAAAGAGGGTTTCAAATCTGCTCTCTGTAATGGAAGGTTCAACTCTGTGAGTTGAACACACGCAGCCCAAAGAAGTTACTGAGAATTCTGTCTAGCGTTATATGCAGAAATCCTGTTTCGAAAGAAATCCTCAAAGAGGTCGAAATATCCACTTGCAGACTTTACAAACAGAGTGTTTCCAAACTGCTCTATGAAAAGAAAGGTTAAACTCTGTGAGTGGAACGCACACATTACCAACTGGTTGCTGAGAATGATTCTCTCTAGTTTTTATACGAAGATGTTTCCTTTTCTACCGTTGGCCGCAAAGCGCTTGAATTCTCCACTTGCAAATTCCACAAAAAGAGGTTTTCAAATCTGCTCTGTTTAAAGGAAGGTTCAACTCTGTGAGTTGAACACACGCAGCCCAAAGAAGTTACTGAGAATTCTTCTGTCCAGCGTTAGATGCAGAAATCCCGTTTCCAACGAAATCCTCAAGGAGGTCCAAATATCCACTTGCAGACTTTACAAACAGAGTGTTTCCAAACTGCTCTATGAAAAGAAAAGTTAAACTCTGTGAGTGGAACGCACACATTACCAAGTGGTTGCTGAGAATGATTCTCTCCAGTTTTTATTCGAAGATGTTTCCTTTTCTACCGATGGCCGCAAAGCGCTTGGAATCTCCACTTGCAAATTCCACAAAAAGAGGGTTTCAAATCTGCTCTGTGTAAAGGAAGGTTCACCTCTGAGAGGTGAACACACGCAGCCCAAAGAAGTTACTGAGAATTCTTCTGTCTAGAGTTATTCGCAGAAATCCCGTTTCCAACGAAATCCTCAAAGAGGTCCAAATATCCACTTGCGAACTGTACAAACAGAGTGTTTCCAAAATGCTCTATGAAAAGAAAGTTTAAACTCTGTGAGTGGAACTCACAAAATACCAAGCGGTTGCTGAGAATGATTCTCTCCAGTTTTTATAGGAAGATGTTTCCTTTTCAAACGTTGGCCGCAAAGTGCTTGAAATCTCCACTTGCAAATTCCACAAAAAGAGGGTTTCAAATCTGCTCTGTCTAAAGGAAGGTTCAACTCTGTGAGTTGAACACACGCAGCCCAAAGAAGTTTCTGAGAATTCTTCTGTCTAGAGTTATTCGTAAAAATCCCGTTTCCAACGAAATCCACAAAGAGGTCCAAATATCCACTTGCAGACTTTACAAACAGAGTGTTTCCAAACTGCTCTATGAAAAGAAAGGTGCAACTCTGTGATTGGAACAAACACATCGCCAAGTGGCTGCTGAGAATGATTCTCTCTAGTTTTTATACGAAGATGTTTCCTTTTCTACCGTTGGCTGCAAAGCGCTTGAAATCTCCACTTGCAAATTCCACAAAAAGAGGGTTTCAAATCTGCTCTGTCTAAAGGAAGGTTCAACTCTGTGAGTTGAACACACGCAGGCCAAAGAAGTTACTGAGAATTCTTCTGTCTAGCGTTATATGCAGAAATCCCGTTTCCAACGAAATGCTCTAGGAGGTCCAAATATCCACTTGCAGACTTTACAAACAGAGTGTTTCCAAACTGCTCTATGAAAAGAAAGGTTAAACTCTGTGAGTGGAACGCACACATCACCAAGTGGTTGCTGAGAATGATTCTCTCTAGTTTTTATACGAAGATGTTTCCTTTTCTACCGTTTGCCGCAAAGCGCTTGAAATCTCCACTTGCAAATTCCACAAAAAGAGGGTTTCAAATCTGCTCTCTGTAATGGAAGGTTCAACTCTGTGAGTTGAACACACGCAGCCCAAAGAAGTTTCTGAGAATTCTTCTGTCTAGAGTTATTCGTAAAAATCCCGTTTCCAACGAAATCCACAAAGAGGTCCAAATATCCACTTGCAGACTTTACAAACAGAGTGTTTCCAAACTGCTCTATGAAAAGAAAGGTGCAACTCTGTGAGTGGAACGCACACATTACCAAGTGGTTGCTGAGAATGATTCTCTCCAGTTTTTATACGGAGATGCTTCCTTTTCTACCGTTGGATGCAAAACGCTTGAAATCTCCACTTGCAAATTCCACAAAAAGAGGGTTTCAAATCTGCTCTGTCTAAAGGAAGGTTCAACTCTGTGAGTTGAACACACGCAGCCCGAAGAAGTTACTGAGAATTCTTCTGTCTAGCGTTTTATGCTGAAATCCCGTTTCCAACGAAATCCTCAAAGAGGTCCAAATATCCACTTGCAGACTTTACAAACAGAGTGTTTCCAAACTGCTCTATGAAAAGAAAGGTTAAACTCTGTGAGTGGAACGCACCCATCACCAAGTGGTTGCTGAGAATGATTCTCTCTAGTTTTTATACGAAGATGTTTCCTTTTCTACCGTTTGCCGCAAAGCGCTTGAAATCTCCACTTGCAAATTCCACAAAAAGAGGGTTTCAAATCTGCTCTCTGTAATGGAAGGTTCAACTCCGAGAGTTGAACACACGCAGCCCAAAGAAGTTACTGAGAATTCTGTCTAGCGTTATATGCAGAAATCCTGTTTCCAACGAAATCCTCAAAGAGGTCGAAATATCCACTTGCAGACTTTACAAACAGAGTGTTTCCAAACTGCTCAATGAAAAGAAAGGTTAAACTCTGTGAGTGGAATGCACACATTACCAAGTGGTTGCTGAGTATGATTCTCTCTAGTTTTTATACGAAGATGTTTCCTTTTCTACCGTTGGCCGCAAAGCGCTTGAATTCTCCACTTGCAAATTCCACAAAAAGAGGGTTTCAAATCTGCTCTGTCTAAAGGAAGGTTCAACTCTGTGAGTTGAACACACGCAGCCCAAAGAAGTTACTGAGAATTCTTCTGTCCAGCGTTAGATGCAGAAATCCCGTTTCCAACGAAATCCTCAAGGAGGTCCAAATATCCACTTGCAGACTTTACAAACAGAGTGTTTCCAAACTGCTCTATGAAAAGAAAGGTTAAAGTCTGTGAGTGGAACGCACACATTACCAAGTGGTTGCTGAGAATGATTCTCTCCAGTTTTTATACGAAGATGTTTCCTTTTCTACCGATGGCCGCAAAGCGCTTGAAATCTCCACTTGCAAATTCCACAAAAAGAGGGTTTCAAATCTGCTCTGTGTAAAGGAAGGTTCACCTCTGAGAGGTGAACACACGCAGCCCAAAGAAGTTACTGAGAATTCTTCTGTCTAGAGTTATTCGCAGAAATCCCGTTTCCAGCGAAATCCGCAAAGAGGTCCAAATATCCACTTGCAAACTTTACAAACAGAGTGTTTCCAAACTGCTCTATGAAAAGAAAGTTTAAACTCTGTTAGTGGAACTCACAAATTACCAAGCGGTTGCTGAGAATGATTCTCACCAGTTTTTATAGGAAGATGTTTCCTTTTCTAACGTTGGCCGAAAAGTGTTTGAAATCTCCATTTGCAAATTCCACAAAAAGAGGGTTTCAAATCTGCTCTGTCTAAAGGAAGGTTCAACTCTGTGGGTTGAACACACGCAGCCCAAGGAAGTTTCTGAGAATTCTTCTGTCTAGAGTTATTCGTAAAAATCCCGTTTCCAACGAAATCCACAAAGAGGTCCAAATATCCACTTGCAGACTTTACAAACAGAGTATTTCCAAACTGCTCTATGAAAAGAAAGGTGCAACTCTGTGAGTGGAACAAACACATCGCCAAGTGGCTGCTGAGAATGATTCTCTCTAGTTTTTATACGAAGATGTTTCCTTTTCTACCGTTTGCTGCAAAGCGCTTGAAATCTACACTTGCAAATTCCACAAAAAGAGGGTTTCAAATCTGCTCTGTCTAAAGGAAGGTTCAACTCTGTGAGTTGAACACACGCAGGCCAAAGAAGTTACTGAGAATTCTTCTGTCTAGCGTTATATGCAGAAATCCCGTTTCCAACGAAATCCTCAAGGAGGTCCAAATATCCACTTGCAGACTTTACAAACAGAGTGTTTCCAAACTGCTCTATGAAAAGAAAGGTTAAACTCTGTGAGTGGAACGCACACATTACCAAGTGGTTGCTGAGAATGATTCTCTCCAGTTTTTATACGAAGATATTTCCTTTTCTACCGTTGGCCAAAAGCGCTTGAAATCTCCACTTGCAAATTCCACAAAAAGAGGGTTTCAAATCTGCTCTGTCTAAAGGAAGGTTCAACTCTGTGAGTTGAACACATGCAGCCCAAAGAAGTTACTGAGAATTCTTCTGTCTAGAGTTATTCGCAGAAATCCCGTTTCCAACGAAATCGCCATAGAGGTCCAAATATCCACTTGCAGACTTTACAAACAGAGTGTTTCCAAAGTGCTCTATGAAACGAAAGGTGAAACTCTGTGAGTGGAACAAACACATCACCAAGTGGTTGCTGAGAATGATTCTCTCTAGTTTTTATACGAAGATGTTTCCTTTTCTACCGTTGGCTGCAAAACGCTTGAAATCTCCACTTGCAAATTCCACAAATAGAGGGTTTCAAATCTGCTCTGTCTTAAGGAAGGTTCAACTCTGTGAGTTGAACACACGCAGCCCGAAGAAGTTACTGAGAATTCTTCTGTCTAGCGTTTTATGCTGAAATCCCGTTTCCAACGAAATCCTCAAAGAGGTCCAAATATCCACTTGCAGACTTTACAAACAGAGTGCTTCCAAACTGCTCTATGAAAAGAAAGGTGAAAATCTGTGAGTGGAACAAACACATCCCAAGTGGTTGCTGAGAATGATTCTCTCTAGTTTTCATACGAAGATGTTTCCTTTTCTACCGTTGGCTGCAAAGCGCTTGAAATCTCCACTTGCAAATTCCACAAAAAGAGATTTTCAAATCTGCTCTGTCTTAAGGAAGGTTCAAGTCTGTGAGTTGAACACACGCAGCACAAAGAAGTTACTGAGAATTCTTCTGTCTAGAGTTATTCGCAGAAATCCCGTTTCCAACGAAATCCTCAAAGAGGTCCGAACATCCACTTGCAGACATTACAAACAGAGTGTTTCCAAACTGCTCTATGAAAAGAAAGGTTAAACCCTGTGAGTGGAACGCACACATTATCAAGTGGTTGCTGAGAATGATTCTCTCCAGTTTTTATACGAAGATATTTCCCTTTGTACTGTAGACCCAAAGTGCTTGAAATCTCCACTTGCGAATTCCACAGAAAGAGGGTTTCAAATCTGCTCTGTCTAAAGGAAGGTTCAACTCTGTGGGTTGAACACACGCAGCCCAAGGAAGTTTCTGAGAATTCTTCTGTCTAGAGTTATTCGTAAAAATCCCGTTTCCAACGAAATCCACAAAGAGGTCCAAATATCCACTTGCAGACTTTACAAACAGAGTATTTCCAAACTGCTCTATGAAAAGAAAGGTGCAGCTCTGTGAGTGGAACAAACACATCGCCAAGTGGCTGCTGAGAATGATTCTCTCTAGTTTTTATACGAAGATGTTTCCTTTTCTACCGTTTGCTGCAAAGCACTTGAAATCTACACTTGCAAATTCCACAAAAAGAGGGTTTCAAATCTGCTCTGTCTAAAGGAAGGTTCAACTCTGTGAGTTGAACACACGCAGGCCAAAGAAGTTACTGAGAATTCTTCTGTCTAGCGTTATATGCAGAAATCCCGTTTCCAACGAAATCCTCAAGGAGGTCCAAATATCCACTTGCAGACTTTACAAACAGAGTGTTTCCAAACTGCTCTATGAAAAGAAAGGTTAAACTCTGTGAGTGGAACGCACACATTACCAAGTGGTTGCTGAGAATGATTCTCTCCAGTTTTTATACGAAGATATTTCCTTTTCTACCGTTGGCCAAAAGCGCTTGAAATCTCCACTTGCAAATTCCACAAAAAGAGGGTTTCAAATCTGCTCTGTCTAAAGGAAGGTTCAACTCTGTGAGTTGAACACATGCAGCCCAAAGAAGTTACTGAGAATTCTTCTGTCTAGAGTTATTCGCAGAAATCCCGTTTCCAACGAAATCGCCATAGAGGTCCAAATATCCACTTGCAGACTTTACAAACAGAGTGTTTCCAAAGTGCTCTATGAAAAGAAAGGTGAAACTCTGTGAGTGGAACAAACACATCACCAAGTGGTTGCTGAGAATGATTCTCTCTAGTTTTTATACGAAGATGTTTCCTTTTCTACCGTTGGCTGCAAAACGCTTGAAATCTCCACTTGCAAATTCCACAAATAGAGGGTTTCAAATCTGCTCTGTCTTAAGGAAGGTTCAACTCTGTGAGTTGAACACACGCAGCCCAAAGAAGTTACTGAGAATTCTTCTGTCTAGCGTTTTATGCTGAAATCCCGTTTCCAACGAAATCCTCAAAGAGGTCCAAATATCCACTTGCAGACTTTACAAACAGAGTGTTTCCAAACTGCTCTATGAAAAGAAAGGTGAAAATCTGTGAGTGGAACAAACACATCCCAAGTGGTTGCTGAGAATGATTCTCTCTAGTTTTCATACGAAGATGTTTCCTTTTCTACCGTTGGCTGCAAAGCGCTTGAAATCTCCACTTGCAAATTCCACAAAAAGAGATTTTCAAATCTGCTCTGTCTTAAGGAAGGTTCAAGTCTGTGAGTTGAACACACGCAGCACAAAGAAGTTACTGAGAATTCTTCTGTCTAGAGTTATTCGCAGAAATCCCGTTTCCAACGAAATCCTCAAAGAGGTCCGAACATCCACTTGCAGACATTACAAACAGAGTGTTTCCAAACTGCTCTATGAAAAGAAAGGTTAAACCCTGTGAGTGGAACGCACACATTATCAAGTGGTTGCTGAGAATGATTCTCTCCAGTTTTTATACGAAGATATTTCCCTTTGTACTGTAGACCCAAAGTGCTTGAAATCTCCACTTGCGAATTCCACAGAAAGAGGGTTTCAAATCTGCTCTGTCTAAAGGAAGGTTCAACTCTGTGAGTTGAACACACGCAGCCCAAAGAAGTTACTGAGAATTCTTCTGTCTAGCGTTATATGCAGAAATAGCGTTTCCAACGAAATCCTCAAAGAGGTCCAAATATCCACTTGCAGACTTTACAAACAGAGTGTTTCCAAACTGCTCTATGAAAAGAAATGTGAAACTGTGTGAGTGGAACAAACACATCACCAAGTGGTTGCTGAGAATGATTCTCTCTAGTTTTTATACGCAGATGTTTCCTTTTCTACCGTTGGCTGCAAAGCACTTGAAATCTCCACTTGCAAATTCCACAAAAAGAGGGTTTAAAATATGCTCTGTCTAAAGGAAAGTTCAACTCTGTGAGTTGAACACACGCAGCCCAAAGAAGTTACTGAGAATTCTTCTGTCTAGAGTTATTCGCAGAAATCCCGTTTCCAACGAAATCCTCAAAGAGGTCCAAATATCCACATGCAGACTTTACAAACAGAGAGTTTCCAAACTGCTCTATGAAAAGAAAGGTTAAACTCTGTGAGTGGAACGCACACATTACCAATTGGTTGCTGAGAATGATTCTCTCCAGTTTTTATTCGAAGATGTTTCCTTTTCTACTGTTGGCCGCAAAGCGCTTGAAATCTCCACTTGCAAATTCCACAAAAAGAGGGTTTTAAATCTGCTCTGTCTAAAGGAAGGTTCAACTCTGTGAGTTGAACACACGCAGCCCAAAGAAGTTACTGAGAATTCTTCTGTCTAGAGTTATTCGCAGAAATCCCGTTTCCAACGAAATCCTCAAAGAGGTCCAAATATCCACTTGCAGACTTTACAAACAGAGTGTTTCCAAGCTGCTCTATGAAAAGAAAGGTGAAACTCTGTGAGTGGAACGCACACATTACCAAGTGGCGGCTGAGAATGATTCTCTCCAGTTTTTATACGAAGATGTTTGCTTTTCTACCGTTGGCCCCAAAGCGCTTGAAATCTCCTCTTGCAAATTCCACAAAAAGAGGGTTTCAAATCTGCTCTGTCTAAAGGATGGTTCAACTCTGTGAGTTGACCACACGCAGCCCAAAGAAGTTACTGAGAATTCTTCTGTCTTGAGTTATTCGCAGAATTCCCGTTTCCAACGAAATCGCCAGAGAGGTCCAAATATCCTCTTGCAGACTTTACAAACAGAGTGTTTCCAAACTGCTCTATGAAAAGAAAGGTGAAACTCTGTGAGAGGAATAAACACATCACCAAGTGGTTGCTCAGAATGATTCTCTCTAATTTTAATACGAAGATGTTTCCTTTTCTACCGCTGGCTGCAAATCACTTGAAATCTCCACTTGCAAATTCCACAAAAAGAGGGTTTCAAATCTGCTCTGTCTAAAGGAAGGTTCAACTCTGTGAGTTGAACACACGCAGCCCAAAGAAGTTACTGAGAATTCTTCTGTCTAGAGTTATTCGCAGAAATCCCGTTTCCAACGAAATCCTTAAAGAGGTCCAAATATCCACTTGCAGAGTTTACAAACAGAGTGTTTCCAAACTGCTCTATGAAAAGAAAGGTGAAACTCTGTGAATGGAACGCACACATTACCAAATGGCGGCTGAGAATGATTCTCTCCAGTTTTTATACGAAGATGTTTCCTTTTATACCGTTGGACACAAAGCGCTTGAAATCTCCACTTCCAAACTCCACAAAAAGAGGGTTTCTAATCTGCTCTGTCTAAAGGAAGGTTCAAATCTGTGAGTTGAACACACACAGCCCAAAGAAGTTACTGAGAATTCTTCTGTCTAGAGTTATTCGCAGAAATCCCGTTTCCAACGAAATCTCCAGAGAGGTCCAAATATCCACTTGCAGACTTTACAAACAGAGTGTTTCCAAACTGCTCTATGAAAAGAAAGGTGAAACTCTGTGAGTGGAACGCACACATTACCAAGTGGCGGCTGAGAATGATTCTCTCCAGTTTTTATACGAAGATGTTTCCTTTTCTACCGTTTGCCGCAAAGCGCTTGAAATCTCCACTTGCAAATTCCACAAAAAGAGGGTTTCAAATCTGCTCTGTCTAAAGGAAAGTTCAACTCTGTGAGTTGAACACACGCAGCCCAAAGAAGTTACTGAGAATTCTTCTGTCTAGAGTTATTCGCAGAAATCCCGTTTCCAACGAAATCTCCAGAGAGGTCCAAATATCCACTTGCAGACTTTACAACAGAGTGTTTTCAAACTGCTGTATGAAAAGAAAGGTGAAACTCTGTGAGTGGAACAAACACATCCCAAGTTGTTGCTGAGAATGATTCTCTCTAGTTTTTATACAAAGATGTTTCCTTTTCTACCGTTGGCTGCAAAGCGCTTGAAATCTCCACTTGCAAATTCCACAAAAACAGGGTTTCAAATCTGCTCTGTCTAAAGGAAGGTTCATCTCTGTGAGTTGAACACACGCAGCCCAAAGAAGTTACTGAGAATTCTTCTGTCTAGCGTTATATGCAGAAATCTCGTTTCCAACGAAATCCTCAAAGAGGTCCAAATATCCACTTGCAGACTTTACAAACAGAGTGTTTCCAAACTGCTCTATGAAAAGAAAGGTTAAACTCTGTGAGTGGAACGCACACATTACCAAGTGGTTGCTGAGAATGATTCTCTCCAGTTTTTATACGAAGATGTTTCCTTTTCTACCGTTGGCCGCAAAGCGCTTGAAATCTCCACTTGCAAATTCTACAAAAAGAGGGTTTCATATCTGCTCTGTCTAAAGGAAGGTTCAACTCTGTGAGTTGAACACACGCAGCCCAAAGAAGTTACTGAGAATTCTTCTGTCTAGCGTTATATGCAGGAGTCCCGTTTCCAACGAAATCTTCAAAGAGGTCCAAATATCCACTTGCAGACTTTACAAACAGAGTGTTTCCAAACTGCTCTATGAAAAGAAAGGTGAAACACTGTGAGTGGAATGCACACATTACCAAGTGGTTGCTCAGAATGATTCTCTCTAGTTTTTATATGAAGATATTTCCTTTCCTACAGTAGACACAAAGTGCTTGAAATCTCCACTTGCAAATTCCACAAAAAGAGGGTTTCAAATCTGCTCTGTCCAAAGGAAAGTTCCACTCTGTGAGTTGAACACACGCAGCCGAAAGAAGTTACTGAGAATTCTTCTGTCTAGAGTTATTCGCAGAAATCCCGTTTCCAACGAAATCTTCAGATAGGTCCAAATATCCACTTGCAGACTTTACAAACAGAGTGTTTCCAAACTGCTCTATGAAAAGAAAGGTGAAACTCTGTGAGTGGAACGCACACATTACCAAGTGGCAGCTGAGAATGATTCTCTCCAGTTTTTATACGAAGATGTTTCCTTTTCTACCGTAGGCTGCAAAGCGCTTGAAATCTCCACTTGCACATTCCACAAAAAGAGGGTTTCAGATCTGCTCTGTATAAAGGAAGGTTCCACTCTGTGAGTTGAACACACGCAGCCCAAAGAAGTTAGTGAGAATTCTTCTGTCTAGAGTTATTCGCAGAAATCCCGTTTCCAACGAAATCCTCAAAGAGGTCCAAATATCCACTTTCAGACATTACAAACAGAGTGTTTCCAAACTGCTCTATGAAAAGGAAGGTTAAACTCTGTGGGTGGAACGCACACATTACCAAGTGGTTGCTGAGAATGATTCTCTCCAGTTTTTATTCGAAGATGTTTCCTTTTCTGCCGTTGGCCGCAAAGCACTTGAAATCTCCACTTGCAAATTCCACAAAAAAGGGTTTCAAATCTGCTCTGTCTAAAGGAAGGTTCAACTCTGTGAGTTGAACACACGCAGCCCAAAGAAGTTACTGTGAATTCTTCTGTCTAGCATTATATGCAGGAAGCCCGTTTCCAACGAAATCCTCAAAGAGGTCCAAATATTCACTTGCAGACTTTACAAACAGAGTGTTTCCAAACTGCTCTATGAAAAGAAAGGTTAAATTCTGTGAGTGGAACGCACAAATTACCAAGTGGTTGCTGACAATGATTCTCTCCAGTTTTTATACGAAGATGTTTCCTTTTCTACCGTTGGCCACAAAGCGATTGAAATCTCCACTTGCAAATTCCACAAAAAGAGGGTTTCAAGTCTGCTCTGTGTAAAGGAAGATTCAACTCTGTGAGTTGAACACACGCAGCCCAAAGAAGTTACTGAGAATTCTTCTGTCTAGAGTTATTAGCAGAAACCCCGTTTCCAACGAAATCGCCAGAGAGGTCCAAATATCCACTTGCAGACTTTACAAACAGAGTGTTTCCAAACTGCTCTATGAAAAGAAAGGTGAAACCCTGTGAGTGGAACAAACACATCAACCAGTGGTTGCTGAGAATGATTCTCTCTAGTTTTTATACGAAGATGTTTCTTTTTCTACTGTTGGCTGCAAAGCGCTTGAAATCTCAACTTGCAAATTCCACAAAAAGAGGGTTTCAAATCTGCTCTGTCTAAAGGAAGGTTCAACTCTGTGAGTTGAACACACGCAACCCAAAGAAGTTACTAAGAATTCTTCTGTCTAGAGTTATTCGCAGAAATCCCGTTTCCAACGAAATCCTCAAAGAGGTCAAAATATCCACTTGCAGACTTTACAAACAGAGTGTTTCCAAACTGCTCTATGAAAAGAAAGGTTAAACTCTGTGAGTGGAACGCACACATTACCAAGTGGTTGCCGAGAATGATTCTCTCCAGTTTTTATACGAAGATGTTTCCTTTTCTACTGTTGGCCACAAAGCGGTTGAAATCTCCACTTGCAAATTCCAAAAAAAGAGGGTTTCAAATCTGCTCTGTCTAAAGGAAGGTTGAACTCTGTGAGTTGAACACACGCAGCCCAAAGAAGTTACTGAGAATTCTTCTGTCTAGAGTTATTCGCAGAAATCCCATTTCCAATGAAATCCTCAAAGAAGTGCAAATATCCACTTGCAGACTTTACAAACAGAGTGTTTCCAAACTGCTCTATGAAAAGAAAGGTGAAACTCTGTGAGTGGAACGCACACATTACCAAGTGACAGCTGAGAATGATTCTCTCCAGTTTTTATACGAAGATGATTCCTTTTCTACCGTTGGCTACAAAGCGCTTGAAACCTCCACTTGCTCATTCCACAAAAAGAGGATTTCAAATCTGCTCTGTATAAAGGAAGGTTCCACTCTGTGAGTTGAACACACGCAGCCCAAAGAAGTTACTGAGAATTCTTCTGTCTAGAGTTATTCGCAGAAATCCCGTTTCCAACGAAATCGCCAGAGAGGTCCAAATATCCACTTGCAGACATTACAAACAGAGTGTTTCCAAACTGCTCTATGAAAAGAAAGGTGAAACTCTGTGAGTGGAACGCACACATTACCAAGTGGCAGCTGAGAATGATTCTCTCCAGTTTTTATATGAAGATGATTCCTTTTCTACCGTTGGCTACAAAGCGCTTGAAACCTCCACTTGCACATTCCACAAAAAGAGGGTTTCAAATCTGCTCTGTAGAAAGGAAGGTTCCACTCTGTGAGTTGAACACACGCAGCCCAAAGAAGTTACTGAGAATTCTTCTGTCTAGAGTTATTCGCAGAAATCCCGTTTCCAACGAAATCGCCAGAGAGGTCCAAATATCCACTTGCAGACATTACAAACAGAGTGTTTCCAAACTGCTCTATGAAAAGAAAGGTGAAACTCTGTGAGTGGAACGCACACATTACCAAGTGGTTGCTGAGAATGATTCTCTCCAGTTTTTATACGAAGATGTTTCCTTTTCTACCATTGGCCGCAAAGCGCTTGAAATCTCCACTTGGAAATTCCACAAAAAAGGGTTTCGAATCTGCTCTGTCTAAAGGAAGGTTCAACTCTGTGAGTTGAACACACGCTGCCCAAAGTAGTTACTGCGAATTCTTCTGTCTAGCATTATATGCAGGAATCCCGTTTCCAACGAAATCCTCAAAGAGGTCCAAATATCCACTTGCAGACTTTACAAACAAAGTGTTTCCAAACTGCTCTATGAAAAGAAAGGTGAAACACTGTGAGTGGAATGCACACATCACGAAGTGGTTGCTCAGAATGATTCTCTCTAGTTTTTATACGAAGATATTTCCTTTTCTACCATAGGAACCGAAGTGCTTGAAATCTCCATTTGCAAATTCCACAAAAAGAGGGTTTCAAATCTGCTCTTTCTAAAGGGAGGTTCAACTCTGTGAGTTGAACACACGCAGTCCAAAGAAGTTACTGAGAATTCTTCTGTCTCACGTTATATGCTGAAATCCCGTTTCCAATGAAATCCTCAAAGAGGTCCAAATATCCACTTGCAGACTTTACAAACAGAGTGTTTCCAAACTGCTCTATGAAAAGAAAGGTTAAACTCTGTGAGTGGAACGCACACATTACCAAGTGGTTGCTGAGAATGACTCTCTCTACTTTTTATACGAAGATGTTTCCTTTTCTACCGTTGGCCGCAAAGCGCTTTAAATCTCCACTTGCAAATTCAACAAAAAGAGGGTATCAAATCTGCTCTGTTTAAAGGAAGGTTCAACTCTGTGGGTTGAACACACGCAGCCCAAAGAAGTTACTGAGAATTCTTCTGTCTAGAGTTATTCGCAGAAATCCCGTTTCCAACGAAATCCTCAAAAAGGTCCAAATATCCACTTGCAGGCTTTACAAACAGAGTGTTTCCAAACTGCTCTATGAAAAGAAAGGTTAAACTCTGTGAGTGGAATGCACACATTACCAAGTTGTTGCTGAGAATGATTCTCTCCAGTTTTTATACGAAGATATTTCCTTTTCTACCGTTGGCCACAAAGCGCTTGAAATCTCCACTTGCAAATACCACAAAAAGAGGGTTTCAAATCTGCTCTGTGTAAGGGAAGGTTCAACTCTGTGAGTTGGACACACGCAGCCCAAAGAAGTTACTGAGAATTCTTCTGTCTAGAGTTATTCGCAGAAATTCCGTTTCCAACGAAATCCTCAAAGAGGTCCAAATATCCCCTTGCAGACTTCACAAACAGAGTGTTTCCAAACTGCTCAATGAAAAGAAAGGTTAAACTCTGTAAGTGGAAGGCACACCTCACCAAGTGGTTGCTGAGAATGATTCTCTCCAGTTTTTATGCGAAGATATTTCCTTTTCTACCGTTGGCCGAAAAGCCCTTGAAATCTCGACATGCAAATTCCACAAAAAGAGGGTTTCAAATCTGCTCTGTCTAATGGAAGGTTCAACTCTATGAGTTGAACACACGCAGCCCAAAGAAGTTACTGAGAATTCTTCTGTCTAGCATTATATGCAGGAATCCCGTTTCCAACGAAATCCTCAAAGAGGTCCAAATATCCACTTGCAGACTTTACAAACAGAGTGTTTCCAAACTGCTCTATGAAAAGAAAGGTTAAACTGTGTGAGTGGAACGCACACAATACCAAGTGGTTGCTGAGAATGATTCTCTCTAGTATTTATACAAAGATGATTCCTTTTCTACCGTTGGCCGCAAAGCGCTTGAAATCTCCATTGCAAATTCAACAAAAAGAGGGTATCAAATCTGCTCCGTGTAAAGGAAGGTTCAACTCTGTGAGTTGAACACACGCAACCCTAAGAAGTTACTGAGAATTCTTCTGTCTAGAGTTATTCGCAGAAATCCCGTTTCCAACGAAATCCTCAAAGAGGTCAAAATATCCACTTGCAGACTTTACAAACAGAGTGTTTCCAAACTACTCTATGAAAAGAAAGGTTAAACTCTGTGAGTGGAACGCACACATTACCAAGTGGTTGCTGAGAATGATTCTCTCCAGTTTTTATACGAAGATGTTTCCTTTTCTACCGTTGGCCGCAAAGCGCTTGAAATCTCCACTTGCAAATTCCACAAAAAGAGGGTTTCAAATCTGCTCTGTGTAAAGGAAGGTTCAACTCTGTGAGTTGAACACACGCAGCCCAAAGAAGTTACTGAGAATTCTTCTGTCTAGCGTTATATGCAGGAGTCCCTTTCCAACGAAATCCTCAAAGAGGTCCAAATATCCACTTGCAGACTTTACAAACAGAGTGTTTCCAAACTGCTCTATGAAAAGAAAGGTGAAACACTGTGAGTGGAATGCACACATCACCAAGTGGTTGCTCAGAATGATTCTCTCTAGTTTTAATACGAAGATATTTCCTTTCCTACAGTAGACCCAAAGTGCTTGAAATCTCCACTTGCAAATTCCACAAAAAGAGGATTTCAAATCTGCTCTGTCTAAAGGAAGGTTCCACTCTGTGAGTTGAACACACGCATCCCAAAGTAGTTACTGAGAATTCTTCTGTCTAGAGTTATTCGCGGAAATCCCGTTTCCAACGAAATCGCCAGAGAGGTCCAAATATCCCCTTGCAGAGTTTACAAACAGAGTGTTTCCAAACTGCTCTATGAAAAGAAAGGTGAAACTCTGTGAGTGGGACAAACACATCACCAAGTGGTTGCTCAGAATGATTCTCTCTAGTTTTTATACGAAGATATTTCCTTTCCTACAGTAGACCCAAAGTGCTTGAAATCTCCACTTGCAAATTCCACAAAAAGAGGGTTTCAAATCTGCTCTGTCTAATGGAAGGTTCAACTCTGTAAGTTGAAAACACGCAGCCCAAAGAAGTTACTGAGAATTCTTCTGTCTAGAGTTATTTGCAGAAATCCCGTTTCCAACGAAATCCTCAAAGAGGTCCAAATATCCACTTGCAGACTTTACAAACAGTGTGTTTCCAAACTGCTCTATGAAAAGAAAGGTTAAACTCTGTGAGTGGAACGCACACATTACCAAGTGGTTGCTGAGAATGATTCTCTCCAGTTTTTATACGAAGATGTTTCCTTTTCTACTGTTGGCCGCAAAACGCTTGAAATCTCCACTTGCAAATTCCACAAAAAGAGGTTTTCAAATCTGCTCTGTCTAAAAGAAGGTTCAACTCTGTGAGTTGAACACACGAAGCCCAAAGAAGTTACTGAGAATTCTTCTGTCTAGCGTTATATGCAGAAATATCGATTTCAACGAAATCCTCAAAGAGGTCCAAATATTCACTTGCAGACTTTACAAACAGAGTGTTTCCAAACTGCTCTATGAAAAGAATGGTTAAACTCGGTGAGTGGAACGCACACATTACCAAGTGGTTGCTGAGAATGATTCTCTCCAGTTTTTATACGAAGATGTTTCCTTTTCTACTGTTGGCCACAAAGCGGTTGAAATCTCCACTTGCAAATTCCAAAAAAAGAGGGTTTCAAATCTGCTCTGTCTAAAGGAAGGTTCAACTCTGTGAGTTGAACACACGCAGCCCAAAGAAGTTACTGAGAATTCTTCTGTCTAGGGTTATTCGCAGAAATCCCGTTCCCAATGAAATCCTCAAAGAAGTGCAAATATCCACTTGCAGACTTTACAAACAGAGTGTTTCCAAACTGCTCTATGAAAAGAAAGGTGAAACTCTGTGAGTGGAACGCACACATTACCAAGTGGCAGCTGAGAATGATTCTCTCCAGTTTTTATACGAAGATGATTCCTTTTCTACCGATGGCTACAAAGCGCTTGAAACCTCCACTTGCACATTCCACAAAAAGAGGGTTTCAAATCTGCTCTGTATAAAGGAAGGTTCCACTCTGTGAGTTGAACACACGCAGCCCAAAGAAGTTACTGAGAATTCTTCTGTCTAGAGTTATTCGCAGAAATCCCGTTTCCAACGAAATCGCCAGAGAGGTCCAAATATCCACTTGCAGAGTTTACAAACAGAGTGTTTCCAAACTGCTCTATGAAAAGAAAGGTGAAACTCTGTGAGTGGAACAAACACATCACCAAGTGGTTGCTCAGAACGATTCTCTCTAGTTTTAATACTAAGATGTTTCCTTTTCTATCGCTGGCTGCAAAGCACTTGAAATCTCCACTTGCAAATTCCACAAAAAGAGGGTTTCAAATCTGCTCTGTCTAAAGGAAGGTTCAACTCTGTGAGTTGAACACACGGAGCACAAAGAAGTTACTGAGAATTCTTCTGTCTAGAGTTATTTGCAGAAATCCCGTTTCCAACGAAATCCTCAAAGAGGTCCAAATATCCACTTGCAGAATTTACAAACAGAGTGTTTCCAAACTGCTCTATGAAAAGAAAGGTTAAACTCTGTGAGTGGAACGCACACATTACCAAGTGGTTGCTGAGAATGATTCTCTCCAGTTTTTATACGAAGATGTTTCCTTTTCTACTGTTGGCCGCAAAGCGCTTGAAATCTCCACTTGCAAATTCCAAAAAAGAGGGTTTCAAATCTGCTCTGTCTAAAAGAAGGTTCAACTCTGTGAGTTGAACACACGAAGCCCAAAGAAGTTACTGAGAATTCTTCTGTCAAGCGTTATTTGCAGAAATCCCGTTTCCAACGAAATCCTCAAAGAGGTCCAAATATTCACTTGCAGACTTTACAAACAGAGTGTTTCCAAACTGCTCTATGAAAAGAAAGGTTAAACTCTGTGAGTGGAACGCACACATTACCAAGTGGTTGCTGAGAATGATTCTCTCCAGTTTTTATACGAAGATGTTTCCTTTTCTACCGTTGGCCACAAAGCGGTTGAAATCTCCACTTGCAAATTCCACAAAAGGAGGTTTTCAAATCTGCTCTGTGTAAAGGAAGGTTCAACTCTGTGAGTTGAACACACGCAGCCCAAAGAAGTTACTGAGAATTCTTCTGTCTAGAGTTATTCGCAGAAATCCCGTTTCCAACGAAATCATCAAAGAGGTCCAAATATCCACTTGCAGACTTTACAAACAGAGTGTTTCCAAACTGCTCTATGAAAAGAAAGGTTAAACTCTGTGAGTGGAACGCACACATTACCAAGTGGTTGCTGAGAATGATCCTCTCCAGTTTTTATACGAAGATGTTTCCTTTTCTACCGTTGGCCACAAAGCGGTTGAAATCTCCACTTGCAAATTCAACAAAAAGAGGGTATCAAATCTGCTCTGTGTAAAGGAAGGTTCAACTCTGTGAGTTGAACACATGCAGCCCAAAGAAGTTACTGATAATTCTTCTGTCTAGAGTTATTCGCAGAAATCCCGTTTCCAACGAAATCCTCAAAGAGGTCCAAATATACCCTTGCAGACTTTACAAACAGAGTGTTTCCAAACTGCTCTATGAAAAGAAAGGTGAAACTCTGTGAGTGGAACGCAGACATCACCAAGTGGTTGCTGAGAATGATTCTCTCTAGTTTTAATACTAAGATGTTTCCTTTTCTAATGTTGGCCGCAAAGTGCTTGAAATCTCCACTTGTAAATTCCACAAAAAGAGGGTTTCAAATGTGCTCTGTCTAAAGGAAGGTTCAACTCTGTGAGTTGAGCACACGCAGCACAAAGAAGTTACTGAGAATTCTTCTGTTTAGCGTTATATGCTGAAAACCCGTTTCCAAAGAAATCCGAAGAGTGGTCCAAATATCCACTTGCAGACTTTACAAACAGGGTGTTTCCAAACTGCTCAATGAAAAGAAAGGTTAAACTCTGTAAGTGGAACGCACACCTCACCAAGTGGTTGCTGAGAATGATTCTCTCCAGTTTTTATACGAAGATATTTCCTTTTCTACCGTTGGCCTAAAAGCCCTTGAAATCTCCACATGCAAATTCCACAAAAAGAGGGTTTCAAATCTGCTCTGTCTAAAGGAAGGTTCAACTGTATGAGTTGAACACACGCAGCCGAAAGAAGTTACTGAGAATTCTTCTGTCTAGCATTATATGCAGGAATCCCGTTTCCAACGAAATCCTCAAAGAGGTCCAAATATCCACTTGCAGACTTTACAAACAGAGTGTTTCCAAACTGCTCTATGAAAAGAAAGGTTAAACTCTGTGAGTGGAATGCACACAATACCAAGTGGTTGCTGAGAATGATTCTCTCTAGTTTTTATACAAAGATGATTCCTTTTCTACCGTTGGCCGCAAAGCGCTTAAAATCTCCACTTGCAAATTCCACAAAAAGAGGGTTTCAAATCTGCTCTGTCTAAAGGAAGGTTCAACTCTATGAGTTGAACACACGCAGTCCAAAGAAGTTACTGAGAATTCTTCTGTATAGTGTTATTCGCAGAAATCCCGTTTCCAAAGAAATCCTAAAAGAGGTCCAAATATCCACTTGCAGACTTTACAAACAGAGTGTTTCCAAACTGCTCAATGAAAAGAAAGATTAAACACTGTGAGTGGAACGCACACATTACCAATTGGTTGCTGAGAATGATTCTCTCCGGTTTTTATTCGAAGATATTTCCTTTTCTACCGTTGGCCGCAAATCGCTTGAAATCTCCACTTGCAAATTACACAAAAGGAGGTTTTCAAATCTGCTCTGTGTAAAGGAAGGTTCAACTCTGTGAGTTGAACACACGCAGCCCAAAGAAGTTACTGAGAATTCTTCTGTCTAGAGTTATTCGCAGAAATCCCGTTTCCAACGAAATCATCAAAGAGGTCCAAATATCCACTTGCAGACTTTACAAACAAAGTGTTTTCAAACTGCTGTATGAAAAGAAAGGTGAAACTCTGTGAGTGGAACAAACACATCCCAAGTTGTTGCTGAGAATGATTCTCTCTAGTTTTTATACAAAGATGTTTCCTTTTCTACCGTTGGCCGCAAAGCGCTTGAAATCTCCACTTGCAAATTCCACAAAAACAGGGTTTCAAATCTGCTCTGTCTAAAGGAAGGTTCATCTCTGTGAGTTGAACACACGCAGCCGAAAGAAGTTACTGAGAATTCTTCTGTCTAGCGTTATATGCAGAAATCCCGTTTCCAACGAAATCCTCAAAGAGGTCCAAATATCCACTTGCAGACTTTACAAACAGGGTGTTTCCAAACTCCTCTTTGAAAAGAAAGGTTAAACTCTGTGAGTGGAGCGCACACATTACCAAGTGGTTGCTGAGAATGATTCTCTCCAGTTTTTATACGAAGATGTTTCCTTTTCTACCGTTGGCCGCAAAGCGCTTGAAATCTCCACTTGCAAATTCTACAAAAAGAGGGTTTCAAATCTGCTCTGTCTAAAGGAAGGTTCAACTCTGTGAGTTGAACACACACAGCCCAAAGAAGTTACTGAGAATTCTTCTGTCTAGCGTTATATGCAGGAGTCCCGTTTCCAACGAAATCTTCAAAGAGGTCCAAACATCCACTTGCAGACTTTACAAACAGAGTGTTTCCAAACTGCTCTATGAAAAGAAAGGTGAAACACTGTGAGTGGAATGCACACATTACCAAGTGGTTGCTCAGAATGATTCTCTCTAGTTTTTATACGAAGATATTTCCTTTCCTACAGTAGACCCAAAGTGCTTGAAATCTCCACTTGCAAATTCCACAAAAAGAGGGTTTCAAATCTGCTCTGTCCAAAGGAAAGTTCCACTCTGTGAGTTGAACACACGCAGCCCAAACAAGTTACTGAGAATTCTTCTGTCTAGAGTTATTCGCAGAAATCCCGTTTCCAACGAAATCTTCAGATAGGTCCAAATATCCACTTGTAGACTTTACAAACAGAGTGTTTCCAAACTGCTCTATGAAAAGAAAGGTGAAACTCTGTGAGTGGAACGCACACATTACCAAGTGGCAGCTGAGAATGATTCTCTCCAGTTTTTATACGAAGATATTTCCTTTTCTACCGTTGGCTGCAAAGCGCTTGAAATCTCCACTTGCACATTCCACAAAAAGAGGGTTTCAGATCTGCTCTGTATAAAGGAAGGTTCCACTCTGTGAGTTGAACACACGCAGCCCAAAGAAGTTACTGAGAATTCTTCTGTCTAGAGTTATTCGCAGAAAACCCGTTTCCTACGAAATCCGAAGAGAGGTCCAAATATCCACTTGCAGACATTACAAACAGAGTGTTTCCAAACTGCTCTATGAAAAGAAAGGTGAAACTCTGTGAGTGGAACAAACACATCACCAAGTGGTTGCTCAGAATGATTCTCTCTAGTTTTTATACGAAGATGTTTCCTTTTCTACCGTTGGCTGCAAAGCATTTGAAATCTCCACTTGCAAATTCCACAAAAAGAGGGTTTCAAATCTGCTCTGTCTAAAGGAAGGTTCCACTCTGTGAGTTGAACACACGCAGCCCAAAGAAGTTACTGAGAATTCTTCTGTCTAGAGTTATTCGCAGAAATCCCGTTTCCAACGAAATCCTCAAAGAGGTCCAAATATCCACTTTCAGACATTACAAACAGAGTGTTTCCAAACTGCTCTATGAAAAGAAAGGTTAAACTCTGTGAGTGGAACGCACACATTACCAAGTGGTTGCTGAGAATGATTCTCTCCAGTTTTTATACGAAGATGTTTCCTTTTCTGCCGTTGGCCGCAAAGCACTTGAAATCTCCACTTGCAAATTCCACAAAAAAGGGTTTCAAATCTGCTCTGTCTAAAGGAAGGTTCAACTCTGTGAGTTGAACACACGCAGCCCAAAGAAGTTACTGAGAATTCTTCTGTCTAGAGTTATTCGCAGAAACCCCGTTTCCAACGAAATCGCCAGAGAGGTCCAAATATCCACTTGCAGACTTTACAAACAGAGTGTTTCCAAACTGCTCTATGAAAAGAAAGGTGAAACCCTGTGAGTGGAACAAACACATCACCCAGTGGTTGCTGAGAATGATTCTCTCTAGTTTTTATACGAAGATGTTTCTTTTTCTACTGTTGGCTGCAAAGCGCTTGAAATCTCAACTTGCAAATTCCACAAAAAGAGGGTTTCAAATCTGCTCTGTCTAAAGGAAGGTTCAACTCTGTGAGTTGAACACACGCAACCCAAAGAAGTTACTAAGAATTCTTCTGTCTAGAGTTATTCGCAGAAATCCCGTTTCCAACGAAATCCTCAAAGAGGTCCAAATATCCACTTGCAGACTTTACAAACAAAGTGTTTCCAAACTGCTCTATGAAAAGAAAGGTGAAACACTGTGAGTGGAATGCACACATCACAAAGTGGTTGCTCAGAATGATTCTCTCTAGTTTTTATACGAAGATATTTCCTTTCCTAAAGTAGACCCAAAGTGCTTGAAATCTCCACTTGCAAGTTCCACAAAAAGAGGGTTTCAAATCTGCTGTGTCTAAAGGAAAGTTCAACTCTGTGACTTGAACACACGCAGCCCAAAGAAGTTACTGAGAATTCTTCTGTCTAGCGTTATATGCAGAAATCCCGTTTCCAACGAAATCCTCTAAGAGGTCCAATATCCACTTGCAGACTTTACAAACAGAGTGTTTCCAAACTGCTCTATGAATAGAAAGGTTAAACTCTGTGAGTGGAACAAACACATCCCAAGTGGTTGCTGAGAATGATTCTCTCTAGTTTTTATACGAAGATGTTTCCTTTTCTTTTTTTTTTTTTTTTTTTTTGAGGCGGAGTCTCGCTCTGTCGCCCAGGCTGGAGTGCAGTGGCGCGATCTCGGCTCACTGCAAGCTCCGCCTCCTGGGTTCACGCCATTCTCCAGCCTCAGCCTCCCGAGTAGCTGGGACTACAGGCGCCCGCAACCACGCCCGGCTAATTTTTAGTATTTTTAGTAGAGACGGGGTTTCACCGTGTTAGCCAGGATGGTCTCGATCTCCTGACCTCGTGATCCACCCGCCACGGCCTCCCAAAGTGCTGGGATTACAGGCGTGAGCCACCGCGCCCGGCCAAGATGTTTCCTTTTCTACAGTTGGCTGCGAAGCGCTTGAAATCTCTCTTGCAAATTCCACAAAAGGAGGGTTTCAAATCTGCTCTGTCTAAAGGAAGGTTCAACTCTATGAGTTGTACACACACGGCCCTAAGAAGTTACTGAGAATTCTTCTGTATAGCGTTATATGCAGGAGTACCGTTTCCAACGAAATCCTCAAAGTGGTCCAAATATCCACTTGCAGACTTTACAAACAGAGTGTTGCCAAACTGCTCTATGAAAAGAAAGGTGAAACACTGTGAGTGGAATGCACACATCACGAAGTGGTTTCTCAGAATGATTCTCTCTAGTTTTTATACGAAGATATTTCCTTTCCTGCAGTAGACCAAAAGTGCTTGAAATCTCCACTTGCAAATTCCACAAAAAGAGGGTTTCAAATCTGCTCTGTCTAAAGGCAAGTTCAACTCTGTGAGTGGAACACACGAAGCCCAAAGAAGTTACTGAGAATTCTTCTGTCTAGCGTTATATGCAGAAATCCCGTTTCCAACGAAATCCTCAAAGAGGTCCAATATCCACTTGCAGACTTTACAAACAGAGTGTTTCCAAACTGCTCTATGAAAAGAAAGGTTAAACTCTGTGAGTGGAACGCACACATTACCAAGTGGTTGCTGAGAATGATTCTCTCCAGTTTTTATACGAAGATGTTTCCTTTTCTACTGTTGGCTGCAAAGCGCTTGAAATCTCCACTTGCAAATTCCACAAAAAGAGGGTTTCTAATCTGCTCTGTCTAAAGGAAGGTTAAACTCTGTGAGTTGAACACACGCAGCCCAAAGAAGTTACTGAGAATTCTTCTGTCTAGAGTTATTCGCAGAAATCCCGTTTCCAACGAAATCCTCAGATAGGTCCAAATATCCAGTTGCAGACCTTACAAACAGAGTGTTTCCAAACTGCTCTATGAAAAGAAAGATGAAACTCTGTGAGTGGAACGCACACATTACCAAGTGGCTGCTGAGAATGATTCTCTCCAGTTTTTATACGAAGATGTTTCCTTTTCTACCGTTGGCTGCAAAGCGCTTGAAATCTCCACTTGGAAATTCCACAAAAAGGGGGTTTCAAATCTGCTCTGTCTAAAGGAAGGTTCCACTCTGTGAGTTGAACACACGCAGCCCAAAGAAGTTACTGAGAATTCTTCTGTATAGAGTTATTCGCAGAAATCCCGTTTCCAACGAAATCGCCAGAGAGGTCCAAATATCCACTTGCAGAGTTTACAAACAGAGTGTTTCCTAACTGCTCTATGAGAAGAAAGGTGCAACTCTGTGAGTGGAACAAACACATCACCAAGTGGTTGCTCAGAATGATTCTCTCTAATTTTAATACGAAGATGTTTCCTTTTCAACAGCTGGCTGCAACGCACTTGAAATCTCCACTTGCAAATTCCACAAAAAGAGTGTTTCAAATCTGCTGTGTCTAAAGGAAGGTTCAACTCTGTGAGTTGAACACACACAGCCCAAAGAAGTTACTGAGAATTCTTCTGTCTAGAGTTATTCGCAGAAATCCCGTTTCCAACGAAATCCTCAAAGAGGTCCAAATATCCACTTTCAGACTTTACAAACAGAGTGTTTCCAAACTGCTCTATGAAAAGAAAGGTGAAACTCTGTGAGTGGAACGCACACATTACCAAGTGGTTCATGAGAATGATTCTCTCCAGTTTTTAAACGAAGATGTTTCCTTTTCTACCGTTAGCCGCAAAGCGCTTGAAATCTCCACTTGCAAATTCCACAAAAAGAGGTTTTCAAATCTGCTCTGTCTAAAGGAAGGTTCAACTCTGTGAGTTGAACAAACACAGCCCAAAGATGTTACTGAGAATTCTTCTGTCTAGAGTTATTCGCGGAAATCCCGTTTCCAACGAAATCGCCAGAGAGGTCCAAATATCCACTTGCAGAGTTTACAAACAGAGTGTTTCCAAACTGCTCTATGAAAAGAAAGGTGAAACTCTGTGAGTGGAACGCACACATCACCAAGTGGTTGCTCAGAATGATTCTCTCTAGTTTTAATACGAAGATGTTTCCTTTTCTACCGCTGGCTGCAAAGCACTTGAAATCTCCACTTGCAAATTCCACAAAAAGAGGGTTTCAAATCTGCTCTGTCTAAAGAAAGGTTCAACTCTGTGAGTTGAACACATGCAGCCCAAAGAAGTTACTGAGAATTCTTCTGTCTACAGTTATTCGCAGAAATCCCGTTTCCAACGAAATCTCCAGAGAGGTCCAAATATCCACTTGCAGACTTTACAACAGAGTGTTTTCAAACTGCTCTATGAAAAGAAAGGTGAAACTCTGTGAGTGGAACAAACACATCCCAAGTGGTTGCTGAGAATGATTCTCTCTAGTTTTTATACGAAGATGTTTCCTTTTCTACCGTTGGCTGCAAAGCGCTTGAAATCTCCACTTGCAAATTCCACAAAAAGAGGGTTTCAAATCTGCTCTGTCTAAAGGAAGGTTCAACTCTGTGAGTTGAACACACACAGCCCAAAGAAGTTACTGAGAATTCTTCTGTCTAGCGTTATATGCAGAAATCCCGTTTCCAACGAAATCCTCAAAGAGGTCCAAATATCCACTTGCAGACTTTACAAACAGAGTGTTTCCAAACTGCTCTATGAAAAGAAAGGTTAAACTCTGTGAGTGGAACGCACACATTACCAAGTGGTTGCTGAGAATGATTCTCTCCAGTTTTTATTCGAAGATGTTTCCTTTTCTACTGTTGGCCGCAAAGCGCTTGAAATCTCCACTTGCAAATTCCACAAAAAGAGGGTTTCAAATCTGCTCTGTCTAAAGGAAGGTTCAACACTGTGAGTTGAACACACGCAGCCCAAAGAAGTTACTGGGAATACTTCTGTCTAGCGTTATATGCAGGAGTCCCGTTTCCAATGAAATCCTCAAAGAGGTCCAAGTATCCACTTGCAGACTTTACAAACAGAGTGCTTCCAAACTGCCCTATGAAAAGAAAGGTGAAACACTGTGAGTGGAATGCACACATCACCAAGTGGTTGCTCAGAATGATTCTCTCTAGTTTTTATACGAAGATATTTCCTTTCCTACAGTAGACACAAAGTGCTTGAAATCTCCACTTGCAAATTCCACAAAAAGAGGGTTTCAAATCTGCTCTGTCTAAAGGAAAGTTCAACTCTGTGAGTGGAACACACGCAGACCAAAGAAGTTACTGAGAATTCTTCTGTCTAGCGTTATATGCAGAAATTCCGTTTCCAACGAAATCCTCAAAGAAGTCAAATATCCACTTGCAGACTTTACAAACAGAGTGTTTCCAAACTGCTCTATGAAAAGAAAGGTTAAACTCTGTGAGTGGAACGCACACATTACCTAATGGTTGCTGAGAATGATTCTCTCCAGTTTTTATGCGAAGACGTTTCCTTTTCCACTGTTGGCCACAAAGCGCTTGAAATCTCCACCTGCAAATTCCACAAAAAGAGGGTTTCAAATCTGCTCTGTCTAAAGGAACGTCCAACTCTATGAGTTGAACACACGAAGCCCAAAGAAGTTACTGAGAATTCTTCTGTCTAGAGTTATTCGCAGAAATCCCGTTTCCAACGAAATCCTCAGATAGGTCCAAATATCCACTTGCAGACATTACAAACAGAGTGTCTCCAAACTGCTCTATGAAAAGAAAGGTGAAACTCTGTGAGTGGAACGCACTCATTACCAAGTGGCTGCTGAGAATGATTCTCTCCAGTTTTTAAACGAAGATGTTTCCCTTTCCACCGTTGGCTGCAAAGCGCTTGAAATCTCCACTTGCAAATTCCACAAAAAGAGGGTTTCAAATCTGCTCTGTCTAAAGGAAGGTTCCACTCTGTGAGTTGAACACACGCAGCCCAAAGAAGTAACTGAGAATTCTTCTGTCTAGCGTTATATGCAGAAATCCCGTTTCCAACGAAATCGCCAGAGAGGTCCAAATATCCACTTGCAGAGTTTACAAACAGAGTGTTTCCAAACTGCTCTATGAAAAGAAAGGTGAAACTCTGTGAGTGGAACGCAGACATCACCAAGTGGTTGCTGAGAATGATTCTCTCCAGTTTTTATACGAAGATATTTCCTTTTCTAATGTTGGCCGCAAAGTGCTTGAAATCTCCACTTGTAAATTCCACAAAAAGAGGGTTTCAAATCTCCTCTGTCTAAAGGAAGTTTCAACTCTGTGAGTTGAGCACACGCAGCACAAAGAAGTTACTGAGAATTCTTCTGTCTAGCGTTATATGCAGAAATCCCGTTTCCAATGAAATCCTCAAAGAGGTCCAAATATCCACTTGCAGACATTACAAACAGAGTGTTTCCAAACTGCTCTATGATAAGAAAGGTTAAATTCTGTGAGTGGAACTCACACATTACCAAGTGGTTGCTGAGAATGATTCTCTCCAGTTTTTATACGAAGATGTTTCCTTTTCTACCGTTGGCCGCAAAGCGCTTGAAATCTCCACTTGCAAATTCCACAAAAAGAAGGTTTCAAATCTGCTCTTTCTAAAGGAAGGTTCAACTCTATGAGTTGAACACACGCAGCCCAAAGAAGTTACTGAGAATTCTTCTGTCTAGCGTTATATGCAGGAATCCCGTTTCCAACGAAATCCTCAAAGAGGTCCAAATATCCACTTGCAGACTTTACAAACAGAGTGTTTCCAAACTGCTCTATGAAAAGAAAGGTGAAACACAGTGAGTGGAATGCACACATCAGGAAGTGGCTGCTCAGAATGATTCTCTCTAGTTCTTATACGAAGATATTTCCTTTTCTACAGTAGGCCCCAATGTGCTTGAAATCTCCACTTGCAAATTCCACAAAAAGAGGGTTTCAAATCTGCTCTGTCTAAAGGAAGGTTCAACTCTGTGAGTTGAACACACGCAACCCAAAGAAGTTACTGAGAATTCTTCTGTCTAGCGTTATATGCAGAAATCCCGTTTCCAACGAAATACTCAAAGAGGTCCAAATATCCACTTGCAGACTTTACAAACAGAGTGTTTCCGAACTGCTCTATGAAAAGAAAGGTTAAACTCCGTGAGTGGAACGCACACATTACCAAGTGGTTGCTGAGAATGATTCTCTCCAGTTTTTATACGAAGATGTTTCCTTTTGTACCATTGGCCGAAAAGCGCTTGAAATCTCCACTTGCAAATTCCACAAAAAGAGGGTTTATAATCTGCTCTGTGTAAAGGAAGGTTCAACTCTGAGAGGTGAACACACGCAGCCCAAAGAAGTTACTGAGAATTCTTCTGTCTAGAGTTATTCGCAGAAATCCCGTTTCCAACGAAATCCTCAAAGAGGTCCATATATCCACTTGCAGACTTTACAAACAGAGTGTTTCCAAACTGCTAAATGAAAAGAAAGGTTAAACTCTGTGAGTGGGATGCACACATCACCAAATGGTTGCTGAGAATGATTCTCTAGTTTTTATTCGAAGATATTTCCTTTTCCACCGTTGGCCGAATAGCCCTTGAAATCACCACTTGCAAATTCCACAAAAAGAGGGTTTCAAATCTGCTCTTTCTAAAGGGAGGTTCAAATCTGGGAGTTGAACACTCGCAGCCCCAAGAAGTTACTGAGAATTCTTCTGTCTAGAGTACTTCGAAGAAATCCCGTTTCGAATGAAATCCTCAAAGAGGTCCAAATATCCACTTGCAGACTTTACAATCAGAGTGTTTCCAAACTGCTCTATGAAAAGAAAGGTGAAATTCTGTGAGTGGAACAAACACATCACCAAGTGGTTGCTGAGAATGATTCTCTCTAGTTTTTATACGAAGATGTTTCCTTTTCTACCGTTGGCTGCAAAGCGCTTGAAATCTCCATTGCAAATTCAACAAAAAGAGGGTATCAAATCTGCTCCGTGTAAAGGAAGGTTCAACTCTGTGAGTTGAACACACGCAACCCAAAGAAGTTACTGAGAATTCTTCTGTCTAGAGTTATTCGCAGAAATCCCGTTTCCAACGAAATCCTCAAAGAGGTCAAAATATCCACTTGCAGACTTTACAAACAGAGTGTTTCCAAACTGCTCTATGAAAAGAAAGGTTAAACTCTGTGAGTGGAACGCACACATTACCAAGTGGTTGCTGAGAATGATTCTCTGCAGTTTTTATACGAAGATGTTTCCTTTTCTACCATTGGCCGCAAAGCGCTTGAAATCTCTACTTGAAAATTCCACAAAAAAGTGTTTCGAATCTGCTCTGTCTAAAGGAAGGTTCAACTCTGTGAGTTGAACACACGCAGCCCAAAGAAGTTACTGAGAATTCTTCTGTCTAGCATTATATGCAGGAATCCCGTTTACAACGAAATCCTCAAATAGGTCCAAATATCCACTTGCAGACATTACAAACAAAGTGTTTCCAAACTGCTCTATGAAAAGAAAGGTGAAACACTGTGAGTGGAATGCACACATCACGAAGTGTTTGCTCAGAATGATTCTCTCTAGTTTTTATACGAAGATATTTCCTTTTCTACCGTAGGCCCCAAAGTGCTTGAAATCTCCACTTGCAAATTCCACAAAAAGAGGGTTTCACATCTGCTCTGTCTAAAGGAAGGTTCAACTCTGTGAGTTGAACACACGCAGCCCAAAGAAGTTACTGAGAATTCTTCTGTCTAGCGTTATATGCAGAAATCCCGTTTCCAACGAAATTCTGAAAGAGGTCCAAATATCCCCTTTTAGACTTTACAAACAGAGTGTTTCCGAGCTGCTCTATGAAAAGAAAGGTTAAACTCTGTGAGTGGAACGCACACATTACCAAGTGGTTGCTGAGAATGATTCTCTCCAGTTTTTATACGAAGATGTTTCCTTTTCTACTGTTGGCCGCAAAGCGCTGGAAATCTCCACTTGCAAATTCCACAAAAAGAGGGTTTCAAATCTGCTCTGTGTAAAGGAAGGTTCAACTCTGAGAGGTGAACACACGCAGCCCAAAGAAGTTACTGAGAATTCTTCTGTCTAGAGTTATTCGCAGAAATCCCGTTTCCAATGAAATCCTCAAAGAGGTCCATATATCCACTTGCAGACTTTTCAAACAGAGTGTTTCCAAACTGCTAAATGAAAAGAAAGGTTAAACTCTGTGAGTGGGATGCACACATCACCCAGTGGTTGCTGAGAATTATTCTCTAGTTTTTTTTCGAAGATATTTCCTTTTTTACCGTTGGCCGAATAGCCCTTGAAATCTCCACTTGCAAATTCCACAAAAAGAGGGTTTCAAATCTGCTCTTTCTAAAGGGAGGTTCAACTCTGTGAGTTGAACACACGCAGCCCAAAGAAGTTACTGAGAATATTTCTGTCTCGCGTTATATGCAGAAATCCTGTTTCCAATGAAATCCTCAAAGAGGTCCAAATATCCACTTGCAGACTTTACAAACAGAGTGTTTCCAAACTGCTCTATGAAAAGAAAGGTTAAACTCTGTGGATGGAACGCACACATTACCAAGTGGTTGCTGAGAATGATTCTCTCTAGTTTTTATACGAAGATGTTTCCTTTTGTACCGTTGGCCGCAATGCGCTTGAAATCTCCACTTGCAAATTCAACAAAAAGAGGGTATCAAATCTGCTCTGTGTAAAGGAAGGTTCAACTCTGTGAGTTGAACACACGCAGCCCAAAGAAGTTACTGATAATTCTTCTGTCTAGAGTTATTCGCAGAAATCCCGTTTCCAAAGAAATCCTCAAAGAGGTCCAAATATCCACTTGCAGACTTTACAAACAGAGTGTTTCCAAACTGCTCTATGAAAAGAAAGGTGAAACTCTGTGAGTGGAACGCAGACATCACCAAGTGGTTGCTGAGAATGATTCTCTCTAGTTTTAATACTAAGATGTTTCCTTTTCTAACGTTGGCCGCAAAGTGCTTGAAATCTCCACTTGTAAATTCCACAAAAAGAGGGTTTCAAATCTGCTCTGTCTAAAGGAAGGTTCAACTCTGTGAGTTGAGCACACGCAGCACAAAGAAGTTACTGAGAATTCTTCTGTTTAGCGTTATATGCTGAAAACCCGTTTCCAACGAAATCCGAAGAGTGGTCCAAATATCCACTTGCAGACTTTACAAACAGGGTGTTTCCAAACTGCTCAATGAAAAGAAAGGTTAAACTCTGTAAGTGGAACGCACACCTCACCAAGTGGTTGCTGAGAATGTTTCTCTCCAGTTTTTATACGAAGATATTTCCTTTTCTACCGTTGGCCTAAAAGCCCTTGAAATCTCCACATGCAAATTCCACAAAAAGAGGGTTTCAAATCTGCTCTGTCTAAAGAAAGGTTCAACTGTATGAGTTGAACACACGCAGCCGAAAGAAGTTACTGAGAATTCTTCTGTCTAGCATTATATGCAGGAATCCCGTTTCCAACGAAATCCTCAAAGAGGTCCAAATATCCACTTGCAGACTTTACAAACAGAGTGTTTCCAAACTGCTCTATGAAAAGAAAGGTTAAACTCTGTGAGTGGAACGCACACAATACCAAGTGGTTGCTGAGAATGATTCTCTCTAGTTTTTATACAAAGATGATTCCTTTTCTACCGTTGGCGGCAAAGCGCTTGAAATCTCCACTTGCAAATTCAACAAAAAGAGGGTATCAAATCTGCTCCGTGTAAAGGAAGGTTCAACTCTGTGAGTTGAACACACGCATCCCAAAGAAGTTACTGAGAATTCTTCTGTCTAGAGTTATTCGCAGAAATCCCGTTTCCAACGAAATCCTCAAAGAGGTCCAAATATCCACCTGCAGACTTTACAAACAGAGTGTTTCCAAACTGCTCTATGAAAAGAAAGGTTAAACTCTGTGGGTGGAACGCCCACATTACCAAGTGGTTGCTGAGAATGATTCTCTCCAGTTTTTATACGAAGATGTTTCCTTTTCTACCGTTGGCCGCAAAGTGCTTGAAATCTCCACTTGCAAATTCCACAAAAAGCGGGTTTCAAATCTGCTCTGTGTAAAGGAAGGTTCAACTCTGTGAGTTGAACGCACGCAGCCCAAAGAAGTTACTGAGAATTCTTCTGTCTAGCGTTACATGCAGAAATCCCGTTTCCAATGAAATCCTCAAAGAGGTCCAAATATCCACTTGCAGACATTACAAACAGAGTGTTTCCAAACTGCTCTATGATAAGAAAGGTTAAATTCTGTGTGTGGAACTCACACATTACCAAGTGGTTGCTGAGAATGATTCTCTCCAGTTTTTATATGAAGATGTTTTATGTTCTACCGTTGGCCGCAAAGCGCTTGAAATCTCCACTTGCAAATTCCACAAAAAGAAGGTTTCAAATCTGCTCTTTCTAAAGGAAGGTTCAACTCTATGAGTTGAACACACGCAGCCCAAAGAAGTTACTGAGAATTCTTCTGTCTAGCGTTATATGCAGGAATCCCGTTTCCAACGAAATCCTCAAAGAGGTCCAAATATCCACTTGCAGACTTTACAAACAGAGTGTTTCCAAACTGCTCTATGAAAAGAAAGGTGAAACACAGTGAGTGGAATGCACACATCAGGAAGTGGCTGCTCAGAATGATTCTCTCTAGTTCTTATACGAAGATATTTCCTTTTCTACAGTAGGCCCCAATGTGCTTGAAATCTCCACTTGCAAATTCCACAAAAAGAGGGTTTCAAATCTGCTCTGTCTAAAGGAAGGTTCAACTCTGTGAGTTGAACACACGCAACCCAAAGAAGTTACTGAGAATTCTTCTGTCTAGCGTTATATGCAGAAATCCCGTTTCCAACGAAATACTCAAAGAGGTCCAAATATCCACTTGCAGACTTTACAAACAGAGTGTTTCCGAACTGCTCTATGAAAAGAAAGGTTAAACTCCGTGAGTGGAACGCACACATTACCAAGTGGTTGCTGAGAATGATTCTCTCCAGTTTTTATACGAAGATGTTTCCTTTTGTACCATTGGCCGAAAAGCGCTTGAAATCTCCACTTGCAAATTCCACAAAAAGAGGGTTTATAATCTGCTCTGTGTAAAGGAAGGTTCAACTCTGAGAGGTGAACACACGCAGCCCAAAGAAGTTACTGAGAATTCTTCTGTCTAGAGTTATTCGCAGAAATCCCGTTTCCAACGAAATCCTCAAAGAGGTCCATATATCCACTTGCAGACTTTACAAACAGAGTGTTTCCAAACTGCTAAATGAAAAGAAAGGTTAAACTCTGTGAGTGGGATGCACACATCACCAAATGGTTGCTGAGAATGATTCTCTAGTTTTTATTCGAAGATATTTCCTTTTCCACCGTTGGCCGAATAGCCCTTGAAATCACCACTTGCAAATTCCACAAAAAGAAGGTTTCAAATCTGCTCTTTCTAAAGGGAGGTTCAAATCTGGGAGTTGAACACTCGCAGCCCCAAGAAGTTACTGAGAATTCTTCTGTCTAGAGTACTTCGAAGAAATCCCGTTTCGAATGAAATCCTCAAAGAGGTCCAAATATCCACTTGCAGACTTTACAATCAGAGTGTTTCCAAACTGCTCTATGAAAAGAAAGGTGAAATTCTGTGAGTGGAACAAACACATCACCAAGTGGTTGCTGAGAATGATTCTCTCTAGTTTTTATACGAAGATGTTTCCTTTTCTACCGTTGGCTGCAAAGCGCTTGAAATCTCCATTGCAAATTCAACAAAAAGAGGGTATCAAATCTGCTCCGTGTAAAGGAAGGTTCAACTCTGTGAGTTGAACACACGCAACCCAAAGAAGTTACTGAGAATTCTTCTGTCTAGAGTTATTCGCAGAAATCCCGTTTCCAACGAAATCCTCAAAGAGGTCAAAATATCCACTTGCAGACTTTACAAACAGAGTGTTTCCAAACTGCTCTATGAAAAGAAAGGTTAAACTCTGTGAGTGGAACGCACACATTACCAAGTGGTTGCTGAGAATGATTCTCTGCAGTTTTTATACGAAGATGTTTCCTTTTCTACCATTGGCCGCAAAGCGCTTGAAATCTCTACTTGAAAATTCCACAAAAAAGTGTTTCGAATCTGCTCTGTCTAAAGGAAGGTTCAACTCTGTGAGTTGAACACACGCAGCCCAAAGAAGTTACTGAGAATTCTTCTGTCTAGCATTATATGCAGGAATCCCGTTTACAACGAAATCCTCAAATAGGTCCAAATATCCACTTGCAGACATTACAAACAAAGTGTTTCCAAACTGCTCTATGAAAAGAAAGGTGAAACACTGTGAGTGGAATGCACACATCACGAAGTGTTTGCTCAGAATGATTCTCTCTAGTTTTTATACGAAGATATTTCCTTTTCTACCGTAGGCCCCAAAGTGCTTGAAATCTCCACTTGCAAATTCCACAAAAAGAGGGTTTCACATCTGCTCTGTCTAAAGGAAGGTTCAACTCTGTGAGTTGAACACACGCAGCCCAAAGAAGTTACTGAGAATTCTTCTGTCTAGCGTTATATGCAGAAATCCCGTTTCCAACGAAATTCTGAAAGAGGTCCAAATATCCCATTTAGACTTTACAAACAGAGTGTTTCCGAGCTGCTCTATGAAAAGAAAGGTTAAACTCTGTGAGTGGAACGCACACATTACCAAGTGGTTGCTGAGAATGATTCTCTCCAGTTTTTATACGAAGATGTTTCCTTTTCTACTGTTGGCCGCAAAGCGCTGGAAATCTCCACTTGCAAATTCCACAAAAAGAGGGTTTCAAATCTGCTCTGTGTAAAGGAAGGTTCAACTCTGAGAGGTGAACACACGCAGCCCAAAGAAGTTACTGAGAATTCTTCTGTCTAGAGTTATTCGCAGAAATCCCGTTTCCAATGAAATCCTCAAAGAGGTCCATATATCCACTTGCAGACTTTTCAAACAGAGTGTTTCCAAACTGCTAAATGAAAAGAAAGGTTAAACTCTGTGAGTGGGATGCACACATCACCCAGTGGTTGCTGAGAATTATTCTCTAGTTTTTTTTCGAAGATATTTCCTTTTTTACCGTTGGCCGAATAGCCCTTGAAATCTCCACTTGCAAATTCCACAAAAAGAGGGTTTCAAATCTGCTCTTTCTAAAGGGAGGTTCAACTCTGTGAGTTGAACACACGCAGCCCAAAGAAGTTACTGAGAATATTTCTGTCTCGCGTTATATGCAGAAATCCTGTTTCCAATGAAATCCTCAAAGAGGTCCAAATATCCACTTGCAGACTTTACAAACAGAGTGTTTCCAAACTGCTCTATGAAAAGAAAGGTTAAACTCTGTGGATGGAACGCACACATTACCAAGTGGTTGCTGAGAATGATTCTCTCTAGTTTTTATACGAAGATGTTTCCTTTTGTACCGTTGGCCGCAATGCGCTTGAAATCTCCACTTGCAAATTCAACAAAAAGAGGGTATCAAATCTGCTCTGTGTAAAGGAAGGTTCAACTCTGTGAGTTGAACACACGCAGCCCAAAGAAGTTACTGATAATTCTTCTGTCTAGAGTTATTCGCAGAAATCCCGTTTCCAAAGAAATCCTCAAAGAGGTCCAAATATCCACTTGCAGACTTTACAAACAGAGTGTTTCCAAACTGCTCTATGAAAAGAAAGGTGAAACTCTGTGAGTGGAACGCAGACATCACCAAGTGGTTGCTGAGAATGATTCTCTCTAGTTTTAATACTAAGATGTTTCCTTTTCTAACGTTGGCCGCAAAGTGCTTGAAATCTCCACTTGTAAATTCCACAAAAAGAGGGTTTCAAATCTGCTCTGTCTAAAGGAAGGTTCAACTCTGTGAGTTGAGCACACGCAGCACAAAGAAGTTACTGAGAATTCTTCTGTTTAGCGTTATATGCTGAAAACCCGTTTCCAACGAAATCCGAAGAGTGGTCCAAATATCCACTTGCAGACTTTACAAACAGGGTGTTTCCAAACTGCTCAATGAAAAGAAAGGTTAAACTCTGTAAGTGGAACGCACACCTCACCAAGTGGTTGCTGAGAATGTTTCTCTCCAGTTTTTATACGAAGATATTTCCTTTTCTACCGTTGGCCTAAAAGCCCTTGAAATCTCCACATGCAAATTCCACAAAAAGAGGGTTTCAAATCTGCTCTGTCTAAAGAAAGGTTCAACTGTATGAGTTGAACACACGCAGCCGAAAGAAGTTACTGAGAATTCTTCTGTCTAGCATTATATGCAGGAATCCCGTTTCCAACGAAATCCTCAAAGAGGTCCAAATATCCACTTGCAGACTTTACAAACAGAGTGTTTCCAAACTGCTCTATGAAAAGAAAGGTTAAACTCTGTGAGTGGAACGCACACAATACCAAGTGGTTGCTGAGAATGATTCTCTCTAGTTTTTATACAAAGATGATTCCTTTTCTACCGTTGGCGGCAAAGCGCTTGAAATCTCCACTTGCAAATTCAACAAAAAGAGGGTATCAAATCTGCTCCGTGTAAAGGAAGGTTCAACTCTGTGAGTTGAACACACGCATCCCAAAGAAGTTACTGAGAATTCTTCTGTCTAGAGTTATTCGCAGAAATCCCGTTTCCAACGAAATCCTCAAAGAGGTCCAAATATCCACCTGCAGACTTTACAAACAGAGTGTTTCCAAACTGCTCTATGAAAAGAAAGGTTAAACTCTGTGGGTGGAACGCCCACATTACCAAGTGGTTGCTGAGAATGATTCTCTCCAGTTTTTATACGAAGATGTTTCCTTTTCTACCGTTGGCCGCAAAGTGCTTGAAATCTCCACTTGCAAATTCCACAAAAAGCGGGTTTCAAATCTGCTCTGTGTAAAGGAAGGTTCAACTCTGTGAGTTGAACGCACGCAGCCCAAAGAAGTTACTGAGAATTCTTCTGTCTAGCGTTACATGCAGAAATCCCGTTTCCAATGAAATCCTCAAAGAGGTCCAAATATCCACTTGCAGACATTACAAACAGAGTGTTTCCAAACTGCTCTATGATAAGAAAGGTTAAATTCTGTGTGTGGAACTCACACATTACCAAGTGGTTGCTGAGAATGATTCTCTCCAGTTTTTATATGAAGATGTTTTATGTTCTACCGTTGGCCGCAAAGCGCTTGAAATCTCCACTTGCAAATTCCACAAAAAGAAGGTTTCAAATCTGCTCTTTCTAAAGGAAGGTTCAACTCTATGAGTTGAACACACGCAGCCCAAAGAAGTTACTGAGAATTCTTCTGTCTAGCGTTATATGCAGGAATCCCGTTTCCAACGAAATCCTCAAAGAGGTCCAAATATCCACTTGCAGACTTTACAAACAGAGTGTTTCCAAACTGCTCTATGAAAAGAAAGGTGAAACACAGTGAGTGGAATGCACACATCAGGAAGTGGCTGCTCAGAATGATTCTCTCTAGTTCTTATACGAAGATATTTCCTTTTCTACCGTAGGCCCCAATGTGCTTGAAATCTCCACTTGCAAATTCCACAAAAAGAGGGTTTCAAATCTGCTCTGTCTAAAGGAAGGTTCAACTCTGTGAGTTGAACACACGCAGCCCAAAGAAGTTACTGAGAATTCTTCTGTCTCGCGTTATATGCAGAAATCCCGTTTCCAACGAAATACTCAAAGAGGTCCAAATATCCACTTGCAGACTTTACAAACAGAGTGTTTCCGAACTGCTCTATGAAAAGAAAGGTTAAACTCTGTGAGTGGAACGCACACATTACCAAGTGGTTGCTGAGAATGATTCTCTCCAGTTTTTATACGAAGATGTTTCCTTTTGTACCGTTGGCCGCAAAGCGCTTGAAATCTCCACTTGCAAATTCCACAAAAAGAGGGTTTCAAATCTGCTCTGTCTAAAGGAAGGTTCAACTCTGAGAGGTGAACACACGCAGCCCAAAGAAGTTACTGAGAATTCTTCTGTCTAGAGTTATTCGCAGAAATCCCGTTTCCAACGAAATCCTCAAAGAGGTCCATATATCCACTTGCAGACTTTACAAACAGATTGTTTCCAAACTGCTAAATGAAAAGAAAGGTTAAACTCTGTGAGTGGGATGCACACATCACCAAGTGGTTGCTGAGAATGATTCTCTAGTTTTTATTCGAAGATATTTCCTTTTCTACCGTTGGCCGAATAGCCCTTGAAATCACCACTTGCAAATTCCACAAAAAGAGGGTTTCAAATCTGCTCTTTCTAAAGGGAGGTTCAAATCTGGGAGTTGAACACTCGCAGCCCCAAGAAGTTACTGAGAATTCTTCTGTCTAGAGTTCTTCGAAGAAATCCCGTTTCGAATGAAATCCTCAAAGAGGTCCAAATATCCACTTGCAGACTTTACAATCAGAGTGTTTCCAAACTGCTCTATGAAAAGAAAGGTGAAATTCTGTGAGTGGAACAAACACATCAGCAAGTGGTTGCTGAGAATGATTCTCTCTAGTTTTTATACGAAGATGTTTCCTTTTCTACCATTGGCTGCAAAGCGCTTGAAATCTCCACTTTCAAATTCCACAAAAAGAGGGTTTCAAATCCGCTCTGTCGAAAGGAAGGTTCAAATCTGTGAGTTGAACACACGCAGCCCAAAGTAGTTACTGAGAATTCTTCTGTCTAGAGTTATTCGCAGGAATCCCGTTTCCAATGAAATCGCCAGGGAGGTCCAAATATCCACTTGCAGAGTTTACAAACAGAGTGTTTCCAAACTGCTCTATGAAAAGAAAGGTTAAACTCTGTGAGTGGAACGCACACATTACCAAGTGGTTGCTGAGAATGATTCTCTCCAGTTTTTATACGAAGATGTTTCCTTTTCTACCATTGGCCGCAAAGCACTTGAAATCTCCACTTTCAAATTCCACAAAAAGAGGGTTTCAAATCTGCTCTGTCTAAAGGAAGGTTCAACTCTCTGAGTTGAACACACGCAGCCCAAAGAAGTTACTGAGAATTCTTCTATCTAGAGTTATATGCAGGAATCCCGTTTCCAACGAAATCCTCAAAGAGGTCCAAATATCCACTTTCAGACTTTACAAACAGAGTGTTTCCAAACTGCTCTATTAAAACAAAGGTGAAACTCTGTGAGTGGAACGCACACATCACCAAGTGGTTGCTCAGAATGATTCTCTCTAGTTTTTATACGAAGATATTTCCTTTTGTACCGTAGGCCCCAAAGCGCATGAATTCTCAACTTGCAAATTCCACAAAAAGAGGGTTTCAAATCTGCTCTGTCTAAAGGAAGGTTCAACTCTGTGGGTTGAACACACGCAGCCCAAAGAAGTTACTGAGAATTCTTCTCTCTAGCGTTATATGCAGAAATCCCGTTTCCAACGAAATCCTCCAAGAGGTCAAAATATCCACTTGCAGACTTTACAAACAGAGTGTTTCCAAACTGCTCTATGAAAAGAAAGGTTAAACTCTGTGAGTGGAACGCACACATCACCAAGTGGTTGCTGAGAATGATTCTCTCCAGTTTTTAAACGAAGATGTTTCCTTTTCTACTGTTGGCCGCAAAGCGCTTGAAATCTCCACCTGCAAATTCCACAAAAAGAGGGTTTCTAATCTGCTCTGTGTAAAGGAAGGTTCAACTCTGTGAGTTGACCACACGCAGCCCAAAGAAGTTACTGAGAATTCTTCTGTCTTGAGTTATTCGCAGAAATCCCGTTTCCAACGAAATCGCCAGAGAGGTCCAAATATCCTCTTGTAGAGTTTACAAACAGAGTGTTTCCAAACTGCTCTATGAAAAGAAAGGTGAAACTCTGTGAGTGGAATAAACACATCACCAAGTGGTTGCTCAGAATGATTCTCTCTAATTTTAATACGAAGATGTTTCCTTTTCTACCGCTGGCTGCAAATCACTTGAAATCTCCACTTGCAAATTCCACAAAAAGAGGGTTTCAAATCTGCTCTGTCTAAAGGAAGGTTCAACTCTGTGAGTTGAACACACGCAGCCCAAAGAAGTTACTGAGAATTCTTCTGTCTAGAGTTATTCGCAGAAATCCCGTTTCCAACGAAATCCTCAAAGAGGTCCAAATATCCACTTGCAGACTTTACAAACAGAGTGTTTCCAAACTGCTCTATGAAAAGAAAGGTGAAACTCTGTGAATGGAACCCACACATTACCAAGTGGCGGCTGAGAATGATTCTCTCCAGTTTTTATACGAAGATGTTTCCTTTTATACCGTTGGACAAAAAGCGCTTGAAATCTCCACTTCCAAACTCCACAAAAAGAGGGTTTCTAATCTGCTCTGTCTAAAGGAAGGTTCAAATCTGTGAGTTGAACACACGCAGCCCAAAGAAGTTACTGAGAATTCTTCTGTCTAGAGTTATTCGCAGAAATCCCGTTTCCAACGAAATCTCCAGAGAGGTCCAAATATCCACTTGCAGACTTTACAATAGAGTGTTTCCAAACTGCTCTATGAAAAGAAAGGTGAAACTCTGTGAGTGGAACAAACACATCCCAAGTGGTTGCTGAGAATGATTCTCTCTAGTTTTTATACGAAGATGTTTCCTTTTCTACCGTTGGCTGCAAAGCGCTTGAAATCTCTCTTGCAAATTCCACAAAAAGAGGGTTTCAAATCTGCTCTGTATAAAGGAAGGTTCAACTCTGTGAGTTGAACACATGCAGCCCAAAGAAGTTACTGAGAATTCTTCTGTCAAGCGTTATATGCAGAAATCCCTTTTCCAACGAAATCCTCAAAGAGGTCCAAATGTCCACTTGCAGACTTTACTACAGAGTGTTTCCAAACTGCTCTATGAAAAGAAAGGTGAAACTCTGTGAGCGGAACAAACACATCCCAAGTGGTTGCTGAGAATGATTCTCTCTAGTTTTTATAGGAAGATGTTTCCTTTTCTACCGTTGGCTGCAAAGCGGTTGAAATCTCCACTTGCAAATTCCACAAAAACTGGGTTTCAAATCTGCTCTGTCTAAAGGAAGGTTCAACTCTGTGAGTTGAACACACGCAGCCCAAAGAAGTTCCTGGAATTCTTCTGTCTAGCGTTATAAGCAGAAATCCCGTTTCCAACGAAATCCTCAAAGAGGTCCAAATATCCACTTGCAGACTTTACAAACAGAGTGTTTCCAAACTGCTCTATGAAAAGAAAGGTTAAACTCTGTGAGTGGAACGCACACATTACCAAGTGGTTGCTGAGAATGATTCTCTCCAGTTTTTATACGAAGATGTTTCCTTTTCTACCGTTGGCCCCAAAGCTCTTGAAATCTCCACTTGCAAATTCCACAAAAAGAGGGTTTCAAATCTGCTCTGTCTAAAGGATGGTTCAACTCTATGAGTTGAACACACGCAGCCCAAAGAAGTTACTGAGAATTCTTTTGTCTAGCGTTATATGCAGGAGTCCCGTTTCCAACGAAATCCTCAAAGTGGTCCAAATATCCACTTGCAGACTTTACAAACAGAGTGTTTCCAAACTGCTCTATGAAAAGATAGGTGAAACACTGTGAGTGGAATGCACACATCACCAAGTGGTTGCTCAGAATGATTCTCTCTAGTTTTTATACGATGATATTTCCTTTCCTACAGTAGACCCAAAGTGCTTGAAATCTCCACTTGCAAATTCCACAAAAAGAGGGTTTCAAATCTGCTCTGTCTAAAGGAAGTTTCAACTCTATGAGTTGAACACACGCAGTCCAAAGAAGTTACTGAGAATTCTTCTGTATAGAGTTATTCGCAGAAATCCCGTTTCCAAAGAAATCCTAAAAGAGGTCCAAATATCCACTTGCAGACTTTACAAACAGAGTGTTTCCAAACTGCTCAATGAAAAGAAAGATTAAACACTGTGAGTGGAATGCACACATTACCAATTGGTTGCTGAGAATGATTCTCTCCGGTTTTTATTCGAAGATGTTTCCTTTTCTACCGTCGGCCGCAAAGCGCTTGAAATCTCCACTTGCAAATTCCACAAAAGCAGGTTTTCAAATCTGCTCTGTGTAAAGGAAGGTTCAACTCTGTGAGTTGAACACACGCAGCCCAAAGAAGTTACTGAGAATTCTTCTGTCTAGAGTTATTCGCAGAAATCCCGTTTCCAACGAAATCATCAAAGAGGTCCAAATATCCACTTGCAGACTTTACAAACAGAGTGTTTCCAAACTGCTCTATGAAAAGAAAGGTGAAACTCTGTGAGTGGAACGCACACATTACCAAGTGGCGGCTGAGAATGATTCTCTCCAGTTTTTATACGAAGATGTTTCCTTTTCTACCGTTTGCCGCAAAGCGCTTGAAATCTCCACTTGCAAATTCCACAAAAAGAGGGTTTCAAATCTGCTCTGTCTAAAGGAAAGTTCAACTCTGTGAGTTGAACACACGCAGCCCAAAGAAGTTACTGAGAATTCTTCTGTCTAGAGTTATTCGCAGAAATCCCGTTTCCAACGAAATCTCCAGAGAGGTCCAAATATCCACTTGCAGACTTTACAACAGAGTGTTTCCAAACTGCTGTATTAAAAGAAAGGTGAAACTCTGTGAGTGGAACAAACACATCCCAAGTTGTTGCTGAGAATGATTCTCTCTAGTTTTTATACAAAGATGTTTCCTTTTCTACCGTTGGCTGCAAAGCGCTTGAAATCTCCACTTGCAAATTCCACAAAAACAGGGTTTCAAATCTGCTCTGTCTAAAGGAAGGTTCATCTCTGTGAGTTGAACACACGCAGCCCAAAGAAGTTACTGAGAATTCTTCTGTCTAGCGTTATATGCAGAAATCCCGTTTCCAACGAAATCTTCAAAGAGGTCCAAATATCCAATTGCAGACTTTACAAACAGAGTGTTTCCAAACTGCTCTATGAAAAGAAAGGTTAAACTCTGTGAGTGGAACGCACACATTACCAAGTGGTTGCTGAGAATGATTCTCTCCAGTTTTTATACGAAGATGTTTCCTTTTCAACCGTTGGCCGCAAAGCGCTTGAAATCTCCACTTGCAAATTCTACAAAAAGAGGGTTTCAAATCTGCTCTGTCTAAAGGAAGGTTCAACTCTATGAGTTGAACACACGCAGCCCAAAGAAGTTACTGAGAATTCTTCTGTCTAGCGTTATATGCAGGAGTCCCGTTTCCAACGATATCTTCAAAGAGGTCCAAATATCCACTTGCAGACTTTACAAACAGAGTGTTTCCAAACTGCTCTATGAAAAGAAAGGTGAAACACTGTGAGTGGAATGCACACATTACCAAGTGGTTGCTCAGAATGATTCTCTCTAGTTTTTATACGAAGATATTTCCTTTCCTACAGTAGACCCAAAGTGCTTGAAATCTCCACTTGCAAATTCCACAAAAAGAGGGTTAAAAATCTGCTCTGTCCAAAGGAAAGTTCCACTCTGTGAGTTGAACACACGCAGCCCAAAGAAGTTACTGAGAATTCTTCTGTCTAGAGTTATTCGCAGAAATCCCGTTTCCAACGAAATCTTCAGATAGGTCCAAATATCCACTTGCAGACTTTACAAACAGAGTGTTTCCAAACTGCTCTATGAAAAGAAAGGTGAAACTCTGTGAGTGGAACGCACACATTACCAAGTGGCAGCTGAGAATGATTCTCTCCAGTTTTTATACGAAGATGTTTCCTTTTCTACCGTTGGCTGCAAAGCGCTTGAAATCTCCACTTGCACATTCCACAAAAAGAGGGTTTCAGATCTGCTCTGTATAAAGGAAGGTTCCACTCTGTGAGTTGAACACACGCAGCCCAAAGAAGTTACTGAGAATTCTTCTGTCTAGAGTTATTCGCAGAAAACCCGTTTCCAACGAAATCCGAAGAGAGGTCCAAATATCCACTTGCAGACATCACAAACAGAGTGTTTCCAAACTGCTCTATGAAAAGAAAGGTGAAACTCTGTGAGTGGAACAAACACATCACCAAGTGGTTGCTCAGAATGATTCTCTCTAGTTTTTATACGAAGATGTTTCCTTTTCTACCGTTGGCTGCAAAGCACTTGAAATCTCCACTTGCAAATTCCACAAAAAGAGGGTTTCAAATCTGCTCTGTCTAAATGAAGGTTCAAATCTGTGAGTTGAACACACGCAGCCCAAAGAAGTTACTGAGAATTCTTCTGTCTAGAGTTATTCGCAGAAATCCCGTTTCCAAAGAAATCCTCAATGAGGTCCAAATATCCACTTGCAGACTTTACAAACAAAGTGTTTCCAAACTGCTCTATGAAAAGAAAGGTGAAACACTGTGAGTCGAATGCACACATCACAAAGTGGTTGCTCAGAATGATTCTCTCTAGTTTTTATACGAAGATATTTCCTTTCCTAAAGTAGACCCAAAGTGCTTGAAATCTCCACTTGCAAGTTCCACAAAAAGAGGGTTTCAAATCTGCTGTGTCTAAAGGAAAGTTCAACTCTGTGACTTGAACACACGCAGCCCAAAGAAGTTACTGAGAATTCTTCTGTCTAGCGTTATATGCAGAAATCCCGTTTCCAACGAAATCCTCTAAGAGGTCCAATATCCACTTGCAGACTTTACAAACAGAGTGTTTCCAAACTGCTCTATGAAAAGAAAGGTTAAACTCTGTGAGTGGAACAAACACATCCCAAGTGGTTGCTGAGAATGATTCTCTCCAGTTTTTATACGAACATGTTTCCTTTTCTACCGATGGCCGCAAAGCGCTTCAAATCTCCACTTGCAAATTCCACAAAAAGAGGGTTTCTAATCTGCTCTGTCTAAAGGAAGGTTAAACTCTGTGAGTTGAACACACGCAGCCCAAAGAAGTTACTGAGAATTCTTCTGTCTAGAGTTATTCGCAGAAATCCCGTTTACAACGAAATCCTCAGATAGGTCCAAATATCCACTTGCAGACTTTACAAACAGAGTGTTTCCAAACTGCTCTATGAAAAGAAAGGTGAAACTCTGTGAGTGGAACGCACACATTACCAAGTGGCTGCTGAGAATGATTCTCTCCAGTTTTTATACGAAGATGTTTCCTTTTCTACCGTTGGCTGCAAAGCGCTTGAAATCTCCACTTGCAAATTCCACAAAAAGGGGGTTTCAAATCTGCTCTGTCTAAAGGAAGGTTCCACTCTGTGAGTTGAACACACACAGCCCAAAGAAGTTACTGAGAATTCTTCTGTATAGAGTTATTCGCAGAAATCCCGTTTCCAACGAAATCGCCAGAGAGGTCCAAATATCCACTTGCAGAGTTTACAAACAGAGTGTTTCCTAACTGCTCTATGAGAAGAAAGGTGCAACTCTGTGAGTGGAACAAGCACATCACCACGTGGTTGCTCAGAATGATTCTCTCTAATTTTAATACGAAGATGTTTCCTTTTCAACAGCTGGCTGCAAAGCACTTGAAATCTCCACTTGCAAATTCCACAAAAAGAGTGTTTCAAGTCTGCTCTGTCTAAAGGAAGGTTCAACTCTGTGAGTTGAACACACGCAGCCCAAAGAAGTTACTGAGAATTCTTCTGTCTAGAGTTATTCGCAGAAATCCCGTTTCCAACGAAATCCTCAAAGAGGTCCAAATATCCACTTTCAGACTTTACAAACAGAGTGTTTCCAAACTGCTCTATGAAAAGAAAGGTGAAACTCTGTGAGTGGAACGCACACATTACCAAGTGGTTCATGAGAATGATTCTCTCCAGTTTTTATACGAAGATGTTTCCTTTTCTACCGTTAGCCGCAAAGCGCTTGAAATCTCCACTTGCAAATTCCACAAAAAGAGGGTTTCAAATCTGCTCTGTCTAAAGGAAGGTTCAACTCTGTGAGTTGAACACACACAGCCCAAGGATGTTACTGAGAATTCTTCTGTCTAGAGTTATTCGCGGAAATCCCGTTTCCAACGAAATCGCCAGAGAGGTCCAAATATCCACTTGCAGAGTTTACAAACAGAGTGTTTCCAAACTGCTCTATGAAAAGAAAGGTGAAACTCTGTGAGTGGAACAAACACATCACCAAGTGGTTGCTCAGAATGATTCTCTCTAGTTTTAATACGAAGATGTTTCCTTTTCTACCGCTGGCTGCAAAGCACTTGAAATCTCCACTTGCAAATTCCACAAAAAGAGGGTTTCAAATCTGCTCTGTCTAAAGGAAGGTTCAACTCTGTGAGTTGAAAACACGCAGCCCAAAGAAGTTACTGAGAATTCTTCTGTCTAGAGTTATTCGCAGAAATCCCGTTTCCAACGAAATCTCCAGAGAGGTCCAAATATCCACTTGCAGACTTTACAACAGAGTGTTTTCAAACTGCTCTATGAAAAGAAAGGTGAAACTCTGTGAGTGGAACAAACACATCCCAAGTGGTTGCTGAGAATGATTCTCTCCAGTTTTTATACGAAGATGTTTCCTTTTCTACCGTTGGCTGCAAAGCGCTTGAAATCTCCACTTGCAAATTCCACAAAAAGAGGGTTTCAAATCTGCTCTGTCTAAAGGAAGGTTCAACTCTGTGAGTTGAACACACACAGCCCAAAGAAGTTACTGAGAATTCTTCTGTCTAGCGTTATATGCAGAAATCCCGTTTCCAACGAAATCCTCAAAGAGGTCAAAATATCCACTTGCAGACTTTACAAACAGAGTGTTTCCAAACTGCTCTATGAAAAGAAAGGTTAAACTCTGTGAGTGGAACGCACACATTACCAAGTGGTTGCTGAGAATGATTCTCTCCAGTTTTTATACGAAGATGTTTCCTTTTCTACTGTTGGCCGCAAAGCGCTTGAAATCTCCACTTGCAAATTCCACAAAAAGAGGGTTTCAAATCTGCTCTGTCTAAAGGAAGGTTCAACACTGTGAGTTGAACACACGCAGCCCAAAGAAGTTACTGAGAATTCTTCTGTCTAGCGTTATATGCAGGAGTCCCGTTTCCAACGAAATCCTCAAAGAGGTCCAAATATCCACTTGCAGACTTTACAAACAGAGTGCTTCCAAACTGCTCTATGAAAAGAAAGGTGAAACACTGTGAGTGGAATGCACACATCACCAAGTGGTTGCTCAGAATGATTCTCTCTAGTTTTTATACGAAGATATTTCCTTTCCTACAGTAGACCCAAAGTGCTTGAAATCTCCACTTGCAAATTCCACAAAAAGAGGGTTTCAAATCTGCTCTGTCTAAAGGAAAGTTCAACTCTGTGAGTGGAACACACGCAGACCAAAGAAGTTACTGAGAATTCTTCTGTCTAGCGTTATACGCAGAAATTCCGTTTCCAACGAAATCCTCAAAGAAGTCAAATATCCACTGGCAGACTTTACAAACAGAGTGTTTCCAAACTGCTCTATGAAAAGAGAGGTTAAACTCTGTGAGTGGAACGCACACATTACCAAGTGGTTGCTGAGAATGATTCTCTCCAGTTTTTATGCGAAGATGTTTCCTTTTCTACTTTTGGCCGCAAAGCGCTTGAAATCTCCACCTGCAAATTCCACAAAAAGAGGGTTTCAAATCTGCTCTGTCTAAAGGAACGTTCAACTCTATGAGTTGAACACACGAAGCCCAAAGAAGTTACTGAGAATTCTTCTGTCTAGAGTTATTCGCAGAAATCCCGTTTCCAACGAAATCCTCAGATAGGTCCAAATATCCACTTGCAGACATTACAAACAGAGTGTCTCCAAACTGCTCTATGAAAAGAAAGGTGAAACTCTGTGAGTGGAACGCACTCATTACCAAGTGGCTGCTGAGAATGATTCTCTCCAGTTTTTAAACGAAGATGTTTCCCTTTCTACCGTTGGCTGCAAAGCGCTTGAAATCTCCACTTGCAAATTCCACAAAAAGAGGGTTTCAAATCTGCTCTGTCTAAAGGAGGGTTCCACTCTGTGAGTTGAACACACGCAGCCCAAAGAAGTTACTGAGAATTCTTCTGTCTAGAGTTATTCGCAGAAATCCCGTTTCCAACGAAATCGCCAGAGAGGTCCAAATATCCACTTGCAGAGTTTACAAACAGAGTGTTTCCAAACTGTTCTATGAAAAGAAAGGTTAAACTCTGTGAGTGGAACGCACACATCACCAAGTGGTTGCTCAGAATGATTCTCTCTATTTTTAATACGAAGATGCTTCCTTTTCTACCGCTGGCTGCAAAGCACTTGAAATCTCCACTTGCAAATTCCACAAAAAGAGGGTTTCAAATCTGCTCTGTCTAATGGAAGGTTCAACTCTGTGAGTTGAAAACACGCAGCCCAAACAAGTTACTGAGAATTCTTCTGTCTAGAGTTATTCGCAGAAATCCCGTTTCCAACGAAATCCTCAAAGAGGTCCAAATATCCACTTGCAGACTTTACAAACAGAGTGTTTCCAAACTGCTCTATGAAAAGAAAGGTTAAACTCTGTGAGTGGAAAGCACACATTACCAAGTGGTTGCTGAGAATGATTCTCTCCAGTTTTTATACGAAGATGTTTCCTTTTCTACTGTTGGCCGCAAAGCGCTTGAAATCTCCACTTGCAAATTCCACAAAAAGAGGGTTTCAAATCTGCGCTGTCTAAAAGAAGGTTCAACTCTGTGAGTTGAACACACGAAGCCCAAAGAAGTTACTGAGAATTCTTCTGTCTAGCGTTATATGCAGAAATATCGTTTTCAACGAAATCCTCAAAGAGGTCCAAATATTCACTTGCAGACTTTACAAACAGAGTGTTTCCAAACTGCTCTATGAAAAGAAAGGTTAAACTCTGTGAGTGGAACGCACACATTACCAAGTGGTTGCTGAGAATGATTCTCTCCAGTTTTTATACGAAGATGTTTCCTTTTCTACTGTTGGCCACAAAGCGGTTGAAATCTCCACTTGCAAATTCCAAAAAAAGAGGGTTTCAAATCTGCTCTGTCTAAAGGAAGGTTCAACTCTGTGAGTTGAACACACACAGCCCAAAGAAGTTACTGAGAATTCTTCTGTCTAGAGTTATTCGCAGAAATCCCGATTCCAATGAAATCCTCAAAGAAGTGCAAATATCCACTTGCAGACTTTACAAACAGAGTGTTTCCAAACTGCTCTATGAAAAGAAAGGTGAAACTCTGTGAGTGGAACGTACACATTACCAAGTGGCAGCTGAGAATGATTCTCTCCAGTTTTTATACGAAGATGATTCCTTTTCTACCGTTGGCTACAAAGCGCTTGAAACCTCCACTTGCACATTCCACAAAAAGAGGGTTTCAAATCTGCTGTGTATAAAGGAAGGTTCCACTCTGTGAGTTGAACACACGCAGCCCAAAGAAGTTACTGAGAATTCTTCTGTCTAGAGTTATTCGCAGAAATCCCGTTTCCAACGAAATCGCCAGAGAGGTCCAAATATCCACTTGCAGACATTACAAACAGAGTGTTTCCCAACTGCTCTATGAAAAGAAAGGTGAAACTCTGTGAGTGGAACGCACACATTACCAAGTGGCAGCTGAGAATGATTCTCTCCAGTTTTTATACGAAGATGATTCCTTTTCTACCGTTGGCTACAAAGCGCTTGAAACCTCCACTTGCACATTCCACAAAAAGAGGGTTTCAAATCTGCTCTGTATAAAGGAAGGTTCCACTCTGTGAGTTGAACACACGCAGCCCAAAGAAGTTACTGAGAATTCTTCTGTCTAGAGTTATTCGCAGAAATCCCGTTTCCAACGAAATCGCCAGAGAGGTCCAAATATCCACTTGCAGACATTACAAACAGAGTGTTTCCAAACTGCTCTATGAAAAGAAAGGTGAAACTCTGTGAGTGGAACGCACACATTACCAAGTGGTTGCTGAGAATGACTCTCTCCACTTTTTATACGAAGATGTTTCCTTTTCTACCATTGGCCGCAAAGCGCTTGAAATCTCCACTTGTAAATTCCCCAAAAAGTGTTTCGAATCTGCTCTGTCTAAAGGAAGGTTCAACTCTGTGAGTTGAACACACGCTGCCCAAAGAAGTTACTGCGAATTCTTCTGTCTAGCATTATATGCTGGAATCCCGTTTCCAGCGAAATCCTCAAAGAGGTCCAAATATCCACTTGCAGACTTTACAAACAAAGTGTTTCCAAACTGCTCTATGAAAAGAAAGGTGAAACACTGTGAGTGGAATGCACACATCACGAAGTGGTTGCTCAGAATGATTCTCTCTAGTTTTTATACGAAGATATTTCCTTTTCTACCATAGGCCCCGAAGTGCTTGAAATCTCCACTTGCAAATTCCACAAAAAGAGGGTTTCAAATCTGCTCTGTCTAAAAGAAGGTTCAACTCTGTGTGTTGAACACACGAAGCCCAAAGAAGTTACTGAGAATTCTTCTGTCTACCGTTATATGCAGAAATATCGATTTCAACGAAATCCTCAAAGAGGTCCAAATATTCACTTGCAGACTTTACAAACAGAGTGTTTCCAAACTGCTCTATGAAAAGAATGGTTAAACTCGGTGAGTGGAACGCACACATTACCAAGTGGTTGCTGAGAATGATTCTCTCCAGTTTTTATACGAAGATGTTTCCTTTTCTACTGTTGGCCACAAAGCGGTTGAAATCTCCACTTGCAAATTCCAAAAAAAGAGGGTTTCAAATCTGCTCTGTCTAAAGGAAGGTTCAACTCTGTGAGTTGAACACACGCAGCCCAAAGAAGTTACTGAGAATTCTTCTGTCTAGAGTTATTCGCAGAAATCCCGTTTCCAATGAAATCCTCAAAGAAGTGCAAATATCCACTTGCAGACTTTACAAACAGAGTGTTTCCAAACTGCTCTATGAAAAGAAAGGTGAAACTCTGTGAGTGGAACGCACACATTACCAAGTGGCAGCTGAGAATGATTCTCTCCTGTTTTTATACGAAGATGATTCCTTTTCTACCGTTGGCTACAAATCGCTTGAAACCTCCACTTGCACATTCCACAAAAAGAGGGTTTCAAATCTGCTCTGTATAAAGGAAGGTTCCACTCTGTGAGTTGAACACACGCAGCCCAAAGAAGTTACTGAGAATTCTTCTGTCTAGAGTTATTCGCAGAAATCCCGTTTCCAAAGAAATCCTCAAAGAAGTGCAAATATCCACTTGCAGACTTTACAAACAGAGTGTTTCCAAACTGCTCTATGAGAAGAAAGGTTAAACTCTGTGAGTGGAACGCACACAATACCAAGTGGTTGCTGAGAATGATTCTCTCTAGTATTTATACAAAGATGATTCCTTTTCTACCGTTGGCCGCAAAGCGCTTGAAATCTCCACTTGCAAATTCAGCAAAAAGAGGGTATCAAATCTGCTCCGTGTAAAGGAAGGTTCAACTCTGTGAGTTGAACACACGCAACCCAAAGAAGTTACTGAGAATTCTTCTGTCTAGAGTTATTCGCAGAAATCCCGTTTCCAACGAAATCCTCAAAGAGGTCCGAACATCCACTTGCAGACTTTACAAACAGAGTGTTTCCAAACTGCTCTATGAAAAGAAAGGTGACACTCTGTGAGTGGAACAAACACATCACCAAGTGGTTGCTCAGAATGATTCTCTCTTGTTTTAATACGAAGATGTTTCCTTTTCTACCGCTGGCTGCAAAGCACTTGAAATCTCCACTTGCAAATTCCACAAAAAGAGGGTTTCAAATCTGCTCTGTCTAAAGGAAGGTTCAACTCTGTGAGTTGAACACACGCAGCCCAAAGAAGCTACTGAGAATTCTTCTGTCTAGAGTTATTCGCAGAAATCCCGTTTCCAACGAAATCGCCAGAGAGGTCCAAATATCCACTTGCAGAGTTTACAAATAGAGTGTTTCCTAACTGCTCTATGAAAAGAAAGGTGAAACTGTGAGTGGAACAAACACATCACCAAGTGGTTGCTCAGAATGATTCTCTCTAGTTTTAATACGAAGATGTTTCCTTTTCTATCGCTGGCTGCAAAGCACTTGAAATCTCCACTTGCAAATTCCACAAAAAGAGGGTTTCAAATCTGCTCTGTCTAAAGGAAGGTTCAACTCTGTGAGCTGAACACACGCAGCCCAAAGAAGTTACTGAGAATTCTTCTGTCTAGAGTTATTTGCAGAAATCCCGTTTCCAACGAAATCCTCAAAGAGGTCCAAATATCCACTTGCAGACTTTACAAACAGAGTGTTTCCAAACTGCTCTATGAAAAGAAAGGTTAAACTCTGTGAGTGGAACGCACACATTACCAAGTGGTTGCTGAGAATGATTCTCTCCAGTTTTTATACGAAGATGTTTCCTTTTCTACTGTTGGCCGCAAAGCGCTTGAAATCTCCACTTGCAAATTCCAAAAAAGAGGGTTTCAAATCTGCTCTGTCTAAAAGAAGGTTCAACTCTGTGAGTTGAACACACGAAGCCCAAAGAAGTTACTGAGAATTCTTCTGTCAAGCGTTATTTGCAGAAATCCCGTTTCCAACGAAATCCTCAAAGAGGTCCAAATATTCACTTGCAGACTTTACAAACAGAATGTTTCCAAACTGCTCTGTGAAAAGAAAGGTTAAACTCTGTGAGTGGAACGCACACATTACCAAGTGGTTGCTGAGAATGATTCTCTCCAGTTTTTATACGAAGATGTTTCCTTTTCTACCGTTGGCCACAAAGCGGTTGAAATCTCCACTTGCAAATTCCAAAAAAAGAGGGTTTCAAATCGGCTCTGTGTAAAGGAAGGTTCAACTCTGCGAGTTGAACACACGCAGCCCAAAGAAGTTACTGAGAATTCTTCTGTCTTGAGTTATTCGTAGAAATCCCGTTTCCAACGAAGTCCACAGAGAGGTCCAAATATCCACTTGCAGACTTTACAAACAGGGTGTTTCCAAACTGCTCTATGAAAAGAAAGGTTAAACTCTGTGAGTGGAACGCACACAATACCAAGTGGTTGCTGAGAATGATTCTCTCTAGTATTTATACAAAGATGATTCCTTTTCTACCGTTGGCCGCAAAGCGCTTGAAATCTCCATTGCAAATTCAACAAAAAGAGGGTATCAAATCTGCTCCGTGTAAAGGAAGGTTCAACTCTGTGAGTTGAACACACGCAACCCAAAGAAGTTACTGAGAATTCTTCTGTCTAGAGTTATTCGCAGAAATCCCGTTTCCAACGAAATCCTCAAAGAGGTCAAAATATCCACTTGCAGACTTTACAAACAGAGTGTTTCCAAACTGCTCTATGAAAAGAAAGGTTAAACTCTGTGAGTGGAACGCACACATTACCAAGTGGTTGCTGAGAATGATTCTCTCCAGTTTTTATACGAAGATGTTTCCTTTTCTACCGTTTGCCGCAAAGCGCTTGAAATCTCCACTTGCAAATTCCACAAAAAGAGGGTTTCAAATCGGCTCTGTGTAAAGGAAGGTTCAACTCTGCGAGTTGAACACACGCAACCCAAAGAATTTACTGATAATTCTTCTGTCTAGAGTTATTCGCAGAAATCCCGTTTCCAACGAAATCCTCAAAGAGGTCCAAATATCCACTTGCAGACTTTACAAACAGAGTGTTTCCAAACTGCTCTAAGAAAAGAAAGGTGAAACACTGTGAGTGGAATGCACACATCACCAAGTGGTTGCTCAGAATGATTCTCTCTAGTTTTTATACGAAGATATTTCCTTTCCTACAGTAGACCCAAAGTGCTTGAAATCTCCACTTGCAAATTCCACAAAAAGAGGGTTTCAAATCGGCTCTGTGTAAAGGAAGGTTCAACTCTGTGAGTTGAACGCACGCAGACCAAAGAAGTTACTGAGAATTCTTCTGTCTAGCGTTACATGCAGAAATCCCGTTTCCAATGAAATCCTCAAAGAGGTCCAAATATCCACTTGCAGACATTACAAACAGAGTGTTTCCAAACTGCTCTATGATAAGAAAGGTTAAATTCTGTGAGTGGAACTCACACATTACCAAGTGGTTGCTGAGAATGATTCTCTCCAGTTTTTATACGAAGATGTTTTATGTTCTACCGTTGGCCGCAAAGCGCTTGAAATCTCCACTTGCAAATTCCACAAAAAGAAGGTTTCAAATCTGCTCTTTCTAAAGGAAGGTTCAACTCTATGAGTTGAACACACGCAGCCCAAAGAAGTTACTGAGAATTCTTCTGTCTAGCGTTATATGCAGGAATCCCGTTTCCAACGAAATCCTCAAAGAGGTCCAAATATCCACTTGCAGACTTTACAAACAGAGTGTTTCCAAACTGCTCTATGAAAAGAAAGGTGAAACACAGTGAGTGGAATGCACACATCAGGAAGTGGCTGCTCAGAATGATTCTCTCTAGTTCTTATACGAAGATATTTCCTTTTCTACCGTAGGCCCCAATGTGCTTGAAATCTCCACTTGCAAATTCCACAAAAAGAGGGTTTCAAATCTGCTCTGTCTAAAGGAAGGTTCAACTCTGTGAGTTGAACACACGCAGCCCAAAGAAGTTACTGAGAATTCTTCTGTCTAGCGTTATACGCAGAAATCTCGTTTCCAACGAAATACTCAAAGAGGTCCAAATATCCACTTGCAGACTTTACAAACAGAGTGTTTCCGAACTGCTCTATGAAAAGAAAGGTTAAACTCTGTGAGTGGAACGCACACATTACCAAGTGGTTGCTGAGAATGATTCTCTCCAGTTTTTATACGAAGATGTTTCCTTTTGTACCATTGGCCGCAAAGCGCTTGAAATCTCCACTTGCAAATTCCACAAAAAGAGGGTTTATAATCTGCTCTGTGTAAAGGAAGGTTCAACTCTGAGAGGTGAACACACGCAGCCCAAAGAAGTTACTGAGAATTCTTCTGTCTAGAGTTATTCGCAGAAATCCCGTTTCCAACGAAATCCTCAAAGAGGTCCATATATCCACTTGCAGACTTTACAAACAGAGTGTTTCCAAACTGCTAAATGAAAAGAAAGGTTAAACTCTGTGAGTGGGATGCACACATCACCAAGTGTTTGCTGAGAATGATTCTCTAGTTTTTATTCGAAGATATTTCCTTTTCTACCTTTTGCCGAATAGCCCTTGAAATCACCACTTGCAAATTCCACAAAAAGAGGGTTTCAAATCTGCTCTTTCTAAAGGCAGGTTCAAATCTGGGAGTTGAACACTCGCAGCCCCAAGAAGTTACTGAGAATTCTTCTGTCTAGAGTTCTTCGAAGAAATCCCGTTTCGAATGAAATCTTCAAAGAGGTCCAAATATCCACTTGCAGACTTTACAATCAGAGTGTTTCCAAACTGCTCTATGAAAAGAAAGGTGAAATTCTGTGAGTGGAACAAACACGTCACCAAGTGGTTGCTGAGAATGATTCTCTCTACTTTTTATACGAAGATGTTTCCTTTTCTACCGTTGGCTGCAAAGCGCTTGAAATCTCCACTTTCAAATTCCACAAAAAGAGGGTTTCAAATCTGCTCTGTCGAAAGGAAGGTTCAAATCTGTGAGTTGAACACACGCAGCCCAAAGTAGTTACTGAGAATTCTTCTGTCTAGAGTTATTCGCAGGAATCCCGTTTCCAACGAAATCGCCAGAGAGGTCCAAATATCCACTTGCAGAGTTTACAAACAGAGTGTTTCCAAACTGCTCTATGAAAAGAAAGGTTAAACTCTGTGAGTGGAACGCACACATTACCAAGTGGTGGCTGAGAATGGTTCTCTTCAGTTTTTATACGAAGATGTTTCCTTTTCTACTGTTGGCCGCAAAGCGCTTGAAATCTCCACTTGCAAATTCCACAAAAAGAGGGTTTCTAATCTGCTCTGTGTAAAGGAAGGTTCAACTCTGTGAGTTGACCACACGCAGCCCAAAGAAGTTACTGAGAATCCTTCTGTCTTGAGTTATTCGCAGAAATCCCATTTCCAACGAAATCGCCAGAGAGGTCCAAATATCCTCTTGCAGAGTTTACAAACAGAGTGTTTCCAAACTGCTCTATGAAAAGAAAGGTGAAACTCTGTGAGTGGAATAAACACATCACCAAGTGGTTGCTCAGAATGATTCTATCTAATTTTAATACGAAGATGTTTCCTTTTCTACCGCTGGCTGCAAATCACTTGAAATCTCCACTTGCAAATTCCACAAAAAGAGGGTTTCAAATCTGCTCTCTCTAAAGGAAGGTTCAACTCTGTGAGTTGAACACACGCAGCCCAAAGAAGTTACTGAGAATTCTTCTGTCTAGAGTTATTCGCAGAAATCCCGTTTCCAACGAAATCCTCAAAGTGGTCCAAATATCCACTTGCAGACTTTACAATCAGAGTGTTTCCAAACTGCTCTATGAAAAGAAAGGTGAAACTCTGTGAATGGAACGCACACATTACCAAGTGGCGGCTGAGAATGATTCTCTCCAGTTTTTATACGAAGATGTTACCTTTTATACTGTTGGACACAAAGCGCTTGAAATCTCCACTTCCAAACTCCACAAAAAGAGGGTTTTTAATCTGCTCTGTCTAAAGGAAGGTTCAAATCTGTGAGTTGAACACACGCAGCCCAAAGAAGTTACTGAGAATTCTTCTGTCTAGAGTTATTCGCAGAAATCCCGTTTCCAACGAAATCTCCAGAGAGGTCCAAATATCCACTTGCAGACTTTACAATAGAGTGTTTCCAAACTGCTCTATGAAAAGAAAGGTGAAACTCTGTGAGTGGAACAAACACATCCCAAGTGGTTGCTGAGAATGATTCTCTCTAGTTTTTATACGAAGATGTTTCCTTTTCTACCGTTGGCTGCAAAGCGCTTGAAATCTCTCATGCAAATTCCACAAAAAGAGGGTTTCAAATCTGCTCTGTATAAAGGAAGGTTCAACTCTGTGAGTTGAACACATGCAGCCCAAAGAAGTTACTGAGAATTCTTCTGTCAAGCGTTATATGCAGAAATCCCTTTTCCAACGAAATCCTCAAAGAGGTCCAAATGTCCACTTGCAGACTTTACTACAGAGTGTTTCCAAACTGCTCTATGAAAAGAAAGGTGAAACTCTGTGAGCGGAACAAACACATCCCAAGTGGTTGCTGAGAATGATTCTCTCTAGTTTTTATAGGAAGATGTTTCCTTTTCTACCGTTGGCTGCAAAGCGGTTGAAATCTCCACTTGCAAATTCCACAAAAAGTGGGTTTCAAATCTGCTCTGTCTAAAGGAAGGTTCAACTCTGTGAGTTGAACACACGCAGCCCAAAGAAGTTCCTGGAATTCTTCTGTCTAGCGTTATAAGCAGAAATCCCGTTTCCAACGAAATCCTCAAAGAGGTCCAAATATCCACTTGCAGACTTTACAAACAGAGTGTTTCCAAACTGCTCTATGAAAAGAAAGGTTAAACTCTGTGAGTGGAACGCACACATTACCAAGTGGTTGCTGAGAATGATTCTCTCCAGTTTTTATACGAAGATGTTTCCTTTTCTACCGTTGGCCCCATAGCGCTTGAAATCTCCACTTGCAAATTCCACAAAAAGAGGGTTTCAAATCTGCTCTGTCTAAAGGATGGTTCAACTCTATGAGTTGAACACACGCAGCCCAAAGAAGTTACTGAGAATTCTTCTGTCTAGCGTTATATGCAGGAGTCCCGTTTCCAACGAAATCCTCAAAGTGGTCCAAATATCCACTTGCAGACTTTACAAACAGAGTGTTTCCAAACTGCTCTATGAAAAGATAGGTGAAACACTGTGAGTGGAATGCACACATCACCAAGTGGTTGCTCAGAATGATTCTCTCTAGTTTTTATACGATGATATTTCCTTTCCTACAGTAGACCCAAAGTGCTTGAAATCTCCACTTGCAAATTGCACAAAAAGAGGGTTTCAAATCTGCTCTGTCTAAAGGAAGGTTCAACTCTATGGGTTGAACACACGCAGTCCAAAGAAGTTACTGAGAATTCTTCTGTATAGAGTTATTCGCAGAAATCCCGTTTCCAAAGAAATCCTAAAAGAGGTCCAAATATCCACTTGCAGACTTTACAAACAGAGTGTTTCCAAACTGCTCAATGAAAAGAAAGATTAAACACTGTGAGTGGAACGCACACATTACCAATTGGTTGCTGAGAATGATTCTCTCCGGTTTTTATTCGAAGATGTTTCCTTTTCTACCGTTGGCCGCAAAGCGCTTGAAATCTCCACTTGCAAATTCCACAAAAGGAGGTTTTCAAATCTGCTCTGTGTAAAGGAAGGTTCAACTCTGTGAGTTGAACACACGAAGCCCAAAGAAGTTACTGAGAATTCTTCTGTCTAGAGTTATTCGCAGAAATCCCGTTTCCAATGAAATCATCAAAGAGGTCCAAATATCCACTTGCAGACTTTACAAACAGAGTCTTTCCAAACTGCTCTATGAAAAGAAAGGTGAAACTCTGTGAGTGGAACGCACACATTACCAAGTGGTTGCTGAGAATGATTCTCTCCAGTTTTTATACGAAGATGTTTCCTTTTCTACCGTTTGCCGCAAAGCGCTTGAAATCTCCACTTGCAAATTCCACAAAAAGAGGGTTTCAAATCTGCTCTGTCTAAAGGAAAGTTCAACTCTGTGAGTTGAACACACGCAGCCCAAAGAAGTTACTGAGAATTCTTCTGTCTAGAGTTATTCGCAGAAATCCCGTTTCCAACGAAATCTCCAGAGAGGTCCAAATATCCACTTGCAGACTTTACAACAGAGTGTTTCCAAACTGCTGTATTAAAAGAAAGGTGAAACTCTGTGAGTGGAACAAACACATCCCAAGTTGTTGCTGAGAATGATTCTCTCTAGTTTTTATTCAAAGATGTTTCCTTTTCTACCGTTGGCTGCAAAGCGCTTGAAATCTCCACTTGCAAATTCCACAAAAACAGGGTTTCAAATCTGCTCTGTCTAAAGGAAGGTTCATCTCTGTGAGTTGAACACACGCAGCCCAAAGAAGTTACTGAGAATTCTTCTGTCTAGCGTTATATGCAGAAATCCCGTTTCCAACGAAATCCTCAAAGAGGTCCACATATCCACTTGCAGACTTTACAAACAGAGTGTTTCCAAACTGCTCTATGAAAAGAAAGGTTAAACTCTGTGAGTGGAACGCACACATTACCAAGTGGTTGCTGAGAATGATTCTCTCCAGTTTTTATACGAAGATGTTTCCTTTTCTACCGTTGGCCGCAAAGCGCTTGAAATCTCCACTTGCAAATTCTACAAAAAGAGGGTTTCAAATCTGCTCTGTCTAAAGGAAGGTTCAACTCTATGAGTTGAACACACGCAGCCCAAAGAAGTTACTGAGAATTCTTCTGTCTAGCGTTATATGCAGGAGTCCCGTTTCCAACGAAATCTTCAAAGAGGTCCAAATATCCACTTGCAGACTTTACAAACAGAGTGTTTCCAAACTGCTCTATGAAAAGAAAGGTGAAACTCTGTGAGTGGAACGCACACATTACCAAGTGGCAGCTGAGAATGATTCTCTCCAGTTTTTATACGAAGATGTTTCCTTTTCTACCGTTGGCTGCAAAGCGCTTGAAATCTCCACTTGCACATTCCACAAAAAGAGGGTTTCAGATCTGCTGTGTATAAAGGAAGGTTCCACTCTGTGAGTTGAACACACGCAGCCCAAAGAAGTTACTGAGAATTCTTCTGTCTAGAGTTATTCGCAGAAAACCCGTTTCCAACGAAATCCGAAGAGAGGTCCAAATATCCACTTGCAGACATTACAAACAGAGTGTTTCCAAACTGCTCTATGAAAAGAAAGGTGAAACTCTGTGAGTGGAACAAACACATCACCAAGTGGTTGCTCAGAATGATTCTCTCTAGTTTTTATACGAAGATGTTTCCTTTTCTACCGTTGGCTGCAAAGCACTTGAAATCTCCACTTGCAAATTCCAAAAAAAGAGGGTTTCAAATCTGCTCTGTCTAAAGGAAGGTTCAAATCTGTGAGTTGAACACACGCAGCCCAAAGAAGTTACTGAGAATTCTTCTGTCTAGAGTTATTCGCAGAAATCCCGTTTCCAACGAAATCCTCAAAGAGGTCCAAATATTCACTTGCAGACTTTACAAACAGAGTGTTTCCAAACTGCTCTATGAAAAGAAAGGTTAAATTCTGTGAGTGGAACGCACAAATTACCAAGTGGTTGCTGACAATGATTCTCTCCAGTTTTTATACGAAGATGTTTCCTTTTCTACCGTTGGCCACAAAGCGATTGAAATCTCCACTTGCAAATTCCACAAAAAGAGGGTTTCAAGTCTGCTCTGTGTAAAGGAAGATTCAACTCTGTGAGTTGAACACACGCAGCCCAAAGAAGTTACTGAGAATTCTTCTGTCTAGAGTTATTCGCAGAAACCCCGTTTCCAACGAAATCGCCAGAGAGGTCCAAATATCCACTTGCAGACTTTACAAACAGACTGTTTCCAAACTGCTCTATGAAAAGAAAGGTGAAAGCCTGTGAGTGGAACAAACACATCACCCAGTGGTTGCTGAGAATGATTCTCTCTAGTTTTTATACGAAGATGTTTCTTTTTCTACTGTTGGCTGCAAAGCGCTTGAAATCTCAACTTGCAAATTCCACAAAAAGAGGGTTTCAAATCTGCTCTGTCTAAAGGAAGGTTCAACTCTGTGAGTTGAACACACGCAGCCCAAAGAAGTTACTGTGAATTCTTCTGTCTAGCATTATATGCAGGAAGCCCGTTTCCAACGAAATCCTCAAAGAGGTCAAAATATTCACTTGCAGATTTTACAAACAGAGTGTTTCCAAACTGCTCTATGAAAAAAAAGGTTAAATTCTGTGAGTGGAACGCACAAATTACCAAGTGGTTGCTGACAATGATTCTCTCCAGTTTTTATACGAAGATGTTTCCTTTTCTACCGTTGGCCACAAAGTGATTGAAATCTCCACTTGCAAATTCCACAAAAAGAGGGTTTCAAGTCTGCTCTGTGTAAAGGAAGATTCAACTCTGTGAGTTGAACACACGCAGCCCAAAGAAGTTACTGAGAATTCTTCTGTCTAGAGTTATTCGCAGAAACCCCGTTTCCAACGAAATCGCCAGAGAGGTCCAAATATCCACTTGCAGACTTTACAAACAGACTGTTTCCAAACTGCTCTATGAAAAGAAAGGTGAAACCCTGTGAGTGGAACAAACACATCACCCAGTGGTTGCTGAGAATGATTCTCTCTAGTTTTTATACGAAGATGTTTCTTTTTCTACTGTTGGCTGCAAAGCGCTTGAAATCTCAACTTGCAAATTCCACAAAAAGAGGGTTTCAAATCTGCTCTGTCTAAAGGAAGGTTCAACTCTGTGAGTTGAACACACGCAGCCCAAAGAAGTTACTGTGAATTCTTCTGTCTAGCATTATATGCAGGAAGCCCGTTTCCAACGAAATCCTCAAAGAGGTCCAAATATTCACTTGCAGACTTTACAAACAGAGTGTTTCCAAACTGCTCTATGAAAAGAAAGGTTAAATTCTGTGAGTGGAACGCACAAATTACCAAGTGGTTGCTGACAATGATTCTCTCCAGTTTTTATACGAAGATGTTTCCTTTTCTACCGTTGGCCACAAAGCGATTGAAATCTCCACTTGCAAATTCCACAAAAAGAGGGTTTCAAATCTGCTCTGTCTAAAGGAAGGTTCAACTCTGTGAGTTGAACACACGCAGCCCAAAGAAGTTACTGAGAATTCTTCTGTCTAGAGTTATTCGCAGACATCCCGTTTCCAACGAAATCTCCAGAGAGGTCCAAATATCCACTTGCAGACTTTACAATAGAGTGTTTCCAAACTGCTCTATGAAAAGAAAGGTGAAACTCTGTGAGTGGAACAAACACATCCCAAGTGGTTGCTGAGAATGATTCTCTCTAGTTTTTATACGAAGATGTTTCCTTTTCTACCGTTGGCTGCAAAGCGCTTGAAATCTCTCTTGCAAATTCCACAAAAAGAGGGTTTCAAATCTGCTCTGTATAAAGGAAGGTTCAACTCTGTGAGTTGAACACATGCAGCCCAAAGAAGTTACTGAGAATTCTTCTGTCAAGCGTTATATGCAGAAATCCCTTTTCCAACGAAATCCTCTAAGAGGTCCAAATGTCCACTTGCAGACTTTACTACAGAGTGTTTCCAAACTGCTCTATGAAAAGAAAGGTGAAACTCTGTGAGCGGAACAAACACATCCCAAGTGGTTGCTGAGAATGATTCTCTCTAGTTTTTATAGGAAGATGTTTCCTTTTCTACCGTTGGCTGCAAAGCGGTTGAAATCTCCACTTGCAAATTCCACAAAAAGTGGGTTTCAAATCTGCTCTGTCTAAAGGAAGGTTCAACTCTGTGAGTTGAACACACGCAGCCCAAAGAAGTTCCTGGAATTCTTCTGTCTAGCGTTATAAGCAGAAATCCCGTTTCCAACGAAGTCCTCAAAGAGGTCCAAATATCCACTTGCAGACTTTACAAACAGAGTGTTTCCAAACTGCTCTATGAAAAGAAAGGTTAAACTCTTTGAGTGGAACGCACACATTACCAAGTGGTTGCTGAGAATGATTCTCTCCAGTTTTTATACGAAGATGTTTCCTTTTCTACCGTTGGCCCCAAAGCGCTTGAAATCTCCACTTGCAAATTCCACAAAAAGAGGGTTTCAAATCTGCTCTGTCTAAAGGATGGTTCAACTCTATGAGTTGAACACACGCAGCCCAAAGAAGTTACTGAGAATTCTTCTGTCTAGCGTTATATGCAGGAGTCCCGTTTCCAACGAAATCCTCAAAGTGGTCCAAATATCCACTTGCAGACTTTACAAACAGAGTGTTTCCAAACTGCTCTATGAAAAGATAGGTGAAACACTGTGAGTGGAATGCACACATCACCAAGTGGTTGCTCAGAATGATTCTCTCTAGTTTTTATACGATGATATTTCCTTTCCTACAGTAGACCCAAAGTGCTTGAAATCTCCACTTGCAAATTCCACAAAAAGAGGGTTTCAAATCTGCTCTGTCTAAAGGAAGGTTCAACTCTATGAGTTGAACACACGCAGTCCAAAGAAGTTACTGAGAATTCTTCTGTATAGAGTTATTCGCAGAAATCCCGTTTCCAAAGAAATCCTAAAAGAGGTCCAAATATCCACTTGCAGACTTTACAAACAGAGTGTTTCCAAACTGCTCAATGAACAGAAAGATTAAACACTGTGAGTGGAACGCACACATTACCAATTGGTTGCTGAGAATGATTCTCTCCGGTTTTTATTCGAAGATGTTTCCTTTTCTACCGTTGGCCGCAAAGCGCTTGAAATCTCCACTTGCAAATTCCACAAAAGGAGGTTTTCAAATCTGCTCTGTGTAAAGGAAGGTTCAACTCTGTGAGTTGAACACACGCAGCCCAAAGAAGTTACTGAGAATTCTTCTGTCTAGAGTTATTCGCAGAAATCCCGTTTCCAACGAAATCATCAAAGAGGTCCAAATATCCACTTGCAGACTTTACAAACAGAGTCTTTCCAAACTGCTCTATGAAAAGAAAGGTGAAACTCTGTGAGTGGAACGCACACATTACCAAGTGGCGGCTGAGAATGATTCTCTCCAGTTTTTATATGAAGATGTTTCCTTTTCTACCGTTTGCCGCAAAGCGCTTGAAATCTCCACTTGCAAATTCCACAAAAAGAGGGTTTCAAATCTGCTCTGTCTAAAGGAAAGTTCAACTCTTTGAGTTGAACACACGCAGCCCAAAGAAGTTACTGAGAATTCTTCTGTCTAGAGTTATTCGCAGAAATCCCGTTTCCAACGAAATCTCCAGAGAGGTCCAAATATCCACTTGCAGACTTTACAACAGAGTGTTTCCAAACTGCTGTATTAAAAGAAAGGTGAAACTCTGTGAGTGGAACAAACACATCCCAAGTTGTTGCTGAGAATGATTCTCTCTAGTTTTTATACAAAGATGTTTCCTTTTCTACCGTTGGCTGCAAAGTGCTTGAAATCTCCACTTGCAAATTCCACAAAAACAGGGTTTCAAATCTGCTCTGTCTAAAGGAAGGTTCAACTCTGTGAGTTGAACACACGCAGCCCAAAGTAGTTACTGTGAATTCTTCTGTCTAGCATAATATGCAGGAAGCCCGTTTCCAACGAAATCCTCAAAGAGGTCCAAATATTCACTTGCAGACTTTACAAACAGAGTGTTTCCAAACTGCTCTATGAAAAGAAAGGTTAAATTCTGTGAGTGGAACGCACAAATTACCAAGTGGTTGCTGACAATGATTCTCTCCAGTTTTTATACGAAGATGTTTCCTTTTCTACCGTTGGCCACAAAGCGATTGAAATCTCCACTTGCAAATTCCACAAAAAGAGGGTTTCAAGTCTGCTCTGTGTAAAGGAAGATTCAAATCTGTGAGTTGAACACACGCAGCCCAAAGAAGTTACTGAGAATTCTTCTGTCTAGAGTTATTCGCAGAAACCCCGTTTCCAACGAAATCGCCAGAGAGGTCCAAATATCCACTTGCAGACTTTACAAACAGAGTGTTTCCAAACTGCTCTATGAAAAGAAAGGTGAAACCCTGTGAGTGGAACAAACACATCACCCAGTGGTTGCTGAGAATGATTCTCTCTAGTTTTTATACGAAGGTGTTTCTTTTTCTACTGTTGGCTGCAAAGCGCTTGAAATCTCAACTTGCAAATTCCACAAAAAGAGGGTTTCAAATCTGCTCTGTCTAAAGGAAGGTTCAACTCTGTGAGTTGAACACACGCAACCCAAAGAAGTTACTAAGAATTCTTCTGTCTAGAGTTATTCGCAGAAATCCCGTTTCCAACGAAATCCTCAAAGAGGTCCAAATATCCACTTGCAGACTTTACAAACAAAGTGTTTCCAAACTGCTCTATGAAAAGAAAGGTGAAACACTGTGAGTGGAATGCACACATCACAAAGTGGTTGCTCAGAATGATTCTCTCTAGTTTTTATACGAAGATATTTCCTTTCCTAAAGTAGACCCAAAGTGCTTGAAATCTCCACTTGCAAATTCCACAAAAAGAGGGTTTCAAATCTGCTGTGTCTAAAGGAAAGTTCAACTCTGTGACTTGAACACACGCAGCCCAAAGAAGTTACTGAGAATTCTTCTGTCTAGCGTTATAGGCAGAAATCCCGTTTCCAACGAAATCCTCTAAGAGGTCCAATATCCACTTGCAGAATTTACAAACAGAGTGTTTCCAAACTGCTCTATGAAAAGAAAGGTTAAACTCTGTGAGTGGAACAAACACATCCCAAGTGGTTGCTGAGAATGATTCTCTCTAGTTTTTATACGAAGATGTTTCCTTTTCTTTTTTTTTTTTTTTTTTTTTTTTTTTTGAGGCGGAGTCTCGCTCTGTCGCCCAGGCTGGAGTGCAGTGGCGTGATCTCGGCTCACTGCAAGCTCCGCCTCCTGGGTTCACGCCATTCTCCTGCCTCAGCCTCCCGAGTAGCTGGGACTACAGGCGCCCGCCACCACGCCCGGCTAATTTTTAGTATTTTTAGTAGAGACGGGGTTTCACCGTGTTAGCCAGGATGGTCTCGATCTCCTGACCTCGTGATCCACCCGCCACGGCCTCCCAAAGTGCTGGGATTACAGGCGTGAGCCACCGCGCCCGGCCAAGATGTTTCCTTTTCTACAGTTGGCTGCAAAGCGCTTGAAATCTCTCTTGCAAATTCCACAAAAGGAGGGTTTCAAAACTGCTCTGTCTAAAGGAAGGTTCAACTCTGTGAGTTGAACACACGCAGCCCAAAGAAGTTACTGAGAATTCTTCTGTCTAGCGTTATATGCAGAAATCCCGTTTCCAACGAAATCCTCCAAGAGGTCAAAATATCCACTTGCAGACTTTACAAACAGAGTGTTTCCAAACTGCTCTATGAAAAGAAAGGTTAAACTCTGTGAGTGGAACACACACATTACCAAGTGGTTGCTGAGAATGATTCTCTCCAGTTTTTATACGAAGATGTTTCCCTTTCTACCGTTGGCCGCAAATCGCTTGAAATCTCCACTTGCAAATTCCACAAAAAGAGGGTTTCAAATCTGCTCTGTCTAAAGGAAGGTTCAACTCTATGAGTTGTACACACGCGGCCCTAAGAAGTTACTGAGAATTCTTCTGTATAGCGTTATATGCAGGAGTCCCGTTTCCAACGAAATCCTCAAAGTGGTCCAAATATCCACTTGCAGACTTTACAAACAGAGTGTTTCCAAACTGCTCTATGAAAAGAAAGGTGAAACACTGTGAGTGGAATGCACACATCACGAAGTGGTTGCTCAGAATGATTCTCTCTAGTTTTTATACGAAGATATTTCCTTTCCTACAGTAGACCCAAAGTGCTTGAAATCTCCACTTGCAAATTCCACAAAAAGAGGGTTTCAAATCTGCTCTGTCTAAAGGCAAGTTCAACTCTGTGAGTGGAACACACGAAGCCCAAAGAAGTTACTGAGAATTCTTCTGTCTAGCGTTATATGCAGAAATCCCGTTTCCAACGAAATCCTCAAAGAGGTCCAATATCCACTTGCAGACTTTACAAACAGAGTGTTTCCAAACTGCTCTATGAAAAGAAAGGTTAAACTCTGTGAGTGGAACGCACACATTACCAAGTGGTTGCTGAGAATGATTCTCTCCAGTTTTTATACGAAGATGTTTCCTTCTCTACTGTTGGCCGCAAAGCGCTTGAAATCTCCACTTGCAAATTCCACAAAAAGAGGGTTTCTAATCTGCTCTGTCTAAAGGAAGGTTAAACTCTGTGAGTTGAACACACGCAGCCCAAAGAAGTTACTGAGAATTCTTCTGTCTAGAGTTATTCGCAGAAATCCCGTTTCCAACGAAATCCTCAGATAGGTCCAAATATCCACTTGCAGACTTTACAAACAGAGTGTTTCCAAACTGCTCTATGAAAAGAAAGGTGAAACTCTGTGAGTGGAATGCACACATTACCAAGTGGCTGCTGAGAATGATTCTCTCCGGTTTTTATACGAAGATGTTTCCTTTTCTACCGTTGGCTGCAAAGCGCTTGAAATCTCCACTTGCAAATTCCACAAAAAGGGGGTTTCAAATCTGCTCTGTCTAAAGGAAGGTTCCACTCTGTGAGTTGAACACACGCAGCCCAAAGAAGTTACTGAGAATTCTTCTGTATAGAGTTATTCGCAGAAATCCCGTTTCCAACGAAATCGCCAGAGAGGTCCAAATATCCACTTGCAGAGTTTACAAACAGAGTGTTTCCTAACTGCTCTATGAGAAGAAAGGTGCAACTCTGTGAGTGGAACAAACACATCACCAAGTGGTTGCTCAGAATGATTCTCTCTAATTTTAATACGAAGATGTTTCCTTTTCAACAGCTTTCTGCAAACACTTGAAATCTCCACTTGCAAATTCCACAAAAAGAGTGTTTCAAATCTGCTCTGTCTAAAGGAAGGTTCAACTCTGTGAGTTAAACACACGCAGCCCAAAGAAGTTACTGAGAATTCTTCTGTCTAGGGTTATTCGCAGAAATCCCGTTTCCAACGAAATCCTCAAAGAGGTCCAAATATCCACTTGCAGACTTTACAAACAGATTGTTTCCAAACTGCTCCATGAAAAGAAAGGTGAAACTCTGTGAGTGGAAAAAACACATCACAAAGTGGTTGCTGAGAATGATTCTCTCTAGTTTTTATACGAAGATGTTTCCTTTTCTAACGTTGGCTGCAAAGCGCTTGAAATCTCCACTTGCAAATTCCACAAAAAGAGGGTTTCAAATCTGCTCTGTCTAAGGGAAGTTTCAACTCTGTGAGTTGAACACAGGCAGCCCAAAGAAGTTACTGAGAATTCTTCTGTCTAGCGTTATATTCAGAAATCCCGTTTCCAACGAAATCCTCAAAGAGGTCCAAATATCCACTTGCAGACATTACAAACAGAGTGTTTCCAAACTGCTCTATGAAAAGAAAGGTTAAACTCTGTGAGTGGAACACACACATCTCCAAGTGGTTGATGAGAATCATTCTCTCCTGTTTTTATACGAAGATGTTTCCTTTTCTACCGTTGGCTCCAAAGCGCTTGAAATCTCCACTTGCAAATTCCACAAAAAGAGGGTTTCAAATCTGCTCTTTCTAAAGGAAGGTTCAGCTCTGTGAGTTGAACACACGCAGCCCAAAGAAGTTACTGAGAATTCTTCTGTCTAGAGTTATTCGCAGAAATCCCGTTTCCAACGAAATCCTCAAAGAGGTCCAAATATCCACTTGCAGAATTTAGAAACAGAGTGTTTCCAAACTCCTCTATGAAAAGAAAGGTTAAACTCTGTGAGTGGAACACAGACATCACCAAGTGGTTGCTGAGAATCATTCTCTCCAGTTTTTATACGAAGATGTTTCCTTTTCTACCGTTGGCTGCAAAGCGCATGAAATCTCCACTTGCAAATTCCACAAAAAGAGGGTTTCAAATCTGCTCTGTCTAAAGGAAGGTTCAAATCTGTGAGTTGAACACACACAGCCCAAAGAAGTTACTGAGAATTCTTCTGTCTAGCGTTATATGCAGAAATCCCGTTTCCAACGAAATCCTCAAAGAGGTCCAAATATCCACTTGCAGACAGTACAAACAGAGTGTTTCCAAACTGCTCTATGAAATGAAAGGTTAAACTCTGTGAGTGGAACACAGACATCACCAAGTGGTTGCTGAGAATCATTCTCTCCAGTTTTTATACGAAGATGTTTCCTTTTCTACCGTTGGCTGCAAATCGCTTGAAATCTCCACTTGCAAATTCCACAAAAAGAGGGTTTCAAATCTGCTCTGTCTAAAGGAAGGTTCAAATCTGTGAGTTGAACACACACAGCCCAAAGAAGTTACTGAGAATTCTTCTGTCTAGCGTTATATGCAGAAATCCCGTTTCCAACGAAATCCTCAAAGAGGTCCAAATATCCACTTGCAGACAGTACAAACAGAGTGTTTCCAAACTGCTCTATGAAAAGAAAGGTTAAACTCTGTGATTGGAACGCACACATTACCAAGTGACTGGTGAGAATGATTCTCTCCAGTTTTTATACGAAGATGTTTCCTTTTCTACCGTTGGCTGCAAAATGCTTGAAATCTCCACTTGCAAATTCCACAAAAAGAGAGTTTCAAATCTGCTGTGTCTAAAGGAAGGTTCAACTCTGTGAGTTGAACACACGCAGCCCAAAGAAGTTACTGAGAATTCTTCTGTCTACAGTTATTCGCAGAAAACCCGTGTCCAACGAAATCGCCAGAGAGGTCCAAATATCCACTTGCAGACTTTACAAACAGATTGTTTCCAAACTGCTCTATGAAAAGAAAGGTGAAACTCTGTGAGTGGAAAAAACACATCACCAGGTGGTTGCTGAGAATGATTCTCTGTCGTTTTTATACGAAGATGTTTCCTATTCTACCGTTGGCTGCATAGCGCTTGAAATCTCCACTTGCAAATTCCACAAAAAGAGGGTTTCAAATCTGCTCAGTCTAAGGGAAGTTTCAACTCTGTGAGTTGAACACATGCAGCCCAAAGAAGTTACTGAGAATTCTTCTGTCTAGCGTTATATTCAGAAATCCCGTTTCCAACAAAATCCTCAAAGAGGTCCAAATATCCACTAGCAGACATTACAAACAGAGTGTTTCCAAACTGCTCTATGAAAAGAAAGGTTAAACTCTGTGAGTGGAACGCACACATCTCCAAGTGGTTGCTGAGAATGATTCTCTCTAGGTTTAATACGAAGATGTTTCCTTTTCTACCGTTGGCCGCAAAGCGCTTGAAATCTCCACTTGCAAATTCCACAAAAAGAGGGTTTCAAATCTGCTCTGACTAAAGGAAGGTTCAACTCTATGAGTTGAACACACGCAGCCCAAAGAAGTTACTGAGAATTCTTCTATCTAGAGTTATATGCAGGAATCCCGTTTCCAACAAAATCCTCAAAGAGGTCCAAATATCCACTTTCAGACTTTACAAACAGAGTGTTTCCAAACTGCTCTACGAAAACAAAGGTGAAACTCTGTGAGTGGAACGCACACATCACCAAGTGGTTGCTCAGAATGATTCTCTCTAGTTTTTATACGAAGATATTTCCTTTTCTACCATTGGCCAAAAAGCGCTTGAAATCTCCACTTGCAAATTCCACAAAAAGAGGGTTTCAAATCGGCTCTGTGTAAAGGAAGGTTCAACTCTGTGAGTTGAACACACGCAGCACAAAGAAGTTACTGAGAATTCTTCTGTCTTGAGTTATTCGCAGAAATCCCGTTTCCAACGAAGTCCTCAAAGAGGTCCAAATATCCACTTGCAGACTTTACAAACAGAGTGTTTCCAAACTGCTCTATGAAAAGAAAGGTTAAACTCTGTGAGTGGAATGCACACATTACCAAGTGGCTGCTGAGAATGATTCTCTCCAGTTTTTATACGAAGATGTTTCCTTTTGTACCATTGGCTGCAAATTGCTTGAAATCTCCACTTGCAAATTCCACAAAAAGAGGGTTTCAAACCTGCTCTGTATAAAGGAAGGTTCAACTCTGTGAGTTGAACACACGCAGCCCAAAGAAGTTACTGAGAATTCTTCTGTCTAGAGTTATTTGCAGAAATCCCGTTTCCAACGAAATCGCCAGAGAGGTCCAAATATCCACTTGCAGACATTACAAACAGAGTGTTTCCAAACTGCTCTATGAAAAGAAAGGTGAAACACTGTGAGTGGAACAAACACATCACCAAGTGGTTGCTGAGAATTATTCTCTCTAGTTTTTATAGGAAGATGTTTCCTTTCCTACCGTTGGCTGCAAAGCGCTTGAAATCTCCACTTGCAAACTCCACAAAAAGAGGGTTTCAAATCTGCTCTGTCTAAAGGAAGGTTCAACTCTGTGAGTTGAACACACGCAGCCCAAAGATGTTACTGAGAATTCTTCTGTCTAGCGTAATATGCAGAAATCCCGTTTCCAACGAAATCCTCAAAGAGGTCCAATTATCCACTTGCAGACTTTACAAACAGAGTGTTTCCAAACTCCTCTATGAAAAGAAAGGTTAAACTCTGTGAGTGGAACGCACACATTACCAAGTGCTTGCTGAGAATGATTCTCTCCAGTTTTTATACGAAGTTGTTTCCTTTTCTTCCGTTGGCCGCAAAACGCTGGAAATCTCCAATTGCAAATTCCACAAAAAGAGGGTTTCAAATCTGCTCTGTCTAAAGAAAGGTTCAACTCTATGAGTTGAACACACGCAGCCCAAAGAAGTTACTGAGAATTCTTCTGTCTAGCGTTATATGCAGAAATCCCGTTTCCAACGAAATCCGAAAAGAGGTCCAAATATCCACTTGCAGACTTTACAAACAGGGTGTTTCCAAACTGCTCTATGAAGAGAAAGGTTAAACTCTGTGAGTGGAATGCACACATTACCAAGTGGTTGCTGAGAATGATTCTCTCCAGTTTTTATACGAAGATATTTCCTTTTCTACCGTTGGCCAAAAAGCGCTTGAAACTCCACTTGAAAATTTCACAAAAAGAGGGTTTCAAATCGGCTCTGTGTAAAGGAAGGTTCAACTCTGTGTGTTGAACACACGCAGCCCAAAGAAGTTACTGAGAATTCTTCTGTCTTGAGTTATTCGCAGAAATCCCGTGTCCAACGAAGTCGTCAAAAGGTCCCAATATCCACTTGCAGACTTTACAAACAGAGTGTTTCCAAACTGCTCTATGAAAAGAAAGGTTAAACTCTGTGAGTGGAATGCACACATCTCCAAGTGGTTGCTGAGAATGATTCTCTCTAGTTTTAATACGAAGATGTTTCCTTTTCTACCGTAGGCCTCAATGCGCTTGAAATCTCCACTTGCAAATTCCACAAAAAGAGGGTTTCAAATCTGCTCTGTCTAAAGGAAGGTTCAACTCTGTGAGTTGAGCCCACGCAGCACAAAGAAGTTACTGAGAATTCTTCTGTCTAGCGTTATTTTCTGAAATCCCGTTTCCAACGAAATCCGAAGAGAGGCCCAAATATCCACTTGCAGACAGTACAAACAGAGTGTTTCCAAACTGCTCTATGAAAAGAATGGTTAAACACTGTGAGTGGAACACACCCATCTCCAAGTGGTTGCTGAGAATGATTCTCTCTAGTTTTAATACGAAGATGTTTCCTTTTCTACCGTTGGCCCCAAAGCGCTTGAAATCTCCACTTGCAAATTCCACAAAAAGAGGGTTTCAAATCTGCTCTGTCTAAAGGAAGGTTCAGCTCTGTGAGTTGAACACACGCAGCCCAAAGAAGTTACTGATAATTCCTCTGTCTAGAGTTATTCGCAGAAATAACGTTTCCAACGAAATCCTCTGTGAGGTCCAAATATCCACTTGCAGACTTTACAAACAGAGTGTTTCCAAACTGCTCTATGAAAAGAAAGGTTAAACTCTGTGGGTGGAACGCACACATTACCAAGTGGTTGCTGAGAATGATTCTCTCCAGTTTTTATACGAAGATGTTTCCTTTTCTACCGTTGGCCGCAAAGTGCTTGAAATCTCCACTTGCAAATTCCACAAAAAGAGGGTTTCAAATCTGCTCTGTGTAAAGGAAGGTTCAACTCTGTGAGTTGAACGCACGCAGCCCAAAGAAGTTACTGAGAATTCTTCTGTCTAGCGTTACATGCAGAAATCCCGTTTCCAATGAAATCCTCAAAGAGGTCCAAATATCCACTTGCAGACATTACAAACAGAGTGTTTCCAAACTGCTCTATGATAAGAAAGGTTAAATTCTGTGAGTGGAACTCACACATTACCAAGTGGTTGCTGAGAATGATTCTCTCCAGTTTTTATACGAAGATGTTTAATGTTCTACCGTTGGCCGCAAAGCGCTTGAAATCTCCACTTGCAAATTCCACAAAAAGAAGGTTTCAAATCTGCTCTTTCTAAAGGAAGGTTCAACTCTATGAGTTGAACACACGCAGCCCAAAGAAGTTACTGAGAATTCTTCTGTCTAGCGTTATATGCAGGAATCCCGTTTCCAAAGAAATCCTCAAAGAGGTCCAAATATCCACTTGCAGACTTTACAAACAGAGTGTTTCCAAACTGCTCTATGAAAAGAAAGGTTAAACTCTGTGAGTGGAACCCACACATCACCAAGTGGTTGCTGAGAATTATTCTCACTAGTTTTTATATGAAGATGTTTCCTCTCCTACCGTTGGCTGCAAAGCACTTGAAATCTCCGCTTGCAAACTCCACAAAAAGAGGGTTTCAAATCTGCTCTGTCTAAAGGAAGGTTCAACTCTGTGAGTTGAACACACGCAGCCCAAAGATGTTACTGAGAATTCTTCTGTCTAGCGTAATATGCAGAAATCCCGTTTCCAACGAAATCCTCAAAGAGGTCCAATTATCCACTTGCAGACTTTACAAACAGAGTGTTTCCAAACTCCTCTATGAAAAGAAAGGTTAAACTCTGTGAGTGGAACGCACACATTACCAAGTGGTTGCTGAGAATGATTCTCTCCAGTTTTTATACGAAGTTGTTTCCTTTTCTTCCGTTGGCCGCAAAACGCTGGAAATCTCCAATTGCAAATTCCACAAAAAGAGGGTTTCAAATCTGCTCTGTCTAAAGAAAGGTTCAACTCTATGAGTTGAACACACGCAGCCCAAAGAAGTTATTGAGAATTCTTCTGTCTAGCGTTATATGCAGAAATCCCGTTTCCAACGAAATCCGAAAAGAGGTCCAAATATCCACTTGCAGACTTTACAAACAGGGTGTTTCCAAACTGCTCTATGAAGAGAAAGGTTAAACTCTGTGAGTGGAATGCACACATTACCAAGTGGTTGCTGAGAATGATTCTCTCCAGTTTTTATACGAAGATATTTCCTTTTCTACCGTTGGCCAAAAAGCGCTTGAAATCTCCACTTGCAAATTTCACAAAAAGAGGGTTTCAAATCGGCTCTGTGTAAAGGAAGGTTCAACTCTGTGAGTTGAAAACACGCAGCCCAAAGAAGTTACTGAGAATTCTTCTGTCTAGAGTTATTCGCAGAAATCCCGTTTCCAACGAAATCCTCAAAGAGGTAAAAATATCCACTTGCAGAATTTAGAAACAGAGTGTTTCCAAACTCCTCTATGAAAAGAAAGGTTAAACTCTGTGAGTGGAACACAGACATCACCAAGTGGTTGCTGAGAATCATTCTCTCCAGTTTTTATACGAAGATGTTTCCTTTTCTACCGTTGGCTGCAAAGCGCATGAAATCTCCACTTGCAAATTCCACAAAAAGAGGGTTTCAAATCTGCTCTGTCTAAAGGAAGGTTCAAATCTGTGAGTTGAACACACACAGCCCAAAGAAGTTACTGAGAATTCTTCTGTCTAGCGTTATATGCAGAAATCCCGTTTCCAACGAAATCCTCAAAGAGGTCCAAATATCCACTTGCAGACAGTACAAACAGAGTGTTTCCAAACTGCTCTATGAAATGAAAGGTTAAACTCTGTGAGTGGAACGCACACATTACCAAGTGGTTGCTGAGAATAATTCTCTCCAGTTTTTATACGAAGATGTTTCCTTTTCTACCGTTGGCCGCAAATCGCTTGAAATCTCCACTTGCAAATTCCACAAAAAGAGGGTTTCAAATCTGCTCTGTGTAAAGGAAGGTTCAACCCTGTGAGTTGAACACACGCAGCCCAAAGGAGTTACTGAGAATTCTTCTGTCTAGAGTTATTCGCAGAAATCCCGTTTCCAACGAAATCCTCAAAGAGGTCCAAATATCCACTTGCAGACTTTACAAACAGAGTGTTTCCAAACTGCTCTATGAAAAGAAAGGTTAAACTCTGTGATTGGAACGCACACATTACCAAGTGACTGGTGAGAATGATTCTCTCCAGTTTTTATACGAAGATGTTTCCTTTTCTACCGTTGGCTGCAAAATGCTTGAAATCTCCACTTGCAAATTCCACAAAAAGAGAGTTTCAAATCTGCTGTGTCTAAAGGAAGGTTCTACTCTGTGAGTTGAACACACGCAGCCCAAAGAAGTTACTGAGAATTCTTCTGTCTAGAGTTATTCGCAGAAATCCCGTGTCCAACGAAATCGCCAGAGAGGTCCAAATATCCACTTGCAGACTTTACAAACAGATTGTTTCCAAACTGCTCTATGAAAAGAAAGGTGAAACTCTGTGAGTGGAAAAAACACATCACCAGGTGGTTGCTGAGAATGATTCTCTGTAGTTTTTATACGAAGATGTTTCCTATTCTACCGTTGGCTGCAAATTGCTTGAAATCTCCACTTGCAAATTCCACAAAAAGAGGGTTTCAAATCTGCTCAGTCTAAGGGAAGTTTCAACTCTGTGAGTTGAACACATGCAGCCCAAAGAAGTTACTGAGAATTCTTCTGTCTAGCGTTATATTCAGAAATCCCGTTTCCAACAAAATCCTCAAAGAGGTCCAAATATCCACCAGCAGACATTACAAACAGAGTGTTTCCAAACTGCTCTATGAAAAGAAAGGTTAAACTCTGTGAGTGGAACGCACACATCAACAAGTGGTTGCTGAGAATGATTCTCTCTAGGTTTAATACGAAGATGTTTCCTTTTCTACCGTTGGCCGCAAAGCGCTTGAAATCTCCACTTGCAAATTCCACAAAAAGAGGGTTTCAAATCTGCTCTGACTAAAGGAAGGTTCAACTCTATGAGTTGAACACACGCAGCCCAAAGAAGTTACTGAGAATTCTTCTATCTAGAGTTATATGCAGGAATCCCGTTTCCAACAAAATCCTCAAAGAGGTCCAAATATCCACTTTCAGACTTTACAAACAGAGTGTTTCCAAACTGCTCTACGAAAACAAAGGTGAAACTCTGTGAGTGGAACGCACACATCACCAAGTGGTTGCTCAGAATGATTCTCTCTAGTTTTTATACGAAGATATTTCCTTTTGTACCGTAGGCCCCAAAGCGCATGAAATCTCAACTTGCAAATTCCACAAAAAGAGGGTTTCAAATCTGCTCTGTCTAAAGGAAGGTTCAACTCTGTGGGTTGAACACACGCAACCCAAAGAAGTTACTGAGAAATCTTCTGTCTAGCGTTATATGCAGAAATACCGTTTCCAACGAAATCCTCAAAGAGGTCCAAATATCCACTTGCAGACTTTACAAACAGGGTGTTTCCAAGCTGCTCTATGAAAAGAAAGGTTAAACTACGTGAGTGGAATGCACACATTACCAAATGGTTGCTGAGAATGATTCTCTCCAGTTTTTATACGAAGATATTTCCTTTTCTACCATTGGCCACAAAGCGCTTGAAATCTCCACTTGCAAATTCCACAAAAAGAGGGTTTCAAATCGGCTCTGTGTAAAGGAAGGTTCAACTCTGTGAGTTGAACACACGCAGACCAAAGACGTTACTGAGAATTCTTCTGTCCAGCGTTAGATACAGAAATCCCGTTTCCAACGAAATCCGAAAAGAGGTCCAAATATCCACTTGCAGACTTTACAAACAGGGTGTTTCCAAACTGCTCTATGAAGAGAAAGGTTAAACTCTGTGAGTGGAATGCACACATTACCAAGTGGCTGCTGAGAATGATTCTCTCCAGTTTTTATACGAAGATATTTCCTTTTCTACCGTTGGCCAAAAAGCGCTTGAAATCTCCACTTGCAAATTTCACAAAAAGAGGGTTTCAAATCGGCTCTGTGTAAAGGAAGGTTCAACTCTGTGAGTTGAACACACGCAGCCCAAAGAAGTTACTGAGAATTCTTCTGTCTTGAGTTATTCGCAGAAATCCCGTGTCCAACGAAGTCGTCAAAAGGTCCCAATATCCACTTGCAGACTTTACAAACAGAGTGTTTCCAAACTGCTCTATGAAAAGAAAGGTTAAACTCTGTGAGTGGAATGCACACATCTCCAAGTGGTTGCTGAGAATGATTCTCTCTAGTTTTAATACGAAGATGTTTCCTTTTCTACCGTAGGCCTCAAAGCGCTTGAAATCTCCACTTGCAAATTCCACAAAAAGAGGGTTTCAAATCTGCTCTGTCTAAAGGAAGGTTCAACTCTGTGAGTTGAGCACACGCAGCACAAAGAAGTTACTGAGAATTCTTCTGTCTAGCGTTATTTTCTGAAATCCCGTTTCCAAGGAAATCCGAAGAGAGGCCCAAATATCCACTTGCAGACTTTACAAACAGGGTGTTTCCAAACTGCTCAATGAAAAGAAAGGTTAAACTCTCTGAGTGGGATGCACACATCACCAAGTGGTTGCTGAGAATGATTCTCTCTAGTTTTTATTTGAAGATATTTCCCTATCTACTTTTGGCCGAAAAGCCCTTGAAATCTCCACTTGCAAATTCCACAAAAAGAGGGTTTCAAATCTGCTCTGTCTAAAGAAAGGTTCAACTCTATGAGTTGAACACACGCAGCCCAAAGAAGTTACTGAGAATTCTTCTGTCTAGCGTTATATGCAGGAATCCCGTTTCCAACGAAATCCTCAAAGAGATCCCAATATCCACTTGCAGACTTTACAAACAGAGTGTTTCCAAACTGCTCTATGAAAAGAATGGTTAAACACTGTGAGTGGAACGCACACATCTCCAAGTGGTTGCTGAGAATGATTCTCTCTAGTTTTAATACGAAGATGTTTCCTTTTCTACCGTTTGCTCCAAAGCGCATGAAATCTCCACTTGCAAATTCCACAAAAAGAGGGTTTCAAATCTGCTCTGTCTAAAGGAAGGTTCAGCTCTGTGAGTTGAACACACGCAGCCCAAAGAAGTTACTGATAATTCTTCTGTCTAGAGTTATTCGCAGAAATAACGTTTCCAACGAAATCCTCAGTGAGGTCCAAATATCCACTTGCAGACTTTACAAACAGAGTGTTTCCAAACTGCTCTATGAAAAGAAAGGTTAAACTCTGTGAGTGGAATGCACACATTACCAAGTGGCTGCTGAGAATGATTCTCTCCAGTTTTTATACGAAGATGTTTCCTTTTCTACCGTTGGCTGCAAAGCACTTGAAATCTCCACTTTCAAATTCCACAAAAAGAGGGTTTCAAATCTGCTCTGACTAAAGGAAGGTTCAACTCTGTGAGTTGAACACACGCAGCCCAAAGAAGTTACTGAGAATTCTTCTGTCTAGAGATATTCGCAGAAATCCCGTTTCCTACGAAATCGCCAGAGAGGTCCAAATATCCACTTGCAGACTTTACAAACAGAGTGTTTCCAAACTGCTATATGAAAAGAAAGGTGAAACTCTGTGAGTGGAACAAACACATCACCAAGTGGTTGCTGAGAATGATTCTCTCTAGTTTTTATACGAAGATGTTTCCTTTTCTACCGTTGGCTGCAAAGCGCTTGAAATCTCCACTTTCAAATTTCACAAAAAGAGGGTTTCAAATCTGCTCTGTCTAAAGGAAGGTTCAACTCTGTGAGTTGAACACACGCAGCCCAAAGTAGTTACTGAGAATTCTTCTGTCTAGAGTTATTCGCAGGAATCCCGTTTCCAAAGAAATCGCCAGAGAGGTCCAAATATCCACTTGCAGACTTTACAAACAGAGTGTTTCCAAACTGCTCTATGAAAAGAAAGGTTAAACTCTGTGAGTGGAACGCACACATTACCAAGTGGCTGCTGAGAATGATTCTCTCCAGTTTTTATATGAAGATGTTTCCTTTTGTACCATTGGCTGCAAATTTCTTGAAATCTCCACTTGCAAATTCCACAAAAAGAGGGTTTCAAACCTGCTCTGTATAAAGGAAGGTTCATCTCTGTGAGTTGAACACACGCAGCCCAAAGAAGTTACTGAGAATTCTTCTGTCTAGAGTTATTTGCAGAAATCCCGTTTCCAACGAAATCGCCAGAGAGGTCCACATATCCACTTGCAGACATTACAAACAGAGTGTTTCCAAACTGCTCTATGAAAAGAAAGGTGAAACACTGTGAGTGGAACAAACACATCACCAAGTGGTTGCTGAGAATGATTCTCTCTAGTTTTTATAGGAAGATGTTTCCTTTCCTACCGTTGGCTGCAAAGCGCTTGAAATCTCCACTTGCAAACTCCACAAAAAGAGGGTTTCAAATCTGCTCTGTCTAAAGGAAGGTTCAACTCTGTGAGTTGAACACACGCAGCCCAAAGATGTTACTGAGAATTCTTCTGTCTAGCGTTATATGCAGAAATCCCGTTTCCAACGAAATCCTCAAAGAGGTCAAATTATCCACTTGCAGACTTTACAAACAGAGTGTTTCCAAACTCCTCTATGAAAAGAAAGGTTAAACTCTGTGAGTGGAACGCACACATCACCAAGTGGTTGCTGAGAATGATTCTCTCCAGTTTTTATACGAAGTTGTTTCCCTTTCTTCCGTTGGCCGCAAAACGCTTGAAATCTCCAATTGCAAATTCCACAAAAAGAGGGTTTCAAATCTGCTCTGTCTAAAGAAAGGTTCAACTCTATGAGTTGAACAAACGCAGCCCAAAGAAGTTACTGAGAATTCTTCTGTCTAGCGTTAAATGCAGGAATCCCGTTTCCAACGAAATCCTCAAAGAGATCCCAATATCCACTTGCAGACTTTACAAACAGAGTGTTTCCAAACTGCTCTATGAAAAGAATGGTTAAACACTGTGAGTGGAACGCACACATCTCCAAGTGGTTGCTGAGAATGATTCTCTCTAGTTTTAATACGAAGATGTTTCCTTTTCTACCGTTGGCCCCAAAGCGCTTGAAATCTCCACTTGCAAATTCCACAAAAAGAGGGTTTCAAATCTGCTCTGTGTAAAGGAAGGTTCAGCTCTGTGAGTTGAACACACGCAGCCCAAAGAAGTTACTGATAATTCTTCTGTCTAGAGTTATTCGCAGAAATAACGTTTCCAACGAAATCCTCAGTGAGGTCCAAATATCCACTTGCAGACTTTACAAACAGAGTGTTTCCAAACTGCTCTATGAAAAGAAAGGTTAAACTCTGTGAGTGGAATGCACACATTACCAAGTGGCTGCTGAGAATGATTCTCTCCAATTTTTATACGAAGATGTTTCCTTTTCTACCGTTGGCTGCAAAGCACTTGAAATCTCCACTTTCAAATTCCACAAAAAGAGGGTTTCAAATCTGCTCTGACTAAAGGAAGGTTCAACTCTGTGAGTTGAACACACGCAGCCCAAAGAAGTTACTGAGAATTCTTCTATCTAGAGTTATACGCAGGAATCCCGTTTCCAAAGAAATCCTCAAAGAGGTCCAAATATCCACTTGCAGACTTTACAAACAGAGTGTTTCCAAACTGCTCTATGAAAACAAAGGTGAAACTCTGTGAGTGGATCGCAACCATCACCAAGTGGTTGCTCAGAATGATTCTCTCTAGTTTTTATACGAAGATATTTCCTTTTGTACCGTAGGCCCCAAAGCGCATGAAATCTCAACTTGCAAATTCCACAAAAAGAGGGTTTCAAATCTGCTCTGTCTAAAGGAAGGTTCAACTCTGTGGGATGAACACACGCAGCCCAAAGAAGTTACTGAGAATTCTTCTGTCTAGCGTTATATGCAGAAATACCGTTTCCAACGAAATCCTCAAAGAGGTCCAAATATCCACTTGCAGACTTTACAAACAGGGTGTTTCCAAACTGCTAAATGAAAAGAAAGGTTAAACTCTGTGATTGGGATGCACACATCACCCAGTGGTTGCTGAGAATTATTCTCTAGTTTTTATTCGAAGATATTTCCTTTTTTACCGTTGGCCGAATAGCCCTTGAAATCTCCACTTGCAAATTCCACAAAAAGAGGGTTTCAAATCTGCTCTTTCTAAAGGGAGGTTCAACTCTGTGAGTTGAACACACGCAGCCCAAAGAAGTTACTGAGAATTCTTCTGTCTCGCGTTATATGCAGAAATCCTGTTTCCAATGAAATCCTCAAAGAGGTCCAAATATCCACTTGCAGACTTTACAAACAGAGTGTTTCCAAACTGCTCTATGAAAAGAAAGGTTAAACTCTGTGAATGGAACGCACACATTACCAAGTGGTTGCTGAGAATTATTCTCTCTAGTTTTTATACGAAGATGTTTCCTTTTGTACCGTTGGCCGCAATGTGCTTGAAATCTCCACTTGCAAATTCAACAAAAAGAGGGTATCAAATCTGCTCTGTGTAAAGAAAGGTTCAACTCTGTGAGTTGAACACACGCAGCCCAAAGAAGTTACTGATAATTCTTCTGTCTAGAGTTATTCGCAGAAATCCCGTTTCCAACGAAATCCTCAAAGAGGTCCAAATATCCACTTGCAGACATTACAAACAGAGTGTTTCCAAACTGCTCTATGAAAAGAAAGGTGAAACTCTGTGAGTGGAACGCAGACATCACCAAGTGGTTGCTGAGAATGATTCTCTCTAGTTTTAATACTAAGATGTTTCCTTTTCTAATGTTGGCCGCAAAGTGCTTGAAATCTCCACTTGTAAATTCCACAAAAAGAGGGTTTCAAATCTGCTCTGTCTAAAGGAAGGTTCAACTCTGTGAGTTGAGCACACGCAGCACAAAGAAGTTACTGAGAATTCTTCTGTTTAGCGTTATATGCTGAAAACCCGTTTCCAACGAAATCCGGAGAGTGGTCCAAATATCCACTTGCAGACTTTACAAACAGGGTGTTTCCAAACTGCTCTATGAAAAGAAAGGTTAAACTCTGTAAGTGGAACGCACACCTCACCAAGTGGTTGCTGAGAATGATTCTCTCCAGTTTTTATACGAAGATATTTCCTTTTCTACCGTTGGCCTAAAAGCCCTTGAAATCTCCACATGCAAATTCCACAAAAAGAGGGTTTCAAATCTGCTCTGTCTAAAGAAAGGTTCAACTGTATGAGTTGAACACACGCAGCCGAAAGAAGTTACTGAGAATTCTTCTGTCTAGCATTATATGCAGGAATCCCGTTTCCAACGAAATCCTCAAAGAGGTCCAAATATCCACTTGCAGACTTTACAAACAGAGTGTTTCCAAACTGCTCTATGAAAAGAAAGGTTAAACTCTGTGAGTGGAACGCACACAATACCAAGTGGTTGCTGAGAATGATTCTCTCTAGTTTTTATACAAAGATGATTCCTTTTCTACCGTTGGCCGCAAAGGGCTTGAAATCTCCACTTGCAAATTCCACAAAAAGAGGGTATCAAATCTGCTCCGTGTAAAGGAAGGTTCAACTCTGTGAGTTGAACACACGCAACCCAAAGAAGTTACTGAGAATTCTTCTGTCTAGAGTTATTCGCAGAAATCCCGTTTCCAACGAAATCCTCAAAGAGGTCCAAATATCCACTTGCAGACTTTACAAACAGAGTGTTTCCAAACTGCTCTATGAAAAGAAAGGTTAAACTCTGTGGGTGCAACGCACACATTACCAAGTGGTTGCTGAGAATGATTCTCTCCAGTTTTTATACGAAGATGTTTCCTTTTCTACCGTTGGCTGCAAAGCGCTTGAAATCTCCACTTGCAAATTCCACAAAAAGCGGGTTTCAAATCTGCTCTGTGTAAAGGAAGGTTCAACTCTGTGAGTTGAATGCACGCAGCCCAAAGAAGTTACTGAGAATTCTTCTGTCTAGCGTTACATGCAGAAATCCCGTTTCCAATGAAATCCTCAAAGAGGTCCAAATATCCACTTGCAGACATTACAAACAGAGTGTTTCCAAACTGCTCTATGATAAGAAAGGTTAAATTCTGTGAGTGGAACTCACACATTACCAAGTGGTTGCTGAGAATGATTCTCTCCAGTTTTTATACGAAGATGTTTAATGTTCTACCGTTGGCCGCAAAGCGCTTGAAATCTCCACTTGCAAATTCCACAAAAAGAAGGTTTCAAATCTGCTCTTTCTAAAGGAAGGTTCAACTCTATGAGTTGAACACACGCAGCTGAAAGAAGTTACTGAGAATTCTTCTGTCTAGCGTTATATGCAGGAATCCCGTTTCCAACGAAATCCTCAAAGAGGTCCAAATATCCACTTGCAGACTTTACAAACAGAGTGTTTCCAAACTGCTCTATGAAAAGAAAGGTGAAACACAGTGAGTGGAATGCACACATCAGGAAGTGGCTGCTCAGAATGATTCTCTCTAGTTCTTATACGAAGATATTTCCTTTTCTACCGTAGGCCCCAATGTGCTTGAAATCTCCACTTGCAAATTCCACAAAAAGAGGGTTTCAAATCTGCTCTGTCTAAAGGAAGGTTCAACTCTGTGAGTTGAACACACGCAGCCCAAAGAAGTTACTGAGAATTCTTCTGTCTAGCGTTATATGCAGAAATCCCGTTTCCAACGAAATACTCAAAGAGGTCCAAATATCCACTTGCAGACTTTACAAACAGAGTGTTTCCGAACTGCTCTATGAAAAGAAAGGTTAAACTCTGTGAGTGGAACGCACACATTACCAAGTGGTTGCTGAGAATGATTCTCTCCAGTTTTTATACGAAGATATTTCCTTTTTTACCGTTGGCCAAAAAGCGCTTGAAATCTCCACTTGCAAATTTCACAAAAAGAGGGTTTCAAATCGGCTCTGTGTAAAGGAAGGTTCAACTCTGTGAGTTGAACACACGCAGCCCAAAGAAGTTACTGAGAATTCTTCTGTCTTGAGTTATTCGCAGAAATCCCGTGTCCAACGAAGTCGTCAAAAGGTCCCAATATCCACTTGCAGACTTTACAAACAGAGTGTTTCCAAACTGCTCTATGAAAAGAAAGGTTAAACTCTGTGAGTGGAATGCACACATCTCCAAGTGGTTGCTGAGAATGATTCTCTCTAGTTTTAATACGAAGATGTTTCCTTTTCTACCGTAGGCCTCAAAGCGCTTGAAATCTCCACTTGCAAATTCCACAAAAAGAGGGTTTCAAATCTGCTCTGTCTAAAGGAAGGTTCAACTCTGTGAGTTGAGCACACGCAGCACAAAGAAGTTACTGAGAATTCTTCTGTCTAGCGTTATTTTCTGAAATCCCGTTTCCAACGAAATCCGAAGAGAGGCCCAAATATCCACTTGCAGACTTTACAAACAGGGTGTTTCCAAACTGCTCAATGAAAAGAAAGGTTAAACTCTCTGAGTGGGATGCACACATCACCAAGTGGTTGCTGAGAATGATTCTCTCTAGTTTTTATTTGAAGATATTTCCCTATCTACTTTTGGCCGAAAAGCCCTTGAAATCTCCACTTGCAAATTCCACAAAAAGAGGGTTTCAAATCTGCTCTGTCTAAAGAAAGGTTCAACTCTATGAGTTGAACACACGCAGCCCAAAGAAGTTACTGAGAATTCTTCTGTCTAGCGTTATATGCAGGAATCCGTTTCCAACGAAATCCTCAAAGAGATCCCAATATCCACTTGCAGACTTTACAAACAGAGTGTTTCCAAACTGCTCTATGAAAAGAAAGGTTAAACTCTGTGAGTGGAACGCACACATTACCAAGTGGTTGCTGAGAATGATTCTCTCCAGTTTTTATACGAAGATGTTTCCTTTTCTACTGTTGGCCGCAAAGCGCTTGAAATCTCCAATTGCAAATTCCACAAAAAGAGGGTTTCAAATCTGCTCTGTCTAAAAGAAGGTTCAACTCTGTGAGTTGAACACACGAAGCCCAAAGAAGTTACTGAGAATTCTTCTGTCTAGCGTTATATGCAGAAATATCGTTTTCAACGAAATCCTCAAAGAGGTCCAAATATTCACTTGCAGACTTTACAAACAGAGTGTTTCCAAACTGCTCTATGAAAAGAAAGGTTAAACTCAGTGAGTGGAACGCACACATTACCAAGTGGTTGCTGAGAATGATTCTCTCCAGTTTTTATACGAAGATGTTTCCTTTTCTACTGTTGGCCACAAAGCGGTTGAAATCTCCACTTTCAAATTCCAAAAAAAGAGGGTTTCAAATCTGCTCTGTCTAAAGGAAGGTTCCACTCTGTGAGTTGAACACACGCAGCCCAAAGAAGTTACTGAGAATTCTTCTGTCTAGAGTTATTCGCAGAAATCCCGTTTCCAACGAAATCGCCAGAGAGGTCCAAATATCCACTTGCAGACATTACAAACAGAGTGTTTCCAAACTGCTCAATGAAAAGAAAGGTTAAACTCTGTAAGTGGAACGCACACAATACCAAGTGGTTGCTGAGAATGATTCTCTCTAGTATTTATACGAAGATGTTTCCTTTTCTACCGTTGGCCGCAAAGCGCTTGAAATCTCCACTTGCAAATTCAACAAAAAGAGGGTATCAAATCTGCTCCGTGTAAAGGAAGGTTCAACTCTGTGAGTTGAACACACGCAACCCAAAGAAGTTACTGAGAATTCTTCTGTCTAGAGTTATTCGCAGAAATCCCGTTTCCAACGAAATCCTCAAAGAGGTCCAATTATCCACTTGCAGACTTTACAAACAGAGTGTTTCCAAACTGCTCTATGAAAAGAAAGGTGAAACTCTGTGAGTGGAACAAACACATCACCAAGTAGTTGCTCAGAATGATTCTCTCTTGTTTTAATACGAAGATGTTTCCTTTTCTACCGCTGGCTGCAAAGCACTTGAAATCTCCACTTGCAAATTCCACAAAAAGAGGGTTTCAAATCTGCTCTGTCTAAAGGAAGGTTCAACTCTGTGCATTGAACAAACGCAGCCCAAAGAAGCTACTGAGAATTCTTCTGTCTAGAGTTATTCGCAGAAATCCCGTTTCCAACGAAATCCTCAGATAGGTCCAAATATCCACTTCCAGACATTACAAACAGAGTGTTTCCAAACTGCTCTATGAAAAGAAAGGTGAAACTCTGTGAGTGGAACGCACACATTACCAAGTGGCTGCTGAGAATGATTCTCTCCAGTTTTTAAACGAAGATGTTTCCTTTTCTACCGTTGGCTGCAAAGCGCTTGAAATCTCCACTTGCAAATTCCACAAAAAGATGGTTTCAAATCTGCTCTGTCTAAAGGAAGGTTCCACTCTGTGAGTTGAACACACGCAGCCCAAAGAAGTTACTGAGAATTCTTCTGTCTAGAGTTATTCGCAGAAATCCCGTTTCCAACGAAATCGCCAGAGAGGTCCAAATATCCACTTGCAGAGTTTACAAACAGAGTGTTTCCAAACTGCTCTATGAAAAGAAAGGTGAAACTCTGTGAGTGGAACAAACACATCACCAAGTGGTTGCTCAGAATGATTCTCTCTAGTTTTAATACGAAGAAGTTTCCTTTTCTATCGCTGGCTGCAAAGCACTTGAAATCTCCACTTGCAAATTCCACAAAAAGAGGGTTTCAAATCTGCTCTGTCTAATGGAAGGTTCAACTCTGCGAGTTGAAAACACGCAGCCCAAAGAAGTTACTGAGAATTCTTCTGTCTAGAGTTATTCGCAGAAATCCCGTTTCCAACGAAATCCTCAAAGAGGTCCAAATATCCACTTGCAGACTTTACAAACAGAGTGTTTCCAAACTGCTCTATGAAAAGAAAGGTTAAACTCTGTGAGTGGAACGCACACATTACCAAGTGGTTGCTGAGAATGATTCTCTCCAGTTTTTATACGAAGATGTTTCCTTTTCTACTGTTGGCCGCAAAGCGCTTGAAATCTCCACTTGCAAATTCCACAAAAAGAGGGTTTCAAATCTGCTCTGTCTAAAAGAAGGTTCAACTCTGTGAGTTGAACACACGAAGCCCAAAGAAGTTACTGAGAATTCTTCTGTCTAGCGTTATATGCAGAAATATCGTTTTCAACGAAATCCTCAAAGAGGTCCAAATATTCACTTGCAGACTTTACAAACAGAGTGTTTCCAAACTGCTCTATGAAAAGAAAGGTTAAACTCGGTGAGTGGAACGCACACATTACCAAGTGGTTGCTGAGAATGATTCTCTCCAGTTTTTAAACGAAGATGTTTCCTTTTCTACTGTTGGCCACAAAGCGGTTGAAATCTCCACTTGCAAATTCCAAAAAAAGAGGGTTTCAAATCTGCTCTGTCTAAAGGAAGGTTCAACTCTGTGAGTTGAACACACGCAGCCCAAAGAAGTTACTGAGAATTCTTCTGTCTAGAGTTATTCGCAGAAATCCCGTTTCCAATGAAATCCTCAAAGAAGTGCAAATATCCACTTGCAGACTTTACAAACAGAGTGTTTCCAAACTGCTCTATGAAAAGAAAGGTGAAACTCTGTGAGTGGAACGCACACATTACCAAGTGGCAGCTGAGAATGATTCTCTCCAGTTTTTATACGAAGATGATTCCTTTTCTACCGTTGGCTACAAAGCGCTTGAAACCTCCACTTGCACATTCCACAAAAAGAGGGTTTCAAATCTGCTCTGTATAAAGGAAGGTTCCACTCTGTGAGTTGAACACACGCAGCCCAAAGAAGTTACTGAGAATTCTTCTGTCTAGAGTTATTCGCAGAAATCCCGTTTCCAACGATATCGCCAGAGAGGTCCAAATATCCACTTGCAGACATTACAAACAGAGTGTTTCCAAACTGCTCAATGAAAAGAAAGGTTAAACTCTGTAAGTGGAACGCACACAATACCAAGTGGTTGCTGAGAATGATTCTCTCTAGTATTTATACGAAGATGTTTCCTTTTCTACCGTTGGCCGCAAAGCGCTTGAAATCTCCACTTGCAAATTCAACAAAAAGAGGGTATCAAATCTGCTCCGTGTAAAGGAAGGTTCAACTCTGTGAGTTGAACACACGCAACCCAAAGAAGTTACTGAGAATTCTTCTGTCTAGAGTTATGCGCAGAAATCCCGTTTCCAACGAAATCCTCAAAGAGGTCCAATTATCCACTTGCAGACTTTACAAACAGAGTGTTTCCAAACTGCTCTATGAAAAGAAAGGTGAAACTCTGTGAGTGGAACAAACACATCACCAAGTGGTTGCTCAGAATGATTCTCTCTTGTTTTAATACGAAGATGTTTCCTTTTCTACCGCTGGCTGCAAAGCACTTGAAATCTCCACTTGCAAATTCCACAAAAAGAGGGTTTCAAATCTGCTCTGTCTAAAGGAAGGTTCAAATCTGTGCGTTGAACAAACGCAGCCCAAAGAAGCTACTGAGAATTCTTCTGTCTAGAGTTATTCGCAGAAATCCCGTTTCCAACGAAATCCTCAGATAGGTCCAAATATCCACTTCCAGACATTACAAACAGAGTGTCTCCAAACTGCTCTATGAAAAGAAAGGTGAAACTCTGTGAGTGGAACGCACACATTACCAAGTGGCTGCTGAGAATGATTCTCTCCAGTTTTTAAACGAAGATGTTTCCTTTTCTACCGTTGGCTGCAAAGCGCTTGAAATCTCCACTTGCAAATTCCACAAAAAGATGGTTTCAAATCTGCTCTGTCTAAAGGAAGGTTCCACTCTGTGAGTTGAACACATGCAGCCCAAAGAAGTTACTGAGAATTCTTCTGTCTAGAGTTATTCGCAGAAATCCCGTTTCCAACGAAATCGCCAGAGAGGTCCAAATATCCACTTGCAGAGTTTACAAACAGAGTGTTTCCAAACTGCTCTATGAAAAGAAAGGTGAAACTCTGTGAGTGGAACAAACACATCACCAAGTGGTTGCTCAGAATGATTCTCTCTAGTTTTAATACGAAGATGTTTCCTTTTCTATCGCTGGCTGCAAAGCACTTGAAATCTCCACTTGCAAATTCCACAAAAAGAGGGTTTCAAATCTGCTCTGTCTAAAGGAAGGTTCAACTCTGTGAGTTGAACACACGCAGCCCAAAGAAGTTACTGAGAATTCTTCTGTCAAGAGTTATTTGCAGAAATCCCGTTTCCAACGAAATCTTCAAAGAGGTCCAAATATCCACTTGCAGACTTTACAAACAGAGTGTTTCCAAACTGCTCTATGAAAAGAAAGGTTAAACTCTGTGAGTGGAACGCACACATTACCAAGTGGTTGCTGAGAATGATTCTCTCCAGTTTTTAAACGAAGATGTTTCCTTTTCTACTGTTGGCCGCAAAGCGCTTGAAATCTCCACTTGCAAATTCCAAAAAAGAGGGTTTCAAATCTGCTCTGTCTAGAAGAAGGTTCATCTCTGTGAGTTGAACACACGAAGCCCAAAGAAGTTACTGAGAATTCTTCTGTCTAGATTTATTTGCAGAAATCCCGTTTCCAACGAAATCCTCAAAGAGGTCCAAATATTCACTTGCAGACTTTACAAACAGAGTGTTTCCAAACTGCTCTATGAAAAGAAAGGTTAAACTCTGTGAGTGGAACGCACACATTACCAAGTGGCAGCTGAGAATGATTCTCTCCAGTTTTTATACGAAGATGATTCCTTTTCTACCGTTGGCTACAAAGCGCTTGAAACCTCCACTTGCACATTCCACAAAAAGAGGGTTTCAAATCTGCTCTGTATAAAGGAAGGTTCCACTCTGTGAGTTGAACACACGCAGCCCAAAGAAGTTACTGAGAATTCTTCTGTCTAGAGTTATTCGCAGAAATCCCTTTTCCAACGAAATCGGCAGAGAGGTCCAAATATCCACTTGCAGACATTACAAACAGAGTGTTTCCAAACTGCTCTATGAAAAGAAAGGTGAAACTCTGTGAGTGGAACGCACACATTACCAAGTGGTTGCTGAGAATGATTCTCTCCAGTGTTTATACGAAGATGTTTCCTTTTCTACCATTGGCCGCAAAGCGCTTGAAATCTCCACTTGCAAATTCCACAAAAAAGTGTTTCGAATCTGCTCTGTCTAAAGGAAGGTTCAACTCTGTGAGTTGAACACACGCAGCCCAAAGAAGTTACTGAGAATTCTTCTGTCTAGCATTATATGCAGGAATCCCGTTTCCAACGAAATCCTCAAAGAGGTCCAAATATCCACTTGCAGACATTACAAACAAAGTGTTTCCAAACTGCTCTATGAAAAGAAAGGTGAAACACTGTGAGTGGAATGCACAGATCACGAAGTGGTTGCTCAGAATGATTCTCTCTAGTTTTTATACGAAGATATTACCTTTTCTACCGTAGGCCCCAAAGTGCTTGAAATCTCCACTTGCAAATTCCACAAAAAGAGGGTTTCAAATCTGCTCTGTGTAAAGGAAGGTTCAACTCTGAGAGGTGAACACACGCAGCCCAAAGAAGTTACTGAGAATTCTTCTGTCTAGAGTTATTCGCAGAAATCCCGTTTCCAATGAAATCCTCAAAGAGGTCCATATATCCACTTGCAGACTTTACAAACAGAGTGTTTCCAAACTGCTAAATGAAAAGAAAGGTTAAACTCTGTGAGTGGGATGCACACATCACCCAGTGGTTGCTGAGAATTATTCTCTAGTTTTTATTCGAAGATATTTCCTTTTTTACCGTTGGCCGAATAGCCCTTGAAATCTCCACTTGCAAATTCCACAAAAAGAGGGTTTCAAATCTGCTGTTTCTAAAGGGAGGTTCAACTCTGTGAGTTGAACACACGCAGCCCAAAGAAGTTACTGAGAATTCTTCTGTCTCGCGTTATATGCAGAAATCCTGTTTCCAATGAAATCCTCAAAGAGGTCCAAATATCCACTTGCAGACTTTACAAACAGAGTGTTTCCAAACTGCTCTATGAAAAGAAAGGTTAAACTCTGTGAATGGAACGCACACATTACCAAGTGGTTGCTGAGAATGATTCTCTCTAGTTTTTATACGAAGATGTTTCCTTTTGTACCGTTGGCCGCAATGCGCTTGAAATCTCCACTTGCAAATTCAACAAAAAGAGGGTATCAAATCTGCTCTGTGTAAAGGAAGGTTCAACTCTGTGAGTTGAACACACGCAGCCCAAAGAAGTTACTGATAATTCTTCTGTCTAGAGTTATTCGCAGAAATCCCGTTTCCAACGAAATCCTCAAAGAGGTCCAAATATCCACTTGCAGGCTTTACAAACAGAGTGTTTCCAAACTGCTCTATGAAAAGAAAGGTGAAACTCTGTGAGTGGAACGCAGACATCACCAAGTGGTTGCTGAGAATGATTCTCTCTAGTTTTAATACTAAGATGTTTCCTTTTCTAACGTTGGCCGCAAAGTGCTTGAAATCTCCACTTGTAAATTCCACAAAAAGAGGGTTTCAAATCTGCTCTGTCTAAAGGAAGGTTCAACTCTGGGAGTTGAACACTCGCAGCCCCAAGAAGTTACTGAGAATTCTTCTGTCTAGAGTTCTTCGAAGAAATCCCGTTTCGAATGAAATCCTCAAAGAGGTCCAAATATCCACTTGCAGACTTTACAATCAGAGTGTTTCCAAACTGCTCTATGAAAAGAAAGGTGAAATTCTGTGAGTGGAACAAACACATCACCAAGTGGTTGCTGAGAATGATTCTCTCTAGTTTTTATACGAAGATGTTTCCTTTTCTACCGTTGGCTGCAAAGCGCTTGAAATCTCCACTTTCAAATTCCACAAAAAGAGGGTTTCAAATCTGCTCTGTCGAAAGGAAGGTTCAAATCTGTGAGTTGAACACACGCAGCCCAAAGTAGTTACTGAGAATTCTTCTGTCTAGAGTTATTCGCAGGAATCCCGTTTCCAACGAAATCGCCAGAGTGGTCCAAATATCCACTTGCAGAGTTTACAAACAGAGTGTTTCCAAACTGCTCTATGAAAAGAAAGGTTAAACTCTGTGAGTGGAACGCACACATTACCAAGTGGTTGCTGAGAATGATTCTCTCCAGTTTTTATACGAAGATGTTTCCTTTTCTACCATTGGCCGCAAAGCACTTGAAATCTCCACTTTCAAATTCCACAAAAAGAGGGTTTCAAATCTGCTCTGTCTAAAGGAAGGTTCAACTCTCTGAGTTGAACACACGCAGCCCAAAGAAGTTACTGAGAATTCTTCTATCTACAGTTATATGCAGGAATCCCGTTTCCAACGAAATCCTCAAAGAGGTCCAAATATCCACTTTCAGACTTTACAAACAGAGTGTTTCCAAACTGCTCTATGAAAACAAAGGTGAAACTCTGTGAGTGGAACGCACACATCACCAAGTGGTTGCTCAGAATGATTCTCTCTAGTTTTTATACGAAGATATTTCCTTTTGTACCGTAGGCCCCAAAGCGCATGAATTCTCAACTTGCAAATTCCACAAAAAGAGGGTTTCAAATCTGCTCTGTCTAAAGGAAGGTTCAACTCTGTGGGTTGAACACACGCAGCCCAAAGAAGTTACTGAGAATTCTTCTGTCTAGCGTTATATGCAGAAACCCCGTTTCCAACGAATTCCTCAAAGAGGTCCAAATATCCACTTGCAGACTTTACAAACAGGGTGTTTCCAAACTGCTCTATGAAAAGAAAGGTTAAACTCTGTGAGTTGAACGCACACATTACCAAGTGACTGCTGAGAATGATTCTCTCCAGTTTTTATACGAAGATGTTTCCTTTTCTACTGTTGGCTGCAAAATGCTTGAAATCTCCACTTGCAAATTCCACAAAAAGAGAGTTTCAAATCTGCTGTGTCTAAAGGAAGGTTCAACTCTGTGAGTTGAACACACGCAGCCCAAAGAAGTTACTGAGAATTCTTCTGTCTAGAGTTATTCGCAGAAATCCCGTATCCAACGAAATCGCCAGAGAGGTCCAAATATCCACTTGCAGACTTTACAAACAGATTGTTTCCAAACTGCTCTATGAAAAGAAAGGTGAAACTCTGTGAGTGGAAAAAACACATCACAAAGTGGTTGCTGAGAATGATTCTCTCTAGTTTTTATACGAAGATGTTTCCTTTTCTAACGTTGGCTGCAAAGCGCTTGAAATCTCCACTTGCAAATTCCACAAAAAGAGGGTTTCAAATCTGCTCTGTCTAAGGGAAGTTTCAACTCTGTGAGTTGAACACATGCAGCCCAAAGAAGTTACTGAGAATTCTTCTGTCTAGCGTTATATTCAGAAATCCCGTTTCCAACGAAATCCTCAAAGAGGTCCAAATATCCACTTGCAGACATTACAAACAGAGTGTTTCCAAACTGCTCTATGAAAAGAAAGGTTAAACTCTGTGAGTGGAACGCACACATCTCCAAGTGGTTGCTGAGAATGATTCTCTCTAGGTTTAATACTAAGATGTTTCCTTTTCTACCGTAGGCCTCAAAGCGCTTGAAATCTCCACTTGCAAATTCCACAAAAAGAGGGTTTCAAATCTGCTCTGCCTAAAGGAAGGTTCAACTCTGTGAGTTGAACACATGCAGCCCAAAGAAGTTACTGAGAATTCTTCTGCCTAGCGTTATATTCAGAAATCCCGTTTCCAACGAAATCCTCAAAGAGGTCAAAATATCCACTTGCAGACACTACAAACAGAGTGTTTCCAAACTGCTCTATGAAAAGAAAGGTTAAACTCTGTGAGTGGAACGCACACATTACCAAGTGGTTGCTGAGAAAGATTCTCTCCAGTTTTTATACGAAGATGTTGCCTTTTGTACCATTGGCCGCAAAGCGCTTGAAATCTCCACTTGCAAATTCCACAAAAAGAGGGTTTATAATCTGCTCTGTGTAAAGGAAGGTTCAACTCTGAGAGGTGAACACACGCAGCCCAAAAAAGTTACTGAGAATTCTTCTGTCTAGAGTTATTCGCAGAAATCCCGTTTCCAACGAAATCCTCAAAGAGGTCCATATATCCACTTGCAGACTTTACAAACAGAGTGTTTCCAAACTGCTAAATGAAAAGAAAGGTTAAACTCTGTGAGTGGGATGCACACATCACCAAGTGGTTGCTGAGAATGATTCTCTAGTTTTTATTCGAAGATATTTCCTTTTCTACCGTTGGCCGAATAGCCCTTGAAATCACCACTTGCAAATTCCACAAAAAGAGGGTTTCAAATCTGCTCTTTCTAAAGGGAGGTTCAAGTCTGGGAGTTGAACACTCGCAGCCCCAAGAAGTTACTGAGAATTCTTCTGTCCAGAGTTCTTAGAAGAAATCCCGTTTCGAATGAAATCCTCAAAGAGGTCCAAATATCCACTTGCAGACTTTACAATCAGAGTGTTTCCAAACTGCTCTATGAAAAGAAAGGTGAAATTCTGTGAGTGGAACAAACACATCACCAAGTGGTTGCTGAGAATGATTCTCTCTAGTTTTTATACGAAGATGTTTCCTTTTCTACCGTTGGCTGCAAAGCGCTTGAAATCTCCACTTTCAAATTCCACAAAAAGAGGGTTTCAAATCTGCTCTGTCGAAAGGAAGGTTCAAATCTGTGAGTTGAACACACGCAGCCCAAAGTAGTTACTGAGAATTCTTCTGTCTAGAGTTATTCGCAGGAATCCCGTTTCCAACGAAATCGCCAGAGAGGTCCAAATATCCACTTGCAGAGTTTACAAACAGAGTGTTTCCAAACTGCTCTATGAAAAGAAAGGTTAAACTCTGTGAGTGGAACGCACACATTACCAAGTGGTTGCTGAGAATGATTCTCTCCAGTTTTTATACGAAGATGTTTCCTTTTCTACCATTGGCCGCAAAGCACTTGAAATCTCCACTTTCAAATTCCACAAAAAGAGGGTTTCAAATCTGCTCTGTCTAAAGGAAGGTTCAACTCTCTGAGTTGAACACACACAGCCCAAAGAAGTTACTGAGAATTCTTCTATCTACAGTTATATGCAGGAATCCCGTTTCCAACGAAATCCTCAAAGAGGTCCAAATATCCACTTTCAGACTTTACAAACAGAGTGTTTCCAAACTGCTCTATGAAAACAAAGGTGAAACTCTGTGAGTGGAACGCACACATCACCAAGTGGTTGCTCAGAATGATTCTCTCTAGTTTTTATACGAAGATATTTCCTTTTGTACCGTAGGCCCCAAAGCGCATGAATTCTCAACTTGCAAATTCCACAAAAAGAGGGTTTCAAATCTGCTCTGTCTAAAGGAAGGTTCAACTCTGTGGGTTGAACACACACAGCCCAAAGAAGTTACTGAGAATTCTTCTGTCTAGCGTTATATGCAGAAATCCCGTTTCCAACGAAATCCTCAAAGAGGTCCAAATATCCACTTGCAAACTTTACAAACAGGGTGTTTCCAAACTGCTCTATGAAAAGAAAGGTTAAACTCTTTGAGTGGAATGCACACATTACCAAGTGGTTGCTGAGAATGATTCTCTCCAGTTTTTATACGAAGATATTTCCTTTTCTACCGTTGGCTACAAAGCGCTTGAAATCTCCACTTGCAAATTCCGCAAAAGGAGGGTTTCAAATCGGCTCTGTGTAAAGGAAGGTTCAACTCTGTGAGTTGAACACACGCAGCCCAAAGAAGTTACTGAGAATTCTTCTGTCTTGAGTTATTCGTAGAAATCCCGTTTCCAACGAAGTCCACAAAGAGGTCCAAATATCCACTTGCAGACTTTACAAACAGAGTGTTTCCAAACTGCTCTATGAAAAGAAAGGTTAAACTCTGTGAGTGGAACGCACACATTACCAAGTGGCTGCTGAGAATGATTCTCTCCAGTTTTTATACGAAGATGTTTCCTTTTCTACCGTTGGCTGCAAATTGCTTGAAATCTCCACGTGCAAATTCCACAAAAATAGGGTTTCAAACGTGCTCTGTATAAAGGAAGGTTCAACTCTGTGAGTTGAACACACGCAGCCCAAAAAAGTTACTGAGAATTCTTCTGTCTAGAGTTATTCGCAGAAATCCCGTTTCCAACGAAATCCTCAAAGAGGTCCAAATATCCACTTGCAGACTTTACAAACAGAGTGTTTCCAAACTGCTCTATGAAAAGAAAGGTGAAACACTGTGAGTGGAATGCACACATCACCAAGTGGTTGCTCAGAATGATTCTCTCTAGTTTTTATACGAAGATATTTCCTTTCCTACAGTAGACCCAAAGTGCTTGAAATCTCCACTTGCAAATTCCACAAAAAGAGGATTTCAAATCTGCTCTGTCTAAAGGAAGGTTCAACTCTGTGAGTTGAACACACGCAGCCCAAAGAAGTTACTGAGAATTCTTCTGTCTAGAGTTATTCGCGGAAATCCCGTTTCCAACGAAATCGCCAGAGAGGTCCAAATATCCACTTGCAGAGTTTACAAACAGAGTGTTTCCAAACTGCTCTATGAAAAGAAAGGTGAAACTCTGTGAGTGGAAGAAACACATCACCAAGTGGTTGCTCAGAATGATTCTCTCTAGTTTTAATACGAAGATGTTTCCTTTTCTACCGCTGGCTGCAAAGCACTTGAAATCTCCACTTGCAAATTCCACAAAAAGAGGGTTTCAAATCTGCTCTGTCTAAAAGAAGGTTCAACTCTGTGAGTTGAAAACACGCAGCCCAAAGAAGTTACTGAGAATTCTTCTGTCTAGAGTTATTCGCAGAAATCCCGTTTCCAACGAAATCTCCAGAGAGGTCCAAATATCCACTTGCAGACTTTACAACAGAGTGTTTTCAAACTGCTCTATGAAAAGAAAGGTGAAAGTCTGTGAGTGGAACAAACACATCCCAAGTGGTTGCTGAGAATGATTCTCTCTAGTTTTTATACGAAGATGTTTCCTTTTCTACCGCTGGCTGCAAAGCACTTGAAATCTCCACTTGCAAATTCCACAAAAAGAGGGTTTCAAATCTGCTCTGTCTAATGGAAGGTTCAACTCTGCGAGTTGAAAACACGCAGCCCAAAGAAGTTACTGAGAATTCTTCTGTCTAGAGTTATTCGCAGAAATCCCGTTTCCAACGAAATCCTCAAAGAGGTCCAAATATCCACTTGCAGACTTTACAAACAGAGTGTTTCCAAACTGCTCTATGAAAAGAAAGGTTAAACTCTGTGAGTGGAACGCACACATTACCAAGTGGTTGCTGAGAATGATTCTCTCCAGTTTTTATACGAAGATGTTTCCTTTTCTACTGTTGGCCACAAAGCGCTTGAAATCTCCACTTGCAAATTCCACAAAAAGAGGGTTTCAAATCTGCTCTGTCTAAAAGAAGGTTCAACTCTGTGAGTTGAACACACGAAGCCCAAAGAAGTTACTGAGAATTCTTCTGTCTAGCGTTATATGCAGAAATATCGTTTTCAACGAAATCCTCAAAGAGGTCCAAATATTCACTTGCAGACTTTACAAACAGAGTGTTTCCAAACTGCTCTATGAAAAGAAAGGTTAAACTCGGTGAGTGGAACGCACACATTACCAAGTGGTTGCTGAGAATGATTCTCTCCAGTTTTTATACGAAGATGTTTCCTTTTCTACCGTAGGCCTCAAAGCGCTTGAAATCTCCACTTGCAAATACCACAAAAAGAGGGTTTCAAATCTGCTCTGCCTAAAGGAAGGTTCAACTCTGTGAGTTGAACACATGCAGCCCAAAGAAGTTACTGAGAATTCTTCTGCCTAGCGTTATATTCAGAAATCCCGTTTCCAACGAAATCCTCAAAGAGGTCAAAATATCCACTTGCAGACACTACAAACAGAGTGTTTCCAAACTGCTCTATGAAAAGAAAGGTTAAACTCTGTGAGTGGAACGCACACATTACCAAGTGGTTGCTGAGAAAGATTCTCTCCAGTTTTTATACGAAGATGTTGCCTTTTGTACCATTGGCCGCAAAGCGCTTGAAATCTCCACTTGCAAATTCCACAAAAAGAGGGTTTATAATCTGCTCTGTGTAAAGGAAGGTTCAACTCTGAGAGGTGAACACACGCAGCACAAAAAAGTTACTGAGAATTCTTCTGTCTAGAGTTATTCGCAGAAATCCCGTTTCCAACGAAATCCTCAAAGAGGTCCATATATCCACTTGCAGACTTTACAAACAGAGTGTTTCCAAACTGCTAAATGAAAAGAAAGGTTAAACTCTGTGAGTGGGATGCACACATCACCAAGTGGCTGCTGAGAATGATTCTCTCCAGTTTTTATACGAAGATGTTTCCTTTTCTACCGTTGGCTGCAAAGCACTTGAAATCTCCACTTTCAAATTCCACAAAAAGAGGGTATCAAATCTGCTCTGACTAAAGGAAGGTTCAACTCTGTGCGTTGAACACACGCAGCCCAAAGAAGTTACTGAGAATTCTTCTGTCTAGAGATATTCGCAGAAATCCCGTTTCCTACGAAATCGCCAGAGAGGTCCAAATATCCACTTGCAGACTTTACAAACAGAGTGTTTCCAAACTGCTATATGAAAAGAAAGGTGAAACTCTGTGAGTGGAACAAACACATCAGCAAGTGGTTGCTGAGAATGATTCTCTCTAGTTTTTATACGAAGATGTTTCCTTTTCTACCGTTGGCTGCAAAGCGCTTGAAATCTCCACTTTCAAATTTCACAAAAAGAGGGTTTCAAATCTGCTCTGTCTAAAGGAAGGTTCAACTCTGTGAGTTGAACACACGCAGCCCAAAGTAGTAACTGAGAATTCTTCTGTCTAGAGTTATTCGCAGGAATCCCGTTTCCAACGAAATCGCCAGAGAGGTCCAAATATCCACTTGCAGAGTTTACAAACAGAGTGTTTCCAAACTGCTCTATGAAAAGAAAGGTTAAACTCTGTGAGTGGAACGCACACATTACCAAGTGGTTGCTGAGAATGATTCTCTCTAGTTTTTATACGAAGATATTTCCTTTTGTACCGTAGGCCCCAAAGCGCATGAATTCTCAACTTGCAAATTCCACAAAAAGAGGGTTTCAAATCTGCTCTGTCTAAAGGAAGGTTCAACTCTGTGGGTTGAACACACGCAGCCCAAAGAAGTTACTGAGAATTCTTCTGTCTAGCGTTATATGCAGAAATCCCGTTTCCAACGAAATCCTCAAAGAGGTCCAAATATCCACTTGCAAACTTTACAAACAGGGTGTTTCCAAACTGCTCTATGAAAAGAAAGCTTAAACTCTGTGAGTGGAATGCACACATTACCAAGTGGTTGCTGAGAATGATTCTCTCCAGTTTTTATACGAAGATATTTCCTTTTCTACCGTTGGCTACAAAGCGCTTGAAATCTCCACTTGCAAATTCCGCAAAAAGAGGGTTTCAAATCGGCTCTGTGTAAAGGAAGGTTCAACTCTGTGAGTTGAACACACGCAGCCCAAAGAAGTTACTGAGAATTCTTCTGTCTTGAGTTATTCGTAGAAATCCCGTTTCCAACGAAGTCCACAAAGAGGTCCAAATATCCACTTGCAGACTTTACAAACAGAGTGTTTCCAAACTGCTCTATGAAAAGAAATGTTAAACTCTGTGAGTGGAACGCACACATTACCAAGTGGCTGCTGAGAATGATTCTCTCCAGTTTTTATACGAAGATGTTTCCTTTTCTACCGTTGGCTGCAAATTGCTTGAAATCTCCACTTGCAAATTCCACAAAAATAGGGTTTCAAACGTGCTCTGTATAAAGGAAGGTTCAACTCTGTGAGTTGAACACACGCAGCCCAAAAAAGTTACTGAGAATTCTTCTGTCTAGAGTTATTCGCAGAAATCCCGTTTCCAACGAAATCCTCAAAGAGGTCCAAATATCCACTTGCAGACTTTACAAACAGAGTGTTTCCAAACTGCTCTATGAAAAGAAAGGTGAAACACTGTGAGTGGAATGCACACATCACCAAGTGGTTGCTCAGAATGATTCTCTCTAGTTTTTATACGAAGATATTTCCTTTCCTACAGTAGACCCAAAGTGCTTGAAATCTCCACTTGCAAATTCCACAAAAAGAGGATTTCAAATCTGCTCTGTCTAAAGGAAGGTTCAACTCTGTGAGTTGAACACACGCAGCCCAAAGAAGTTACTGAGAATTCTTCTGTCTAGAGTTATTCGCGGAAATCCCGTTTCCAACGAAATCGCCAGAGAGGTCCAAATATCCACTTGCAGAGTTTACAAACAGAGTGTTTCCAAACTGCTCTATGAAAAGAAAGGTGAAACTCTGTGAGTGGAAGAAACACATCACCAAGTGGTTGCTCAGAATGATTCTCTCTAGTTTTAATACGAAGATGTTTCCTTTTCTACCGCTGGCTGCAAAGCACTTGAAATCTCCACTTGCAAATTCCACAAAAAGAGGGTTTCAAATCTGCTCTGTCTAAAAGAAGGTTCAACTCTGTGAGTTGAAAACACGCAGCCCAAAGAAGTTACTGAGAATTCTTCTGTCTAGAGTTATTCGCAGAAATCCCGTTTCCAACGAAATCTCCAGAGAGGTCCAAATATCCACTTGCAGACTTTACAACAGAGTGTTTTCAAACTGCTCTATGAAAAGAAAGGTGAAAGTCTGTGAGTGGAGCAAACACATCCCAAGTGGTTGCTGAGAATGATTCTCTCTAGTTTTTATACGAAGATGTTTCCTTTTCTACCGCTGGCTGCAAAGCACTTGAAATCTCCACTTGCAAATTCCACAAAAAGAGGGTTTCAAATCTGCTCTGTCTAATGGAAGGTTCAACTCTGCGAGTTGAAAACACGCAGCCCAAAGAAGTTACTGAGAATTCTTCTGTCTAGAGTTATTCGCAGAAATCCCGTTTCCAACGAAATCCTCAAAGAGGTCCAAATATCCACTTGCAGACTTTACAAACAGAGTGTTTCCAAACTGCTCTATGAAAAGAAAGGTTAAACTCTGTGAGTGGAACGCACACATTACCAAGTGGTTGCTGAGAATGATTCTCTCCAGTTTTTATACGAAGATGTTTCCTTTTCTACTGTTGGCCACAAAGCGCTTGAAATCTCCACTTGCAAATTCCACAAAAAGAGGGTTTCAAATCTGCTCTGTCTAAAAGAAGGTTCAACTCTGTGAGTTGAACACACGAAGCCCAAAGAAGTTACTGAGAATTCTTCTGTCTAGCGTTATATGCAGAAATATCGTTTTCAACGAAATCCTCAAAGAGGTCCAAATATTCACTTGCAGACTTTACAAACAGAGTGTTTCCAAACTGCTCTATGAAAAGAAAGGTTAAACTCGGTGAGTGGAACGCACACATTACCAAGTGGTTGCTGAGAATGATTCTCTCCAGTTTTTATACGAAGATGTTTCCTTTTCTACCGTAGGCCTCAAAGCGCTTGAAATCTCCACTTGCAAATACCACAAAAAGAGGGTTTCAAATCTGCTCTGCCTAAAGGAAGGTTCAACTCTGTGAGTTGAACACATGCAGCCCAAAGAAGTTACTGAGAATTCTTCTGCCTAGCGTTATATTCAGAAATCCCGTTTCCAACGAAATCCTCAAAGAGGTCAAAATATCCACTTGCAGACACTACAAACAGAGTGTTTCCAAACTGCTCTATGAAAAGAAAGGTTAAACTCTGTGAGTGGAACGCACACATTACCAAGTGGTTGCTGAGAAAGATTCTCTCCAGTTTTTATACGAAGATGTTGCCTTTTGTACCATTGGCCGCAAAGCGCTTGAAATCTCCACTTGCAAATTCCACAAAAAGAGGGTTTATAATCTGCTCTGTGTAAAGGAAGGTTCAACTCTGAGAGGTGAACACACGCAGCCCAAAAAAGTTACTGAGAATTCTTCTGTCTAGAGTTATTCGCAGAAATCCCGTTTCCAACGAAATCCTCAAAGAGGTCCATATATCCACTTGCAGACTTTACAAACAGAGTGTTTCCAAACTGCTAAATGAAAAGAAAGGTTAAACTCTGTGAGTGGGATGCACACATCACCAAGTGGCTGCTGAGAATGATTCTCTCCAGTTTTTATACGAAGATGTTTCCTTTTCTACCGTTGGCTGCAAAGCACTTGAAATCTCCACTTTCAAATTCCACAAAAAGAGGGTTTCAAATCTGCTCTGACTAAAGGAAGGTTCAACTCTGTGCGTTGAACACACGCAGCCCAAAGAAGTTACTGAGAATTCTTCTGTCTAGAGATATTCGCAGAAATCCCGTTTCCTACGAAATCGCCAGAGAGGTCCAAATATCCACTTGCAGACTTTACAAACAGAGTGTTTCCAAACTGCTATATGAAAAGAAAGGTGAAACTCTGTGAGTGGAACAAACACATCAGCAAGTGGTTGCTGAGAATGATTCTCTCTAGTTTTTATACGAAGATGTTTCCTTTTCTACCGTTGGCTGCAAAGCGCTTGAAATCTCCACTTTCAAATTTCACAAAAAGAGGGTTTCAAATCTGCTCTGTCTAAAGGAAGGTTCAACTCTGTGAGTTGAACACACGCAGCCCAAAGTAGTAACTGAGAATTCTTCTGTCTAGAGTTATTCGCAGGAATCCCGTTTCCAACGAAATCGCCAGAGAGGTCCAAATATCCACTTGCAGAGTTTACAAACAGAGTGTTTCCAAACTGCTCTATGAAAAGAAAGGTTAAACTCTGTGAGTGGAACGCACACATTACCAAGTGGTTGCTGAGAATGATTCTCTCCAGTTTTTATACGAAGATGTTTCCTTTTCTACCATTGGCCGCAAAGCACTTGAAATCTCCACTTTCAAATTCCACAAAAAGAGGGTTTCAAATCTGCTCTGTCTAAAGGAAGGTTCAACTCTCTGAGTTGAACACACGCAGCCCAAAGAAGTTACTGAGAATTCTTCTATCTACAGTTATATGCAGGAATCCCGTTTCCAACGAAATCCTCAAAGAGGTCCAAATATCCACTTTCAGACTTTATAAACAGAGTGTTTCCAAACTGCTCTATGAAAACAAAGGTGAAACTCTGTGAGTGGAACGCACACATCACCAAGTGGTTGCTCAGAATGATTCTCTCTAGTTTTTATACGAAGATATTTCCTTTTGTACCGTAGGCCCCAAAGCGCATGAATTCTCAACTTGCAAATTCCACAAAAAGAGGGTTTCAAATCTGCTCTGTCTAAAGGAAGGTTCAACTCTGTGGGTTGAACACACGCAGCCCAAAGAAGTTACTGAGAATTCTTCTGTCTAGCGTTATATGCAGAAATCCCGTTTCCAACGAAATCCTCAAAGAGGTCCAAATATCCACTTGCAAACTTTACAAACAGGGTGTTTCCAAACTGCTCTATGAAAAGAAAGCTTAAACTCTGTGAGTGGAATGCACACATTACCAAGTGGTTGCTGAGAATGATTCTCTCCAGTTTTTATACGAAGATATTTCCTTTTCTACCGTTGGCTACAAAGCGCTTGAAATCTCCACTTGCAAATTCCGCAAAAAGAGGGTTTCAAATCGGCTCTGTGTAAAGGAAGGTTCAACTCTGTGAGTTGAACACACGCAGCCCAAAGAAGTTACTGAGAATTCTTCTGTCTTGAGTTATTCGTAGAAATCCCGTTTCCAACGAAGTCCACAAAGAGGTCCAAATATCCACTTGCAGACTTTACAAACAGAGTGTTTCCAAACTGCTCTATGAAAAGAAATGTTAAACTCTGTGAGTGGAACGCACACATTACCAAGTGGCTGCTGAGAATGATTCTCTCCAGTTTTTATACGAAGATGTTTCCTTTTCTACCGTTGGCTGCAAATTGCTTGAAATCTCCACTTGCAAATTCCACAAAAATAGGGTTTCAAACGTGCTCTGTATAAAGGAAGGTTCAACTCTGTGAGTTGAACACACGCAGCCCAAAAAAGTTACTGAGAATTCTTCTGTCTAGAGTTATTCGCAGAAATCCCGTTTCCAACGAAATCCTCAAAGAGGTCCAAATATCCACTTGCAGACTTTACAAACAGAGTGTTTCCAAACTGCTCTATGAAAAGAAAGGTGAAACACTGTGAGTGGAATGCACACATCACCAAGTGGTTGCTCAGAATGATTCTCTCTAGTTTTCATACGAAGATATTTCCTTTCCTACAGTAGACCCAAAGTGCTTGAAATCTCCACTTGCAAATTCCACAAAAAGAGGATTTCAAATCTGCTCTGTCTAAAGGAAGGTTCAACTCTGTGAGTTGAACACACGCAGCCCAAAGAAGTTACTGAGAATTCTTCTGTCTAGAGTTATTCGCGGAAATCCCGTTTCCAACGAAATCGCCAGAGAGGTCCAAATATCCACTTGCAGAGTTTACAAACAGAGTGTTTCCAAACTGCTCTATGAAAAGAAAGGTGAAACTCTGTGAGTGGAAGAAACACATCACCAAGTGGTTGCTCAGAATGATTCTCTCTAGTTTTAATACGAAGATGTTTCCTTTTCTACCGCTGGCTGCAAAGCACTTGAAATCTCCACTTGCAAATTCCACAAAAAGAGGGTTTCAAATCTGCTCTGTCTAAAGGAAGGTTCAACTCTGTGAGTTGAAAACATGCAGCCCAAAGAAGTTACTGAGAATTCTTCTGTCTAGAGTTATTCGCAGAAATCCCGTTTCCAACGAAATCTCCAGAGAGGTCCAAATATCCACTTGCAGACTTTACAACAGAGTGTTTTCAAACTGCTCTATGAAAAGAAAGGTGAAAGTCTGTGAGTGGAACAAACACATCCCAAGTTGTTGCTGAGAATGATTCTCTCTAGTTTTTATACGAAGATGTTTCCTTTTCTACCGCTGGCTGCAAAGCACTTGAAATCTCCACTTGCAAATTCCACAAAAAGAGGGTTTCAAATCTGCTCTGTCTAATGGAAGGTTCAACTCTGCGAGTTGAAAACACGCAGCCCAAAGAAGTTACTGAGAATTCTTCTGTCTAGAGTTATTCGCAGAAATCCCGTTTCCAACGAAATCCTCAAAGAGGTCCAAATATCCACTTGCAGACTTTACAAACAGAGTGTTTCCAAACTGCTCTATGAAAAGAAAGGTTAAACTCTGTGAGTGGAACGCACACATTACCAAGTGGTTGCTGAGAATGATTCTCTCCAGTTTTTATACGAAGATGTTTCCTTTTCTACTGTTGGCCACAAAGCGCTTGAAATCTCCACTTGCAAATTCCACAAAAAGAGGGTTTCAAATCTGCTCTGTCTAAAAGAAGGTTCAACTCTGTGAGTTGAACACACGAAGCCCAAAGAAGTTACTGATAATTCTTCTGTCTAGCGTTATATGCAGAAATATCGTTTTCAACGAAATCCTCAAAGAGGTCCAAATATTCACTTGCAGACTTTACAAACAGAGTGTTTCCAAACTGCTCTATGAAAAGAAAGGTTAAACTCGGTGAGTGGAACGCACACATTACCAAGTGGTTGCTGAGAATGATTCTCTCCAGTTTTTATACGAAGATGTTTCCTTTTCTACTGTTGGCCACAAAGCGGTTGAAATCTCCACTTGCAAATTCCAAAAAAAGAGGGTTTCAAATCTGCTCTGTCTAAAGGAAGGTTCAACTCTGTGAGTTGAACACACGCAGCCCAAAGAAGTTACTGAGAATTCTTCTGTCTAGAGTTATTCGCAGAAATCCCGTTCCCAATGAAATCCTCAAAGAAGTGCAAATATCCACTTGCAGACTTTACAAACAGAGTGTTTCCAAACTGCTCTATGAAAAGAAAGGTGAAACTCTGTGAGTGGAACGCACACATTACCAAGTGGCAGCTGAGAATGATTCTCTCCAGTTTTTATACGAAGATGATTCCTTTTCTACCGTTGGCTACAAAGCGCTTGAAACCTCCACTTGCACATTCCACAAAAAGAGGGTTTCAAATCTGCTCTGTCTAAAGGAAGGTTCCACTCTGTGAGTTGAACACACGCAGCCCAAAGAAGTTACTGAGAATTCTTCTGTCTAGAGTAATTCGCAGAAATCCCGTTTCCAACGAAATCGCCAGAGAGGTCCAAATATCCACTTGCAGACATTACAAACAGAGTGTTTCCAAACTGCTCAATGAAAAGAAAGGTTAAACTCTGTAAGTGGAACGCACACCTCACCAAGTGGTTGCTGAGAATGATTCTCTCCAGTTTTTATGCGAATATATTTCCTTTTCTACCGTTGGCCGAAAAGCCCTTGAAATCTCCACATGCAAATTCCACAAAAAGAGGGTTTCAAATCTGCTCTGTGTAATGGAAGGTTCAACTCTGTGAGTTGAACACACGCAACCCAAAGAAGTTACTGAGAGTTCTTCTGTCTAGAGTTATTCGCAGAAATCCAGTTTCCAATGAAATCCTCAAAGAAGTGCAAATATCCACTTGCAGACTTTACAAACAGAGTGTTTCCAAACTGCTCTATGTAAAGAAAGGTTAAACTCTGTGAGTGGAACGCACACAATACAAAGTGGTTGCTGAGAATGATTCTCTCTAGTATTTATACGAAGATGTTTCCTTTTCTACCGTTGGCCGCAAAGCGCTTGAAATCTCCACTTGCAAATTCAACAAAAAGAGGGTATCAAATCTGCTCCGTGTAAAGGAAGGTTCAACTCTGTGAGTTGAACACACGCAACCCAAAGAAGTTACTGAGAATTCTTCTGTCTAGAGTTATTCGCAGAAATCCCGTTTCCAACGAAATCCTCAAAGAGGTCCAATTATCCACTTGCAGACTTTACAAACAGAGTGTTTCCAAACTGCTCTATGAAAAGAAAGGTGAAACTCTGTGAGTGGAACAAACACATCACCAAGTGGTTGCTCAGAATGATTCTCTTTTGTTTTAATACGAAGATGTTTCCTTTTCTACCGCTGGCTGCAAAGCACATGAAATCTCCACTTGCAAATTCCACAAAAAGAGGGTTTCAAATCTGCTCTGTCTAAAGGAAGGTTCAACTCTGTGAGTTGAACACACGCAGCCCAAAGAAGTTACTGAGAATTCTTCTGTCTAGCATTATATGCAGGAATCCCGTTTCCAACGAAATCCTCAAAGAGGTCCAAATATCCACTTGCAGACATTACAAACAAAGTGTTTCCAAACTGCTCTATGAAAAGAAAGGTGAAACACTGTGAGTGGAATGCACACATCACGAAGTGGTTGCTCAGAATGATTCTCTCTAGTTTTTATACGAAGATATATCCTTTTCTACCGTAGGCCCCAAAGTGCTTGAAATCTCCACTTGCAAATTCCACAAAAAGAGGGTTTCAAATCTGCTCTGTCTAAAGGAAGGTTCAACTCTGTGAGTTGAACACACGCAGCCCAAAGAAGTTACTGAGAATTCTTCTGTCTAGCATTATATGCAGGAATCCCGTTTCCAACGAAATCCTCAAAGAGGTCCAAATATCCACTTGCAGACATTACAAACAAAGTGTTTCCAAACTGCTCTATGAAAAGAAAGGTGAAACACTGTGAGTGGAATGCACACATCACGAAGTGGTTGCTCAGAATGATTCTCTCTAGTTTTTATACGAAGATATTTCCTTTTCTACCGTAGGCCCCAAAGTGCTTGAAATCTCCACTTGCAAATTCCACAAAAAGAGGGTTTCAAATCTGCTCTGTCTAAAGGAAGGTTCAACTCTGTGAGTTGAACACACGCAGCCGAAAGAAGTTACTGAGAATTCTTCTGTCTAGATTTATGTGCAGAAATCCCGTTTCCAACGAAATTCTGAAAGAGGTCCAAATATCCCCTTGCAGACTTTACAAACAGAGTGTTTCCGAACTGCTCTATGAAAAGAAAGGTTAAACTCTGTGAGTGGAACGCACACATTACCAAGTGGTTGCTGAGAATGATTCTCTCCAGTTTTTATACGAAGATGTTTCCTTTTCTACTGTTGGCCGCAAAGCGCTTGAAATCTCCACTTGCAAATTCCACAAAAAGAGGGTTTATAATCTGCTCTGTGTAAAGGAAGGTTCAACTCTGAGAGGTGAACACACGCAGCCCAAAGAAGTTACTGAGAATTCTTCTGTCTAGAGTTATTCGCAGAAATCCCGTTTCCAATGAAATCCTCAAAGAGGTCCATATATCCACTTGCAGACTTTACAAACAGAGTGTTTCCAAACTGCTAAATGAAAAGAAAGGTTAAACTCTGTGAGTGGGATGCACACATCACCCAGTGGTTGCTGAGAATTATTCTCTAGTTTTTATTCGAAGATATTTCCTTTTTTACCGTTGGCCGAATAGCCCTTGAAATCTCCACTTGCAAATTCCACAAAAAGAGGGTTTCAAATCTGCTGTTTCTAAAGTGAGTTTCAACTCTGTGAGTTGAACACACGCAGCCCAAAGAAGTTACTGAGAATTCTTCTGTCTCGCGTTATATGCAGAAATCCTGTTTCCAATGAAATCCTCAAAGAGGTCCAAATATCCACTTGCAGACTTTACAAACAGAGTGTTTCCAAACTGCTCTATGAAAAGAAAGGTTAAACTCTGTGAATGGAACGCACACATTACCAAGTGGTTGCTGAGAATGATTCTCTCTAGTTTTTATACGAAGATGTTTCCTTTTGTACCGTTGGCCGCAATGCGCTTGAAATCTCCACTTGCAAATTCAACAAAAAGAGGGTATCAAATCTGCTCTGTGTAAAGGAAGGTTCAACTCTGTGAGTTGAACACACGCAGCCCAAAGAAGTTACTGATATTTCTTCTGTCTAGAGTTATTCGCAGAAATCCCGTTTCCAACGAAATCCTCAAAGAGGTCCAAATATCCACTTGCAGGCTTTACAAACAGAGTGTTTCCAAACTGCTCTATGAAAAGAAAGCTTAAACTCTTTGAGTGGAACGCACACATCACCAAGTGGTTGCTGAGAATGATTCTCTCTAGTTTTAATACTAAGATGTTTCCTTTTCTAACGTTGGGCGCAAAGTGCTTGAAATCTCCACTTGTAAATTCCACAAAAAGAGGGTTTCAAATCTGCTCTGTCTAAAGGAAGGTTCAACTCTGGGAGTTGAACACTCGCAGCCCCAAGAAGTTACTGAGGATTCTTCTGTCTAGAGTTCTTCGAAGAAATCCCGTTTCGAATGAAATCCTCAAAGAGGTCCAAATATCCACTTGCAGACTTTACAATCAGAGTGTTTCCAAACTGCTCTATGAAAAGAAAGGTGAAATTCTGTGAGTGGAACAAACACATCACCAAGTGGTTGCTGAGAATGATTCTCTCTAGTTTTTATACGAAGATGTTTCCTTTTCTACCGTTGGCTGCAAAGCGCTTGAAATCTCCACTTTCAAATTCCACAAAAAGAGGGTTTCAAATCTGCTCTGTCGAAAGGAAGGTTCAAATCTGTGGGTTGAACACACGCAGCCCAAAGTAGTTACTGAGAATTCTTCTGTCTAGCGTTATATGCAGAAATCCCGTTTCCAACGAAATCCTCAAAGAGGTCCAAATATCCACTTGTAGACAGTACAAACAGAGTGTTTCCAAACTGCTCTATGAAATGAAAGGTTAAACTCTGTGAGTGGAACGCACACATTACCAAGTGGTTGCTGAGAATAATTCTCTCCAGTTTTTATACGAAGATGTTTCCTTTTCTACCGTTGGCCGCAAAGCGCTTGAAATCTCCACCTGCAAATTCCGCAAAAAGAGGGTTTCAAATCTGCTCTGTGTAAAGGAAGGTTCAACCCTGTGAGTTGAACACACGCAGCCCAAAGAAGTTACTGAGAATTCTTCTGTCTAGAGTTATTCGCAGAAATCCCGTTTCCAACGAAATCCTCAAAGAGGTCCAAATATCCACTTGCAGACTTTACAAACAGAGTGTTTCCAAACTGCTCTATGAAAAGAAAGGTTAAACTCTGTGAGTTGAACGCACACATTACCAAGTGACTGCTGAGAATGATTCTCTCCAGTTTTTATACGAAGATGTTTCCTTTTCTACTGTTGGCTGCAAAATGCTTGAAATCTCCACTTGCAAATTCCACAAAAAGAGAGTTTCAAATCTGCTGTGTCTAAAGGAAGGTTCAACTCTGTGAGTTGAACACACGCAGCCCAAAGAAGTTACTGAGAATTCTTCTGTCTAGAGTTATTCGCAGAAATCCCGTATCCAACGAAATCGCCAGAGAGGTCCAAATATCCACTTGCAGACTTTACAAACAGATTGTTTCCAAACTGCTCTATGAAAAGAAAGGTGAAACTCTGTGAGTGGAAAAAACACATCACAAAGTGGTTGCTGAGAATGATTCTCTCTAGTTTTTATACGAAGATGTTTCCTTTTCTAACGTTGGCTGCAAAGCGCTTGAAATCTCCACTTGCAAATTCCACAAAAAGAGGGTTTCAAATCTGCTCTGTCTAAGGGAAGTTTCAACTCTGTGAGTTGAACACATGCAGCCCAAAGAAGTTACTGAGAATTCTTCTGTCTAGCGTTATATTCAGAAATCCCGTTTCCAACGAAATCCTCAAAGAGGTCCAAATATCCACTTGCAGACATTACAAACAGAGTGTTTCCAAACTGCTCTATGAAAAGAAAGGTTAAACTCTGTGAGTGGAACGCACACATCTCCAAGTGGTTGCTGAGAATGATTCTCTCTAGGTTTAATACGAAGATGTTTCCTTTTCTACCGTAGGCCTCAAAGCGCTTGAAATCTCCACTTGCAAATTCCACAAAAAGAGGGTTTCAAATCTGCTCTGCCTAAAGGAAGGTTCAACTCTGTGAGTTGAACACATGCAGCCCAAAGAAGTTACTGAGAATTCTTCTGCCTAGCGTTATATTCAGAAATCCCGTTTCCAACGAAATCCTCAAAGAGGTCAAAATATCCACTTGCAGACACTACAAACAGAGTGTTTCCAAACTGCTCTATGAAAAGAAAGGTTAAACTCTGTGAGTGGAACGCACACATTACCAAGTGGTTGCTGAGAAAGATTCTCTCCAGTTTTTATACGAAGATGTTGCCTTTTGTACCATTGGCCGCAAAGCGCTTGAAATCTCCACTTGCAAATTCCACAAAAAGAGGGTTTATAATCTGCTCTGTGTAAAGGAAGGTTCAACTCTGAGAGGTGAACACACGCCGCCCAAAGAAGTTACTGAGAATTCTTCTGTCTAGAGTTATTCGCAGAAATCCCGTTTCCAACGAAATCCTCAAAGAGGTCCATATATCCACTTGCAGACTTTACAAACAGAGTGTTTCCAAACTGCTAAATGAAAAGAAAGGTTAAACTCTGTGAGTGGGATGCACACATCACCAAGTGGTTGCTGAGAATGATTCTCTAGTTTTTATTCGAAGATATTTCCTTTTCTACCGTTGGCCGAATAGCCCTTGAAATCACCACTTGCAAATTCCACAAAAAGAGGGTTTCAAATCTGCTCTTTCTAAAGGGAGGTTCAAATCTGGGAGTTGAACACTCGCAGCCCCAAGAAGTTACTGAGAATTCTTCTGTCCAGAGTTCTTCGAAGAAATCCCGTTTCGAATGAAATCCTCAAAGAGGTCCAAATATCCACTTGCAGACTTTACAATCAGAGTGTTTCCAAACTGCTCTATGAAAAGAAAGGTGAAATTCTGTGAGTGGAACAAACACATCACCAAGTGGTTGCTGAGAATGATTCTCTCTAGTTTTTATACGAAGATGTTTCCTTTTCTACCGTTGGCTGCAAAGCGCTTGAAATCTCCACTTTCAAATTCCACAAAAAGAGGGTTTCAAATCTGCTCTGTCGAAAGGAAGGTTCAAATCTGTGAGTTGAACACACGCAGCCCAAAGTAGTTACTGAGAATTCTTCTGTCTAGAGTTATTCGCAGGAATCCCGTTTCCAACGAAATCGCCAGAGAGGTCCAAATATCCACTTGCAGAGTTTACAAACAGAGTGTTTCCAAACTGCTCTATGAAAAGAAAGGTTAAACTCTGTGAGTGGAACGCACACATTACCAAGTGGTTGCTGAGAATGATTCTCTCCAGTTTTTATACGAAGATGTTTCCTTTTCTACCATTGGCCGCAAAGCACTTGAAATCTCCACTTTCAAATTCCACAAAAAGAGGGTTTCAAATCTGCTCTGTCTAAAGGAATGTTCAACTCTCTGAGTTGAACACACGCAGCCCAAAGAAGTTACTGAGAATTCTTCTATCTACAGTTATATGCAGGAATCCCGTTTCCAACGAAATCCTCAAAGAGGTCCAAATATCCACTTTCAGACTTTACAAACAGAGTGTTTCCAAACTGCTCTATGAAAACAAAGGTGAAACTCTGTGAGTGGAACGCACACATCACCAAGTGGTTGCTCAGAATGATTCTCTCTAGTTTTTATACGAAGATATTTCCTTTTGTACCGTAGGACCCAAAGCGCATGAATTCTCAACTTGCAAATTCCACAAAAAGAGGGTTTCAAATCTGCTCTGTCTAAAGGAAGGTTCAACTCTGTGGGTTGAACACACGCAGCCCAAAGAAGTTACTGAGAATTCTTCTGTCTAGCGTTATATGCAGAAATCCCGTTTCCAACGAAATCCTCAAAGAGGTCCAAATATCCACTTGCAAACTTTACAAACAGGGTGTTTCCAAACTGCTCTATGAAAAGAAAGGTTAAACTCTGTGAGTGGAATGCACACATTACCAAGTGGTTGCTGAGAATGATTCTCTCCAGTTTTTATACGAAGATATTTCCTTTTCTACCGTTGGCTACAAAGCGCTTGAAATCTCCACTTGCAAATTCCGCAAAAAGAGGGTTTCAAATCGGCTCTGTGTAAAGGAAGGTTCAACTCTGTGAGTTGAACACACGCAGCCCAAAGAAGTTACTGAGAATTCTTCTGTCTTGAGTTATTCGTAGAATTCCCGTTTCCAACGAAGTCCACAAAGAGGTCCAAATATCCACTTGCAGACTTTACAAAGAGAGTGTTTCCAAACTGCTCTATGAAAAGAAAGGTTAAACTCTGTGAGTGGAACGCACACATTACCAAGTGACTGCTGAGAATGATTCTCTCCAGTTTTTATACGAAGATGTTTCCTTTTCTATTGTTGGCTGCAAAATGCTTGAAATCTCCACTTGCAAATTCCACAAAAAGAGAGTTTCAAATCTGCTGTGTCTAAAGGAAGGTTCAACTCTGTGAGTTGAACACACGCAGCCCAAAGAAGTTACTGAGAATTCTTCTGTCTAGAGTTATTCGCAGAAATCCCGTATCCAACGAAATCGCCAGAGAGGTCCAAATATCCACTTGCAGACTTTACAAACAGATTGTTTCCAAACTGCTCTATGAAAAGAAAGGTGAAACTCTGTGAGTGGAAAAAACACATCACAAAGTGGTTGCTGAGAATGATTCTCTCTAGTTTTTATACGAAGATGTTTCCTTTTCTATCGTTGGCTGCAAAGCGCTTGAAATCTCCACTTGCAAATTCCACAAAAAGAGGGTTTCAAATCTGCTCTGTCTAAGGGAAGTTTCAACTCTGTGAGTTGAACACATGCAGCCCAAAGAAGTTACTGAGAATTCTTCTGTCTAGCGTTATATTCAGAAATCCCGTTTCCAACGAAATCCTCAAAGAGGTCCAAATATCCACTTGCAGACATTACAAACAGAGTGTTTCCAAACTGCTCTATGAAAAGAAAGGTTAAACTCTGTGAGTGGAACGCACACATCTCCAAGTGGTTGCTGAGAATGATTCTCTCTAGGTTTAATACGAAGATGTTTCCTTTTCTACCGTAGGCCTCAAAGCGCTTGAAATCTCCACTTGCAAATTCCACAAAAAGAGGGTTTCAAATCTGCTCTGCCTAAAGGAAGGTTCAACTCTGTGAGTTGAACACATGCAGCCCAAAGAAGTTACTGAGAATTCTTCTGCCTAGCGTTATATTCAGAAATCCCGTTTCCAACGAAATCCTCAAAGAGGTCAAAATATCCACTTGCAGACACTACAAACAGAGTTTTTCCAAACTGCTCTATGAAAAGAAAGGTTAAACTCTGTGAGTGGAACGCACACATCTCCAAGTGGTTGCTGAGAATCATTCTGTCCTGTTTTTATACGAAGATGTTTCCTTTTCTACCGTTGGCTGCAAAGCGCTTGAAATCTCCACTTGCAAATTCCACAAAAAGAGGGTTTCAAATCTGCTCTTTCTAAAGGAAGTTTCAACTCTGTGAGTTGAACACACGCAGCCCAAAGAAGTTACTGAGAATTCTTCTGTCTAGAGTTATTCGCAGAAATCCCGTTTCCAACGAAATCCTCAAAGAGGTCCAAATATCCACTTGCAGAATTTAGAAACAGAGTGTTTCCAAACTCCTCTATGAAAAGAAAGGTTAAACTCTGTGAGTGGAACACAGACATCACCAAGTGGTTGCTGAGAATCATTCTCTCCAGTTTTTATACGAAGATGTTTCCTTTTCTACCGTTGGTTGCAAAGCGCATGAAATCTCCACTTGCAAATTCCACAAAAAGAGGGTTTCAAATCTGCTCTGTCTAAAGCAAGGTTCAAATCTGTGAGTTGAACACACACAGCCCAAAGAAGTTACTGAGAATTCTTCTGTCTAGCGTTATATGCAGAAATCCCGTTTCCAACGAAATCCTCAAAGAGGTCCAAATATCCACTTGCAGACAGTACAAACAGAGTGTTTCCAAACTGCTCTATGAAATGAAAGGTTAAACTCTGTGGGTGGAACGCACACATTACCAAGAGGTTGCTGAGAATAATTCTCTCCAGTTTTTAAACGAAGATGTTTCCTTTTCTACCGTTGGCTGCAAATCGCTTGAAATCTCCACTTGCAAATTCCACAAAAAGAGGGTTTCAAATCTGCTCTGTGTAAAGGAAGGTTCAACCCTGTGAGTTGAACACACGCAGCCCAAAGAAGTTACTGAGAATTCTTCTGTCTAGAGTTATTCGCAGAAATCCCGTTTCCAACGAAATCCTCAAAGAGGTCCAAATATCCACTTGCAGACTTTACAAACAGAGTGTTTCCAAACTGCTCTATGAAAAGAAAGGTTAAACTCTGTGATTGGAACGCACACATTACCAAGTGACTGGTGAGAGTGATTCTCTCCAGTTTTTATACGAAGATGTTTCCTTTTCTACCGTTGGCTGCAAAATGCTTGAAATCTCCACTTGCAAATTCCACAAAAAGAGAGTTTCAAATCTGCTGTGTCTAAAGGAAGGTTCAACTCTGTGAGTTGAACACACGCAGCCCAAAGAAGTTACTGAGAATTCTTCTGTCTAGAGTTATTCGCAGAAATCCCGTGTCCAACGAAATCGCCAGAGAGGTCCAAATATCCACTTGCAGACTTTACAAACAGATTGTTTCCAAACTGCTCTATGAAAAGAAAGGTGAAACTCTGTGAGTGGAAAAAACACATCACCAGGTGGTTGCTGAGAATGATTCTCTGCAGTTTTTATACGAAGATGTTTCCTATTCTACCGTTGGCTGCAAAGCGCTTGAAATCTCCACTTGCAAATTCCACAAAAAGAGGGTTTCAAATCTGCTCAGTCTAAGGGAAGTTTCAACTCTGTGAGTTGAACACATGCAGCCCAAAGAAGTTACTGAGAATTCTTCTGTCTAGCGTTATATTCAGAAATCCCGTTTCCAACAAAATCCTCAAAGAGGTCCAAATATCCACTAGCAGACATTACAAACAGAGTGTTTCCAAACTGCTCTATGAAAAGAAAGGTTAAACTCTGTGAGTGGAACGCACACATCTCCAAGTGGTTGCTGAGAATGATTCTCTCTAGGTTTAATACGAAGATGTTTCCTTTTCTACCGTTGGCCGCAAAGCGCTTGAAATCTCCACTTGCAAATTCCACAAAAAGAGGGTTTCAAATCTGCTCTGTCTAAAGGAAGGTTCAACTCTATGAGTTGAACACACGCAGCCCAAAGAAGTTACTGAGAATTCTTCTATCTAGAGTTATATGCAGGAATCCCGTTTCCAACAAAATCCTCAAAGAGGTCCAAATATCCACTTTCAGACTTTACAAACAGAGTGTTTCCAAACTGCTCTACGAAAACAAAGGTGAAACTCTGTGAGTGGAACGCACACATCACCAAGTGGTTGCTCAGAATGATTCTCTCTAGTTTTTATACGAAGATATTTCCTTTTGTACAGTAGGCCCCAAAGCGCATGAAATCTCAACTTGCAAATTCCACAAAAAGAGGGTTTGAAATCTGCTCTGTCTAAAGGAAGGTTCAACTCTGTGGATTGAACACACGCAGCCCAAAGAAGTTACTGAGAATTCTTCTGTCTAGCGTTATATGCAGAAATACCGTTTCCAACGAAATCCTCAAATAGGTCCAAATATCCACTTGCAGACTTTACAAACAGAGTGTTTCCAAACTGCTATATGAAAAGAAAGGTGAAACACTGTGAGTGGAACAAACACATCAGCAAGTGGTTGCTGAGAATGATTCTCTCTAGTTTTTATACGAAGATGTTTCCTTTTCTACCGTTGGCTGCAAAGCGCTTGAAATCTCCACTTGTAAACTCCACAAAAAGAGGGTTTCAAATCTGCTCTGTCTAAAGGAAGGTTCAACTCTGTGAGTTGAACACACGCAGCCCAAAGATGTTACTGAGAATTCTTCTGTCTAGCGTTATATGCAGAAATCCCGTTTCCAACGAAATCCTCAAAGAGGTCCAATTATCCACTTGCAGACTTTACAAACAGAGTGTTTCCAAACTCCTCTATGAAAAGAAAGGTTAAACTCTGTGAGTGGAACGCACACATTACCAAGTGGTTGCTGAGAATGATTCTCTCCAGTTTTTATACGAAGTTGTTTCCTTTTCTTCCGTTGGCCGCAAAACACTTGAAATCTCCAATTGCAAATTCCACAAAAAGAGGGTTTCAAATCTGCTCTGTCTAAAGAAAGGTTCAACTCTATGAGTTGAACACACACAGCCCAAAGAAGTTACTGAGAATTCTTCTGTCTAGCGTTATATGCAGGAATCCCGTTTCCAACGAAATCCTCAAAGAGATCCCAATATCCACTTGCAGACTTTACAAACAGGGTGTTTCCAAACTGCTCTATGAAAAGAATGGTTAAACACTGTGAGTGGAACGCACACATCTCCAAGTGGTTGCTGAGAATGATTCTCTCTAGTTTTAATACGAAGATGTTTCCTTTTCTACCGTTGGCCCCAAAGCGCTTGAAATCTCCACTTGCAAATTCCACAAAAAGAGGGTTTCAAATCTGCTCTGTCTAAAGGAAGGTTCAGCTCTGTGAGTTGAACACACGCAGCCCAAAGAAGTTACTGATAATTCTTCTGTCTAGAGTTATTCGCAGAAATAACGTTTCCAACGAAATCCTCAGTGAGGTCCAAATATCCACTTGCAGACTTTACAAACAGAGTGTTTCCAAACTGCTCTATGAAAAGAAAGGTTAAACTCTGTGAGTGGAATGCACACATTACCAAGTGGCTGCTGAGAATGATTCTCTCCAGTTTTTATACGAAGATGTTTCCTTTTCTACCGTTGGCTGCAAAGCACTTGAAATCTCCACTTTCAAATTCCACAAAAAGAGGGTTTCAAATCTGCTCTGACTAAAGGAAGGTTCAACTCTGTGAGTTGAACACACGCAGCCCAAAGAAGTTACTGAGAATTCTTCTGTCTAGAGATATTCGCAGAAATCCCGTTTCCTACGAAATCGCCAGAGAGGTCCAAATATCCACTTGCAGACTTTACAAACAGAGTGTTTCCAAACTGCTATATGAAAAGAAAGGTGAAACTCTGTGAGTGGAACAAACACATCAGCAAGTGGTTGCTGAGAATGATTCTCTCTAGTTTTTATACGAAGATGTTTCCTTTTCTACCGTTGGCTGCAAAGCGCTTGAAATCTCCACTTTCAAATTTCACAAAAAGAGGGTTTCAAATCTGCTCTGTCTAAAGGAAGGTTCAACTCTGTGAGTTGAACACACGCAGCCCAAAGTAGTAACTGAGAATTCTTCTGTCTAGAGTTATTCGCAGGAATCCCGTTTCCAACGAAATCGCCAGAGAGGTCCAAATATCCACTTGCAGAGTTTACAAACAGAGTGTTTCCAAACTGCTCTATGAAAAGAAAGGTTAAATTCTGTGAGTGGAACGCACACATTACCAAGTGGTTGCTGAGAATGATTCTCTCCAGTTTTTATACGAAGATGTTTCCTTTTCTACCATTGGCCGCAAAGCACTTGAAATCTCCACTTTCAAATTCCACAAAAAGAGGGTTTCAAATCTGCTCTGTCTAAAGGAAGGTTCAACTCTATGAGTTGAACACACGCAGCCCAAAGAAGTTACTGAGAATTCTTCTATCTAGAGTTATATGCAGGAATCCCGTTTCCAACGAAATCCTCAAAGAGGTCCAAATATCCACTTTCAGACTTTACAAACAGAGTGTTTCCAAACTGCTCTATGAAAACAAAGGTGAAACTCTGTGAGTGGATCGCACACATCACGAAGTGGTTGCTCAGAATGATTCTCTCTAGTTTTTATACGAAGATATTTCCTTTTGTACCGTAGGCCACAAAGTGCATGAAATCTCAACTTGCAAATTCCACAAAAAGAGGGTTTCAAATCTGCTCTGTCTAAAGGAAGGTTCAACTCTGTGGGATGAACACACGCAGCCCAAAGAAGTTACTGAGAATTCTTCTGTCTAGCGTTATATGCAGAAATACCGTTTCCAACGAAATCCTCAAAGAGGTCCAAATATCCACTTGCAGACTTTACAAACAGGGTGTTTCCAAACTGCTCTATGAAAAGAAAGGTTAAACTCTGTGAGTGGAAGGCACACATTACCAAATGGTTGCTGAGAATGATTCTCTCCAGTTTTTATACGAAGATATTTCCTTTTCTACCATTGGCCACAAAGCGCTTGAAATCTCCACTTGCAAATTCCACAAAAAGAGGGTTTCAAATCGGCTCTGTGTAAAGGAAGGTTCAACTCTGTGAGTTGAACACACGCAGCCCAAAGAAGTTACTGAGAATTCTTCTGTCTTGAGTTATTCGCAGAAAACCCGTTTCCAACGAAGTCCTCAAAGAGGTCCAAATATCCACTTGCAGACTTTACAAACAGAGTGTTTCCAAACTGCTCTATGAAAAGAAAGGTGAAACTCTGTGAGTGGAACGCACACATTACCAAGTGGCTGCTGAGAATGATTCTCTCCAGTTTTTATACGAAGATGTTTCCTTTTGTACCATTGGCTGCAAATTGCTTGAAATCTCCACTTGCAAATTCCACAAAAAGAGGGTTTCAAACCTGCTCTGTATAAAGGAAGGTTCATCTCTGTGAGTTGAACACACGCAGCCCAAAGAAGTTACTGAGAATTCTTCTGTCTAGAGTTATTTGCAGAAATCCCGTTTCCAACGAAATCGCCAGAGAGGTCCAAATATCCACTTGCAGACATTACAAACAGAGTGTTTCCAAACTGCTCTATGAAAAGAAAGGTGAATCTCTGTGAGTGGAACAAACACATCACCAAGTGGTTGCTCAGAATGATTCTCTCTAGTTTTAATACGAAGATGTTTCCTTTCCTACCGTTGGCTGCAAAGCGCTTGAAATCTCCACTTGCAAACTCCACAAAAAGAGGGTTTCAAATCTGCTCTGTCTAAAGGAAAGTTCAACTCTGTGAGTTGAACACACGCAGCCCAAAGATGTTACTGAGAATTCTTCTGTCTAGCGTTATATGCAGAAATCCCGTTTCCAACGAAATCCTCAAAGAGGTCCAATTATCCACTTGCACACTTTACAAACAGAGTGTTTCCAAACTCCTCTATGAAAAGAAAGGTTAAACTCTGTGAGTGGAACGCACACATTACCAAGTGGTTGCTGAGAATGATTCTCTCCAGTTTTTATACGAAGTTGTTTCCTTTTCTTCCGTTGGCCGCAAAACGCTTGAAATCTCCAATTGCAAATTCCACAAAAAGAGGGTTTCAAATCTGCTCTGTCTAAAGAAAGGTTCAACTCTATGAGTTGAACACACGCAGCCCAAAGAAGTTACTGAGAATTCTTCTGTCTAGCGTTATATGCAGGAATCCCGTTTCCAACGAAATCCTCAAAGAGATCCAAATATCCACTTGCAGACTTTACAAACAGAGTGTTTCCAAACTGCTCTATGAAAAGAAAGGTTAAACACTGTGAGTGGAACGCACACATCTCCAAGTGGTTGCTGAGAATGATTCTCTCTAGTTTTAATACGAAGATGTTTCCTTTTCTACCGTTGGCCCCAAATCGCTTGAAATCTCCACTTGCAAATTCCACAAAAAGAGGGTTTCAAATCTGCTCTGTCTAAAGGAAGGTTCAGCTCTGTGAGTTGAACACACGCAGCCCAAAGAAGTTACTGATAATTCTTCTGTCTAGAGTTATTAGCAGAAATAACGTTTCCAACGAAATCCTCAGTGAGGTCCAAATATCCACTTGCAGACTTTACAAACAGAGTGTTTCCAAACTGCTCTATGAAAAGAAAGGTTAAACTCTGTGAGTGGAATGCACACATTACCAAGTGGCTGCTGAGAATGATTCTCTCCAGTTTTTATACGAAGATGTTTCCTTTTCTACCGTTGGCTGCAAAGCTCTTGAAATGTCCACTTGCAAATTCCACAAAAAGAGGGTTTCATATCTGCTCTGTATAAAGGAAGGTTCAAATCTGTGAATTGAACACACGCAGCCCAAAGAAGTTACTGAGAATTCTTCTGTCTAGAGTTATTTGCAGAAATCCCGTTTCCAACAAAATCGCCAGAGAGGTCCAAATATCCACTTGCAGACTTTACAAACAGAGTGTTTCCAAACTGCTCTATGAAAAGAAAGGTTAAACTCTGTGAGTTGAACGCACACATCACCAAGTGACTGCTGAGAATGATTCTCTCCAGTTTTTATACGAAGATGTTTCCTTTTCTACTGTTGGCTGCAAAATGCTTGAAATCTCCACTTGCAAATTCCACAAAAAGAGAGTTTCAAATCTGCTGTGTCTAAAGGAAGGTTCAACTCTGTGAGTTGAACACACGCAGCCCAAAGAAGTTACTGAGAATTCTTCTGTCTAGAGTTATTCGCAGAAATCCCGTATCCAACGAAATCGCCAGAGAGGTCCAAATATCCACTTGCAGACTTTACAAACAGATTGTTTCCAAACTGCTCTATGAAAAGAAAGGTGAAACTCTGTGAGTGGAAAAAACACATCACAAAGTGGTTGCTGAGAATGATTCTCTCTAGTTTTTATACGAAGATGTTTCCTTTTCTAACGTTGGCTGCAAAGCGCTTGAAATCTCCACTTGCAAATTCCACAAAAAGAGGGTTTCAAATCTGCTCTGTCTAAGGGAAGTTTCTACTCTGTGAGTTGAACACATGCAGCCCAAAGAAGTTACTGAGAATTCTTCTGTCTAGCGTTATATTCAGAAATCCCGTTTCCAACGAAATCCTCAAAGAGGTCCAAATATCCACTTGCAGACATTACAAACAGAGTGTTTCCAAACTGCTCTATGAAAAGAAAGGTTAAACTCTGTGAGTGGAACGCACACATCTCCAAGTGGTTGCTGAGAATGATTCTCTCTAGGTTTAATACGAAGATGTTTCCTTTTCTACAGTAGGCCTCAAAGCGCTTGAAATCTCCACTTGCAAATTCCACAAAAAGAGGGTTTCAAATCTGCTCTGCCTAAAGGAAGGTTCAACTCTGTGAGTTGAACACATGCAGCCCAAAGAAGTTACTGAGAATTCTTCTGCCTGGCGTTATATTCAGAAATCCCGTTTCCAACGAAATCCTCAAAGAGGTCAAAATATCCACTTGCAGACACTACAAACAGAGTGTTTCCAAACTGCTCTATGAAAAGAAAGGTTAAACTCTGTGAGTGGAACGCACACATCTCCAAGTGGTTGCTGAGAATCATTCTCTCCTGTTTTTATACGAAGATGTTTCCTTTTCTACCGTTGGCTGCAAAGCGCTTGAAATCTCCACTTGCAAATTCCACAAAAAGAGGGTTTCAAATCTGCTCTTTCTAAAGGAAGTTTCAACTCTGTGAGTTGAACACACGCAGCCCAAAGAAGTTACTGAGAATTCTTCTGTCTAGAGTTATTCGCAGAAATCCCGTTTCCAACGAAATCCTCAAAGAGGTCCAAATATCCACTTGCAGAATTTAGAAACAGAGTGTTTCCAAACTCCTCTATGAAAAGAAAGGTTAAACTCTGTGAGTGGAACACAGACATCACCAAGTGGTTGCTGAGAATCATTCTCTCCAGTTTTTATACGAAGATGTTTCCTTTTCTACCGTTGGCTCCAAAGCGCATGAAATCTCCACTTGCAAATTCCACAAAAAGAGGGTTTCAAATCTGCTCTGTCTAAAGGAAGGTTCAAATGTGTGAGTTGAACACACACAGCCCAAAGAAGTTACTGAGAATTCTTCTGTCTAGCGTTATATGCAGAAATCCCGTTTCCAACGAAATCCTCAAAGAGGTCCAAATATCCCCTTGCAGACAGTACAAACAGAGTGTTTCCAAACTGCTCTATGAAATGAAAGGTTAAACTCTGTGAGTGGAACGCACACATTACCAAGTGGTTGCTGAGAATAATTCTCTCCAGTTTTTAAACGAAGATGTTTCCTTTTCTACCGTTGGCTGCAAATCGCTTGAAATCTCCACTTGCAAATTCCACAAAAAGAGGGTTTCAAATCTGCTCTGTGTAAAGGAAGGTTCAACCCTGTGAGTTGAACACACGCAGCCCAAAGAAGTTACTGAGAATTCTTCTGTCTAGAGTTATTCGCAGAAATCCCGTTTCCAACGAAATCCTCAAAGAGGTCCAAATATCCACTTGCAGACTTTACAAACAGAGTGTTTCCAAACTGCTCTATGAAAAGAAAGGTTAAACTCTGTGATTGGAACGCACACATTACCAAGTGACTGGTGAGAATGATTCTCTCCAGTTTTTATACGAAGATGTTTCCTTTTCTACCGTTGGCTGCAAAATGCTTGAAATCTCCACTTGCAAATTCCACAAAAAGAGAGTTTCAAATCTGCTGTGTCTAAAGGAAGGTTCAACTCAGTGAGCTGAACACACGCAGCCCAAAGAAGTTACTGAGAATTCTTCTGTCTAGAGTTATTCGCAGAAATCCCGTGTCCAACGAAATCGCCAGAGAGGTCCAAATATCCACTTGCAGACTTTACAAACAGATTGTTTCCAAACTGCTCTATGAAAAGAAAGGTGAAACTCTGTGATTGGAAAAAACACATCACCAGGTGGTTGCTGAGAATGATTCTCTGTAGTTTTTATACGAAGATGTTTCCTATTCTACCGTTGGCTGCAAAGCGCTTGAAATCTCCACTTGCAAATTCCACAAAAAGAGGGTTTCAAATCTGCTCAGTCTAAGGGAAGTTTCAACTCTGTGAGTTGAACACATGCAGCCCAAAGAAGTTACTGAGAATTCTTCTGTCTAGCGTTATATTCAGAAATCCCGTTTCCAACAAAATCCTCAAAGAGGTCCAAATATCCACTAGCAGACATTACAAACAGAGTGTTTCCAAACTGCCCTATGAAAAGAAAGGTTAAACTCTGTGAGTGGAACGCACACATCTCCAAGTGGTTGCTGAGAATGATTCTCTCTAGGTTTAATACGAAGATGTTTCCTTTTCTACCGTTGGCCGCAAAGCGCTTGAAATCTCCACTTGCAAATTCCACAAAAAGAGGGTTTCAAATCTGCTCTGTCTAAAGGAAGGTTCAACTCTATGAGTTGAACACACGCAGCCCAAAGAAGTTACTGAGAATTCTTCTATCTAGAGTTATATGCAGGAATCCCGTTTCCAACAAAATCCTCAAAGAGGTCCAAATATCCACTTTCAGACTTTACAAACAGAGTGTTTCCAAACTTCTCTACGAAAACAAAGGTGAAACTCTGTGAGTGGAACGCACACATCACCAAGTGGTTGCTCAGAATGATTCTCTCTAGTTTTTATACGAAGATATTTCCTTTTGTACCGTAGGCCCCAAAGCGCATGAAATCTCAACTTGCAAATTCCACAAAAAGAGGGTTTCAAATCTGCTCTGTCTAAAGGAAGGTTCAACTCTGTGGATTGAACACACGCAGCCCAAAGAAGTTACTGAGAATTCTTCTGTCTAGCGTTATATGCAGAAATACCGTTTCCAACGAAATCCTCAAAGAGGTCCAAATATCCACTTGCAGACTTTACAAACAGGGTGTTTCCAAACTGCTCTATGAAAAGAAAGGTTAAACTACGTGAGTGGAATGCACACATTACCAAATGGTTGCTGAGAATGATTCTCTCCAGTTTTTATACGAAGATATTTCCTTTTCTACCATTGGCCACAAAGCGCTTGAAATCTCCAGTTGCAAATTCCACAAAAAGAGGGTTTCAAATCGGCTCTGTGTAAAGGAAGGTTCAACTCTGTGAGTTGAACACACGCAGCCCAAAGAAGTTACTGAGAATTCTTCTGTCTTGAGTTATTCGCAGAAATCCCGTTTCCAACGAAGTCCTCAAAGAGGTCCAAATATCCACTTGCAGACTTTACAAACAGAGTGTTTCCAAACTGCTCTATGAAAAGAAAGGTTAAACTCTGTGATTGGAACGCACACATTACCAAGTGACTGCTGAGAATGATTCTCTCCAGTTTTTATACGAAGATGTTTCCTTTTGTACCATTGGCTGCAAATTGCTTGAAATCTCCACTTGCAAATTCCACAAAAAGAGGGTTTCACACCTGCTCTGTATAAAGGAAGGTTCAACTCTGTGAGTTGAACACACGCAGCCCAAAGATGTTACTGAGAATTCTTCTGTCTAGCGTTATATGCAGGAATCCCGTTTCCAACGAAATCCTCAAAGAGATCCCAATATCCACTTGCAGACTTTACAGAGTGTTTCCAAACTGCTCTATGAAAAGAATGGTTAAACACTGTGAGTGGAACGCACACATCTCCAAGTGGTTGCTGAGAATGATTCTCTCTAGTTTTAATACGAAGATGTTTCCTTTTCTACCGTTGGCCCCAAAGCGCTTGAAATCTCCACTTGCAAATTCCACAAAAAGAGGGTTTATAATCTGCTCTGTCTAAAGGAAGGTTCAGCTCTGTGAGTTGAACACATGCAGCCCAAAGAAGTTACTGATAATTCTTCTGTCTAGAGTTATTCGCAGAAATAACGTTTCCAACGAAATCCTCAGTGAGGTCCAAATATCCACTTGCAGACTTTACAAAGAGAGTGTTTCCAAACTGCTCTATGAAAAGAAAGGTTAAACTCTGTGAGTGGAATGCACACATTACCAAGTGGCTGCTGAGAATGATTCTCTCCAGTTTTTATACGAAGATGTTTCCTTTTCTACCGTTGGCTGCAAAGCACTTGAAACCTCCACTTTCAAATTCCACAAAAAGAGGGTTTCAAATCTGCTCTGACTAAAGGAAGGTTCAACTCTGTGCGTTGAACACACGCAGCCCAAAGAAGTTACTGAGAATTCTTCTGTCTAGAGATATTCGCAGAAATCCCGTTTCCTACGAAATCGCCAGAGAGGTCCAAATATCCACTTGCAGACTTTACAAACAGAGTGTTTCCAAACTGCTATATGAAAAGAAAGGTGAAACTCTGTGAGTGGAACAAACACATCAGCAAGTGGTTGCTGAGAATGATTCTCTCTAGTTTTTATACGAAGATGTTTCCTTTTCTACCGTTGGCTGCAAAGCGCTTGAAATCTCCACTTTCAAATTTCACAAAAAGAGGGTTTCAAATCTGCTCTGTCTAAAGGAAGGTTCAACTCTGTGAGTTGAACACACGCAGCCCAAAGTAGTAACTGAGAATTCTTCTGTCTAGAGTTATTCGCAGGAATCCCGTTTCCAACGAAATCGCCAGAGAGGTCCAAATATCCACTTGCAGACATTACAAACAGAGTGTTTCCAAACTGCTCTATGAAAAGAAAGGTTAAACTCTGTGAGTGGAACGCAGACATCACCAAGTGGTTGCTGACAATGATTCTCTCCAGTTTTTATACGAAGATGTTTCCTTTTCTACTGTTGGCCTCAAACCGCTTGTAATCTCCACTTGCAAATTCCACAAAAACAGGGTTTCTAATCTGCTCTGTGTAAACGAAGGTTCATCTCTGAGAGGTGAACACACGCAGCCCAAAGAAGTTACTGAGAATTCTTCTGTCTAGAGTTATTCACAGAAATCCCGTTTCCAACGAAATCCTCAAAGAGGTCAAAATATACACTTGCAGACATTACAAACAGAGTGTTTCCAAACTGCTCTATGAAAAGAAACGTGAAACTCTGTGAGTGGAACAAACACATCACCAAGTGGTTGCTGAGAATGATTCTCTCTAGTTTTTCTACGAAGATATTCCCTTTTCTACTGTTGGCTGCAAAGCGCTTGAAATCTCCACTTGCAAATTCCACAAAAAGAGGGTTTCAAATCTGCTCTGTCTAAAGGAAGGTTCAACTCTGTGAGTTGAACACACACAGCCCAAAGAAGTTACTCAGAATTCTTCTGTCTATAGTTATTCGCAGAAATCCCGTTTCGAACGAAATCCTCAAAGAGTTCCAAATATCCACTTGCAGACTTTACAAACAGAGTGTTTCCAAACTGCTCTATGAAAAGAAAGGTTAAACTCTGTGAGTGGAACGCAGACATCACCAAGTGGTTGCTGAGAATGATTCTCTCCAATTTTTATACGAAGATGTTTCCTTTTCTACCGTTGGCTGCAAAGCGCTTGAAATCTCCACTTGCAAATTCCACAAAAAGAGGGTTTCAAATCTGCTCTGTCTAAAGGAAGTTTCAACTCTGTGAGTTGAACACATGCAGCCCAAAGATGTTACTGAGAATTCTTCTGTCTAGCGTTATATGCAGAAATCCCGTTTCCAACGAAATCCTCAAAGAGGTCCAATTATCCACTTGCAGACTTTACAAACAGAGTGTTTCCAAACTCCTCTATGAAAAGAAAGGTTAAACTCTGTGAGTGGAACGCACACATTACCAAGTGGTTGCTGAGAATGATTCTCTCTAGTTTTAATACGAAGTTGTTTCCTTTTCTTCCGTTGGCCGCAAAACACTTGAAATCTCCAATTGCAAATTCCACAAAAAGAGGGTTTCAAATCTGCTCTGTCTAAAGAAAGGTTCAACTCTATGAGTTGAACACACGCAGCCCAAAGAAGTTACTGAGAATTCTTCTGTCTAGCGTTATATGCAGGAATCCCGTTTCCAACGAAATCCTCAAAGAGATCCCAATATCCACTTGCAGACTTTACAGAGTGTTTCCAAACTGCTCTATGAAAAGAATCGTTAAACACTGTGAGTGGAACGCACACATCTCCAAGTGGTTGCTGAGAATGATTCTCTCTAGTTTTAATACGAAGATGTTTCCTTTTCTACCGTTGGCCCCAAAGCGCTTGAAATCTCCACTTGCAAATTCCACAAAAAGAGGGTTTCAAATCTGCTCTGTCTAAAGGAAGGTTCAGCTCTGTGAGTTGAACACACGCAGCCCAAAGAAGTTACTGATAATTCTTCTGTCTAGAGTTATTCGCAGAAATAACGTTTCCAACGAAATCCTCAGTGAGGTCCAAATATCCACTTGCAGACTTTACAAACAGAGTGTTTCCAAACTGCTCTATGAAAAGAAAGGTTAAACTCTGTGAGTGGAATGCACACATTACCAAGTGGCTGCTGAGAATGATTCTCTCCAGTTTTTATACGAAGATGTTTCCTTTTCTACCGTTGGCTGCAAAGCACTTGAAATCTCCACTTTCAAATTCCACAAAAAGAGGGTTTCAAATCTGCTCTGACTAAAGGAAGGTTCAACTCTGTGCGTTGAACACACGCAGCCCAAAGAAGTTACTGAGAATTCTTCTGTCTAGAGATATTCGCAGAAATCCCGTTTCCTACGAAATCGCCAGAGAGGTCCAAATATCCACTTGCAGACTTTACAAACAGAGTGTTTCCAAACTGCTATATGAAAAGAAAGGTGAAACTCTGTGAGTGGAACAAACACATCAGCAAGTGGTTGCTGAGAATGATTCTCTCTAGTTTTTATACGAAGATGTTTCCTTTTCTACCGTTGGCTGCAAAGCGCTTGAAATCTCCACTTTCAAATTTCACAAAAAGAGGGTTTCAAATCTGCTCTGTCTAAAGGAAGGTTCAACTCTGTGAGTTAAACACACGCAGCCCAAAGTAGTAACTGAGAATTCTTCTGTCTAGAGTTATTCCCAGCAATCCCGTTTCCAACGAAATCGCCAGAGAGGTCCAAATATCCACTTGCAGAGTTTACAAACAGAGTGTTTCCAAACTGCTCTATGAAAAGAAAGGTTAAACTCTGTGAGTGGAACGCACACATTACCAAGTGGTTGCTGAGAATGATTCTCTCCAGTTTTTATACGAAGATGTTTCCTTTTCTACCATTGGTCGCAAAGCACTTGAAATCTCCACTTTCAAATTCCACAAAAAGAGGGTTTCAAATCTGCTCTGTCTAAAGGAAGGTTCAACTCTATGAGTTGAACACACGCAGCCCAAAGAAGTTACTGAGAATTCTTCTATCTAGAGTTATATGCAGGAATCCCGTTTCCAACGAAATCCTCAAAGAGGTCCAAATATCCACTTTCAGACTTTACAAACAGAGTGTTTCCAAACTGCTCTATGAAAACAAAGGTGAAACTCTGTGAGTGGATCGCACACATCACCAAGTGGTTGCTCAGAATGATTCTCTCTAGTTTTTATACGAAGATACTTCCTTTTGTACCGTAGGCCCCAAAGCGCATGAAATCTCAACTTGCAAATTCCACAAAAAGAGGGTTTCAAATCTGCTCTGTCTAAAGGAAGGTTCAACTCTGTGGGATGAACACACGCAGCCCAAAGAAGTTACTGAGAATTCTTCTGTCTAGCGTTGTATGCAGAAATCCCGTTTCCAACGAAATCCTCAAAGAGGTCCAAATATCCACTTGCAGACTTTACAAACAGGGTGTTTCCAAACTGCTCTATGAAAAGAAAGGTTAAACTCTGTGAGTGGAATGCACACATTACCAAATGGTTGCTGAGAATGATTCTCTCCAGTTTTTATACGAAGATATTTCCTTTTCTACCATTGGCCACAAAGCGCTTGAAATCTCCACTTGCAAATTCCACAAAAAGAGGGTTTCAAACCTGCTCTGTATAAAGGAAGGTTCATCTCTGTGAGTTGAACACACGCAGCCCAAAGAAGTTACTGAGAATTCTTCTGTCTAGAGTTATTTGCAGAAATCCCGTTTCCAACGAAATCGCCAGAGAGGTCCAAATATCCACTTGCAGACATTACAAACAGAGTGTTTCCAAACTGCTCTATGAAAAGAAAGGTGAATCTCTGTGAGTGGAACAAACACATCACCAAGTGGTTGCTCAGAATGATTCTCTCTAGTTTTAATACGAAGATGTTTCCTTTCCTACCGTTGGCTGCAAAGCGCTTGAAATCTCCACTTGCAAACTCCACAAAAAGAGGGTTTCAAATCTGCTCTGTCTAAAGGAAAGTTCAACTCTGTGAGTTGAACACACGCAGCCCAAAGATGTTACTGAGAATTCTTCTGTCTAGCGTTATATGCAGAAATCCCGTTTCCAACGAAATCCTCAAAGAGGTCCAATTATCCACTTGCAGACTTTACAAACAGAGTGTTTCCAAACTCCTCTATGAAAAGAAAGGTTAAACTCTGTGAGTGGAACGCACACATTACCAAGTGGTTGCTGAGAATGATTCTCTCCAGTTTTTATACGAAGTTGTTTCCTTTTCTTCCGTTGGCCGCAAAACACTTGAAATCTCCAATTGCAAATTCCACAAAAAGAGGGTTTCAAATCTGCTCTGTCTAAAGAAAGGTTCAACTCTATGAGTTGAACACACGCAGCCCAAAGAAGTTACTGAGAATTCTTCTGTCTAGCGTTATATGCAGGAATCCCGTTTCCAACGAAATCCTCAAAGAGATCCCAATATCCACTTGCAGACTTTACAGAGTGTTTCCAAACTGCTCTATGAAAAGAAAGGTTAAACACTGTGAGTGGAACGCACACATCTCCAAGTGGTTGCTGAGAATGATTCTCTCTAGTTTTAATACGAAGATGTTTCCTTTTCTACCGTTGGCCCCAAAGCGCTTGAAATCTCCACTTGCAAATTCCACAAAAAGAGGGTTTCAAATCTGCTCTGTCTAAAGGAAGGTTCAGCTCTGTGAGTTGAACACACGCAGCCCAAAGAAGTTACTGATAATTCTTCTGTCTAGAGTTATTCGCAGAAATATCGTTTCCAACGAAATCCTCAGTGAGGTCCAAATATCCACTTGCAGACTTTACAAACAGAGTGTTTCCAAACTTCTCTATGAAAAGAAAGGTTAAACTCTGTGAGTGGAATGCACACATTACCAAGTGGCTGCTGAGAATGATTCTCTCCAGTTTTTATACGAAGATGTTTCCTTTTCTACCGTTGGCTGCAAAGCACTTGAAATCTCCACTTTCAAATTCCACAAAAAGAGGGTTTCAAATCTGCTCTGACTAAAGGAAGGTTCAACTCTGTGCGTTGAACACACGCAGCCCAAAGAAGTTACTGAGAATTCTTCTTTCTAGAGATATTCGCAGAAATCCCGTTTCCTACGAAATCGCCAGAGAGGTCCAAATATCCACTTGCAGACTTTACAAACAGAGTGTTTCCAAACTGCTATATGAAAAGAAAGGTGAAACTCTGTGAGTGGAACAAACACATCAGCAAGTGGTTGCTGAGAATGATTCTCTCTAGTTTTTATACGAAGATGTTTCCTTTTCTACCGTTGGCTGCAAAGCGCTTGAAATCTCCACTTTCAAATTTCACAAAAAGAGGGTTTCAAATCTGCTCTGTCTAAAGGAAGGTTCAACTCTGTGAGTTGAACACACGCAGCCCAAAGTAGTAACTGAGAATTCTTCTGTCTAGAGTTATTCGCAGGAATCCCGTTTCCAACGAAATCGCCAGAGAGGTCCAAATATCCACTTGCAGAGTTTACAAACAGAGTGTTTCCAAACTGCTCTATGAAAAGAAAGGTTAAACTCTGTGAGTGGAACGCACACATTACCAAGTGGTTGCTGAGAATGATTCTCTCCAGTTTTTATACGAAGATGTTTCCTTTTCTACCATTGGTCGCAAAGCACTTGAAATCTCCACTTTCAAATTCCACAAAAAGAGGGTTTCAAATCTGCTCTGTCTAAAGGAAGGTTCAACTCTATGAGTTGAACACACGCAGCCCAAAGAAGTTACTGAGAATTCTTCTATCTAGAGTTATATGCAGGAATCCCGTTTCCAACGAAATCCTCAAAGAGGTCCAAATATCCACTTTCAGACTTTACAAACAGAGTGTTTCCAAACTGCTCTATGAAAACAAAGGTGAAACTCTGTGAGTGGATCGCACACATCACCAAGTGGTTGCTCAGAATGATTCTCTCTAGTTTTTATACGAAGATACTTCCTTTTGTACCGTAGGCCCCTAAAGCGCATGAAATCTCAACTTGCAAATTCCACAAAAAGAGGGTTTCAAATCTGCTCTGTCTAAAGAAAGGTTCAACTCTGTGGGATGAACACACGCAGCCCAAAGAAGTTACTGAGAATTCTTCTGTCTAGCGTTCTATGCAGAAATACCGTTTCCAACGAAATCCTCAAAGAGGTCCAAATATCCACTTGCAGACTTTACAAACAGGGTGTTTCCAAACTGCTCTATGAAAAGAAAGGTTAAACTCTGTGAGTGGAATGCACACATTACCAAATGGTTGCTGAGAATGATTCTCTCCAGTTTTTATACGAAGATATTTCCTTTTCTACCATTGGCCACAAAGCGCTTGAAATCTCCACTGGCAAATTCCACAAAAAGAGGGTTTCAAACCTGCTCTGTATAAAGGAAGGTTCATCTCTGTGAGTTGAACACACGCAGCCCAAAGAAGTTACTGAGAATTCTTCTGTCTAGAGTTATTTGCAGAAATCCCGTTTCCAACGAAATCGCCAGAGAGGTCCAAATATCCACTTGCAGACATTACAAACAGAGTGTTTCCAAACTGCTCTATGAAAAGAAAGGTGAATCTCTGTGAGTGGAACAAACACATCACCAAGTGGTTGCTCAGAATGATTCTCTCTAGTTTTAATACGAAGATGTTTCCTTTTCTACTGTTGGCTGCAAAGCGCTTGAAATCTCCACTTGCAAATTCCACAAAAAGAGGGTTTCAAATCTGCTCTGTCTAAAGGAAGGTTCAACTCTGTGAGTTGAACACACACAGCCCAAAGAAGTTACTCAGAATTCTTCTGTCTATAGTTATTCGCAGAAATCCCGTTTCGAACGAAATCCTCAAAGAGTTCCAAATATCCACTTGCAGACTTTACAAACAGAGTGTTTCCAAACTGCTCTATGAAAAGAAAGGTTAAACTCTGTGAGTGGAACGCAGACATCACCAAGTGGTTGCTGAGAATGATTCTCTCCAATTTTTATACGAAGATGTTTCCTTTTCTACCATTGGCTGCAAAGCGCTTGAAATCTCCACTTGCAAATTCCACAAAAAGAGGGTTTCAAATCTGCTCTGTCTAAAGGAAGTTTCAACTCTGTGAGTTGAACACATGCAGCCCAAAGATGTTACTGAGAATTCTTCTGTCTAGCGTTATATGCAGAAATCCCGTTTCCAACGAAATCCTCAAAGAGGTCCAATTATCCACTTGCAGACTTTACAAACAGAGTGTTTCCAAACTCCTCTATGAAAAGAAAGGTTAAACTCTGTGAGTGGAACGCACACATTACCAAGTGGTTGCTGAGAATGATTCTCTCTAGTTTTTATACGAAGTTGTTTCCTTTTCTTCCGTTGGCCGCAAAACACTTGAAATCTCCAATTGCAAATTCCACAAAAAGAGGGTTTCAAATCTGCTCTGTCTAAAGAAAGGTTCAACTCTATGAGTTGAACACACGCAGCCCAAAGAAGTTACTGAGAATTCTTCTGTCTAGCGTAATATGCAGGAATCCCGTTTCCAACGAAATCCTCAAAGAGATCCCAATATCCACTTGCAGACTTTACAGAGTGTTTCCAAACTGCTCTATGAAAAGAATGGTTAAACACTGTGAGTGGAACGCACACATCTCCAAGTGGTTGCTGAGAATGATTCTCTCTAGTTTTAATACGAAGATGTTTCCTTTTCTACCGTTGGCCCCAAAGCGCTTGAAATCTCCACTTGCAAATTCCACAAAAAGAGGGTTTCAAATCTGCTCTGTCTAAAGGAAGGTTCAGCTCTGTGAGTTGAACACACGCAGCCCAAAGAAGTTACTGATAATTCTTCTGTCTAGAGTTATTCGCAGAAATAACGTTTCCAACGAAATCCTCAGTGAGGTCCAAATATCCACTTGCAGACTTTACAAACAGAGTGTTTCCAAACTGCTCTATGAAAAGAAAGGTTAAACTCTGTGAGTGGAATGCACACATTACCAAGTGGCTGCTGAGAATGATTCTCTCCAGTTTTTATACGAAGATGTTTCCTTTTCTACCGTTGGCTGCAAAGCACTTGAAATCTCCACTTTCAAATTCCACAAAAAGAGGGTTTCAAATCTGCTCTGACTAAAGGAAGGTTCAACTCTGTGCGTTGAACACACGCAGCCCAAAGAAGTTACTGAGAATTCTTCTGTCTAGAGATATTCGCAGAAATCCCGTTTCCTACGAAATCGCCAGAGAGGTCCAAATATCCACTTGCAGACTTTACAAACAGAGTGTTTCCAAACTGCTATATGAAAAGAAAGGTGAAACTCTGTGAGTGGAACAAACACATCAGCAAGTGGTTGCTGAGAATGATTCTCTCTAGTTTTTATACGAAGATGTTTCCTTTTCTACCGTTGGCTGCAAAGCGCTTGAAATCTCCACTTTCAAATTTCACAAAAAGAGGGTTTCAAATCTGCTCTGTCTAAAGGAAGGTTCAACTCTGTGAGTTAAACACACGCAGCCCAAAGTAGTAACTGAGAATTCTTCTGTCTAGAGTTATTCCCAGGAATCCCGTTTCCAACGAAATCGCCAGAGAGGTCCAAATATCCACTTGCAGAGTTTACAAACAGAGTGTTTCCAAACTGCTCTATGAAAAGAAAGGTTAAACTCTGTGAGTGGAACGCACACATTACCAAGTGGTTGCTGAGAATGATTCTCTCCAGTTTTTATACGAAGATGTTTCCTTTTCTACCATTGGTCGCAAAGCACTTGAAATCTCCACTTTCAAATTCCACAAAAAGAGGGTTTCAAATCTGCTCTGTCTAAAGGAAGGTTCAACTCTATGAGTTGAACACACGCAGCCCAAAGAAGTTACTGAGAATTCTTCTATCTAGAGTTATATGCAGGAATCCCGTTTCCAACGAAATCCTCAAAGAGGTCCAAATATCCACTTTCAGACTTTACAAACAGAGTGTTTCCAAACTGCTCTATGAAAACAAAGGTGAAACTCTGTGAGTGGATCGCACACATCACCAAGTGGTTGCTCAGAATGATTCTCTCTAGTTTTTATACGAAGATACTTCCTTTTGTACCGTAGGCCCCAAGGCGCATGAAATCTCAACTTGCAAATTCCACAAAAAGAGGGTTTCAAATCTGCTCTGTCTAAAGGAAGGTTCAACTCTGTGGGATGAACACACGCAGCCCAAAGAAGTTACTGAGAATTCTTCTGTCTAGCGTTCTATGCAGAAATACCGTTTCCAACGAAATCCTCAAAGAGGTCCAAATATCCACTTGCAGACTTTACAAACAGGGTGTTTCCAAACTGCTCTATGAAAAGAAAGGTTAAACTCTGTGAGTGGAATGCACACATTACCAAATGGTTGCTGAGAATGATTCTCTCCAGTTTTTATACGAAGATATTTCCTTTTCTACCATTGGCCACAAAGCGCTTGAAATCTCCACTTGCAAATTCCACAAAAAGAGGGTTTCAAACCTGCTCTGTATAAAGGAAGGTTCATCTCTGTGAGTTGAACACACGCAGCCCAAAGAAGTTACTGAGAATTCTTCTGTCTAGAGTTATTTGCAGAAATCCCGTTTCCAACGAAATCGCCAGAGAGGTCCAAATATCCACTTGCAGACATTACAAACAGAGTGTTTCCAAACTGCTCTATGAAAAGAAAGGTGAATCTCTGTGAGTGGAACAAACACATCACCAAGTGGTTGCTCAGAATGATTCTCTCTAGTTTTTATAGTAAGATGTTTCCTTTCCTACCGTTGGCTGCAAAGCGCTTGAAATCTCCACTTGCAAACTCCACAAAAAGAGGGTTTCAAATCTGCTCTGTCTAAAGGAAAGTTCAACTCTGTGAGTTGAACACACGCAGCCCAAAGATGTTACTGAGAATTCTTCTGTCTAGCGTTATATGCAGAAATCCCGTTTCCAACGAAATCCTCAAAGAGGTCCAATTATCCACTTGCAGACTTTACAAACAGAGTGTTTCCAAACTCCTCTATGAAAAGAAAGGTTAAACTCTGTGAGTGGAACGCACACATTACCAAGTGGTTGCTGAGAATGATTCTCTCCAGTTTTTATACGAAGTTGTTTCCTTTTCTTCCGTTGGCCGCAAAACACTTGAAATCTCCAATTGCAAATTCCACAAAAAGAGGGTTTCAAATCTGCTCTGTCTAAAGAAAGGTTCAACTCTATGAGTTGAACACACGCAGCCCAAAGAAGTTACTGAGAATTCTTCTGTCTAGCGTTATATGCAGGAATCCCGTTTCCAACGAAATCCTCAAAGAGATCCCAATATCCACTTGCAGACTTTACAGAGTGTTTCCAAACTGCTCTATGAAAAGAATGGTTAAACACTGTGAGTGGAACGCACACATCTCCAAGTGGTTGCTGAGAATGATTCTCTCTAGTTTTAATACGAAGATGTTTCCTTTTCTACCGTTGGCCCCAAAGCGCTTGAAATCTCCACTTGCAAATTCCACAAAAAGAGGGTTTCAAATCTGCTCTGTCTAAAGGAAGGTTCAGCTCTGTGAGTTGAACACACGCAGCCCAAAGAAGTTACTGATAATTCTTCTGTCTAGAGTTATTCGCAGAAATATCGTTTCCAACGAAATCCTCAGTGAGGTCCAAATATCCACTTGCAGACTTTACAAACAGAGTGTTTCCAAACTGCTCTATGAAAAGAAAGGTTAAACTCTGTGAGTGGAATGCACACATTACCAAGTGGCTGCTGAGAATGATTCTCTCCAGTTTTTATACGAAGATGTTTCCTTTTCTACCGTTGGCTGCAAAGCACTTGAAATCTCCACTTTCAAATTCCACAAAAAGAGGGTTTCAAATCTACTCTGACTAAAGGAAGGTTCAACTCTGTGCGTTGAACACACGCAGCCCAAAGAAGTTACTGAGAATTCTTCTGTCTAGAGATATTCGCAGAAATCCCGTTTCCTACGAAATCGCCAGAGAGGTCCAAATATCCACTTGCAGACTTTACAAACAGAGTGTTTCCAAACTGCTCTATGAAAAGAAAGGTTAAACTCTGTGAGTTGAACGCACACATTACCAAGTGACTGCTGAGAATGATTCTCTCCAGTTTTTATACGAAGATGTTTCCTTTTCTACTGTTGGCTGCAAAATGCTTGAAATCTCCACTTGCAAATTCCACAAAAAGAGAGCTTCAAATCTGCTGTGTCTAAAGGAAGGTTCAACTCTGTGAGTTGAACACACGCAGCCCAAAGAAGTTACTGAGAATTCTTCTGTCTAGAGTTATTCGCAGAAATCCCGTATCCAACGAAATCGCCAGAGAGGTCCAAATATCCACTTGCAGACTTTACAAACAGATTGTTTCCAAACTGCTCTATGAAAAGAAAGGTGAAACTCTGTGAGTGGAAAAAACACATCACAAAGTGGTTGCTGAGAATGATTCTCTCTAGTTTTTATACGAAGATGTTTCCTTTTCTAACGTTGGCTGCAAAGCGCTTGAAATCTCCACTTGCAAATTCCACAAAAAGAGGGTTTCAAATCTGCTCTGCCTAAAGGAAGGTTCAACTCTGTGAGTTGAACACATGCAGCCCAAAGAAGTTACTGAGAATTCTTCTGCCTAGCGTTATATTCAGAAATCCCGTTTCCAACGAAATCCTCAAAGAGGTCAAAATATCCACTTGCAGACACTACAAACAGAGTGTTTCCAAACTGCTCTATGAAAAGAAAGGTTAAACTCTGTGAGTGGAACGCACACATCTCCAAGTGGTTGCTGAGAATCATTCTCTCCTGTTTTTATACGAAGATGTTTCCTTTTCTACCGTTGGCTGCAAAGCGCTTGAAATCTCCACTTGCAAATTCCACAAAAAGAGGGTTTCAAATCTGCTCTTTCTAAAGGAAGTTTCAACTCTGTGAGTTGAACACACGCAGCCCAAAGAAGTTACTGAGAATTCTTCTGTCTAGAGTTATTCGCAGAAATCCCGTTTCCAACGAAATCCTCAAAGAGGTCCAAATATCCACTTGCAGAATTTAGAAACAGAGTGTTTCCAAACTCCTCTATGAAAAGAAAGGTTTAACTCTGTGAGTGGAACACAGACATCACCAAGTGGTTGCTGAGAATCATTCTCTCCAGTTTTTATACGAAGATGTTTCCTTTTCTACCGTTGGCTGCAAAGCGCATGAAATCTCCACTTGCAAATTCCACAAAAAGAGGGTTTCAAATCTGCTCTGTCTAAAGGAAGGTTCAAATCTGTGAGTTGAACACACACAGCCCAAAGAAGTTACTGAGAATTCTTCTGTCTAGCGTTATATGCAGAAATCCGGTTTCCAACGAAATCCTCAAAGAGGTCAAAATATCCACTTGCAGACAGTACAAACAGAGTGTTTCCAAACTGCTCTATGAAATGAAAGGTTAAACTCTGTGAGTGGAACGCACACATTACCAAGTGGTTGCTGAGAATAATTCTCTCCAGTTTTTAAACGAAGATGTTTCCTTTTCTACCGTTGGCTGCAAATCGCTTGAAATCTCTACTTGCAAATTCCACAAAAAGAGGGTTTCAAATCTGCTCTGTGTAAAGGAAGGTTCAACCCTGTGAATTGAACACACGCAGCCCAAAGAAGTTACTGAGAATTCTTCTGTCTAGAGTTATTCGCAGAAATCCCGTGTCCAACGAAATCGCCAGAGAGGTCCAAATATCCACTTGCAGACTTTACAAACAGATTGTTTCCAAACTGCTCTATGAAAAGAAAGGTGAAACTCTGTGAGTGGAAAAAACACATCACCAGGTGGTTGCTGAGAATGATTCTCTGTAGTTTTTATACAAAGATGTTTCCTATTCTACCGTTGGCTGCAAAGCACTTGAAATCTCCACTTGCAAATTCCACAAAAAGAGGGTTTCAAATCTGCTCAGTCTAAGGGAAGTTTCAACTCTGTGAGTTGAACACATGCAGCCCAAAGAAGTTACTGAGAATTCTTCTGTCTAGCGTTATATTCAGAAATCCCGTTTCCAACAAAATCCTCAAAGAGGTCCAAATATCCACTAGCAGACATTACAAACAGAGTGTTTCCAAACTGCTCTATGAAAAGAAAGGTTTAACTCTGTGAGTGGAACGCACACATCTCCAAGTGGTTGCTGAGAATGATTCTCTCTAGGTTTAATACGAAGATGTTTCCTTTTCTACCGTTGGCCGCAAAGCGCTTGAAATCTCCACTTGCAAATTCCACAAAAAGAGGGTTTCAAATCTGCTCTGTCTAAAGGAAGGTTCAACTCTATGAGTTGAACACACGCAGCCCAAAGAAGTTACTGAGAATTCTTCTATCTAGAGTTATATGCAGGAATCCCGTTTCCAACAAAATCCTCAAAGAGGTCCAAATATCCACTTTCAGACTTTACAAACAGAGTGTTTCCAAACTGCTCTACGAAAACAAAGGTGAAACTCTGTGAGTGGAACGCACACATCACCAAGTGGTTGCTCAGAATGATTCTCTCTAGTTTTTATACGAAGATATTTCCTTTTGTACCGTAGGCCCCAAAGCGCATGAAATCTCAACTTGCAAATTCCACAAAAAGAGGGTTTCAAATCTGCTCTGTCTAAAGGAAGGTTCAACTCTGTGGATTGAACACACGCAGCCCAAAGAAGTTACTGAGAATTCTTCTGTCTAGCGTTATATGCAGAAATACCGTTTCCAACGAAATCCTCAAAGAGGTCCAAATATCCACTTGCAGACTTTACAAACAGGGTGTTTCCAAACTGCTCTATGAAAAGAAAGGTTAAACTACGTGAGTGGAATGCACACATTACCAAATGGTTGCTGAGAATGATTCTCTCCAGTTTTTATACGAAGATATTTCCTTTTCTACCATTGGCCACAAAGCGCTTGAAATCTCCACTTGCAAATTCCACAAAAAGAGGGTTTCAAATCGGCTCTGTGTAAAGGAAGGTTCAACTCTGTGAGTTGAACACACGCAGCCCAAAGAAGTTACTGAGAATTCTTCTGTCTTGAGTTATTCGCAGAAATCCCGTTTCCAACGAAGTCCTCAAAGAGGTCAAAATATCCACTTGCAGACTTTACAAACAGAGTGTTTCCAAACTGCTCTATGAAAAGAAAGGTTAAACTCTGTGAGTTGAACGCACACATTACCAAGTGACTGCTGAGAATGATTCTCTCCAGTTTTTATACGAAGATGTTTCCTTTTCTACTGTTTTTCTGCAAAATGCTTGAAATCTCCACTTGCAAATTCCACAAAAAGAGAGCTTCAAATCTGCTGTGTCTAAAGGAAGGTTCAACTCTGTGAGTTGAACACACGCAGCCCAAAGAAGTTACTGAGAATTTTTCTGTCTAGAGTTATTCGCAGAAATCCCGTATCCAACGAAATCGCCAGAGAGGTCCAAATATCCACTTGCAGACTTTACAAACAGATTGTTTCCAAACTGCTCTATGAAAAGAAAGGTGAAACTCTGTGAGTGGAAAAAACACATCACAAAGTGGTTGCTGAGAATGATTCTCTCTAGTTTTTATACGAAGATGTTTCCTTTTCTAACGTTGGCTGCAAAGCGCTTGAAATCTCCACTTGCAAATTCCACAAAAAGAGGGTTTCAAATCTGCTCTGTCTAAGGGAAGTTTCAACTCTGTGAGTTGAACACATGCAGCCCAAAGAAGTTACTGAGAATTCTTCTGTCTAGCGTTATATTCAGAAATCCCGTTTCCAACGAAATCCTCAAAGAGGTCCAAATATCCACTTGCAGACATTACAAACAGAGTGTTTCCAAACTGCTCTATGAAAAGAAAGGTTAAACTCTGTGAGTGGAACGCACACATCTCCAAGTGGTTGCTGAGAATGATTCTCTCTAGGTTTAATACGAAGATGTTTCCTTTTCTACCGTAGGCCTCAAAGCGCTTGAAATCTCCACTTGCAAATTCCACAAAAAGAGGGTTTCAAATCTGCTCTGCCTAAAGGAAGGTTCAACTCTGTGAGTTGAACACATGCAGCCCAAAGAAGTTACTGAGAATTCTTCTGCCTAGCGTTATATTCAGAAATCCCGTTTCCAACGAAATCCTCAAAGAGGTCAAAATATCCACTTGCAGACACTACAAACAGAGTGTTTCCAAACTGCTCTATGAAAAGAAAGGTTAAACTCTGTGAGTGGAACGCACACATCTCCAAGTGGTTGCTGAGAATCATTCTCTCCTGTTTTTATACGAAGATGTTTCCTTTTCTACCGTTGGCTGCAAAGCGCTTGAAATCTCCACTTGCAAATTCCACAAAAAGAGGGTTTCAAATCTGCTCTTTCTAAAGGAAGTTTCAACTCTGTGAGTTGAACACACGCAGCCCAAAGAAGTTACTGAGAATTCTTCTGTCTAGAGTTATTCGCAGAAATCCCGTTTCCAACGAAATCCTCAAAGAGGTCCAAATATCCACTTGCAGAATTTAGAAACAGAGTGTTTCCAAACTCCTCTATGAAAAGAAAGGTTAAACTCTGTGAGTGGAACACAGACATCACCAAGTGGTTGCTGAGAATCATTCTCTCCAGTTTTTATACGAAGATGTTTCCTTTTCTACCGTTGGCTGCAAAGCGCATGAAATCTCCACTTGCAAATTCCACAAAAAGAGGGTTTCAAATCTGCTCTGTCTAAAGGAAGGTTCAAATCTGTGAGTTGAACACACACAGCCCAAAGAAGTTACTGAGAATTCTTCTGTCTAGCGTTATATGCAGAAATCCGGTTTCCAACGAAATCCTCAAAGAGGTCAAAATATCCACTTGCAGACAGTACAAACAGAGTGTTTCCAAACTGCTCTATGAAATGAAAGGTTAAACTCTGTGAGTGGAACGCACACATTACCAAGTGGTTGCTGAGAATAATTCTCTCCAGTTTTTAAACGAAGATGTTTCCTTTTCTACCGTTGGCTGCAAATCGCTTGAAATCTCTACTTGCAAATTCCACAAAAAGAGGGTTTCAAATCTGCTCTGTGTAAAGGAAGGTTCAACCCTGTGAGTTGAACACACGCAGCCCAAAGAAGTTACTGAGAATTCTTCTGTCTAGAGTTATTCGCAGAAATCCCGTGTCCAACGAAATCGCCAGAGAGGTCCAAATATCCACTTGCAGACTTTACAAACAGATTGTTTCCAAACTGCTCTATGAAAAGAAAGGTGAAACTCTGTGAGTGGAAAAAACACATCACCAGGTGGTTGCTGAGAATTATTCTCTGTAGTTTTTATACAAAGATGTTTCCTATTCTACCGTTGGCTGCAAAGCACTTGAAATCTCCACTTGCAAATTCCACAAAAAGAGGGTTTCAAATCTGCTCAGTCTAAGGGAAGTTTCAACTCTGTGAGTTGAACACATGCAGCCCAAAGAAGTTACTGAGAATTCTTCTGTCTAGCGTTATATTCAGAAATCCCGTTTCCAACAAAATCCTCAAAGAGGTCCAAATATCCACTAGCAGACATTACAAACAGAGTGTTTCCAAACTGCTCTATGAAAAGAAAGGTTTAACTCTGTGAGTGGAACGCACACATCTCCAAGTGGTTGCTGAGAATGATTCTCTCTAGGTTTAATACGCAGATGTTTCCTTTTCTACCGTTGGCCGCAAAGCGCTTGAAATCTCCACTTGCAAATTCCACAAAAAGAGGGTTTCAAATCTGCTCTGTCTAAAGGAAGGTTCAACTCTATGAGTTGAACACACGCAGCCCAAAGAAGTTACTGAGAATTCTTCTATCTAGAGTTATATGCAGGAATCCCGTTTCCAACAAAATCCTCAAAGAGGTCCAAATATCCACTTTCAGACTTTACAAACAGAGTGTTTCCAAACTGCTCTACGAAAACAAAGGTGAAACTCTGTGAGTGGAACGCACACATCACCAAGTGGTTGCTCAGAATGATTCTCTCTAGTTTTTATACGAAGATATTTCCTTTTGTACCGTAGGCCCCAAAGCGCATGAAATCTCAACTTGCAAATTCCACAAAAAGAGGGTTTCAAATCTGCTCTGTCTAAAGGAAGGTTCAACTCTGTGGATTGAACACACGCAGCCCAAAGAAGTTACTGAGAATTCTTCTGTCTAGCGTTATATGCAGAAATACCGTTTCCAACGAAATCCTCAAAGAGGTCCAAATATCCACTTGCAGACTTTACAAACAGGGTGTTTCCAAACTGCTCTATGAAAAGAAAGGTTAAACTACGTGAGTGGAATGCACACATTACCAAATGGTTGCTGAGAATGATTCTCTCCAGTTTTTATACGAAGATATTTCCTTTTCTACCATTGGCCACAAAGCGCTTGAAATCTCCACTTGCAAATTCCACAAAAAGAGGGTTTCAAATCGGCTCTGTGTAAAGGAAGGTTCAACTCTGTGAGTTGAACACACGCAGCCCAAAGAAGTTACTGAGAATTCTTCTGTCTTGAGTTATTCGCAGAAATCCCGTTTCCAACGAAGTCCTCAAAGAGGTCAAAATATCCACTTGCAGACTTTACAAACAGAGTGTTTCCAAACTGCTCTATGAAAAGAAAGGTTAAACTCTGTGATTGGAACGCAGACATTACCAAGTGACTGCTGAGAATGATACTCTCCAGTTTTTATACGAAGATGTTTCCTTTTGTTCCATTGGCTGCAAATTGCTTGAAATCTCCACTTGCAAATTCCACAAAAAGAGGGTTTCAAACCTGCTCTGTATAAAGGAAGGTTCAACTCTGTGAGTTGAACACACGCAGCCCAAAGAAGTTACTGAGAATTCTTCTGTCTAGAGTTATTTGCAGAAATCCCTTTTCCAACGAAATCGCCAGAGAGGTCCAAATATCCACTTGCAGACATTACAAACAGAGTGTTTCCAAACTGCTCTATGAAAAGAAAGGTGAAACACTGTGAGTGGAACAAACACATCACCAAGTGGTTGCTGAGAATTATTCTCTCTAGTTTTTATAGTAAGATGTTTCCTTTCCTACCGTTGGCTGCAAAGCGCTTGAAATCTCCACTTGCAAACTCCACAAAAAGAGGGTTTCAAATCTGCTCTGTCTAAAGGAAGGTTCAACTCTGTGAGTTGAACACACGCAGCCCAAAGATGTTACTGAGAATTCTTCTGTCTAGCGTTATATGCAGAAATCCCGTTTCCAACGAAATCCTCAAAGAGGTCCAATTATCCACTTGCAGACTTTACAAACAGAGTGTTTCCAAACTCCTCTATGAAAAGAAAGGTTAAACTCTGTGAGTGGAACGCACACATTACCAAGTGGTTGCTGAGAATGATTCTCTCCAGTTTTTATACGAAGTTGTTTCCTTTTCTTCCGTTGGCCGCAAAACACTTGAAATCTCCAATTGCAAATTCCACAAAAAGAGGGTTTCAAATCTGCTCTGTCTAAAGAAAGGTTCAACTCTATGAGTTGAACACACGCAGCCCAAAGAAGTTACTGAGAATTCTTCTGTCTAGCGTTATATGCAGGAATCCCGTTTCCAATGAAATCCTCAAAGAGATCCCAATATCCACTTGCAGACTTTACAGAGTGTTTCCAAACTGCTCTATGAAAAGAATGGTTAAACACTGTGAGTGGAACGCACACATCTCCAAGTGGTTGCTGAGAATGATTCTCTCTAGTTTTAATAAGAAGATGTTTCCTTTTCTACCGTTGGCCCCAAGGCGCTTGAAATCTCCACTTGCAAATTCCACAAAAAGAGGGTTTCAAATCTGCTCTGTCTAAAGGAAGGTTCAGCTCTGTGAGTTGAACACACGCAGCCCAAAGAAGTTACTGATAATTCTTCTGTCTAGAGTTATTCGCAGAAATAACGTTTCCAACGAAATCCTCAGTGAGGTCCAAATATCCACTTGCAGACTTTACAAACAGAGTGTTTCCAAACTGCTCTATGAAAAGAAAGGTTAAGCTCTGTGAGTGGAATGCACACATTACCAAGTGGCTGCTGAGAATGATTCTCTCCAGTTTTTATACGAAGATGTTTCCTTTTCTACCGTTGGCTGCAAAGCACTTGAAATCTCCATTTTCAAATTCCACAAAAAGAGGGTTTCAAATCTGCTCTGACTAAAGGAAGGTTCAACTCTGTGCGTTGAACACACGCAGCCCAAAGAAGTTACTGAGAATTCTTCTGTCTAGAGATATTCGCAGAAATCCCGTTTCCTACGAAATCGCCAGAGAGGTCCAAATATCCACTTGCAGACTTTACAAACAGAGTGTTTCCAAACTGCTATATGAAAAGAAAGGTGAAACTCTGTGAGTGGAACAAACACATCAGCAAGTGGTTGCTGAGAATGATTCTCTCTAGTTTTTATACGAAGATGTTTCCTTTTCTACCGTTGGCTGCAAAGCGCTTGAAATCTCCACTTTCAAATTTCACAAAAAGAGGGTTTCAAATCTGCTCTGTCTAAAGGAAGGTTCAACTCTGTGAGTTGAACACACGCAGCCCAAAGTAGTAACTGAGAATTCTTCTGTCTAGAGTTATTCGCAGGAATCCCGTTTCCAACGAAATCGCCAGAGAGGTCCAAATATCCACTTGCAGAGTTTACAAACAGAGTGTTTCCAAACTGCTCTATGAAAAGAAAGGTTAAACTCTGTGAGTGGAACGCACACATTACCAAGTGGTTGCTGAGAATGATTCTCTCCAGTTTTTATACGAAGATGTTTCCTTTTCTACCATTGGCGGCAAAGCACTTGAAATCTCCACTTTCAAATTCCACAAAAAGAGGGTTTCAAATCTGCTCTGTCTAAAGGAAGGTTCAACTCTATGAGTTGAACACACGCAGCCCAAAGAAGTTACTGAGAATTCTTCTATCTAGAGTTATATGCAGGAATCCCGTTTCCAACGAAATCCTCAAAGAGGTCCAAATATCCACTTTCAGACTTTACAAACAGAGTGTTTCCAAACTGCTCTATGAAAACAAAGGTGAAACTCTGTGAGTGGATCGCACACATCACCAAGTGGTTGCTCAGAATGATTCTCTCAAGTTTTTATACGAAGATACTTCCTTTTGTACCGTAGGCCCCAAAGCGCATGAAATCTCAACTTGCAAATTCCACAAAAAGAGGGTTTCAAATCGGCTCTGTGTAAAGGAAGGTTCAACTCTGTGAGTTGAACACACGCAGCCCAAAGAAGTTACTGAGAATTCTTCTGTCTTGAGTTATTCGCAGAAAACCCGTTTCCAACGAAGTCCTCAAAGAGGTCCAAATATCCACTTGCAGACTTTACAAACAGAGTGTTTCCAAACTGCTCTATGAAAAGAAAGGTTAAACTCTGTGAGTGGAACGCACACATTACCAAGTGGCTGCTGAGAATGATTCTCTCCAGTTTTTATACGAAGATGTTTCCTTTTGTACCATTGGCTGCAAATTGCTTGAAATCTCCACTTGCAAATTCCACAAAAAGAGGGTTTCAAATCTGCTCTGTCTAAAGGAAGTTTCAACTCTGTGAGTTGAACACATGCAGCCCAAAGAAGTTACTGAGAATTCTTCTGTCTAGCGTTATATGCAGAAATCCCGTTTCCAACGAAATCCTCAAAGAGGTCAAAATATCCACTTGCAGACATTACAAACAGAGTGTTTCCAAACTGCTCTATGAAAAGAAAGGTTAAACTCTGTGAGTGGAACCCACACATTACCAAGTGGTTGCTGAGAATGATTCTCTCCAGTTTTTATACGAAGATGTTTCCTTTTCTACCGTTGGCCGCAAAGCGCTTGAAATCTCCACTTGCAAATTCCACAAAAAAAGGTTTTCAAATCTGCTCTGTCTAAAGAAAGGTTCAACTCTATGAGTTGAACACACACAGCCCAAAGAAGTTACTGAGAATTCTTCTGTCTAGCGTTATATGCAGGAATCCCGTTTCCAACGAAATCCTCAAAGAGGTCCAAATATCCACTTGCAGACTTTACAAACAGAGTGTTTCCAAACTGCTCTATGAAAGGAAAGTGAAACAGTGTGAGTGGAACCCACACATCACCAAGTGGTTGCTCAGAATGATTCTCTCTAGTTTTTATACGAAGATATTTCCTTTTCTACCGTAGGCCCCAAAATGCTTGAAATCTCCACCTGCAAATTCCACAAAAAGAGGGTTTCAAATCTGCTCTTTCTAAAGGAAGGTTCAACTCTGTGAGTTGAACACACGCAGCCCAAAGAAGTTACTGAGAATTCTTCTGTCTAGAGTTATTCTCAGAAATCCCGTTTCCAACGAAATCCTCAAAGAGGTCCAAATATCCACTTGCAGACTTTACAAACAGAGTGTTTCCAAACTGCTCTATGAAAAGAAAGGTTAAACTCTGTGAGTGGAACGCAGACATCACCAAGTGGTTGCTGAGAATGATTCTCTCCAGTTTTTATACGAAGACGTTTCCTTTTCTACTGTTGGCCGCAAAGCGCTTGTAATCTCCACTTGCAAATTCCACAAAAACAGGGTTTCTAATCTGCTCTGTGTAAACGAAGGTTCAACTCTGAGAGGTGAACACACGCAGCCCAAAGAAGTTACTGAGAATTCTTCTGTCTAGGGTTATTCACAGAAATCCCGTTTCCAACGAAATCCTCAAAGACGTCCAAATAAACACTTGCAGACATTACAAACAGAGTGTTTCCAAACTGCTCTATGAAAAGAAAGGTGAAACTCTGAGAGTGGAACAAACACATCACCAAGTGGTTGCTGAGAATGATTCTCTCTAGTTTTTCTATGAAGATATTCCCTTTTCTACCGTTGGCTGCAAAGCGCTTGAAATCTCCACTTGCAAATTCCACAAAAAGAGGGTTTCAAATCTGCTCTGTCTAAAGGAAGGTTCAACTCTGTGAGTTGAACACACACAGCCCAAAGAAGTTACTCAGAATACTTCTGTCTATAGTTATTTGCAGAAATCCTGTTTCGAACGAAATCCTCAAAGAGTTCCAAATATCCACTTGCAGACTTTACAAACAGAGTGTTTCCAAACTGCTCTATGAAAAGAAAGGTGAAACTGTGTGAGTGGAACGCACACATCACCAAGTGGTTGCTGAGAATGATTCTCTCTAGTTTTTCTACGATGATATTCACTTTTCTACCGTTGGCTGCAAAGCGCTTGAAATCTCCACTTGCAAATTCAACAAACAGAGGGTATCAAATCTGCTCTGTGTACAGGAAGGTTCAACTCTGTGAGTTGAACACACGCAGCCCAAAGAAGTTACTGAGAATTCCTCTGTCTAGAGTTATTCGCAGAAATCCCGTTTCCAACGAAATCCTCAAAGAGGTCCAAATATTCACTTGCAGACTTTACAGAGTGTTTCCAAACTGCTCTATGAAAAGAAAGGTTAAACTCTGTGAGTGGAACGCACACATCACCAAGTGGTTGCTGAGAATGATTCTCTCTAGTTTTTATATGAAGATGTTTCCTTTTCAACCGTTGGCCTCAAAGGACTTGAAGTCTCCACTTGCAAATTCCACAAAAAGAGGGTATCAAATCTGCTCTGTGTAAAGGAAGGTTCAACTCTGTGAGTTGAACACACGCAGCCCAAGGAAGTTACTGAGAATTCTTCTGTCTAGAGTTATTCGCAGAAATCCCGTTTCCAACGAAATCCTCAAAGTGGTCCAAATATCCACTTGCAGACTATATAAACAGAGTGTTTCCAAACTGCTCTATGAAAAGAAAGGTTAAACTCTGTGAGTGGAACGCACACATTATCAAGTGGTTGCTGAGAATGATTCTCTCCAGTTTTTATACGAAGATGTTTCCTTTTCCACCGCAGGCCTCAAAGCGCTTGAAATCTCCACTTGCAGATTCCACAAAAAGAGAGTTTCAAATCTGCTGTGTCTAAAGGAAGGTTCAACTCTGTGAGTTGAGCACAAGCAGCCCAAAGAAGATACAGAGAATTCTTCTGTCTAGCGTTATATGCTGAAATCCCGTTTCCAACGAAATCCGAAAAGAGGTCCAAATATCCACTTGCAGACTTTACAAAAAGGTTGTTTCCAAACTGCTCAATGAAAAGAAACTTTAAAATCTGTGAGTGGGATGCACACATCACCAAGTGGTTGCTGAGAATGATTCTCTCTAGTTTTTAAGCGAAGATATTTCCTTTTCTACCGTTGGCCGAAATGCCCTTGAAATCTCCACTTGCAAATTCCACAAAAAGAGGGTTTCAAATCTGCTCTTTCTAAAGGAAGGTTCAACTCTGTGAGTTGAACACACGCAGCCCAAAGAAGTTACTGAGAATTCTTCTGTCTAGAGTTATTCGCAGAAATCCCGTTTCCAAAGAAATCGCCAGAGAGGTCCAAATATCCACTTGCAGACTTTACAAACAGAGTGTTTCCAAACTGCTCTAAGAAAAGAAAGGTGAAACTCTGTGAGTGGAAAAAACACATCACCAAGTGGTTGCTCAGAATGATTCTCTCTAGTTTTTATACGAAGATATTTCCTTTTCTACCGTAGGCCCCAAAATGCTTGAAATCTCCACCTGCAAATTCCACAAAAAGATGGTTTCAAATTTGCTCTGTCTAAAGGAAGATTCAACTCTGTGAGTTGAACACACGCAGCCCAAAGAAGTTACTGAGAATTCTTCTGTCTAGCGTTGTATGCAGAAATCCCGTTTCCAACGAAATCCTCAAAGAGGTCCAAATATCCACTTGCAGACTTTACAAACAGAGTGTTTCCAAACTGCTCTATGAAAAGAAAGGTTAAACACTGTGAGTGGAATGCACACATTACCAAGTGGTTGCTGAGAATGATTCTCTCCAGTTTTTATACGAAGATGTTTCCTTTTCTACTGTTGGCCGCAAAGCGCTTGAAATCTCCACTTGCAAATTCCACAAAAACAGGGTTTCTAATCTGCTCTGTGTAAAGGAAGGTTCGACTCTGAGAGGTGAACACACGCAGCCCAAAGAAGTTACTGAGAATTCTTCTGTCTAGAGTTATTCGCAGAAATCCCGTTTCCAATGAAATCCTCAAAGAGGTCCAAATATCCACTTGCAGACTTTCAAACAGAGTGTTTCCAAACTGCTCTATGAAAAGAAAGGTGAAAGTCTGTGAGTGGAAAAAACACATCACGAGGTGGTTGCTGAGAATGATTCCTCTAGTTTTTATACGAAGATATTCCCTTTTCTACCGTTGGCTGCAAAGCGCTTGAAATCTCCACTTGCAAATTCCACAAAAAGAGGGTTTCAAATCTGCTCTGTCTAAAGGAAGGTTCAACTCTGTGAGTTGAACACATGCAGCCCAAAGAAGTTACTGAGAATTCTTCTGTCTAGCGTTATATGCAGAAATCACGTTTCCAACGAAATCCTCAAAGATTTCCAAATATCCACTTGCAGACTTTACAAACAGAGTGTTTCCAAACTGCTCTATGAAAAGAAAGGTGAAACTGTGTGAGTGGAACGCACACATCACCAAGTGGTTGCTGAGAATGATTCTCTCCAGTTTTTATACGAAGATGTTTCCTTTTCTACTGTTGGCCGCAAAGCGCTTGAAATCTCCACTTGCAAATTCCACAAAAAGAGGGTATCAAACCTGCTCTGTCTAAAGGAAGGTTCAACTCTGTGAGTTGAACACACGCAGCCCAAAGAAGTAACTGAGAATTCTTCTGTCTCGTGTAATATGCAGAAATCCCGTTTCCAACGAAATCCTCAAAGAGATCCAAATATCCACTTGCAGACTTTACAAACAGAGTGTTTCCAAACTGCTCAATGAAAAGAAAGTTTAAACTCTGTGAGTGGGATGCACACATCACCAAGTGGTTGCTGAGAATGATTCTCTCTAGTTTTTAAGCGAAGATATTTCCTTTTCTACCGTTGGCCGCAAAGTGCTTGAAATCTCCAATTGCAAATTCCACAAAAAGAGGGTTTCAAATCTGCTCTGTGTAAAGGAAGGTTCAACTCTGAGAGGTGAACACACGCAGCCCAAAGAAGTTAGTGAGAATTCTTCTGTCTAGAGTTATTCGCAGAAATCCCGTTTCCAACGAAATCCTCAAAGAGGTCCAAATATCCACTTGCAGACATTACAAACAGAGTGTTTCCAAACTGCTCTATGAAAAGAAAGGTTAAACTCTGTGAGTGGAACGCACACATCTCCATGTGGTTGCTGAGAATCATTCTCTCCAGTTTTTACACGAAGATGTTTCCTTTTCTACCGTTGGCTGCAAAGCGCTTGAAATCTCCACTTGCAAATTCCACAAAAAGAGGGTTTCAAATCTGCTCTGTCTAAAGGAAGTTTCAACTCTGTGAGTTGAACACATGCAGCCCAAAGAAGTTACTGAGAATTCTTCTGTCTAGCGTTATATGCAGAAATCCCGTTTCCAACGAAATCCTCAAAAGGTCAAAATATTCACTTGCAGACATTACAAACAGAGTGTTTCCAAACTGCTCTATGAAAAGAAAGGTTAAAATCTGTGAGTGGAACGCACACATCTCCATGTGGTTGCTGAGAATCATTCTCTCCAGTTTTTACACGATGATGTTTCCTTTTCTACCGTTGGCTGCAAAGCGCTTGAAATCTCCACTTGCAAATTCCACAAAAAGAGGGTTTCAAATCTGCTCTGTCTAAAGGAAGTTTCAACTCTGTGAGTTGAACACATGCAGCCCAAAGAAGTTACTGAGAATTCTTCTGTCTAGCGTTATATGCAGAAATCCCGTTTCCAACGAAATCCTCAAAGAGGTCAAAATATCCACTTGCAGACATTACAAACAGAGTGTTTCCAAACTGCTCTATGAAAAGAAAGGTTAAACTCTGTGAGTGGAACCCACACATTACCAAGTGGTTGCTGAGAATGATTCTCTCCAGTTTTTATACGAAGATGTTTCCTTTTCTACCGTTGGCCGCAAAGCGCTTGAAATCTCCACTTGCAAATTCCACAAAAAAAGGTTTTCAAATCTGCTCTGTCTAAAGAAAGGTTCAACTCTATGAGTTGAACACACACAGCCCAAAGAAGTTACTGAGAATTCTTCTGTCTAGCGTTATATGCAGGAATCCCGTTTCCAACGAAATCCTCAAAGAGGTCCAAATATCCACTTGCAGACTTTACAAACAGAGTGTTTCCAAACTGCTCTATGAAAGGAAAGTGAAACAGTGTGAGTGGAACGCACACATCACCAAGTGGTTGCTCAGAATGATTCTCTCTAGTTTTTATACGAAGATATTTCCTTTTCTACCGTAGGCCCCAAAATGCTTGAAATCTCCACCTGCAAATTCCACAAAAAGAGGGTTTCAAATCTGCTCTTTCTAAAGGAAGGTTCAACTCTGTGAGTTGAACACACGCAGCCCAAAGAAGTTACTGAGAATTCTTCTGTCTAGAGTTATTCTCAGAAATCCCGTTTCCAACGAAATCCTCAAAGAGGTCCAAATATCCACTTGCAGACTTTACAAACAGAGTGTTTCCAAACTGCTCTATGAAAAGAAAGGTTAAACTCTGTGAGTGGAACGCAGACATCACCAAGTGGTTGCTGAGAATGATTCTCTCCAGTTTTTATACGAAGACGTTTCCTTTTCTACTGTTGGCCGCAAAGCGCTTGTAATCTCCACTTGCAAATTCCACAAAAACAGGGTTTCTAATCTGCTCTGTGTAAACGAAGGTTCAACTCTGAGAGGTGAACACACGCAGCCCAAAGAAGTTGCTGAGAATTCTTCTGTCTAGGGTTATTCACAGAAATCCCGTTTCCAACGAAATCCTCAAAGACGTCCAAATATACACTTGCAGACATTACAAACAGAGTGTTTCCAAACTGCTCTATGAAAAGAAAGGTGAAACTCTGTGAGTGGAACAAACACATCACCAAGTGGTTGCTGAGAATGATTCTCTCTAGTTTTTCTATGAAGATATTCCCTTTTCTACCGTTGGCTGCAAAGCGCTTGAAATCTCCACTTGCAAATTCCACAAAAAGAGGGTTTCAAATCTGCTCTGTCTAAAGGAAGGTTCAACTCTGTGAGTTGAACACACACAGCCCAAAGTAGTTACTCAGAATACTTCTGTCTATAGTTATTCGCAGAAATCCTGTTTCGAACGAAATCCTCAAAGAGTTCCAAATATCCACTTGCAGACTTTACAAACAGAGTGTTTCCAAACTGCTCTATGAAAAGAAAGGTGAAACTGTGTGAGTGGAACGCACACATCACCAAGTGGTTGCTGAGAATGATTCTCTCTAGTTTTTCTACGATGATATTCACTTTTCTACCGTTGGCTGCAAAGCGCTTGAAATCTCCACTTGCAAATTCAACAAAAAGAGGGTATCAAATCTGCTCTGTGTACAGGATGGTTCAACTCTGTGAGTTGAACACACGCAGCCCAAAGAAGTTACTGAGAATTCCTCTGTCTAGAGTTATTCGCAGAAATCCCGTTTCCAACGAAATCCTCAAAGAGGTCCAAATATTCACTTGCAGACTTTACAGAGTGTTTCCAAACTGCTCTATGAAAAGAAAGGTTAAACTCTGTGAGTGGAACGCACACATCACCAAGTGGTTGCTGAGAATGATTCTCTCTAGTTTTTATATGAAGATGTTTCCTTTTCAACCGTTGGCCTCAAAGCACTTGAAGTCTCCACTTGCAAATTCCACAAAAAGAGGGTATCAAATCTGCTCTGTGTAAAGGAAGGTTCAACTCTGTGAGTTGAACACACGCAGCCCAAGGAAGTTACTGAGAATTCTTCTGTCTAGAGTTATTCGCAGAAATCCCGTTTCCAACGAAATCCTCAAAGTGGTCCAAATATCCACTTGCAGACTATATAAACAGAGTGTTTCCAAACTGCTCTATGAAAAGAAAGGTTAAACTCTGTGAGTGGAACGCACACATTATCAAGTGGTTGCTGAGAATGATTCTCTCCAGTTTTTATACGAAGATGTTTCCTTTTCTACCGCAGGCCTCAAAGCGCTTGAAATCTCCACTTGCAGATTCCACAAAAAGAGAGTTTCAAATCTGCTGTGTCTAAAGGAAGGTTCAACTCTGTGAGTTGAGCACAAGCAGCCCAAAGAAGATACAGAGAATTCTTCTGTCTAGCGTTATATGCTGAAATCCCGTTTCCAACGAAATCCGAAAAGAGGTCCAAATATCCACTTGCAGACTTTACAAACAGAGTGTTTCCAAACTGCTCTAAGAAAAGAAAGGTGAAACTCTGTGAGTGGAAAAAACACATCACCAAGTGGTTGCTCAGAATGATTCTCTCTAGTTTTTATACGAAGATATTTCCTTTTCTACCGTAGGCCCCAAAATGCTTGAAATCTCCACCTGCAAATTCCACAAAAAGATGGTTTCAAATTTGCTCTGTCTAAAGGAAGATTCAACTCTGTGAGTTGAAGACACGCAGCCCAAAGAAGTTACTGAGAATTCTTCTGTCTAGAGTTGTATGCAGAAATCCCGTTTCCAACGAAATCCTCAAAGAGGTCCAAATATCCACTTGCAGACTTTACAAACAGAGTGTTTCCAAACTGCTCTATGAAAAGAAAGGTTAAACACTGTGAGTGGAATGCACACATTACCAAGTGGTTGCTGAGAATGATTCTCTCCAGTTTTTATACGAAGATGTTTCCTTTTCTACTGTTGGCCGCAAAGCGCTTGAAATCTCCACTTGCAAATTCCACAAAAACAGGGTTTCTAATCTGCTCTGTGTAAAGGAAGGTTCAACTCTGAGAGGTGAACACACGCAGCCCAAAGAAGTTACTGAGAATTCTTCTGTCTAGAGTTATTCGCAGAAATCCCGTTTCCAATGAAATCCTCAAAGAGGTCCAAATATCCACTTGCAGACTTTCAAACAGAGTGTTTCCAAACTGCTCTATGAAAAGAAAGGTGAAAGTCTGTGAGTGGAAAAAACACATCACGAGGTGGTTGCTGAGAATGATTCCTCTAGTTTTTATACGAAGATATTCCCTTTTCTACCGTTGGCTGCAAAGCGCTTGAAATCTCCACTTGCAAATTCCACAAAAAGAGGGTTTCAAATCTGCTCTGTCTAAAGGAAGGTTCAACTCTGTGAGTTGAACACATGCAGCCCAAAGAAGTTACTGAGAATTCTTCTGTCTAGCGTTATATGCAGAAATCACGTTTCCAACGAAATCCTCAAAGATTTCCAAATATCCACTTGCAGACTTTACAAACAGAGTGTTTCCAAACTGCTCTATGAAAAGAAAGGTGAAACTGTGTGAGTGGAACGCACACATCACCAAGTGGTTGCTGAGAATGATTCTCTCCAGTTTTTATACGAAGATGTTTCCTTTTCTACTGTTGGCCGCAAAGCGCTTGAAATCTCCACTTGCAAATTCCACAAAAAGAGGGTATCAAACCTGCTCTGTCTAAAGGAAGGTTCAACTCTGTGAGTTGAACACACGCAGCCCAAAGAAGTAACTGAGAATTCTTCTGTCTCGTGTAATATGCAGAAATCCCGTTTCCAACGAAATCCTCAAAGAGATCCAAATATCCACTTGCAGACTTTACAAACAGAGTGTTTCCAAACTGCTCAATGAAAAGAAAGTTTAAACTCTGTGAGTGGGATGCACACATCACCAAGTGGTTGCTGAGAATGATTCTCTCTAGTTTTTAAGCGAAGATATTTCCTTTTCTACCGTTGGCCGCAAAGTGCTTGAAATCTCCAATTGCAAATTCCACAAAAAGAGGGTTTCAAATCTGCTCTGTGTAAAGGAAGGTTCAACTCTGAGAGGTGAACACACGCAGCCCAAAGAAGTTAGTGAGAATTCTTCTGTCTAGAGTTATTCGCAGAAATCCCGTTTCCAACGAAATCCTCAAAGAGGTCCAAATATCCACTTGCAGACATTACAAACAGAGTGTTTCCAAACTGCTCTATGAAAAGAAAGGTTAAACTCTGTGAGTGGAACGCACACATCTCCATGTGGTTGCTGAGAATCATTCTCTCCAGTTTTTACACGAAGATGTTTCCTTTTCTACCGTTGGCTGCAAAGCGCTTGAAATCTCCACTTGCAAATTCCACAAAAAGAGGGTTTCAAATCTGCTCTGTCTAAAGGAAGTTTCAACTCTGTGAGTTGAACACATGCAGCCCAAAGAAGTTACTGAGAATTCTTCTGTCTAGCGTTATATGCAGAAATCCCGTTTCCAACGAAATCCTCAAAAGGTCAAAATATTCACTTGCAGACATTACAAACAGAGTGTTTCCAAACTGCTCTATGAAAAGAAAGGTTAAACTCTGTGAGTGGAACGCACACATCTCCATGTGGTTGCTGAGAATCATTCTCTCCAGTTTTTACACGATGATGTTTCCTTTTCTACCGTTGGCTGCAAAGCGCTTGAAATCTCCACTTGCAAATTCCACAAAAAGAGGGTTTCAAATCTGCTCTGTCTAAAGGAAGTTTCAACTCTGTGAGTTGAACACATGCAGCCCAAAGAAGTTACTGAGAATTCTTCTGTCTAGCGTTATATGCAGAAATCCCGTTACCAACGAAATCCTCAAAGAGGTCAAAATATCCACTTGCAGACATTACAAACAGAGTGTTTCCAAACTGCTCTATGAAAAGAAAGGTTAAACTCTGTGAGTGGAACGCACACATTACCAAGTGGTTGCTGAGAATGATTCTCTCCAGTTTTTATACGAAGATGTTTCCTTTTCTACCGTTGGCCGCAAAGCGCTTGAAATCTCCACTTGCAAATTCCACAAAAAGAGGTTTTCAAATCTGCTCTGTCTAAAGAAAGGTTCAACTCTATGGGTTGAACACACACAGCCGAAAGAAGTTACTGAGAATTCTTCTGTCTAGCGTTATATGCAGGAATCCCGTTTCCAACGAAATCCTCAAAGAGGTCCAAATATCCACTTGCAGACTTTACAAACAGAGTGTTTCCAAACTGCTCTATGAAAGGAACGTGAAACAGTGTGAGTGGAACGCTCACATCACCAAGTGGTTGCTCAGAATGATTCTCTCTAGTTTTTATACGAAGATATTTCCTTTTCTACCGTAGGCCCCAAAATGCTTGAAATCTCCACCTGCAAATTCCACAAAAAGAGGGTTTCAAATCTGCTCTTTCTAAAGAAAGGTTCAACTCTGTGAGTTGAACACACACAGCCCAAAGAAGTTACTCAGAATTCTTCTGTCTATAGTTATTCGCAGAAATCCCGTTTCGAACGAAATCCTCAAAGAGGTCCAAATATCCACTTGCAGACTTTACAAACAGAGTGTTTCCAAACTGCTCTATGAAAAGAAAGGTTAAACACTGTGAGTGGAATGCACACATTACCAAGTGGTTGCTGAGAATGATTCTCTCCAGTTTTTATACGAAGATGTTTCCTTTTCTACTGTTGGCCGCAAAGCGCTTGAAATCTCCACTTGCAAATTCCACAAAAACAGGGTTTCTAATCTGCTCTGTGTAAAGGAAGGTTCAACTCTGAGAGGTGAACACACGCAGCCCAAAGAAGTTACTGAGAATTCTTCTGTCTAGAGTTATTCGCAGAAATCCCGTTTCCAACGAAATCCTCAAAGAGGTCCAAATATCCACTTGCAGACTTTCAAACAGAGTGTTTCCAAACTGCTCTATGAAAAGAAAGGTGAAAGTCTGTGAGTGGAAAAAACACATCACGAGGTGGTTGCTGAGAATGATTCTCTCTAGTTTTTATACGAAGATATTCCCTTTTCTACCGTTGGCTGCAAAGCGTTTGAAATCTCCACTTGCAAATTCCACAAAAAGAGGGTTTCAAATCTGCTCTGTCTAAAGGAAGGTTCAACTCTGTGAGTTGAACACATGCAGCCCAAAGAAGTTACTGAGAATTCTTCTGTCTAGCGTTATATGCAGAAATCACGTTTCCAACGAAATCCTCAAAGATTTCCAAATATCCACTTGCAGACTTTACAAACAGAGTGTTTCCAAACTGCTCTATGAAAAGAAAGGTGAAACTGTGTGAGTGGAACGCACACATCACCAAGTGGTTGCTGAGAATGATTCTCTCCAGTTTTTATACGAAGATGTTTCCTTTTCTACTGTTGGCCGCAAAGCGCTTGAAATCTCCACTTGCAAATTCCACAAAAAGAGGGTATCAAACCTGCTCTGTCTAAAGGAAGGTTCAACTCTGTGAGTTGAACACACGCAGCCCAAAGAAGTAACTGAGAATTCTTCTGTCTCGTGTAATATGCAGAAATCCCTTTTCCAACGAAATCCTCAAAGAGATCCAAATATCCACTTGCAGACTTTACAAACAGAGTGTTTCCAAACTGCTCAATGAAAAGAAAGTTTAAACTCTGTGAGTGGGATGCACACATCACCAAGTGGTTGCTGAGAATGATTCTCTCTAGTTTTTAAGCGAAGATATTTCCTTTTCTACCGTTGGCCGCAAAGTGCTTGAAATCTCCAATTGCAAATTCCACAAAAAGAGGGTTTCAAATCTGCTCTGTGTAAAGGAAGGTTCAACTCTGAGAGGTGAACACACGCAGCCCAAAGAAGTTAGTGAGAATTCTTCTGTCTAGAGTTATTCGCAGAAATCCCGTTTAAAACGAAATCCTCAAAGAGGTCCAAATATCCACTTGCAGACATTACAAACAGAGTGTTTCCAAACTGCTCTATGAAAAGAAAGGTTAAACTCTGTGAGTGGAACGCACACATCTCCATGTGGTTGCTGAGAATCATTCTCTCCAGTTTTTACACGAAGATGTTTCCTTTTCTACCGTTGGCTGCAAAGCGCTTGAAATCTCCACTTGCAAATTCCACAAAAAGAGGGTTTCATATCTGCTCTGTCTAAAGGAAGTTTCAACTCTGTGAGTTGAACACATGCAGCCCAAAGAAGTTACTGAGAATTCTTCTGTCTAGCGTTATATGCAGAAATCCCGTTTCCAACGAAATCCTCAAAGAGGTCAAAATATCCACTTGCAGACATTACAAACAGAGTGTTTCCAAACTGCTCTATGAAAAGAAAGGTTAAACTCTGTGAGTGGAACGCACACATCTCCATGTGGTTGCTGAGAATCATTCTCTCCAGTTTTTACACGATGATGTTTCCTTTTCTACCGTTGGCTGCAAAGCGCTTGAAATCTCCACTTGCAAATTCCACAAAAAGAGGGTTTCAAATCTGCTCTGTCTAAAGGAAGGTTCAACTCTGTGAGTTGAACACATGCAGCCCAAAGAAGTTACTGAGAATTCTTCTGTCTAGCGTTATATGCAGAAATCACGTTTCGAACGAAATCCTCAAAGATTTCCAAATATCCACTTGCAGACTTTACAAACAGAGTGTTTCCAAACTGCTCTATGAAAAGAAAGGTGAAACTGTGTGAGTGGAACGCACACATCACCAAGTGGTTGCTGAGAATGATTCTCTCCAGTTTTTATACGAAGATGTTTCCTTTTCTAATGTTGGCCGCAAAGCGCTTGAAATCTCCACTTGCAAATTCCACAAAAAGAGGGTTTCAAATCTGCTCTGTCTAAAGGAAGGTTCAACTCTGTGAGTTGAACACACGCAGCCCAAAGAAGTAACTGAGAATTCTTCTGTCTCGTGTAATATGCAGAAATCCCGTTTCCAACGAAATCCTCAAAGAGATCCAAATATCCACTTGCAGACTTTACAAACAGAGTGTTTCCAAACTGCTCAATGAAAAGAAAGTTTAAACTCTGTGAGTGGGATGCACACATCACCAAGTGGTTGCTGAGAATGATTCTCTCTAGTTTTTAAGCGAAGGTATTTCCTTTTCTACCGTTGGCCGCAAAGTGCTTGAAATCTCCAATTGCAAATTCCACAAAAAGAGGGTTTCAAATCTGCTCTGTGTAAAGGAAGGTTCAACTCTGAGAGGTGAACACACGCAGCCCAAAGAAGTTAGTGAGAATTCTTCTGTCTAGAGTTATTCGCAGAAATCCCGTTTCCAACGAAATCATCAAAGAGGTCCAAATATCCACTTGCAGACTTTACAAACAGAGGGTTTCCAAACTGCCCTATGAAAAGAAAGGTTAAACTCTGTGAGTGGGATGCACACATCACCAAGTGGTTGCTGAGAATGATTCTCTCGTTTTCATTCGAAGATATTTCCTTTTCTACTGTTGGCCGCAAAGAGCTTGAAATCTCCACTTCCAAATTCAACAAAAAGAGGGTTTCAAATCTGCTCTGTGTAAAGCATGGTTCAACTCTGTGAGGTGAACACACGAAGCCCAAAGAAGTTACTGAGAATTCTTCTGTCTAGTGTTATATGCAGAAATCCCGTTTCCAACGAAATCCTCAAAGAGGTCCAAATATCCACTTGCAGACTTTACTAACAGAGTGTTTCCAAACTGCTCTATGAAAAGAAAGGTTAAACTCTGTGAGTGGAACGCACACTTTACCAAGTGGTTGCTGAGAATGATTCTCTCTAGTTTTTATACGAAGATGTTTCCTTTTCCACTGTTGGCCGCAAAGCGCTTGAAATCTCCACTTGCAAATTCCACAAAAACAGGGTTTCTAATCTGCTCTGTGTAAAGGAAGGTTCAACTCTGAGAGGTGAACACACGCAGCCCAAAGAAGTTACTGAGAATTCTTCTGTCTAGAGTTATTCGCAGAAATCCCGTTTCCAACGAAATCCTCAAAGAGGTCCAAATATCCACTTGCAGACTTTACAAACAGAGTGTTTCCAAACTGCTCTATGAAAAGAAAGGTGAAACTCTGTGAGTGGAACAAACACATCACCAAGTGGTTGCTGAGAATGATTCTGTCTAGTTTTTATACGAAGATGTTTCCTTTTCTACCCTTGGCTGCAAAGCGCTTGAAATCTCCACCTGCAAATTCCACAAAAAGAGGGTTTCAAATCTGCTCTGTCTAAAGGAAGTTTCAACTCCGTGAGTTGAACACACACAGCCAAAAGAAGTTACTGAGAATTCTTCTGTCTAGCGTTATATGCTGAAATCCCGTTTCCAACGAAATCCGAAGATAGGTCCAAATATACACTTGCAGACTTTACAAACAGAGGGTTTCCAAACTGCTCTATGAAAAGAAAGGTTAAACTCTGTGAGTGGGATGCACACATCTCCAAGTGGTTGCTGAGAATGATTCTCTCTAGTTTTTATACGAAGATATTTCCTTTTCTACCGTTGGCCCCAAAGCGCTTGAAATGTCCACTTGCAAATTCCACAAAAAGAGGGTTTCAAATCTGGTCTGTCAAAAGGAAGGTTCAACTCTATGAGTTGAACAAACGCAGCCCAAAGAAGTTACTGAGAATTCTTCTGTCTAGCGTTATATGCTGGAAACCCGTTTCCAATGAAATCCTCAAAGAGGTCCAAATATCCAATTGAAGACTTTACAAACAGAGTGTTTCCAAACTGCTCTATGAAAAGAAAGGTTAAACTCTGTGAGTGGAACGCACTCATTACCAAGTGGTTGCTGCGAAAGATTCTCTCCTGTTTTTGTACGAAGATGTTTCCTTTTCTACCATTGGCCGCAAAGCGCTTGAACTCTCCACTTCCAAATCCAACAAAAAGAGGGTTTCAAATCTGCTCTGTCTAAAGGAAGGTTCAACTCTGTGAGTTGAGCACACGCAGCAGAAAGAAGTTACTGAGAATTCTTCTGTCTAGCGTTGTATGCTGAAATATCATTTCCATTGAAATCCGTAGAGAGGTCCAAATATCCACTTGCAGACTTTACAAACAGAGTGTTTCCGAACTGCTCTATGAAAAGAAAGGTTAAACTCTGTGAGTGGGATGCACACATCACCAAGTGGTTGCTCAGAATGATTCTCTCTAATTTTTATACGAATATATTTCCTTTTCTACCGTAGGCCCCAAAATGCTTGAAATCTCCACCTGCAAATTCCACAAAAAGAGGGTTTCAAATCTGCTCTGTCTAAAGGAAGATTCAACTCTGTGAGTTGAACACACGCAGCCCAAAGAAGTTACTGAGAATTCTTCTGTCTAGCGTTGTATGCAGAAAGCCCGTTTCCAACGAAATCCTCAAAAAGGTCCAAATATCCACTTGCAGACTTTACAAACAGAGTGTTTCCAAACTGCTCTATGAAAAGAAAGGTTAAACTCTGTGAGTGGAACGCACACATTGCCAAGTGGTTGCTGAGAATGATTCTCTCCAGTTTTTATACGAAGATGTTTCCTTTTCTACTGTTAGCAGCAAAACGCTTGAAATCTCCACCTGCAAATTTCGCAAAAACAGGGTATCAAATCTGCTCTGTGTAAAGGAAGGTTCAACTCTGTGAGTTGAACACACGCAGCCCAAAGAAGTTACTGAGAATTCTTCTGTCTAGAGTTATTCGCAGAAATCCCGTTTCCCACGAAATCCTCAAAGAGGTCCAAATATCCACTTGCAGACTATACAAACAGAGTGTTTCCAAACTGCTCTATGAAAAGAAAGGTTAAACTCTGTGAGTGGAACGCACACATTACCAAGTGGTTGCTGAGAATGATTCTCTCCAGTTTTTATACGAAGATGTTTCCTTTTCTACCGCTGGCCTGAAAGCGCTTGAAATCTCCACTTGCAAATTCCACAAAAAGAGGGTTTCAAATCTGCTGTGTCTAAAGGAAGGTTCAACTCTGTGAGTTGAGCACACGCAGGACAAGGAAGTTACTAAGAATTCTTCTGTCTAGCGTTATATGCTGAAATCCCGTTTCCAACGAAATCCGAAGAGAGGTCCAAATATCCACTTGCAGACTTTAGAAACAGAGTGTTTCCAAACTGCTCTATGAAAAGAAAGGTGAAACTCTGTGAGTGGAACAAACACATCACCAAGTGGTTGCTGAGAATGATTCTCTCTAGTTTTTATACGAAGATGTTTCCTTTTCTACCGTTGGCCGCAAAGCGCTTGAAATTTCCACTTGCAAATTCCACAAAAAGAGGGTTTCAAATCTGCTCTGTCTAAAGGAAGGTTCAACTCTATGAGTTGAGCACAAGCAGCCCAAAGAAGTTCCTGAGAATCCTTCTGTCTAGCGTTATATGCTGAAATCCCGTTTCCAACGAAATCCGAAGATAGGTCCAAATATCCACTTGCAGACTTTACAAACAGAGGGTTTCCAAACTGCTCTATGAAAAGAAAAGTTAAACTCTGTGAGTGGGATGCACACATCACCAAGTGGTTGCTGAGAATGATTCTCTCTAGTTTTTATACGAAGATATTTCCTTTTCTACTGTAGGCCCCAAAGCGCTTGAAATGTCCACTTGCAAATTCCACAAAAAGAGGGTTTCAAACCTGGTCTGTCTAAAGGAAGGTTCAACTCTATGAGTTGAACACACGCAGCCCAAAGAAGTTACTGAGAATTCTTCAGTCTAGCGTTATATGCAGGAATCCCGTTTCCAAAGAAATCCTCAAAGAGGTCCAAATATCCAATTGCAGACTTTACAAACAGAGTGTTTCCAAACTGCTCTATGAAAAGAAAGGTTAAACTCTGTGAGTGGAACGCACACATTACAAAGTGGTTGCTGCGAATGATTCTCTCCAGTTTTTATACGAAGATGTTTCCTTTTCTACCATTGGCCGCAAAGCGCTTGAACTCTCCACTTCCAAATCCAAGAAAAACAGGGTTTCAAATCTGCTCTGTCTAAAGGAAGGTTCAACTCTGTGAGTTGAGCACACGCAGCCCAAAGAAGTTACTGAGAATTCTTCTGTCTAGCGTTGTATGCAGAAATCCCGTTTCCAAAGAAACCCTCAAAGAGGTCCAAATATCCACTTGCAGACATTACAAACAGAGTGTTTCCAAACTGCTCTATGAAAAGAAAGGTTAAACTCTGTGAGTGGAACGCACACATTACCAAGTGGTTGCTGAGAATGATTCTCTCCAGTTTTTATACGAAGATGTTTCCTTTTCTACTGTTAGCCACAAAGCGATTGAAATCTCCACTTGCAAATTCCACAAAAACAGGGTTTCTAATCTGCTCTGTGTAAAGGAAGGTTCAACTCTGAGAGGTGAACACACGTAGCCCAAAGAAGTTACTGAGAATTCTTCTGTCTAGAGTTATTCGCAGAAATAACGTTTCCAACGAAATCCTCATAGAGGTCCAAATATCCACTTGCAGACTTTACAAACAGAGTGTTTCCAAACTGCTCTATGAAAAGAAAGGTGAAACTGTGTGAGTGGAACGCACACATCACCAAGTGGTTGCTGAGAATGATTCTCTTTAGTTGTTATACGAAGATGTTTCCTTTTCTACCGTTGGCTGCAAAGCGCTTGAAATCTCACCTTGCAAATTCCACAAAAAGAGGGTTTCAAATCTGCTCTGTCTAAAGGAAGGTTCAACTCTGTGAGTTGAACACACGCAGCCCAAAGAAGTAACTGAGAATTCTTCTGTCTCGTGTAATATGCAGAAATCCCGTTTCCAATGAAATCCTCAAAGAGGTCCAAATATCCACTTGCAGACATTAGAAACAGAGTGTTTCCAAACTGCACTATGAAAAGAAAGGTTAAACTCTGTGAGTGGAACGCACACATTACCAAGTGTTTGCTGAGAATGATTCTCTCCAGTTTTTATACAAAGATGTTTCCTTTTCTACCGCAGGCCTCAAAGCGCTTGAAATCTCCACTTGCAAATTCCACAAAAAGAAGGCTTCAAATCTGCTGTGTCTAAAGGAAGGTTCAACTCTGTGAGCTGAGCACACGCAGGACAAAGAAGTTACTGAGAATTCTTCTGTCTAGCGGTATACGCTGAAATCCCCTTTCCAACGAAATCCGAAAAAGGTCCAAATATCCACTTGCAGACTTTACAAACAGGGTGTTTCCAAACTGCTCAATGAAAAGAAAGGTTAAACTCTGTGAGTGGGATGCACACATCACCAAGTGGCTGCTGAGAATGATTCTCTCTAGTTTTCAAGCGAAGATATTTCCTTTTCTACCTTTGGCCGAAAAGCCCTTGAATTCTCCACTTGAAATTCCACAAAAAGAGGGTTTCAAACCTGGTCTGTCTAAAGGAAGGTTCAACTCTATGAGTTGAACACACGCAGCCCAAAGAAGTTACTGAGAATTCTTCAGTCTAGCGTTATATGCAGGAATCCCGTTTCCAAAGAAATCCTCAAAGAGGTCCAAATATCCAATTGCAGACTTTACAAACAGAGTGTTTCCAAACTGCTCTATGAAAAGAAAGGTTAAACTCTGTGAGTGGAACGCACACATTACAAAGTGGTTGCTGCGAATGATTCTCTCCAGTTTTTATACGAAGATGTTTCCTTTTCTACCATTGGCCGCAAAGCGCTTGAACTCTCCACTTCCAAATCCAAGAAAAACAGGGTTTCAAATCTGCTCTGTCTAAAGGAAGGTTCAACTCTGTGAGTTGAGCACACGCAGCCCAAAGAAGTTACTGAGAATTCTTCTGTCTAGCGTTGTATGCAGAAATCCCGTTTCCAAAGAAACCCTCAAAGAGGTCCAAATATCCACTTGCAGACATTACAAACAGAGTGTTTCCAAACTGCTCTATGAAAAGAAAGGTTAAACTCTGTGAGTGGAACGCACACATTACCAAGTGGTTGCTGAGAATGATTCTCTCCAGTTTTTATACGAAGATGTTTCCTTTTCTACTGTTAGCCACAAAGCGATTGAAATCTCCACTTGCAAATTCCACAAAAACAGGGTTTCTAATCTGCTCTGTGTAAAGGAAGGTTCAACTCTGAGAGGTGAACACACGTAGCCCAAAGAAGTTACTGAGAATTCTTCTGTCTAGAGTTATTCGCAGAAATAACGTTTCCAACGAAATCCTCATAGAGGTCCAAATATCCACTTGCAGGCTTTACAAACAGAGTGTTTCCAAACTGCTCTATGAAAAGAAAGGTGAAACTGTGTGAGTGGAACGCACACATCACCAAGTGGTTGCTGAGAATGATTCTCTTTAGTTGTTATACGAAGATGTTTCCTTTTCTACCGTTGGCTGCAAAGCGCTTGAAATCTCACCTTGCAAATTCCACAAAAAGAGGGTTTCAAATCTGCTCTGTCTAAAGGAAGGTTCAACTCTGTGAGTTGAACACACGCAGCCCAAAGAAGTAACTGAGAATTCTTCTGTCTCGTGTAATATGCAGAAATCCCGTTTCCAATGAAATCCTCAAAGAGGTCCAAATATCCACTTGCAGACATTAGAAACAGAGTGTTTCCAAACTGCACTATGAAAAGAAAGGTTAAACTCTGTGAGTGGAACGCACACATTACCAAGTGTTTGCTGAGAATGATTCTCTCCAGTTTTTATACAAAGATGTTTCCTTTTCTACCGCAGGCCTCAAAGCGCTTGAAATCTCCACTTGCAAATTCCACAAAAAGAAGGCTTCAAATCTGCTGTGTCTAAAGGAAGGTTCAACTCTGTGAGCTGAGCACACGCAGGACAAAGAAGTTACTGAGAATTCTTCTGTCTAGCGGTATACGCTGAAATCCCCTTTCCAACGAAATCCGAAAAAGGTCCAAATATCCACTTGCAGACTTTACAAACAGGGTGTTTCCAAACTGCTCAATGAAAAGAAAGGTTAAACTCTGTGAGTGGGATGCACACATCACCAAGTGGCTGCTGAGAATGATTCTCTCTAGTTTTCAAGCGAAGATATTTCCTTTTCTACCTTTGGCCGAAAAGCCCTTGAATTCTCCACTTGCAAATTCCACAAAAAGAGGGTTTCAAATCTGCTCTGTCTAAAGGAAGTTTCAACTCTGTGAGTTGAACACACGCAGCCAAAAGAAGTTACTGAGAATTCTTCTGTCTAGTGTTATATGCAGAAATCCCGTTTCCAATGAAATCCTCAAAGAGGTCCAAACATCCACTTGCAGACTTTACAAACAGAGTGATTCCAAACTGCTCTATGAAAAGAAAGGTTAAACTGTGTGAGTGGAACGCACACATCACCAAGTGGTTGCTGAGAATGATTCTCTCCAGTTTTTATACGAGGATGTTTCCTTTTCTACCGTTGGCCGCAAAGTGCTTGAAATCTCCACTTGAAATTCCACAAAAAGAGGGTTTCAAATCTGCTCTGTCTAAAGGAAGGATCAACTCCGTGAGTTGAACACACGCAGCCCAAAGAAGTAACTGAGAATTCTTCTGTCTAGAGTTATTCGCAGAATTCCCGTTTCCAACGAAATCCTCAAAGAGGTCCAAATATCCACTTGCAGACTTTACAAACAGAGTGTTTCCAAACTGCCCTATGAAAAGAAAGGTTAAACTCTGTGAGTGGGATGCACACATCACCAAGTGGTTGCTGAGAATGATTCTCTCGTTTTTATTCGAAGATATTTCCTTTTCTACTGTTGGCCGCAAAGAGCTTGAAATCTCCACTTCCAAATTCAACAAAAAGAGGGTTTCAAATCTGCTCTGTGTAAAGCATGGTTCAACTCTGTGAGGTGAACACACGCAACCCAAAGGAGTTACTGAGAATTCTTCTGTCTAGAGTTATTGTCAGAAATCCCGTTTCCAACGAAATCCTAAAAGAGGTCCAAATATCCGCTTGCAGACTTTACAAACAGAGTGTTTCCAAACTGCTCTATGAAAAGAAAGGTTAAACTCTGTGAGTGGAACGCACACATCACCAAGTGGTTGCTGAGAATGATTCTCTCCAGTTTTTATACGAAGATGTTTCCTTTTCTACTGTTGGCCGCAAAGCGCTTGAAGTCTCCACTTGCAAATTCCACAAAAAGAGGGTATCAAATATGCTCTGTGTATAGGAAGGTTCAACTCTGTGAGTTGAACACACGCAGCCCAAAGAAGTTACTGAGAAATCTTCTGTCTAGAGTTATTCGCAGAAATCCCGTTTCCAACGAAATCCTCATAGAGGTCCAAATATCCACTTGCAGACTATACAAACAGAGTGTTTCCAAACTGCTCTATGAAAAGAAAGGTTAAACTCTGTGAGTGGAATGCACACATTACCAAGTGGTTGCTGAGAATGATTCTCTCTAGTTTTTATACGAAGATGATTCCTTTTCTACCGCAGGCCTCAAAGCGCTTGAAATGTCCACTTGCAAATTCCACAAAAAGAGGGTTTCAAATCTGCTCTGTCTAAAGGAAGGTTCAACTCTGTGAGTTGAGCACACGCAGCCCAAAGAAGTTACTGAGAATTCTTCTGTCTAGCGTTGTATGCTGAAATCCCGTTTGCAACGAAATCCGAAAAGAGGTCCAAATATCCACTTGCAGACTTTACAAAAAGGGTGTTTCCAAACTGCTCAATGAAAAGAAAGTTTAAACTCTGTGAGTGGGATGCACACATCACCAAGTGGTTGCTGAGAATGATTCTCTCTAGTTTTTAAGCGAAGATATTTCCTTTTCTACCGTTGGCCGAAAAGCCCTTGAAATCTCCACTTGCAAATTCCACAAAAAGAGGGTTTCAAATCTGCTCTTTCTAAAGGAAGGTTCAACTCTGTGAGTTGAACACACGCAGCCCAAAGAAGTTACTGAGAATTCTTCTGTCTAGAGTTATTCGCAGAAATCGCGTTTCCAACGAAATCCTCAAAGAGGTTCAAATATCCACTTGCAGACTTTACAAACAGAGTGTTTCCAAACTGCCCTATGAAAAGAAAGGTTAAACTCTGTGAGTGGGATGCACACATCACCAAGTGGTTGCTGAGAATGATTCTCTCGTTTTTATTCGAAGATATTTCCTTTTCTACTGTTGGCCGCAAAGAGCTTGAAATCTCCACTTCCAAATTCAACAAAAAGAGGGTTTCAAATCTGCTCTATCTAAAGGAAGTTTGAACTCTGTGAGTTGAACACACGCAGCCCAAAGAAGTTACTGAGAATTCTTCTGTCTAGTGTTATATGCAGAAATCCCGTTTCCAAAGAAATCCTCAAAGAGGTCCAAATATCCACTTGCAGACTTTACAAACAGAGTGTTTCCCAACTACTGTATGAAAAGAAAGGTTAAACTCTGTGAGTGGAACGCACACATTACCAAGGGGTTGCTGAGAATGATTCTCTCCAGTTTTTGTACGAAGATGTTTCCTTTTATACCGTTGGCCACAAAGCGCTTAAAATCTCCACTTGCAAATTCCCCAAAAAGAGGGTTTCAAATCTGCTCTGTCTAAAGGAAGGTTCAACTCTATGAGTTGAACACACGCAGCCCAAAGAAGTTACTGAGAATTTTTCTGTCTAGCGTTATATGCTGGAATCCCGTTTCCAACGAAATCCTCAAAGAGGTCCAAATATCCACTTGCAGACATTACAAACAGAGTGTTTCCAAACTGCTCTATGAAAAGAAAGGTTAAACTCTGTGAGTGGAATGCACACATTACCAAGTGGTTGCTGAGAATGATTCTCTCCAGTTTTTATATGAAGATGTTTCCTTTTCTACCGTTGGCCGCAAAGCTCTTGAAATCTCCACTTGCAAATTCCACAAAAAGAGGGTTTCAAATCTGCTCCGTGTAAAGGAAGGTTCAACTCCGAGAGGTGAACACACGAAGCCCAAAGAAGTTATTGAGAATTCTTCTGTCTAGCGGTAAATTCAGAAATCCCATTTCCAACGAAATCCCCAGTGATGTCCAAATATCCACTTGCAGACTTACAAACAGAGTGTTTCCAAACTGCTCTATGAAAAGAAAGGTTAAACTCTGTGAGTGGAACGCACACATCACCAAGTGGTTGCTGAGAATGATTCTCTCTAGTTTTTATTCGAAGATGTTTCCTTTTCTACCGTTGGCTGCAAAACGCTTGTAATCTCCACTTGCAAATTCCACAAAAAGAGGGTTTCAAATCTGCTCTGTCTAAAGGAGGGTTCAACTCTGTGAGTTGAACACACGCAGCTCAAAGAAGTTACTGAGAATTCTTCTGTCTAGCGTTATATGCAGAAATCCCGTTTCCAACGAAATCCGAAGAGAGGTCCAAATATCCACATTCAGACTTTAGAAACAGGTTGTTTCCAAACTGCTCTATGAAAAGAAAGGTTAAACTCTGTGAGTGTGATGCACACATCACCAAGTGGTTGCTGAGAATGATTCTCTCCAGTTTTTATACGAAGATGTTCCCTTTTCTGCCGTTGGCCGCAAAGCGCTTGAAATCTCCACTTGCAAATTCCACAAAAAGAGGGTTTCAAATCTGCTCTGTCTAAAGGAAGGTTCAACTCTATGAGTTGAACACACGCAGCCCAAAGAAATTACTGAGAACTCTTCTGTCTAGCATTATATGCAGGAATCCCGTTTCCAACGAAATCCTCAAAGAGGTCCAAATATCGAATTGCAGACATTACAAACAGAGTGTTTCCAAACTGCTCTATGAAAAGAAAGGTTAAACTGTGTGAGTGGAACGCACACATTACCAAGTGGTTGCTGAGAATGATTCTCCCCAGTTTTTATACGAAGATGTTTCCTTTACTACTGTTGGCTGCAAAGCGCTTGAAATCTCCACTTGAAATTCCACAAAAAGAGGGTTTCAAATCTGTTGTGTCTAAAGGAAGGTTCAACTCCGTGAGTAGAACACACGCAGCCCAAAGAAGTTACTGAGAATTCTTCTGTCTAGCGTTATATGCAGAAATCCTTTTCCAACGAAATCCTCAAAGAGGTCCAAATATCCACTTGCAGACTTTACAAACAGAGTGTTTCCAAACTGCTCTATGAAAAGAAAGGTGAAACTCTGTGAGTGGAACGCACACATTACCAAGTGGTTGCTGAGAATTATTCTCTCCAGTTTTATACGAAGATGTTTCCTTTTCTGCCGTTGGCCGCAAAGCGGTTGAAATTTCCACTTGCAAATTCCACAAAAAGAGGGTTTCAAATCTGCTCTGTCTAAAGGAAGGTTCAACTCTATGAGTTGAACACACGCAGCCCAAAGAATTTACTGAGAACTCTTCGGTCTAGCGTTATTTGCAGGAATCCCGTTTCCAACGATATCCTCAAATAGGTCCAAATATCCACTTAAAGACTTTACAAACAGAGTGTTTCCAAACTGCTCTATGAAAAGAAAGGTGAAACTCTGTGAGTCGAATGCACACATCAACAAATGGCTGCTGAGAATGATTCCCTCTAATTTTTATACGAAGATATTTCCTTTTCTACCGTTGGACCCAAAGTGCTTGAAATCTCCACTTGCAAATTCCACAAAAAGAGGGTTTCAAATCTGCTCTGTGTAAAGGAAGGTTAAACTCAGTGAGTTGAACACACGCAGCACAAAGAAGTTACTGAGAATTCTTCTCTCTAGCGGTATATTGAGAAATCCCGTTTCCAACGAAATCCGAAGAGAGGTCCAAATATCCAATTGCAGACTTTAAAAACCTGGTGTTTCCAAGCTGCTCTATGAAAAGAAAGGTTAAACTCTGTGAGTGGGATGCACACATCACCAAGTGGTTGCTGAGAATGATTCTCTCTAGTTTTTATTCGAAGATATTTCTTTTCTACCGTTGGCCGAAAAGCGCTTGAAATATCCACTTGTAAATTCCACAAAAAGAGGGTTTCAAATCTGCTCTGTCTAAAGGAAGGTTCAACTCTGTGAGCTGAACACACGCAGCCCAAAGAAGTTACTGAGAATTCTTCTGTCTAGAGTTATTTGCAGAAATCACGTTTCCTACGAAATCCTCAAAGAGGTCCAAATATCCACTTGCAGACTTTACAAACAGAGTGTTTCCAAACTGCTCTATGAAAAGAAAGGTTAAACTCTGTGAGTGGAACGCACACATCACCAAGTGGTTGCTGAGAATGATTCTCTCTAGTTTTTATACGAAGATGTTTCCTTTTCTACCGTTGGACCCAAACCGCTTGAAATCTCCACTTGCAAATTCCCCAAAAAGAGGGTTTCAAATCTGCTGTGTCTAAAGGAAGGTTCAACTCTCTGAGTTGAACACACGCAGCCCAAAGAAGTTACTGAGAATTCTTCTGTCTAGCATTATATGCAGGAATCCCGTTTCCAATGAAATCCTCAAAGAGGTACAAGTATCCACTTGCAGACTTTACAAACAGGGGGTTTCCAAACTACTCTATGAAAAGAAAGGTTAAACTGTGTGAGTGGAACGCACACATTACCAAGTGGTTGCTGAGAATGATTCTCCCCAGTTTTTATACGAAGATGTTTCCTTTACTACTGTTGGCTGCAAAGCGCTTGAAATCTCCACTTGAAATTCCACAAAAAGAGGGTTTCAAATCTGTTGTGTCTAAAGGAAGGTTCAACTCCGTGAGTAGAACACACGCAGCCCAAAGAAGTTACTGAGAATTCTTCTGTCTAGCGTTATATGCAGAAATCCTTTTCCAACGAAATCCTCAAAGAGGTCCAAATATCCACTTGCAGACTTTACAAACAGAGTGTTTCCAAACTGCTCTATGAAAAGAAAGGTGAAACTCTGTGAGTGGAACGCACACATTACCAAGTGGTTGCTGAGAATTATTCTCTCCAGTTTTATACGAAGATGTTTCCTTTTCTGCCGTTGGCCGCAAAGCGGTTGAAATTTCCACTTGCAAATTCCACAAAAAGAGGGTTTCAAATCTGCTCTGTCTAAAGGAAGGTTCAACTCTATGAGTTGAACACACGCAGCCCAGAGAATTTACTGAGAACTCTTCGGTCTAGCGTTATTTGCAGGAATCCCGTTTCCAACGATATCCTCAAATAGGTCCAAATATCCACTTAAAGACTTTACAAACAGAGTGTTTCCAAACTGCTCTATGAAAAGAAAGGTGAAACTCTGTGAGTCGAATGCACACATCAACAAATGGCTGCTGAGAATGATTCCCTCTAATTTTTATACGAAGATATTTCCTTTTCTACCGTTGGACCCAAAGTGCTTGAAATCTCCACTTGCAAATTCCACAAAAAGAGGGTTTCAAATCTGCTCTGTGTAAAGGAAGGTTAAACTCAGTGAGTTGAACACACGCAGCACAAAGAAGTTACTGAGAATTCTTCTCTCTAGCGGTATATTGAGAAATCCCGTTTCCAACGAAATCCGAAGAGAGGTCCAAATATCCAATTGCAGACTTTAAAAACCTGGTGTTTCCAAGCTGCTCTATGAAAAGAAAGGTTAAACTCTGTGAGTGGGATGCACACATCACCAAGTGGTTGCTGAGAATGATTCTCTCTAGTTTTTATTCGAAGATATTTCTTTTCTACCGTTGGCCGAAAAGCGCTTGAAATATCCACTTGTAAATTCCACAAAAAGAGGGTTTCAAATCTGCTCTGTCTAAAGGAAGGTTCAACTCTGTGAGCTGAACACACGCAGCCCAAAGAAGTTACTGAGAATTCTTCTGTCTAGAGTTATTTGCAGAAATCACGTTTCCTACGAAATCCTCAAAGAGGTCCAAATATCCACTTGCAGACTTTACAAACAGAGTGTTTCCAAACTGCTCTATGAAAAGAAAGGCTAAACTCTGTGAGTGGAACGCACTCATCACCAAGTGGTTGTTGAGAATGCTTCCCTCTACTTTTTATACGAAGATATATCCTTTTCTACTATTGGCCCCTAAGCACTTGAAATCTCCACTTGGAAATTCCACAAAAAGAGGGTTTCAAATCTGCTGTGTCTAAAGGAATGTTCAACTCTGTGAGTTGAACACACACAGCTCAAAGAAGTTACTGAGAATTCTTCTGTCTAGCGTTATATGCAGGACTCCCGTTTCCAACGAAATCCTCAAAGAGGTCCAAATATCCACTGGCAGACTTTACAAACAGATTGTTTCCAAACTGCTCTATGAAAAGAAAGGTTAAATTCTGTGAGTGGAACGCACACATCACCAAGTGGATGCTGAGAATGATTCCCTCTAATTTTTAAACGAAGATATTTCCTTTTCTACCGTTGGCCCCTTAGCTCTTGAAATCTCCACTTGCAAATTCCACAAAAAGAGGGTTTCAAATCTGCTCTGTCTAAAGGAACGTTCATCTCTATGAGTTGAACACACGCAGCCCAAAGAAGTTACTGAGAATTCTTCTGTCTAGCGTTATATGCAGGAATCCCGTTTCCACCGAAATCCTCAAAGAGGTCCAAATATCCAATTGCAGACTTTACAAACAGAGTGTTTCCAAACTGCTCTATTAGAAGAAAGGTTAAACTCTGTGAGTGGAACGCACACATCACCAAGTGGTTGCTGAGAATGATTCTCTCTAGTTTTTATACGAAGATGTTTCCTTTTCTACCGTTGGACCCAAACCGCTTGAAATCTCCACTTGCAAATTCCCCAAAAAGAGGGTTTCAAATCTGCTGTGTCTAAAGGAAGGTTCAACTCTCTGAGTTGAACACACGCAGCCCAAAGAAGTTACTGAGAATTCTTCTGTCTAGCGTTATATGCAGGAAACCCTTTTCCAACGAAATCCTCAAAGAGGTCCAAATATCCACTTGCAGACTTTACAAACTGAGTGTTTCCAAACTGCTCTATGAAAAGAAAGGTTAAACTCTGTGAGTGGAATGCACACATCACCAAATGGTTGCTGAGAATGATTCCGTCTAGTTTTTATACGAAGATATTTCCTTTTCTACCGTTGGCCGAAAAGCGCTTGAAATCTCCACTTGCAATTTCCACAAAAAGAGGGATTCAAATCTTCTCTGCCTAGAGAAAGGTTCAACTCTGTGATTTGAACACATCCAGCAGAAAGAAGTTACTGAGAATTCTTCTGTCTAGCGTTATATGCAGAAATCCAGTTTCCAACGAAATCCGAAGAGAGGTCCAAATATCCACTTGCAGACCTTACAAACAGTATGTTTCCAAACTGCTCTATGAAAAGAAAGGTTAAACTCTGTGAGTGGAATGCACACATTACCAAGTGGTTGCTGAGAATGATTCTCTCCAGTTTTTATACGAAGATGTTTCCTTTTCTACCGTTGGCCGCCAAGCGCTTGAAATCTCCACTTGCAAATTCCACAAAAAGAGGGTTTCAAATCTGCTCTGCCTAAAGGAAGGTTCAACTGTATGAGTTGAACACACTCAACCCAAAGAAGTTACTGAGAATTCTTCTGTCTAGCATTATATGCAGGAATCCCGTTTCCAATGAAATCCTCAAAGAGGTACAAGTATCCACTTGCAGACTTTACAAACAGGGGGTTTCCAAACTACTCTATGAAAAGAAAGGTTAAACTCTGTGAGTGGAATGCACACATCACCAAGTGGTTGCTGAGAATGATTCCCTCTAATTTTTATACGAAGATATTTCCATTTCTACCATTGGCCCCTAAGCTCTTGAAATCTCCACTTGCAAATTCCACAAAAAGAGGGTTTCAAATCTGCTCTGTCTAAAGGAACGTTCAACTCTATGAGTTGAACACACGCAGCCCAAAGAAGTTACTGAGAATTCTTCTGTCTAGCGTTATATGCAGGAATCCCGTATCCAACGAAATCCTCAAAGAGGTCCAAATATCCAATTGCAGACTTTACAAACAGAGTGTTTCCAAACTGCTCTATGAAAAGAAAGGTTAAACTCAGTGAGTGGAACGCACACATCAGTAAGTGGTTGCTCAGAATCAATCCCTCTAGTTTTTATACGAAGATGTTTCTTTTTCTGCCGTTGGCTGCAAAGCGCTTGAAATCTCCACTTGCAAATTCCACAAAAAGAGGGTTTCAAATCTGCTCTGTGTAAAGGAAGCTTCAACTCTGTGAGTTGAACACACGCAGCACAAAGAAGTTACTGAGAATTCTTCTGTCTAGCGGTATATCCAGAAATCCCGTTTCCAACAAAATCCCCAGAGAGGTCCAAATATCCCCTTGCAGACTTTACAAACAGAGTGTTTCCAAGCTACTCTATGAAAAGAAAGGTTAAACTCTGTGAGTGGAACGCACACATCATCAAGTGGTTGCTGAGAATGATTCGCTCTAGTTTTTATACTAAGATGTTTCCTTTTCTACCGTTGGCCCCAAAGCGCTTGAAATCTCCACTTGCAAATTCCACAAAAAGTGGGTTTCAAATCTGCTCTGTCTAAAGGAAGGTTCAATTCTGTGAGTTGAACACACGCAGCCCAAAGAAGTTACTGAGAATTCTTCTGTCTAGCGTTATATGCAGAAATCCCGTTTCCAACGAAACCCTCAAAGAGGTCCAAATATCCAGTTGCAGACTTACAAACAGAGTGTTTCCAAACTGCTCTATGAAACGAAAGGTTAAAGTCTGTGAGTGGAATGCACACATCACTAAGTTGTTGCTGAGAATGATTCCCTCAAGTTTTTATACGAAGATATTTCCTTTTCTACCGTTGGCCCCTAAGAGCTTGAAATCTCCACTTGCAAATTCCTCAAAAAGAGGGTTTCAAATCTGCTGTGTCTAAAGGAAGGTTCAACTCTGTGAGTTGAACACACGCAGCCCAAAGAAGGTACTGAGAATTCTTCTGTCTAGCGTTATATCCAGAAATCCCTTTCCAAACACAATCACCAGAGAGGTCCAAATATCCACTTGCAGACTTTACAAACAGAGTGTTTCCAAACTACTCTATGAAAAGAAAGGTTAAACTCTGTGAGCGGAACGCACACATCACCAAGTGGTTGCTGAGAATGATTCTCTCCAGTTTTTATACGAAGATGTTTAATGTTCTACCGTTGGCCGCAAAGCGCTTGAAATCTCCACTTGCAAATTCCACAAAAAGAAGGTTTCAAATCTGCTCTTTCTAAAGGAAGGTTCAACTCTGTGAGTTGAACACACGCAGCCCAAAGAAGTTACTGAGAATTCTTCTGTCTAGCGTTATATGCAGGAATCCCGTTTCCAACGAAATCCTCAAAGAGGTCCAAATATCCACTTGCAGACTTTACAAACAGAGTGTTTCCAAACTGCTCTATGAAAAGAAAGGTGAAACACAGTGAGTGGAATGCACACATCAGGAAGTGGCTGCTCAGAATGATTCTCTCTAGTTCTTATACGAAGATATTTCCTTTTCTACCGTAGGCCCCAATGTGCTTGAAATCTCCACTTGCAAATTCCACAAAAAGAGGGTTTCAAATCTGCTCTGTCTAAAGGAAGGTTCAACTCTGTGAGTTGAACACACGCAGCCCAAAGAAGTTACTGAGAATTCTTCTGTCTAGCGTTATATGCAGAAATCCCGTTTCCAACGAAATACTCAAAGAGGTCCAAATATCCACTTGCAGACTTTACAAACAGAGTGTTTCCGAACTGCTCTATGAAAAGAAAGGTTAAACTCTGTGAGTGGAACGCACACATTACCAAGTGGTTGCTGAGAATGATTCTCTCCAGTTTTTATACGAAGATATTTCCTTTTCTACCGTTGGCCAAAAAGCGCTTGAAATCTCCACTTGCAAATTTCACAAAAAGAGGGTTTCAAATCGGCTCTCTGTAAAGGAAGGTTCAACTCTGTGAGTTGAACACACGCAGCCCAAAGAAGTTACTGAGAATTCTTCTGTCTTGAGTTATTCGCAGAAATCCCGTGTCCAACGAAGTCGTCGAAAGGTCCCAATATCCACTTGCAGACTTTACAAACAGAGTGTTTCCAAACTGCTCTATGAAAAGAAAGGTTAAACTCTGTGAGTGGAATGCACACATCTCCAAGTGGTTGCTGAGAATGATTCTCTCTAGTTTTAATACGAAGATGTTTCCTTTTCTACCGTAGGCCTCAAAGCGCTTGAAATCTCCACTTGCAAATTCCACAAAAAGAGGGTTTCAAATCTGCTCTGTCTAAAGGAAGGTTCAACTCTGTGAGTTGAGCACACGCAGCACAAAGAAGTTACTGAGAATTCTTCTGTCTAGCGTTATTTTCTGAAATCCCGTTTCCAACGAAATCCGAAGAGAGGCCCAAATATCCACTTGCAGACTTTACAAACAGGGTGTTTCCAAACTGCTCAATGAAAAGAAAGGTTAAACTCTGTGAGTGGGATGCACACATCACCAAGTGGTTGCTGAGAATGATTCTCTCTAGTTTTTATTTGAAGATATTTCCCTATCTACTTTTGGCCGAAAAGCCCTTGAAATCTCCACTTGCAAATTCCACAAAAAGAGGTTTTCAAATCTGCTCTGTCTAAAGAAAGGTTCAACTCTATGAGTTGAACACATGCAGCCCAAAGAAGTTACTGAGAATTCTTCTGTCTAGCGTTATATGCAGGAATCCCGTTTCCAACGAAATCCTCAAAGAGATCCCAATATCCACTTGCAGACTTTACAAACAGAGTGTTTCCAAACTGCTCTATGAAAAGAATGGTTAAACACTGTGAGTGGAACGCACACATCTCCAAGTGGTTGCTGAGAATGATTCTCTCTAGTTTTAATACGAAGATGTTTCCTTTTCTACCGTTGGCCCCAAAGCGCTTGAAATCTCCACTTGCAAATTCCACAAAAAGAGGGTTTCAAATCTGCTCTGTCTAAAGGAAGGTTCAGCTCTGTGAGTTGAACACACGCAGCCCAAAGAAGTTACTGATAATTCTTCTGTCTAGAGTTATTCGCAGAAATAACGTTTCCAACGAAATCCTCAGTGAGGTCCAAATATCCACTTGCAGACTTTACAAACAGAGTGTTTCCAAACTGCTCTATGAAAAGAAAGGTTAAACTCTGTGAGTGGAATGCACACATTACCAAGTGGCTGCTGAGAATGATTCTCTCCAGTTTTTATACGAAGATGTTTCCTTTTCTACCGTTGGCTGCAAAGCACTTGAAATCTCCACTTTTAAATTCCACAAAAAGAGGGTTTCAAATCTGCTCTGACTAAAGGAAGGTTCAACTCTGTGCGTTGAACACACGCAGCCCAAAGAAGTTACTGAGAATTCTTCTGTCTAGAGATATTCGCAGAAAACCCGTTTCCTACGAAATCGCCAGAGAGGTCCAAATATCCACTTGCAGACTTTACAAACAGAGTGTTTCCAAACTGCTATATGAAAAGAAAGGTGAAACTCTGTGAGTGGAACAAACACATCACCAAGTGGTTGCTGAGAATGATTCTCTCTAGTTTTTATACGAAGATGTTTCCTTTTCTACCGTTGGTTGCAAAGCGCTTGAAATCTCCACTTTCAAATTTCACAAAAAGAGGGTTTCAAATCTGCTCTGTCTAAAGGAAGGTTCAACTCTGTGAGTTGAACACACGCAGCCCAAAGTAGTTACTGAGAATTCTTCTGTCTAGAGTTATTCGCAGGAATCCCGTTTCCAACGAAATCGCCAGAGAGGTCCAAATATCCACTTGCAGAGTTTACAAACAGAGTGTTTCCAAACTGCTCTATGAAAAGAAAGGTTAAACTCTGTGAGTGGAACGCACACATTACCAAGTGGTTGCTGAGAATGATTCTCTCCAGTTTTTATACGAAGATGTTTCCTTTTCTACCATTGGCCGCAAAGCACTTGAAATCTCCACTTTCAAATTCCACAAAAAGAGGGTTTCAAATCTGCTCTGTCTAAAGGAAGGTTCAACTCTATGAGTTGAACACACGCAGCCCAAAGAAGTTACTGAGAATTCTTCTATCTAGAGTTATATGCAGGAATCCCGTTTCCAACGAAATCCTCAAAGAGGTCCAAATGTCCACTTTCAGACTTTACAAACAGAGTGTTTCCAAACTGCTCTATGAAAACAAAGGTGAAACTCTGTGAGTGGATCGCACACATCACCAAGTGGTTGCTCAGAATGATTCTCTCTAGTTTTTATACGAAGATATTTCCTTTTGTACCGTAGGTCCCAAAGCGCATGAAATCTCAACTTGCAAATTCCACAAAAAGAGGGTTTCAAATCTGCTCTGTCTAAAGGAAGGTTCAACTCTGTGGGATGAACACACGCAGCCCAAAGAAGTTACTGAGAATTCTTCTGTCTAGCGTTATATGCAGAAATACCGTTTCCAACGAAATCCTCAAAGAGGTCCAAATATCCACTTGCAGACTTTACAAACAGGGTGTTTCCAAACTGCTCTATGAAAAGAAAGGTTAAACTCTGTGAGTGGAATGCACACATTACCAAATGGTTGCTGAGAATGATTCTCTCCAGTTTTTGTACGAAGATATTTCCTTTTCTACCATTGGCCACAAAACGCTTGAAATCTCCACTTGCAAATTCCACAAAAAGAGGGTTTCAAATCGGCTCTGTGTAAAGGAAGGTTCAACTCTGTGAGTTGAACACACGCAGCCCAAAGAAGTTACTGAGAATTCTTCTGTCTTGAGTTATTCGCAGAAAACCCGTTTCCAACGAAGTCCTCAAAGAGGTCCAAATATCCACTTGCAGACTTTACAAACAGAGTGTTTCCAAACTGCTCTATGAAAAGAAAGGTTAAACTCTGTGAGTGGAACGCACACATTAACAAGTGGCTGCTGAGAATGATTCTCTCCAGTTTTTATATGAAGATGTTTCCTTTTGTAGCATTGGCTGCAAAATGCTTGAAATCTCCACTTGCAAATTCCACAAAAAGAGGGTTTCAAACCTGCTCTGTATAAAGGAAGGTTCATCTCTGTGAGTTGAACACACGCAGCCCAAAGAAGTTACTGAGAATTCTTCTGTCTAGAGTTATTTGCAGAAATCCCGTTTCCAACGAAATCGCCAGAGAGGTCCAAATATCCACTTGCAGACATTACAAACAGAGTGTTTCCAAACTGCTCTATGAAAAGAAAGGTGAAACACTGTGAGTGGAACAAACACATCACCAAGTGGTTGCTGAGAATGATTCTCTCTAGTTTTTATAGGAAGATGTTTCCTTTCCTACCGTTGGCTGCAAAGCGCTTGAAATCTCCACTTGCAAACTCCACAAAAAGAGGGTTTCAAATCTGCTCTGTCTAAAGGAAGGTTCAACTCTGTGAGTTGAACACACGCAGCCCAAAGATGTTACTGAGAATTCTTCTGTCTAGCGTAATATGCAGAAATCCCGTTTCCAACGAAATCCTCAAAGAGGTCCAATTATCCACTTGCAGACTTTACAAACAGAGTGTTTCCAAACTCCTCTATGAAAAGAAAGGTTAAACTCTGTGAGTGGAACGCACACATTACCAAGTGGTTGCTGAGAATGATTCTCTCCAGTTTTTATTCGAAGTTGTTTCCCTTTCTTCCGTTGGCCGCAAAACGCTTGAAATCTCCAATTGCAAATTCCACAAAAAGAGGGTTTCAAATCTGCTCTGTCTAAAGAAAGGTTCAACTCTATGAGTTGAACAAACGCAGCCCAAAGAAGTTACTGAGAATTCTTCTGTCTAGCGTTATATGCAGGAATCCCGTTTCCAACGAAATCCTCAAAGAGATCCCAATATCCACTTGCAGACTTTACAAACAGAGTGTTTCCAAACTGCTCTATGAAAAGAATGGTTAAACACTGTGAGTGGAACGCACACATCTCCAAGTGGTTGCTGAGAATGATTCTCTCTAGTTTTAATACGAAGATGTTTCCTTTTCTACCGTTCGCCCCAAAGCGCTTGAAATCTCCACTTGCAAATTCCACAAAAAGAGGGTTTCAAATCTGCTCTGTGTAAAGGAAGGTTCAGCTCTGTGAGTTGAACACACGCAGCCCAAAGAAGTTACTGATAATTCTTCTGTCTAGAGTTATTCGCAGAAATAACGTTTCCAACGAAATCCTCAGTGAGGTCCAAATATCCACTTGCAGACTTTACAAACAGAGTGTTTCCAAACTGCTCTATGAAAAGAAAGGTTAAACTCTGTGAGTGGAATGCACACATTACCAAGTGGCTGCTGAGAATGATTCTCTCCAGTTTTTATACGAAGATGTTTCCTTTTCTACCGTTGGCTGCAAAGCACTTGAAATCTCCACTTTCAAATTCCACAAAAAGAGGGTTTCAAATCTGCTCTGACTAAAGGAAGGTTCAACTCTGTGCGATGAACACACGCAGCCCAAAGAAGTTACTGAGAATTCTTCTGTCTAGAGATATTCGCAGAAATCCCGTTTCCTACGAAATCGCCAGAGAGGTCCAAATATCCACTTGCAGACTTTACAAACAGAGTGTTTCCAAACTGCTCTATGAAAAGAAAGGTGAAACTCTGTGAGTGGAACGCAGACATCACCAAGTGGTTGCTGAGAATGATTCTCTCTAGTTTTAATAATAAGATGTTTCCTTTTCTAATGTTGGCCGCAAAGTGCTTGAAATCTCCACTTGTAAATTCCACAAAAAGAGGGTTTCAAATCTGCTCTGTCTAAAGGAAGGTTCAACTCTGTGAGTTGAGCACACGCAGCACAAAGAAGTTACTGAGAATTCTTCTGTTTAGCGTTATATGCTGAAAACCCGTTTCCAACGAAATCCGAAGAGTGGTCCAAATATCCACTTGCAGACTTTACAAACAGGGTGTTTCCAAACTGCTCAATGAAAAGAAAGGTTAAACTCTGTAAGTGGAACGCACACCTCACCAAGTGGTTGCTGAGAATGATTCTCTCCAGTTTTTATACGAAGATATTTCCTTTTCTACCGTTGGCCTAAAAGCCCTTGAAATCTCCACATGCAAATTCCACAAAAAGAGGGTTTCAAATCTGCTCTGTCTAAAGGAAGGTTCAACTGTATGAGTTGAACACACGCAGCCGAAAGAAGTTACTGAGAATTCTACTGTCTAGCATTATATGCAGGAATCCCGTTTCCAACGAAATCCTCAAAGAGGTCCAAATATCCACTTGCAGACTTTACAAACAGAGTGTTTCCAAACTGCTCTATGAAAAGAAAGGTTAAACACTGTGAGTAGAACGCACACAATACCAAGTGGTTGCTGAGAATGATTCTCTCTAGTTTTTATACAAAGATGATTCCTTTTCTACCATTGGCTGCAAAGGGCTTGAAATCTCCACTTGCAAATTCCACAAAAAGAGGGTATCAAATCTGCTCCGTGTAAAGGAAGGTTCAACTCTGTGAGTTGAACACACGCAACCCAAAGAAGTTACTGAGAATTCTTCTGTCTAGAGTTATTCGCAGAAATCCCGTTTCCAACGAAATCCTCAAAGAGGTCCAAATATCCACTTGCAGACTTTACAAACAGAGTGTTTCCAAACTGCTCTATGAAAAGAAAGGTTAAACTCTGTGGGTGCAACGCACACATTACCAAGTGGTTGCTGAGAATGATTCTCTCCAGTTTTTATACGAAGATGTTTCCTTTTCTACCGTTGGCCGCAAAGCGCTTGAAATCTCCACTTGCAAATTCCACAAAAAGCGGGTTTCAAATCTGCTCTGTGTAAAGGAAGGTTCAACTCTGTGAGTTGAATGCACGCAGCCCAAAGAAGTTACTGAGAATTCTTCTGTCTACCGTTACATGCAGAAATCCCGTTTCCAAAGAAATCCTCAAAGAGGTCCAAATATCCACTTGCAGACATTACAAACAGAGTGTTTCCAAACTGCTCTATGATAAGAAAGGTTAAATTCTGTGAGTGGAACTCACACATTACCAAGTGGTTGCTGAGAATGATTCTCTCCAGTTTTTATACGAAGATGTTTAATGTTCTACCGTTGGCTGCAAAGCGCTTGAAATCTCCACTTGCAAATTCCACAAAAAGAAGGTTTCAAATCTGCTCTTTCTAAAGGAAGGTTCAACTCTATGAGTTGAACACACGCAGCCCAAAGAAGTTACTGAGAATTCTTCTGTCTAGCGTTATATGCAGGAATCCCGTTTCCAACGAAATCCTCAAAGAGGTCCAAATATCCACTTGCAGACTTTACAAAAAGAGTGTTTCCAAACTGCTCTATGAAAAGAAAGGTGAAACACAGTGAGTGGAATGCACACATCAGGAAGTGGCTGCTCAGAATGATTCTCTCTAGTTCTTATACGAAGATATTTCCTTTTCTACCGTAGGCCCCAATGTGCTTGAAATCTCCACTTGCAAATTCCACAAAAAGAGGGTTTCAAATCTGCTCTGTCTAAAGGAAGGTTCAACTCTGTGAGTTGAACACACGCAGCCCAAAGAAGTTACTGAGAATTCTTCTGTCTAGCGTTATATGCAGAAATCCCGTTTCCAACGAAATACTCAAAGAGGTCCAAATATCCACTTGCAGACTTTACAAACAGAGTGTTTCCGAACTGCTCTATGAAAAGAAAGGTTAAACTCTGTGAGTGGAACGCACACATTACCAAGTGGTTGCTGAGAATGATTCTCTCCAGTTTTTATACGAAGATATTTCCTTTTCTACCGTTGGCCAAAAAGCGCTTGAAATCTCCACTTGCAAATTTCACAAAAAGAGGGTTTCAAATCGGCTCTCTGTAAAGGAAGGTTCAACTCTGTGAGTTGAACACACGCAGCCCAAAGAAGTTACTGAGAATTCTTCTGTCTTGAGTTATTCGCAGAAATCCCGTGTCCAACGAAGTCGTCGAAAGGTCCCAATATCCACTTGCAGACTTTACAAACAGAGTGTTTCCAAACTGCTCTATGAAAAGAAAGGTTAAACTCTGTGAGTGGAATGCACACATCTCCAAGTGGTTGCTGAGAATGATTCTCTCTAGTTTTAATACGAAGATGTTTCCTTTTCTACCGTAGGCCTCAAAGCGCTTGAAATCTCCACTTGCAAATTCCACAAAAAGAGGGTTTCAAATCTGCTCTGTCTAAAGGAAGGTTCAACTCTGTGAGTTGAGCACACGCAGCACAAAGAAGTTACTGAGAATTCTTCTGTCTAGCGTTATTTTCTGAAATCCCGTTTCCAACGAAATCCGAAGAGAGGCCCAAATATCCACTTGCAGACTTTACAAACAGAGTGTTTCCAAACTGCTCTATGAAAAGAAAGGTTAAACTCTGTGAGTGGAATGCACACATTACCAAGTGGCTGCTGAGAATGATTCTCTCCAGTTTTTATACGAAGATGTTTCCTTTTCTACCGTTGGCTGCAAAGCACTTGAAATCTCCACTTTCAAATTCCACAAAAAGAGGGTTTCAAATCTGCTCTGACTAAAGGAAGGTTCAACTCTGTGCGATGAACACACGCAGCCCAAAGAAGTTACTGAGAATTCTTCTGTCTAGAGATATTCGCAGAAATCCCGTTTCCTACGAAATCGCCAGAGAGGTCCAAATATCCACTTGCAGACTTTACAAACAGAGTGTTTCCAAACTGCTCTATGAAAAGAAAGGTGAAACTCTGTGAGTGGAACGCAGACATCACCAAGTGGTTGCTGAGAATGATTCTCTCTAGTTTTAATAATAAGATGTTTCCTTTTCTAATGTTGGCCGCAAAGTGCTTGAAATCTCCACTTGTAAATTCCACAAAAAGAGGGTTTCAAATCTGCTCTGTCTAAAGGAAGGTTCAACTCTGTGAGTTGAGCACACGCAGCACAAAGAAGTTACTGAGAATTCTTCTGTTTAGCGTTATATGCTGAAAACCCGTTTCCAACGAAATCCGAAGAGTGGTCCAAATATCCACTTGCAGACTTTACAAACAGGGTGTTTCCAAACTGCTCAATGAAAAGAAAGGTTAAACTCTGTAAGTGGAACGCACACCTCACCAAGTGGTTGCTGAGAATGATTCTCTCCAGTTTTTATACGAAGATATTTCCTTTTCTACCGTTGGCCTAAAAGCCCTTGAAATCTCCACATGCAAATTCCACAAAAAGAGGGTTTCAAATCTGCTCTGTCTAAAGGAAGGTTCAACTCTGTGAGTTGAACACACGCAGCCCAAAGAAGTTACTGAGAATTCTTCTGTCTAGCGTTATATGCAGAAATCCCGTTTCCAACGAAATACTCAAAGAGGTCCAAATATCCACTTGCAGACTTTACAAACAGAGTGTTTCCGAACTGCTCTATGAAAAGAAAGGTTAAACTCTGTGAGTGGAACGCACACATTACCAAGTGGTTGCTGAGAATGATTCTCTCCAGTTTTTATACGAAGATATTTCCTTTTCTACCGTTGGCCAAAAAGCGCTTGAAATCTCCACTTGCAAATTTCACAAAAAGAGGGTTTCAAATCGGCTCTCTGTAAAGGAAGGTTCAACTCTGTGAGTTGAACACACGCAGCCCAAAGAAGTTACTGAGAATTCTTCTGTCTTGAGTTATTCGCAGAAATCCCGTGTCCAACGAAGTCGTCGAAAGGTCCCAATATCCACTTGCAGACTTTACAAACAGAGTGTTTCCAAACTGCTCTATGAAAAGAAAGGTTAAACTCTGTGAGTGGAATGCACACATCTCCAAGTGGTTGCTGAGAATGATTCTCTCTAGTTTTAATACGAAGATGTTTCCTTTTCTACCGTAGGCCTCAAAGCGCTTGAAATCTCCACTTGCAAATTCCACAAAAAGAGGGTTTCAAATCTGCTCTGTCTAAAGGAAGGTTCAACTCTGTGAGTTGAGCACACGCAGCACAAAGAAGTTACTGAGAATTCTTCTGTCTAGCGTTATTTTCTGAAATCCCGTTTCCAACGAAATCCGAAGAGAGGCCCAAATATCCACTTGCAGACTTTACAAACAGAGTGTTTCCAAACTGCTCTATGAAAAGAAAGGTTAAACTCTGTGAGTGGAATGCACACATTACCAAGTGGCTGCTGAGAATGATTCTCTCCAGTTTTTATACGAAGATGTTTCCTTTTCTACCGTTGGCTGCAAAGCACTTGAAATCTCCACTTTCAAATTCCACAAAAAGAGGGTTTCAAATCTGCTCTGACTAAAGGAAGGTTCAACTCTGTGCGATGAACACACGCAGCCCAAAGAAGTTACTGAGAATTCTTCTGTCTAGAGATATTCGCAGAAATCCCGTTTCCTACGAAATCGCCAGAGAGGTCCAAATATCCACTTGCAGACTTTACAAACAGAGTGTTTCCAAACTGCTCTATGAAAAGAAAGGTGAAACTCTGTGAGTGGAACGCAGACATCACCAAGTGGTTGCTGAGAATGATTCTCTCTAGTTTTAATAATAAGATGTTTCCTTTTCTAATGTTGGCCGCAAAGTGCTTGAAATCTCCACTTGTAAATTCCACAAAAAGAGGGTTTCAAATCTGCTCTGTCTAAAGGAAGGTTCAACTCTGTGAGTTGAGCACACGCAGCACAAAGAAGTTACTGAGAATTCTTCTGTTTAGCGTTATATGCTGAAAACCCGTTTCCAACGAAATCCGAAGAGTGGTCCAAATATCCACTTGCAGACTTTACAAACAGGGTGTTTCCAAACTGCTCAATGAAAAGAAAGGTTAAACTCTGTAAGTGGAACGCACACCTCACCAAGTGGTTGCTGAGAATGATTCTCTCCAGTTTTTATACGAAGATATTTCCTTTTCTACCGTTGGCCTAAAAGCCCTTGAAATCTCCACATGCAAATTCCACAAAAAGAGGGTTTCAAATCTGCTCTGTCTAAAGGAAGGTTCAACTGTATGAGTTGAACACACGCAGCCGAAAGAAGTTACTGAGAATTCTACTGTCTAGCATTATATGCAGGAATCCCGTTTCCAACGAAATCCTCAAAGAGGTCCAAATATCCACTTGCAGACTTTACAAACAGAGTGTTTCCAAACTGCTCTATGAAAAGAAAGGTTAAACACTGTGAGTAGAACGCACACAATACCAAGTGGTTGCTGAGAATGATTCTCTCTAGTTTTTATACAAAGATGATTCCTTTTCTACCATTGGCTGCAAAGGGCTTGAAATCTCCACTTGCAAATTCCACAAAAAGAGGGTATCAAATCTGCTCCGTGTAAAGGAAGGTTCAACTCTGTGAGTTGAACACACGCAACCCAAAGAAGTTACTGAGAATTCTTCTGTCTAGAGTTATTCGCAGAAATCCCGTTTCCAACGAAATCCTCAAAGAGGTCCAAATATCCACTTGCAGACTTTACAAACAGAGTGTTTCCAAACTGCTCTATGAAAAGAAAGGTTAAACTCTGTGGGTGCAACGCACACATTACCAAGTGGTTGCTGAGAATGATTCTCTCCAGTTTTTATACGAAGATGTTTCCTTTTCTACCGTTGGCCGCAAAGCGCTTGAAATCTCCACTTGCAAATTCCACAAAAAGCGGGTTTCAAATCTGCTCTGTGTAAAGGAAGGTTCAACTCTGTGAGTTGAATGCACGCAGCCCAAAGAAGTTACTGAGAATTCTTCTGTCTACCGTTACATGCAGAAATCCCGTTTCCAAAGAAATCCTCAAAGAGGTCCAAATATCCACTTGCAGACATTACAAACAGAGTGTTTCCAAACTGCTCTATGATAAGAAAGGTTAAATTCTGTGAGTGGAACTCACACATTACCAAGTGGTTGCTGAGAATGATTCTCTCCAGTTTTTATACGAAGATGTTTAATGTTCTACCGTTGGCTGCAAAGCGCTTGAAATCTCCACTTGCAAATTCCACAAAAAGAAGGTTTCAAATCTGCTCTTTCTAAAGGAAGGTTCAACTCTATGAGTTGAACACACGCAGCCCAAAGAAGTTACTGAGAATTCTTCTGTCTAGCGTTATATGCAGGAATCCCGTTTCCAACGAAATCCTCAAAGAGGTCCAAATATCCACTTGCAGACTTTACAAAAAGAGTGTTTCCAAACTGCTCTATGAAAAGAAAGGTGAAACACAGTGAGTGGAATGCACACATCAGGAAGTGGCTGCTCAGAATGATTCTCTCTAGTTCTTATACGAAGATATTTCCTTTTCTACCGTAGGCCCCAATGTGCTTGAAATCTCCACTTGCAAATTCCACAAAAAGAGGGTTTCAAATCTGCTCTGTCTAAAGGAAGGTTCAACTCTGTGAGTTGAACACACGCAGCCCAAAGAAGTTACTGAGAATTCTTCTGTCTAGCGTTATATGCAGAAATCCCGTTTCCAACGAAATACTCAAAGAGGTCCAAATATCCACTTGCAGACTTTACAAACAGAGTGTTTCCGAACTGCTCTATGAAAAGAAAGGTTAAACTCTGTGAGTGGAACGCACACATTACCAAGTGGTTGCTGAGAATGATTCTCTCCAGTTTTTATACGAAGATATTTCCTTTTCTACCGTTGGCCAAAAAGCGCTTGAAATCTCCACTTGCAAATTTCACAAAAAGAGGGTTTCAAATCGGCTCTCTGTAAAGGAAGGTTCAACTCTGTGAGTTGAACACACGCAGCCCAAAGAAGTTACTGAGAATTCTTCTGTCTTGAGTTATTCGCAGAAATCCCGTGTCCAACGAAGTCGTCGAAAGGTCCCAATATCCACTTGCAGACTTTACAAACAGAGTGTTTCCAAACTGCTCTATGAAAAGAAAGGTTAAACTCTGTGAGTGGAATGCACACATCTCCAAGTGGTTGCTGAGAATGATTCTCTCTAGTTTTAATACGAAGATGTTTCCTTTTCTACCGTAGGCCTCAAAGCGCTTGAAATCTCCACTTGCAAATTCCACAAAAAGAGGGTTTCAAATCTGCTCTGTCTAAAGGAAGGTTCAACTCTGTGAGTTGAGCACACGCAGCACAAAGAAGTTACTGAGAATTCTTCTGTCTAGCGTTATTTTCTGAAATCCCGTTTCCAACGAAATCCGAAGAGAGGCCCAAATATCCACTTGCAGACTTTACAAACAGGGTGTTTCCAAACTGCTCAATGAAAAGAAAGGTTAAACTCTGTGAGTGGGATGCACACATCACCAAGTGGTTGCTGAGAATGATTCTCTCTAGTTTTTATTTGAAGATATTTCCCTATCTACTTTTGGCCCAAAAGCCCTTGAAATCTCCACTTGCAAATTCCACAAAAAGAGGGTTTCAAATCTGCTCTGTCTAAAGAAAGGTTCAACTCTATGAGTTGAACACACGCAGCCCAAAGAAGTTACTGAGAATTCTTCTGTCTAGCGTTATATGCAGGAATCCCGTTTCCAACGAAATCCTCAAAGAGATCCCAATATCCACTTGCAGACTTTACAAACAGAGTGTTTCCAAACTGCTCTATGAAAAGAATGGTTAAACACTGTGAGTGGAACGCACACATCTCCAAGTGGTTGCTGAGAATGATTCTCTCTAGTTTTAATACGAAGATGTTTCCTTTTCTACCGTTGGCCCCAAAGCGCTTGAAATCTCCACTTGCAAATTCCACAAAAAGAGGGTTTCAAATCTGCTCTGTCTAAAGGAAGGTTCAGCTCTGTGAGTTGAACACACGCAGCCCAAAGAAGTTACTGATAATTCTTCTGTCTAGAGTTATTCGCAGAAATAACGTTTCCAACGAAATCCTCAGTGAGGTCCAAATATCCACTTGCAGACTTTACAAAGAGAGTGTTTCCAAACTGCTCTATGAAAAGAAAGGTTAAACTCTGTGAGTGGAATGCACACATTACCAAGTGGCTGCTGAGAATGATTCTCTCCAGTTTTTATACGAAGATGTTTCCTTTTCTACCGTTGGCTGCAAAGCACTTGAAATCTCCACTTTTAAATTCCACAAAAAGAGGGTTTCAAATCTGCTCTGACTAAAGGAAGGTTCAACTCTGTGCGTTGAACACACGCAGCCCAAAGAAGTTACTGAGAATTCTTCTGTCTAGAGATATTCGCAGAAATCCCGTTTCCTACGAAATCGCCAGAGAGGTCCAAATATCCACTTGCAGACTTTACAAACAGAGTGTTTCCAAACTGCTATATGAAAAGAAAGGTGAAACTCTGTGAGTGGAACAAACACATCACCAAGTGGTTGCTGAGAATGATTCTCTCTAGTTTTTATACGAAGATGTTTCCTTTTCTACCGTTGGTTGCAAAGCGCTTGAAATCTCCACTTTCAAATTCCACAAAAAGAGGGTTTCAAATCTGCTCTGTCTAAAGGAAGGTTCAGCTCTGTGAGTTGAACACACGCAGCCCAAAGTAGTTACTGAGAATTCTTCTGTCTAGAGTTATTCGCAGAAATAACGTTTCCAACGAAATCCTCAGTGAGGTCCAAATATCCACTTGCAGACTTTACAAACAGAGTGTTTCCAAACTGCTCTATGAAAAGAAAGGTTAAACTCTGTGAGTGGAATGCACACATTACCAAGTGGCTGCTGAGAATGATTCTCTCCAGTTTTTATACGAAGATGTTTCCTTTTCTACCGTTGGCTGCAAAGCACTTGAAATCTCCACTTTTAAATTCCACAAAAAGAGGGTTTCAAATCTGCTCTGACTAAAGGAAGGTTCAACTCTGTGCGTTGAACACACGCAGCCCAAAGAAGTTACTGAGAATTCTTCTGTCTAGAGATATTCGCAGAAATCCCGTTTCCTACGAAATCGCCAGAGAGGTCCAAATATCCACTTGCAGACTTTACAAACAGAGTGTTTCCAAACTGCTATATGAAAAGAAAGGTGAAACTCTGTGAGTGGAACAAACACATCACCAAGTGGTTGCTGAGAATGATTCTCTCTAGTTTTTATACGAAGATGTTTCCTTTTCTACCGTTGGTTGCAAAGCGCTTGAAATCTCCACTTTCAAATTTCACAAAAAGAGGGTTTCAAATCTGCTCTGTCTAAAGGAAGGTTCAACTCTGTGAGTTGAACACACGCAGCCCAAAGTAGTTACTGAGAATTCTTCTGTCTAGAGTTATTCGCAGGAATCCCGTTTCCAACGAAATCGCCAGAGAGGTCCAAATATCCACTTGCAGAGTTTACAAACAGAGTGTTTCCAAACTGCTCTATGAAAAGAAAGGTTAAACTCTGTGAGTGGAACGCACACATTACCAAGTGGTTGCTGAGAATGATTCTCTCCAGTTTTTATACGAAGATGTTTCCTTTTCTACCATTGGCCGCAAAGCACTTGAAATCTCCACTTTCAAATTCCACAAAAAGAGGGTTTCAAATCTGCTCTGTCTAAAGGAAGGTTCAACTCTATGAGTTGAACACACGCAGCCCAAAGAAGTTACTGAGAATTCTTCTATCTAGAGTTATATGCAGGAATCCCGTTTCCAACGAAATCCTCAAAGAGGTCCAAATGTCCACTTTCAGACTTTACAAACAGAGTGTTTCCAAACTGCTCTATGAAAACAAAGGTGAAACTCTGTGAGTGGATCGCACACATCACCAAGTGGTTGCTCAGAATGATTCTCTCTAGTTTTTATACGAAGATATTTCCTTTTGTACCGTAGGCCCCAAAGCGCATGAAATCTCAACTTGCAAATTCCACAAAAAGAGGGTTTCAAATCTGCTCTGTCGAAAGGAAGGTTCAACTCTGTGGGATGAACACACGCAGCCAAAAGAAGTTACTGAGAATTCTTCTGTCTAGCGTTATATGCAGAAATACCGTTTCCAACGAAATCCTCAAAGAGGTCCAAATATCCACTTGCAGACTTTACAAACAGGGTGTTTCCAAACTGCTCTATGAAAAGAAAGGTTAAACTCTGTGAGTGGAATGCACACATTACCAAATGGTTGCTGAGAATGATTCTCTCCAGTTTTTGTACGAAGATATTTCCTTTTCTACCATTGGCCACAAAACGCTTGAAATCTCCACTTGCAAATTCCACAAAAAGAGGGTTTCAAATCGGCTCTGTGTAAAGGAAGGTTCAACTCTGTGAGTTGAACACACGCAGCCCAAAGAAGTTACTGAGAATTCTTCTGTCTAGCGTTATATGCAGGAATCCCGTTTCCAACGAAATCCTCAAAGAGATCCCAATATCCACTTGCAGACTTTACAAACAGAGTGTTTCCAAACTGCTCTATGAAAAGAATGGTTAAACACTGTGAGTGGAACGCACACATCTCCAAGTGGTTGCTGAGAATGATTCTCTCTAGTTTTAATACGAAGATGTTTCCTTTTCTACCGTTGGCCCCAAAGCGCTTGAAATCTCCACTTGCAAATTCCACAAAAAGAGGGTTTCAAATCTGCTCTGTGTAAAGGAAGGTTCAGCTCTGTGAGTTGAACACACGCAGCCCAAAGAAGTTACTGATAATTCTTCTGTCTAGAGTTATTCGCAGAAATAACGTTTCCAACGAAATCCTCAGTGAGGTCCAAATATCCACTTGCAGACTTTACAAACAGAGTGTTTCCAAACTGCTCTATGAAAAGAAAGGTTAAACTCTGTGAGTGGAATGCACACATTACCAAGTGGCTGCTGAGAATGATTCTCTCCAGTTTTTATACGAAGATGTTTCCTTTTCTACCGTTGGCTGCAAAGCACTTGAAATCTCCACTTTCAAATTCCACAAAAAGAGGGTTTCAAATCTGCTCTGACTAAAGGAAGGTTCAACTCTGTGCGATGAACACACGCAACCCAAAGAAGTTACTGAGAATTCTTCTGTCTAGAGATATTCGCAGAAATCCCGTTTCCTACGAAATCGCCAGAGAGGTCCAAATATCCACTTGCAGACTTTACAAACAGAGTGTTTCCAAACTGCTCTATGAAAAGAAAGGTGAAACTCTGTGAGTGGAACGCAGACATCACCAAGTGGTTGCTGAGAATGATTCTCTCTAGTTTTAATACTAAGATGTTTCCTTTTCTAATGTTGGCCGCAAAGTGCTTGAAATCTCCACTTGTAAATTTCACAAAAAGAGGGTTTCAAATCTGCTCTGTCTAAAGGAAGGTTCAACTCTGTGAGTTGAGCACACGCAGCACAAAGAAGTTACTGAGAATTCTTCTGTTTAGCGTTATATGCTGAAAACCCGTTTCCAACGAAATCCGAAGAGTGGTCCAAATATCCACTTGCAGACTTTACAAACAGGGTGTTTCCAAACTGCTCAATGAAAAGAAAGGTTAAACTCTGTAAGTGGAACGCACACATTACCAAGTGGTTGCTGAGAATGATTCTCTCCAGTTTTTATACGAAGATGTTTCCTTTTCTACCGTTGGCCGCAAAGCGCTTGAAATCTCCACTTGCAAATTCCACAAAAAGAGGGTATCAAATCTGCTCCGTGTAAAGGAAGGTTCAACTCTGTGAGTTGAACACACGCAACCCAAAGAAGTTACTGAGAATTCTTCTGTCTAGAGTTATTCGCAGAAATCCCGTTTCCAACGAAATCCTCAAAGAGGTCCAAATATCCACTTGCAGACTTTACAAACAGAGTGTTTCCAAACTGCTCTATGAAAAGAAAGGTTAAACTCTGTGGGTGCAACGCACACATTACCAAGTGGTTGCTGAGAATGATTCTCTCCAGTTTTTATACGAAGATGTTTCCTTTTCTACCGTTGGCCGCAAAGCGCTTGAAATCTCCACTTGCAAATTCCACAAAAAGCGGGTTTCAAATCTGCTCTGTGTAAAGGAAGGTTCAACTCTGTGAGTTGAACGCACGCAGCCCAAAGAAGTTACTGAGAATTCTTCTGTCTAGCGTTACATGCAGAAATCCCGTTTCCAATGAAATCCTCAAAGAGGTCCAAATATCCACTTGCAGACATTACAAACAGAGTGTTTCCAAACTGCTCTATGATAAGAAAGGTTAAATTCTATGAGTGGAACTCACACATTACCAAGTGGTTGCTGAGAATGATTCTCTCCAGTTTTTATACGAAGATGTTTAATGTTCTACCGTTGGCTGCAAAGCGCTTGAAATCTCCACTTGCAAATTCCACAAAAAGAAGGTTTCAAATCTGCTCTTTCTAAAGGAAGGTTCAACTCTATGAGTTGAACACACGCAGCCCAAAGAAGTTACTGAGAATTCTTCTGTCTAGCGTTATATGCAGGAATCCCGTTTCCAACGAAATCCTCAAAGAGGTCCAAATATCCACTTGCAGACTTTACAAAAAGAGTGTTTCCAAACTGCTCTATGAAAAGAAAGGTGAAACACAGTGAGTGGAATGCACACATCAGGAAGTGGCTGCTCAGAATGATTCTCTCTAGTTCTTATACGAAGATATTTCCTTTTCTACCGTAGGCCCCAATGTGCTTGAAATCTCCACTTGCAAATTCCACAAAAAGAGGGTTTCAAATCTGCTCTGTCTAAAGGAAGGTTCAACTCTGTGAGTTGAACACACGCAGCCCAGAGAAGTTACTGAGAATTCTTCTGTCTAGCGTTATATGCAGAAATCCCGTTTCCAACGAAATACTCAAAGAGGTCCAAATATCCACTTGCAGACTTTACAAACAGAGTGTTTCCGAACTGCTCTATGAAAAGAAAGGTTAAACTCTGTGAGTGGAACGCACACATTACCAAGTGGTTGCTGAGAATGATTCTCTCCAGTTTTTATACGAAGATATTTCCTTTTCTACCGTTGGCCAAAAAGCGCTTGAAATCTCCACTTGCAAATTTCACAAAAAGAGGGTTTCAAATCGGCTCTCTGTAAAGGAAGGTTCAACTCTGTGAGTTGAACACACGCAGCCCAAAGAAGTTACTGAGAATTCTTCTGTCTTGAGTTATTCGCAGAAATCCCGTGTCCAACGAAGTCGTCGAAAGGTCCCAATATCCACTTGCAGACTTTACAAACAGAGTGTTTCCAAACTGCTCTATGAAAAGAAAGGTTAAACTCTGTGAGTGGAATGCACACATCTCCAAGTGGTTGCTGAGAATGATTCTCTCTAGTTTTAATACGAAGATGTTTCCTTTTCTACCGTAGGCCTCAAAGCGCTTGAAATCTCCACTTGCAAATTCCACAAAAAGAGGGTTTCAAATCTGCTCTGTCTAAAGGAAGGTTCAACTCTGTGAGTTGAGCACAGGCAGCACAAAGAAGTTACTGAGAATTCTTCTGTCTAGCGTTATTTTCTGAAATCCCGTTTCCAACGAAATCCGAAGAGAGGCCCAAATATCCACTTGCAGACTTTACAAACAGGGTGTTTCCAAACTGCTCAATGAAAAGAAAGGTTAAACTCTGTGAGTGGGATGCACACATCACCAAGTGGTTGCTGAGAATGATTCTCTCTAGTTTTTATTTGAAGATATTTCCCTATCTACTTTTGGCCCAAAAGCCCTTGAAATCTCCACTTGCAAATTCCACAAAAAGAGGGTTTCAAATCTGCTCTGTCTAAAGAAAGGTTCAACTCTATGAGTTGAACACACGCAGCCCAAAGAAGTTACTGAGAATTCTTCTGTCTAGCGTTATATGCAGGAATCCCGTTTCCAACGAAATCCTCAAAGAGATCCCAATATCCACTTGCAGACTTTACAAACAGAGTGTTTCCAAACTGCTCTATGAAAAGAATGGTTAAACACTGTGAGTGGAACGCACACATCTCCAAGTGGTTGCTGAGAATGATTCTCTCTAGTTTTAATACGAAGATGTTTCCTTTTCTACCGTTGGCCCCAAAGCGCTTGAAATCTCCACTTGCAAATTCCACAAAAAGAGGGTTTCAAATCTGCTCTGTCTAAAGGAAGGTTCAGCTCTGTGAGTTGAACACACGCAGCCCAAAGAAGTTACTGATAATTCTTCTGTCTAGAGTTATTCGCAGAAATAACGTTTCCAACGAAATCCTCAGTGAGGTCCAAATATCCACTTGCAGACTTTACAAACAGAGTGTTTCCAAACTGCTCTATGAAAAGAAAGGTTAAACTCTGTGAGTGGAATGCACACATTACCAAGTGGCTGCTGAGAATGATTCTCTCCAGTTTTTATACGAAGATGTTTCCTTTTCTACCGTTGGCTGCAAAGCACTTGAAATCTCCACTTTTAAATTCCACAAAAAGAGGGTTTCAAATCTGCTCTGACTAAAGGAAGGTTCAACTCTGTGCGTTGAACACACGCAGCCCAAAGAAGTTACTGAGAATTCTTCTGTCTAGAGATATTCGCAGAAATCCCGTTTCCTACGAAATCGCCAGAGAGGTCCAAATATCCACTTGCAGACTTTACAAACAGAGTGTTTCCAAACTGCTATATGAAAAGAAAGGTGAAACTCTGTGAGTGGAACAAACACATCACCAAGTGGTTGCTGAGAATGATTCTCTCTAGTTTTTATACGAAGATGTTTCCTTTTCTACCGTTGGTTGCAAAGCGCTTGAAATCTCCACTTTCAAATTTCACAAAAAGAGGGTTTCAAATCTGCTCTGTCTAAAGGAAGGTTCAACTCTGTGAGTTGAACACACGCAGCCCAAAGTAGTTACTGAGAATTCTTCTGTCTAGAGTTATTCGCAGGAATCCCGTTTCCAACGAAATCGCCAGAGAGGTCCAAATATCCACTTGCAGAGTTTACAAACAGAGTGTTTCCAAACTGCTCTATGAAAAGAAAGGTTAAACTCTGTGAGTGGAACGCACACATCACCAAGTGGTTGCTGAGAATGATTCTCTCCAGTTTTTATACGAAGATGTTTCCTTTTCTACCATTGGCCGCAAAGCACTTGAAATCTCCAATTTCAAATTCCACAAAAAGAGGGTTTCAAATCTGCTCTGTCTAAAGGAAGGTTCAACTCTATGAGTTGAACACACGCAGCCCAAAGAAGTTACTGAGAATTCTTCTATCTAGAGTTATATGCAGGAATCCCGTTTCCAACGAAATCCTCAAAGAGGTCCAAATGTCCACTTTCAGACTTTACAAACAGAGTGTTTCCAAACTGCTCTATGAAAACAAAGGTGAAACTCTGTGAGTGGATCGCACACATCACCAAGTGGTTGCTCAGAATGATTCTCTCTAGTTTTTATACGAAGATATTTCCTTTTGTACCGTAGGCCCCAAAGCGCATGAAATCTCAACTTGCAAATTCCACAAAAAGAGGGTTTCAAATCTGCTCTGTCTAAAGGAAGGTTCAACTCTGTGGGATGAACACACGCAGCCCAAAGAAGTTACTGAGAATTCTTCTGTCTAGCGTTATATGCAGAAATACCGTTTCCAACGAAATCCTCAAAGAGGTCCAAATATCCACTTGCAGACTTTACAAACAGGGTGTTTCCAAACTGCTCTATGAAAAGAAAGGTTAAACTCTGTGAGTGGAATGCACACATTACCAAATGGTTGCTGAGAATGATTCTCTCCAGTTTTTGTACGAAGATATTTCCTTTTGTACCATTGGCTGCAAATTGCTTGAAATCTCCACTTGCAAATTCCACAAAAAGAGGGTTTCAAACCTGCTCTGTATAAAGGAAGGTTCCTCTCTGTGAGTTGAACACACGCAGCCCAAAGAAGTTACTGAGAATTCTTCTGTCTAGAGTTATTTGCAGAAATCCCGTTTCCAACGAAATCGCCAGAGAGGTCCACATATCCACTTGCAGACATTACAAACAGAGTGTTTCCAAACTGCTCTATGAAAAGAAAGGTGAAACACTGTGAGTGGAACAAACACATCACCAAGTGGTTGCTGAGAATGATTCTCTCTAGTTTTTATAGGAAGATGTTTCCTTTCCTACCGTTGGCTGCAAAGCGCTTGAAATCTCCACTTGCAAACTCCACAAAAAGAGGGTTTCAAATCTGCTCTGTCTAAAGGAAGGTTCAACTCTGTGAGTTGAACACACGCAGCCCAAAGATGTTACTGAGAATTCTTCTGTCTAGCGTAATATGCAGAAATCCCGTTTCCAACGAAATCCTCAAAGAGGTCCAATTATCCACTTGCAGACTTTACAAACAGAGTGTTTCCAAACTCCTCTATGAAAAGAAAGGTTAAACTCTGTGAGTGGAACGCACACATTACCAAGTGGTTGCTGAGAATGATTCTCTCCAGTTTTTATACGAAGTTGTTTCCCTTTCTTCCGTTGGCCGCAAAACGCTTGAAATCTCCAATTGCAAATTCCACAAAAAGAGGGTTTCAAATCTGCTCTGTCTAAAGAAAGGCTCAACTCTATGAGTTGAACAAACGCAGCCCAAAGAAGTTACTGAGAATTCTTCTGTCTAGCGTTATATGCAGGAATCCCGTTTCCAACGAAATCCTCAAAGAGATCCCAAAATCCACTTGCAGACTTTACAAACAGAGTGTTTCCAAACTGCTCTATGAAAAGAATGGTTAAACACTGTGAGTGGAACGCACACATCTCCAAGTGGTTGCTGAGAATGATTCTCTCTAGTTTTAATACGAAGATGTTTCCTTTTCTACCGTTGTCCCCAAAGCGCTTGAAATCTCCACTTGCAAATTCCACAAAAAGAGGGTTTCAAATCTGCTCTGTGTAAAGGAAGGTTCAGCTCTGTGAGTTGAACACACGCAGCCCAAAGAAGTTACTGATAATTCTTCTGTCTAGAGTTATTCGCAGAAATAACGTTTCCAACGAAATCCTCAGTGAGGTCCAAATATCCACTTGCAGACTTTACAAACAGAGTGTTTCCAAACTGCTCTATGAAAAGAAAGGTTAAACTCTGTGAGTGGAATGCACACATTACCAAGTGGCTGCTGAGAATGATTCTCTCCAGTTTTTATACGAAGATGTTTCCTTTTCTACCGTTGGCTGCAAAGCACTTGAAATCTCCACTTTCAAACTCCACAAAAAGAGGGTTTCAAATCTGCTCTGACTAAAGGAAGGTTCAACTCTGTGCGATGAACACACGCAGCCCAAAGAAGTTACTGAGAATTCTTCTGTCTAGAGATATTCGCAGAAATCCCGTTTCCTACGAAATCGCCAGAGAGGTCCAAATATCCACTTGCAGACTTTACAAACAGAGTGTTTCCAAACTGCTCTATGAAAAGAAAGGTGAAACTCTGTGAGTGGAACAAACACATCACCAAGTGGTTGCTGAGAATGATTCTCTCTAGTTTTTATACGAAGATGTTTCCTTTTCTACCGTTGGCTGCAAAGCGCTTGAAATCTCCACTTTCAAATTCCACAAAAAGAGGGTTTCAAATCTGCTCTGTCTAAAGGAAGGTTCAACTCTATGAGTTGAACACACGCAGCCCAAAGAAGTTACTGAGAATTCTTCTATCTAGAGTTATATGCAGGAATCCCGTTTCCAACGAAATCCTCAAAGAGGTCCAAATGTCCACTTTCAGACTTTACAAACAGAGTGTTTCCAAACTGCTCTATGAAAACAAAGGTGAAACTCTGTGAGTGGATCGCACACATCACCAAGTGGTTGCTCAGAATGATTCTCTCTAGTTTTTATACGAAGATATTTCCTTTTGTACCGTAGGCCCCAAAGCGCATGAAATCTCAACTTGCAAATTCCACAAAAAGAGGGTTTCAAATCTGCTCTGTCTAAAGGAAGGTTCAACTCTGTGGGATGAACACACGCAGCCCAAAGAAGTTACTGAGAATTCTTCTGTCTAGCGTTATATGCAGAAATACCGTTTCCAACGAAATCCTCAAAGAGGTCCAAATATCCACTTGCAGACTTTACAAACAGGGTGTTTCCAAACTGCTAAATGAAAAGAAAGGTTAAACTCTGTGATTGGGATGCACACATCACCCAGTGGTTGCTGAGAATTATTCTCTAGTTTTTATTCGAAGATATTTCCTTTTTTACCGTTGGCCGAATAGCCCTTGAAATCTCCACTTGCAAATTCCACAAAAAGAGGGTTTCAAATCTGCTCTTTCTAAAGGGAGGTTCAACTCTGTGAGTTGAACACACGCAGCCCAAAGAAGTTACTGAGAATTCTTCTGTCTCGCGTTATATGCAGAAATCCTGTTTCCAATGAAATCCTCAAAGAGGTCCAAATATCCACTTGCAGACTTTACAAACAGAGTGTTTCCAAACTGCTCTATGAAAAGAAAGGTTAAACTCTGTGAATGGAACGCACACATTACCAAGTGGTTGCTGAGAATGATTCTCTCTAGTTTTTATACGAAGATGTTTCCTTTTGTACCGTTGGCCGCAATGTGCTTGAAATCTCCACTTGCAAATTCAACAAAAAGAGGGTATCAAATCTGCTCTGTGTAAAGAAAGGTTCAACTCTGTGAGTTGAACACACGCAGCCCAAAGAAGTTACTGATAATTCTTCTGTCTAGAGTTATTCGCAGAAATCCCGTTTCCAACGAAATCCTCAAAGAGGTCCAAATATCCACTTGCAGACATTACAAACAGAGTGTTTCCAAACTGCTCTATGAAAAGAAAGGTGAAACTCTGTGAGTGGAACGCAGACATCACCAAGTGGTTGCTGAGAATGATTCTCTCTAGTTTTAATACTAAGATGTTTCCTTTTCTAATGTTGGCCGCAAAGTGCTTGAAATCTCCACTTGTAAATTCCACAAAAAGAGGGTTTCAAATCTGCTCTGTCTAAAGGAAGGTTCAACTCTGTGAGTTGAGCACACGCAGCCCAAAGAAGTTACTGAGAATTCTTCTGTTTAGCGTTATATGCTGAAAACCCGTTTCCAACGAAATCCGAAGAGTGGTCCAAATATCCACTTGCAGACTTTACAAACAGGGTGTTTCCAAACTGCTCAATGAAAAGAAAGGTTAAACTCTGTAAGTGGAACGCACACCTCACCAAGTGGTTGCTGAGAATGATTCTCTCCAGTTTTTATACGAAGATATTTCCTTTTCTACCGTTGGCCTAAAAGCCCTTGAAATCTCCACATGCAAATTCCACAAAAAGAGGGTTTCAAATCTGCTCTGTCTAAAGGAAGGTTCAACTGTATGAGTTGAACACACGCAGCCAAAAGAAGTTACTGAGAATTCTTCTGTCTAGCATTATATGCAGGAATCCCGTTTCCAACGAAATCCTCAAAGAGGTCCAAATATCCACTTGCAGACTTTACAAACAGAGTGTTTCCAAACTGCTCTATGAAAAGAAAGGTTAAACACTGTGAGTGGAACGCACACTTTACCAAGTGGTTGCTGAGAATGATTCTCTCTAGTTTTTATACAAAGATGATTCCTTTTCTACCATTGGCCGCAAAGGGCTTGTAATCTCCACTTGCAAATTCCACAAAAAGAGGGTATCAAATCTGCTCCGTGTAAAGGAAGGTTCAACTCAGTGAGTTGAACACACGCAACCCAAAGAAGTTACTGAGAATTCTTCTGTCTAGAGTTATTCGCAGAAATCCCGTTTCCAACGAAATCCTCAAAGAGGTCCAAATATCCACTTGCAGACTTTACAAACAGAGTGTTTCCAAACTGCTCTATGAAAAGAAAGGTTAAACTCTGTGGGTGCAACGCACACATTACCAAGTGGTTGCTGAGAATGATTCTCTCCAGTTTTTATACGAAGATGTTTCCTTTTCTACCGTTGGCCGCAAAGCGCTTGAAATCTCCACTTGCAAATTCCACAAAAAGCGGGTTTCAAATCTGCTCTGTGTAAAGGAAGGTTCAACTCTGTGAGTTGAACGCACGCAGCCCAAAGAAGTTACTGAGAATTCTTCTGTCTAGCGTTACATGCAGAAATCCCGTTTCCAATGAAATCCTCAAAGAGGTCCAAATATCCACTTGCAGACATTACAAACAGAGTGTTTCCAAACTGCTCTATGATAAGAAAGGTTAAATTCTGTGAGTGGAACTCACACATTACCAAGTGGTTGCTGAGAATGATTCTCTCCAGTTTTTATACGAAGATGTTTAATGTTCTACCGTTGGCCGCAAAGCGCTTGAAATCTCCACTTGCAAATTCCACAAAAAGAAGGTTTCAAATCTGCTCTTTCTAAAGGAAGGTTCAACTCTATGAGTTGAACACACGCAGCCCAAAGAAGTTACTGAGAATTCTTCTGTCTAGCGTTATATGCAGGAATCCCGTTTCCAACGAAATCCTCAAAGAGGTCCAAATATCCACTTGCAGACTTTACAAACAGAGTGTTTCCAAACTGCTCTATGAAAAGAAAGGTGAAACACAGTGAGTGGAATGCACACATCAGGAAGTGGCTGCTCAGAATGATTCTCTCTAGTTCTTATACGAAGATATTTCCTTTTCTACCGTAGGCCCCAATGTGCTTGAAATCTCCACTTGCAAATTCCACAAAAAGAGGGTTTCAAATCTGCTCTGTCTAAAGGAAGGTTCAACTCTGTGAGTTGAACACACGCAGCCCAAAGAAGTTACTGAGAATTCTTCTGTCTAGCGTTATATGCAGAAATCCCGTTTCCAACGAAATACTCAAAGAGGTCCAAATATCCACTTGCAGACTTTACAAACAGAGTGTTTCCGAACTGCTCTATGAAAAGAAAGGTTAAACTCTGTGAGTGGAACGCACACATTACCAAGTGGTTGCTGAGAATGATTCTCTCCAGTTTTTATACGAAGATATTTCCTTTTCTACCGTTGGCCAAAAAGCGCTTGAAATCTCCACTTGCAAATTTCACAAAAAGAGGGTTTCAAATCGGCTCTCTGTAAAGGAAGGTTCAACTCTGTGAGTTGAACACACGCAGCCCAAAGAAGTTACTGAGAATTCTTCTGTCTTGAGTTATTCGCAGAAATCCCGTGTCCAACGAAGTCGTCGAAAGGTCCCAATATCCACTTGCAGACTTTACAAACAGAGTGTTTCCAAACTGCTCTATGAAAAGAAAGGTTAAACTCTGTGAGTGGAATGCACACATCACCAAGTGGTTGCTGAGAATGATTCTCTCTAGTTTTTATTTGAAGATATTTCCCTATCTACTTTTGGCCGAAAAGCCCTTGAAATCTCCACTTGCAAATTCCACAAAAAGAGGGTTTCAAATCTGCTCTGTCTAAAGAAAGGTTCAACTCTATGAGTTGAACACACGCAGCCCAAAGAAGTTACTGAGAATTCTTCTGTCTAGCGTTATATGCAGGAATCCCGTTTCCAACGAAATCCTCAAAGAGATCCCAATATCCACTTGCAGACTTTACAAACAGAGTGTTTCCAAACTGCTCTATGAAAAGAATGGTTAAACACTGTGAGTGGAACGCACACATCTCCAAGTGGTTGCTGAGAATGATTCTCTCTAGTTTTAATACGAAGATGTTTCCTTTTCTACCGTTGGCCCCAAAGCGCTTGAAATCTTCACTTGCAAATTCCACAAAAAGAGGGTTTCAAATCTGCTCTGTCTAAAGGAAGGTTCAGCTCTGTGAGTTGAACACACGCAGCCCAAAGAAGTTACTGATAATTCTTCTGTCTAGAGTTATTCGCAGAAATAACGTTTCCAACGAAATCCTCAGTGAGGTCCAAATATCCACTTGCAGACTTTACAAACAGAGTGTTTCCAAACTGCTCTATGAAAAGAAAGGTTAAACTCTGTGAGTGGAATGCACACATTACCAAGTGGCTGCTGAGAATGATTCTCTCCAGTTTTTATATGAAGATGTTTCCTTTTCTACCGTTGGCTGCAAAGCACTTGAAATCTCCACTTTTAAATTCCACAAAAAGAGGGTTTCAAATCTGCTCTGACTAAAGGAAGGTTCAACTCTGTGCGTTGAACACACGCAGCCCAAAGAAGTTACTGAGAATTCTTCTGTCTAGAGATATTCGCAGAAATCCCGTTTCCTACGAAATCGCCAGAGAGGTCCAAATATCCACTTGCAGACTTTACAAACAGAGTGTTTCCAAACTGCTATATGAAAAGAAAGGTGAAACTCTGTGAGTGGAACAAACACATCACCAAGTGGTTGCTGAGAATGATTCTCTCTAGTTTTTATACGAAGATGTTTCCTTTTCTACCATTGGCCGCAAAGCACTTGAAATCTCCACTTTCAAATTCCACAAAAAGAGGGTTTCAAATCTGCTCTGTCTAAAGGAAGGTTCAACTCTATGAGTTGAACACACGCAGCCCAAAGAAGTTACTGAGAATTCTTCTATCTAGAGTTATATGCAGGAATCCCGTTTCCAACGAAATCCTCAAAGAGGTCCAAATGTCCACTTTCAGACTTTACAAACAGAGTGTTTCCAAACTGCTCTATGAAAACAAAGGTGAAACTCTGTGAGTGGATCGCACACATCACCAAGTGGTTGCTCAGAATGATTCTCTCTAGTTTTTATACGAAGATATTTCCTTTTGTACCGTAGGCCCCAAAGCGCATGAAATCTCAACTTGCAAATTCCACAAAAAGAGGGTTTCAAATCTGCTCTGTCGAAAGGAAGGTTCAACTCTGTGGGATGAACACACGCAGCCCAAAGAAGTTACTGAGAATTCTTCTGTCTAGCGTTATATGCAGAAATACCGTTTCCAACGAAATCCTCAAAGAGGTCCAAATATCCACTTGCAGACTTTACAAACAGGGTGTTTCCAAACTGCTCTATGAAAAGAAAGGTTAAACTCTGTGAGTGGAATGCACACATTACCAAATGGTTGCTGAGAATGATTCTCTCCAGTTTTTGTACGAAGATATTTCCTTTTCTACCATTGGCCACAAAACGCTTGAAATCTCCACTTGCAAATTCCACAAAAAGAGGGTTTCAAATCGGCTCTGTGTAAAGGAAGGTTCAACTCTGTGAGTTGAACACACGCAGCCCAAAGAAGTTACTGAGAATTCTTCTGTCTTGAGTTATTCGCAGAAAACCCGTTTCCAACGAAGTCCTCAAAGAGGTCCAAATATCCACTTGCAGACTTTACAAACAGAGTGTTTCCAAACTGCTCTATGAAAAGAAAGGTTAAACTCTGTGAGTGGAACGCACACATTACCAAGTGGCTGCTGAGAATGATTCTCTCCAGTTTTTATACGAAGATGTTTCCTTTTGTACCATTGGCTGCAAATTGCTTGAAATCTCCACTTGCAAATTCCACAAAAAGAGGGTTTCAAACCTGCTCTGTATAAAGGAAGGTTCATCTCTGTGAGTTGAACACACGCAGCTCAAAGAAGTTACTGAGAATTCTTCTGTCTAGAGTTATTTGCAGAAATCCCGTTTCCAACGAAATCGCCAGAGAGGTCCACATATCCACTTGCAGACATTACAAACAGAGTGTTTCCAAACTGCTCTATGAAAAGAAAGGTGAAACACTGTGAGTGGAACAAACACATCACCAAGTGGTTGCTGAGAATGATTCTCTCTAGTTTTTATAGGAAGATGTTTCCTTTCCTACCGTTGGCTGCAAAGCGCTTGAAATCTCCACTTGCAAACTCCACAAAAAGAGGGTTTCAAATCTGCTCTGTCTAAAGGAAGGTTCAACTCTGTGAGTTGAACACACGCAGCCCAAAGATGTTACTGAGAATTCTTCTGTCTAGCGTTATATGCAGAAATCCCGTTTCCAACGAAATCCTCAAAGAGGTCCAATTATCCACTTGCAGACTTTACAAACAGAGTGTTTCCAAACTCCTCTATGAAAAGAAAGGTTAAACTCTGTGAGTGGAACGCACACATTACCAAGTGGTTTCTGAGAATGATTCTCTCCAGTTTTTATACGAAGTTGTTTCCCTTTCTTCCGTTGGCCGCAAAACGCTTGAAATCTCCAATTGCAAATTCCACAAAAAGAGGGTTTCAAATCTGCTCTGTCTAAAGAAAGGTTCAACTCTATGAGTTGAACAAACGCAGCCCAAAGAAGTTACTGAGAATTCTTCTGTCTAGCGTTATATGCAGGAATCCCGTTTCCAACGAAATCCTCAAAGAGATCCCAATATCCACTTGCAGACTTTACAAACAGAGTGTTTCCAAACTGCTCTATGAAAAGAATGGTTAAACACTGTGAGTGGAACGCACACATCTCCAAGTGGTTGCTGAGAATGATTCTCTCTAGTTTTAATACGAAGATGTTTCCTTTTCTACCGTTGGCCCCAAAGCGCTTGAAATCTCCACTTGCAAATTCCACAAAAAGAGGGTTTCAAATCTGCTCTGTGTAAAGGAAGGTTCAGCTCTGTGAGTTGAACACACGCAGCCCAAAGAAGTTACTGATAATTCTTCTGTCTAGAGTTATTCGCAGAAATAACGTTTCCAACGAAATCCTCAGTGAGGTCCAAATATCCACTTGCAGACTTTACAAACAGAGTGTTTCCAAACTGCTCTATGAAAAGAAAGGTTAAACTCTGTGAGTGGAATGCACACATCACCAAATGGTTGCTGAGAATGATTCTCTAGTTTTTATTCGAAGATATTTCCTTTTCCACCGTTGGCCGAATAGCCCTTGAAATCACCACTTGCAAATTCCACAAAAAGAGGGTTTCAAATCTGCTCTTTCTAAAGGGAGGTTCAAATCTGGGAGTTGAACACTCGCAGCCCCAAGAAGTTACTGAGAATTCTTCTGTCTAGAGTTCTTCGAAGAAATCCCGTTTCGAATGAAATCCTCAAAGAGGTCCAAATATCCACTTGCAGACATTACAAACAGAGTGTTTCCAAACTGCTCTATGAAAAGAAAGGTGAAATTCTGTGAGTGGAACAAACACATCACCAAGTGGTTGCTGAGAATGATTCTCTCTAGTTTTTATACGAAGATGTTTCCTTTTCTACCGTTGGCTGCAAAGCGCTTGAAATCTCCACTTTCAAATTCCACAAAAAGAGGGTTTCAAATCTGCTCTGTCGAAAGGAAGGTTCAAATCTGTGAGTTGAACACACGCAGCCCAAAGTAGTTACTGAGAATTCTTCTGTCTAGAGTTATTCGCAGGAATCCCGTTTCCAACGAAATCGCCAGAGAGGTCCAAATATCCACTTGCAGAGTTTACAAACAGAGTGTTTCCAAACTGCTCTATGAAAAGAAAGGTTAAACTCTGTGAGTGGAACGCACACATTACCAAGTGTTTGCTGAGAATGATTCTCTCCGGTTTTTATACAAAGATGTTTCCTTTTCTACAATTGGCCGCAAAGCACTTGAAATCTCCACTTTCAAATTCCACAAAAAGAGGGTTTCAAATCTGCTCTGTCTAAAGGAAGGTTCAACTCTCTGAGTTGAACACACGCAGCCCAAAGAAGTTACTGGGAATTCTTCTATCTAGAGTTATATGCAGGAATCCCGTTTCCAACGAAATCCTCAAAGAGGTCCAAATATCCACTTTCAGACTTTACAAACAGAGTGTTTCCAAACTGCTCTATGAAAACAAAGGTGAAACTCTGTGAGTGGAACGCACACATCACCAAGTGGTTGCTCAGAATGATTCTCTCTAGTTTTTATACGAAGATATTTCCTTTTGTACCATAGGCCCCAAAGCGCATGAATTCTCAACTTGCAAATTCCACAAAAAGAGGGTTTCAAATCTGCTCTGTCTAAAGGAAGGTTCAACTCTGTGGGTTGAACACACGCAGCCCAAAGAAGTTACTGAGAATTCTTCTGTCTAGCGTTATATGCAGAAATACCGTTTCCAACGAAATACTCAAAGAGGTCCAAATATCCACTTGCAGACTTTACAAACAGAGTGTTTCCGAACTGCTCTATGAAAAGAAAGGTTAAACTCTGTGAGTGGAACGCACACATTACCAAGTGGTTGCTGAGAATGATTCTCTCCAGTTTTTATACGAAGATGTTTCCTTTTGTACCATTGGCCTCAAATCGCTTGAAATCTCCACTTGCAAATTCCACAAAAAGAGGGTTTATAATCTGCTCTGTGTAAAGGAAGGTTCAACTCTGAGAGGTGAAAACACGCAGCCCAAAGAAGTTACTGAGAATTCTTCTGTCTAGAGTTATTCGCAGAAATCCCGTTTCCAACGAAATCCTCAAAGAGGTCCATATATCCACTTGCAGACTTTACAAACAGAGTGTTTCCAAACTGCTAAATGAAAAGAAAGGTTAAACTCTGTGAGTGGGATGCACACATCACCAAATGGTTGCTGAGAATGATTCTCTAGTTTTTATTCGAAGATATTTCCTTTTCCACCGTTGGCCGAATAGCCCTTGAAATCACCACTTGCAAATTCCACAAAAAGAGGGTTTCAAATCTGCTCTTTCTAAAGGGAGGTTCAAATCTGGGAGTTGAACACTCGCAGCCCCAAGAAGTTACTGAGAATTCTTCTGTCTAGAGTTCTTCGAAGAAATCCCGTTTCGAATGAAATCCTCAAAGAGGTCCAAATATCCACTTGCAGACATTACAAACAGAGTGTTTCCAAACTGCTCTATGAAAAGAAAGGTGAAATTCTGTGAGTGGAACAAACACATCACCAAGTGGTTGCTGAGAATGATTCTCTCTAGTTTTTATACGTAGATGTTTCCTTTTCTACCGTTGGCTGCAAAGCGCTTGAAATCTCCACTTTCAAATTCCACAAAAAGAGGGTTTCAAATCTGCTCTGTCGAAAGGAAGGTTCAAATCTGTGAGTTGAACACACGCAGCCCAAAGTAGTTACTGAGAATTCTTCTGTCTAGAGTTATTCGCAGGAATCCCGTTTCCAACGAAATCGCCAGAGAGGTCCAAATATCCACTTGCAGAGTTCACAAACAGAGTGTTTCCAAACTGCTCTATGAAAAGAAAGGTTAAACTCTGTGAGTGGAACGCACACATTACCAAGTGTTTGCTGAGAATGATTCTCTCCGGTTTTTATACGAAGATGTTTCCTTTTCTACAATTGGCCGCAAAGCACTTGAAATCTCCACTTTCAAATTCCACAAAAAGAGGGTTTCAAATCTGCTCTGTCTAAAGGAAGGTTCAACTCTCTGAGTTGAACACACGCAGCCCAAAGAAGTTACTGGGAATTCTTCTATCTAGAGTTATATGCAGGAATCCCGTTTCCAACGAAATACTCAAAGAGGTCCAAATATCCACTTTCAGACTTTACAAACAGAGTGTTTCCAAACTGCTCTATGAAAACAAAGGTGAAACTCTGTGAGTGGAACGCACACATCACCAAGTGGTTGCTCAGAATGATTCTCTCTAGTTTTTATACGAAGATATTTCCTTTTGTACCATAGGCCCCAAAGCGCATGAATTCTCAACTTGCAAATTCCACAAAAAGAGGGTTTCAAATCTGCTCTGTCTAAAGGAAGGTTCAACTCTGTGGGTTGAACACACGCAGCCCAAAGAAGTTACTGAGAATTCTTCTGTCTAGCGTTATATGCAGAAATACCGTTTCCAACGAAATCCTCAAAGAGGTCCAAATATCCACTTGCAAACTTTACAAACAGGGTGTTTCCAAACTGCTCTATGAAAAGAAAGGTTAAACTCTGTGAGTGGAATGCACACATTACAAAGTGGTTGCTGAGAATGATTCTCTCCAGTTTTTATACGAAGATATTTCCTTTTCTACCGTTGGCTACAAAGCGCTTGAAATCTCCACTTGCAAATTCCACAAAAAGCGGGTTTCAAATCTGCTCTGTGTAAAGGAAGGTTCAACTCTGTGAGTTGAACGCACGCAGCCCAAAGAAGTTACTGAGAATTCTTCTGTCCAGCGTTACATGCAGAAATCCCGTTTCCAATGAAATCCTCAAAGAGGTCCAAATATCCACTTGCAGACATTACAAACAGAGTGTTTCCAAACTGCTCTATGATAAGAAAGGTTAAATTCTGTGAGTGGAACTCACACATTACCAAGTGGTTGCTGAGAATGATTCTCTCCAGTTTTTATACGAAGATGTTTAATGTTCTACCGTTGGCCGCAAAGCGCTTGAAATCTCCACTTGCAAATTCCACAAAAAGAAGGTTTCAAATCTGCTCTTTCTAAAGGAAGGTTCAACTCTATGAGTTGAACACACGCAGCCCAAAGAAGTTACTGAGAATTCTTCTGTCTAGCGTTATATGCAGGAATCCCGTTTCCAACGAAATCCTCAAAGAGGTCCAAATATCCACTTGCAGACTTTACAAACAGAGTGTTTCCAAACTGCTCTATGAAAAGAAAGGTGAAACACAGTGAGTGGAATGCACACATCAGGAAGTGGCTGCTCAGAATGATTCTCTCTAGTTCTTATACGAAGATATTTCCTTTTCTACCGTAGGCCCCAATGTGCTTGAAATCTCCATTGGCAAATTCCACAAAAAGAGGGTTTCAAATCTGCTCTGTCTAAAGGAAGGTTCAACTCTGTGAGTTGAACACACGCAGCCCAAAGAAGTTACTGAGAATTCTTCTGTCTAGAGTTATATGCAGAAATCCCGTATCCAACGAAATACTCAAAGAGGTCCAAATATCCACTTGCAGACTTTACAAACAGAGTGTTTCCGAACTGCTCTATGAAAAGAAAGGTTAAACTCTGTGAATGGAACGCACACATTACCAAGTGGTGGCTGAGAATGATTCTCTCCAGTTTTTATACGAAGATGTTTCCTTTTGTACCATTGGCCGCAAAGCGCTTGAAATCTCCACTTGCAAATTCCACAAAAAGAGGGTTTATAATCTGCTCTGTGTAAAGGAAGGTTCAACTCTGAGAGGTGAACACACGCAGCCCAAAGAAGTTACTGAGAATTCTTCTGTCTAGAGTTATTCGCAGAAATCCCGTTTCCAACGAAATCCTCAAAGAGGTCCATATATCCACTTGCTGACTTTACAAACAGAGTGTTTCCAAACTGCTAAATGAAAAGAAAGGTTAAACTCTGTGAGTGGGATGCACACATCACCAAATGGTTGCTGAGAATGATTCTCTAGTTTTTATTCGAAAATATTTCCTTTTCCACCGTTGGCCGAATAGCCCTTGAAATCACCACTTGCAAATTCCACAAAAAGAGGGTTTCAAATCTGCTCTTTCTAAAGGGAGGTTCAAATCTGGGAATTGAACACTCGCAGCCCCAAGAAGTTACTGAGAATTCTTCTGTCTAGAGTTCTTCGAAGAAATACCGTTTCGAATGAAATCCTCAAAGAGGTCCAAATATCCACTTGCAGACTTTACAATCAGAGTGTTTCCAAACTGCTCTATGAAAAGAAAGGTGAAATTCTGTGAGTGGAACAAACACATCACCAAGTGGTTGCTGAGAATGATTCTCTCTAGTTTTTATACGAAGATGTTTCCTTTTCTACCGTTGGCTGCAAAGCGCTTGAAATCTCCACTTTCAAATTCCACAAAAAGAGGGTTTCAAATCTGCTCTGTCGAAAGGAAGGTTCAAATCTGTGAGTTGAACACACGCAGCCCAAAGTAGTTACTGAGAATTCTTCTGTCTAGAGTTATTCGCAGGAATCCCGTTTCCAACAAAATCGCCAGAGAGGTCCAAATATCCACTTGCAGAGTTTACAAACAGAGTGTTTCCAAACTGCTCTATGAAAAGAAAGGTTAAACTCTGTGAGTGGAACGCACACATTACCAAGTGGTTGCTGAGAATGATTCTCTCCAGTTTTTATACGAAGATGTTTCCTTTTCTACCATTGGCCGCAAAGCACTTGAAATCTCCACTTTCAAATTCCACAAAAAGAGGGTTTCAAATCTGCTCTGTCTAAAGGAAGGTTCAACTCTCTGAGTTGAACACACGCAGCCCAAAGAAGTTACTGAGAATTCTTCTATCTAGAGTTATATGCAGGAATCCCGTTTCCAACGAAATCCCCAAAGAGGTCCAAATATCCACTTTCAGAATTTACAAACAGAGTGTTTCCAAACTGCTCTATGAAAACAAAGGTGAAACTCTGTGAGTGGAACGCACACATTACCAAGTGGTTGCTGAGAATGATTCTCTCCAGTTTTTATACGAAGATGTTTCCTTTTCTACTGTTGGCCGCAAAGCGCTTGAAATCTCCACTTGCAAATTCCACAAAAAGAGGGTTTCAGATCTGCTCTGTCTAGAAGAAGGTTCAACTCTGTGAGTTGAACACACGAAGCCCAAAGAAGTTACTGAGAATTCTTCTGTCTAGCGTTATATGCAGAAATATCGTTTTCAACGAAATCCTCAAAGAGGTCCAAATATTCACTTGCAGACTTTACAAACAGAGTGTTTCCAAACTGCTCTATGAAAAGAAAGGTTAAACTCGGTGAGTGGAACGCACACATTACCAAGTGGTTGCTGAGAATGATTCTCTCCAGTTTTTATACGAAGATGTTTCCTTTTCTACTGTTGGCCACAAAGCGGTTGAAATCTCCAGTTGCAAATTCCAAAAAAAGAGGGTTTCAAATCTGCTCTGTCTAAAGGAAGGTTCAACTCTGTGAGTTGAACACACGCAGCCCAAAGAAGTTACTGAGAATTCTTCTGTCTAGAGTTATTCGCAGAAATCCCGTTTCCAATGAAATCCTCAAAGAAGTGCAAATATCCACTTGCAGACTTTACAAACAGAGTGTTTCCAAACTGCTCTATGAAAAGAAAGGTGAAACTCTGTGAGTGGAACGCACACATTACCAAGTGGCAGCTGAGAATGATTCTCTCCAGTTTTTATACGAAGATGATTCCTTTTCTACCGTTGGCTACAAAGCGCTTGAAACCTCCACTTGCACATTCCACAAAAAGAGGGTTTCAAGTCTGCTCTGTATAAAGGAAGGTTCCACTCTGTGAGTTGAACACACGCAGCCCAAAGAAGTTACTGAGAATTCTTCTGTCTAGAGTTATTCGCAGAAATCCCGTTTCCAACGAAATCGCCAGAGAGGTCCAAATATCCACTTGCAGACATTACAAACAGAGTGTTTCCAAACTGCTCAATGAAAAGAAAGTTTAAACTCTGTAAGTGGAACGCACACCTCACCAAGTGGTTGCTGAGAATGATTCTCTCCAGTTTTTATGCGAAGATATTTCCTTTTCTACCGTTGGCCGAAAAGCCCTTGAAATCTCCACATGCAAATTCCACAAAAAGAGGGTTTCAAATCTGCTCTGTGTAATGGAAGGTTCAACTCTGTGAGTTGAACATACGCAACCCAAAGAAGTTAGTGAGAGTTCTTCTGTCTAGAGATATTCGCAGAAATCCCGTTTCCAATGAAATCCTCAAAGAAGTGCAAATATCCACTTGCAGACTTTACAAACAGAGTGTTTCCAAACTGCTCTATGTAAAGAAAGGTTAAACTCTGTGAGTGGAACGCACACAATACCAAGTGGTTGCTGAGAATGATTCTCTCTAGTATTTATACGAAGATGTTTCCTTTTCTACCGTTGGCCGCAAAGCGCTTGAAATCTCCACTTGCAAATTCAACAAAAAGAGGGTATCAAATCTGCTCCGTGTAAAGGAAGGTTCAACTCTGTGAGTTGAACACACGCAACCCAAAGAAGTTACTGAGAATTCTTCTGTCTAGAGTTATTCGCAGAAATCCCGTTTCCAACGAAATCCTCAAAGAGGTCCAATTATCCACTTGCAGACTTTACAAACAGAGTGTTTCCAAACTGCTCTATGAAAAGAAAGGTGAAACTCTGTGAGTGGAACAAACACATCACCAAGTGGTTGCTCAGAATGATTCTCTCTTGTTTTAATACGAAGATGTTTCCTTTTCTACCACTGGCTGCAAAGCACTTGAAATCTCCACTTGCAAATTCCACAAAAAGAGGGTTTCAAATCTGCTCTGTCTAAAGGAAGGTTCAACTCTGTGAGTTGAACAAACACAGCCCAAAGAAGCTACTGAGAATTCTTCTGTCTAGAGTTATTCGCAGAAATCCCGTTTCCAACGAAATCCTCAGATAGGTCCAAATATCCACTTCCAGACATTACAAACAGAGTGTCTCCAAACTGCTCTATGAAAAGAAAGGTGAAACTCTGTGAGGGGAACGCACACATTACCAAGTGGCTGCTGAGAATGATTCTCTCCAGTTTTTAAACGAAGATGTTTCCTTTTCTACCGTTGGCTGCAAAGCGCTTGAAATCTCCACTTGCAGATTCCAAAAAAAGAGGGTTTCAAATCTGCTCTGTCTAAAGGAAGGTTCAACTCTGTGAGTTGAACACACGCAGCCCAAAGAAGTTACTGAGAATTCTTCTGTCTAGTGTTATTCGCAGAAATCCCGTTTCCAATGAAATCCTCAAAGAAGTGCAAATATCCACTTGCAGACTTTACAAACAGAGTGTTTCCAAACTGCTCTATGAAAAGAAAGGTGAAACTCTGTGAGTGGAACGCACACATTACCAAGTGGCAGCTGAGAATGATTCTCTCCAGTTTTTATACGAAGATGATTCCTTTTCTACCGTTGGCTACAAAGCGCTTGAAACCTCCACTTGCACATTCCACAAAAAGAGGGTTTCAAATCTGCTCTGTATAAAGGAAGGTTCCACTCTGTGAGTTGAACACACGCAGCCCAAAGAAGTTACTGAGAATTCTTCTGTCTAGAGTTATTCGCAGAAATCCCGTTTCCAACGAAATCGGCAGAGAGGTCCAAATATCCACTTGCAGACATTACAAACAGAGTGTTTCCAAACTGCTCTATGAAAAGAAAGGTGAAACTCTGTGAGTGGAACGCACACATTACCAAGTGGTTGCTGAGAATGATTCTCTCCAGTGTTTATACGAAGATGTTTCCTTTTCTACCATTGGCCGCAAAGCGCTTGAAATCTCCACTTGCAAATTCCACAAAACAGTGTTTCGAATCTGCTCTGTCTAAAGGAAGGTTCAACCCTGTGAGTTGAACACACGCAGCCCAAAGAAGTTACTGAGAATTCTTCTGTCTAGAGTTATTCGCAGAAATCCCGTTTCCAACGAAATCCTCAAAGAGGTCCAAATATCCACTTGCAGAATTTAGAAACAGAGTGTTTCCAAACTGCTCTATGAAAAGAAAGGTTAAACTCTGTGAGTTGAACGCACACATTACCAAGTGACTGCTGAGAATGATTCTCTCCAGTTTTTATACGAAGATGTTTCCTTTTCTACTGTTGGCTGCAAAATGCTTGAAATCTCCACTTGCAAATTCCACAAAAAGAGAGTTTCAAATCTGCTGTGTCTAAAGGAAGGTTCAACTCTGTGAGTTGAACACACGCAGCCCAAAGAAGTTACTGAGAATTCTTCTGTCTAGAGTTATTCGCAGAAATCCCGTATCCAACGAAATCGCCAGAGAGGTCCAAATATCCACTTGCAGACTTTACAAACAGATTGTTTCCAAACTGCTCTATGAAAAGAAAGGTGAAACTCTGTGAGTGGAAAAAACACATCACAAAGTGGTTGCTGAGAATGATTCTCTCTAGTTTTTATACGAAGATGTTTCCTTTTCTAACGTTGGCTGCAAAGCGCTTGAAATCTCCACTTGCAAATTCCACAAAAAGAGGGTTTCAAATCTGCTCTGTCTAAGGGAAGTTTCAACTCTGTGAGTTGAACACATGCAGCCCAAAGAAGTTACTGAGAATTCTTCTGTCTAGCGTTATATTCAGAAATCCCGTTTCCAACGAAATCCTCAAAGAGGTCCAAATATCCACTTGCAGACATTACAAACAGAGTGTTTCCAAACTGCTCTATGAAAAGAAAGGTTAAACTCTGTGAGTGGAACGCACACATCTCCAAGTGGTTGCTGAGAATGATTCTCTCTAGGTTTAATACGAAGATGTTTCCTTTTCTACCGTAGGCCTCAAAGCGCTTGAAATCTCCACTTGCAAATTCCACAAAAAGAGGGTTTCAAATCTGCTCTGCCTAAAGGAAGGTTCAACTCTGTGAGTTGAACACATGCAGCCCAAAGAAGTTACTGAGAATTCTTCTGTCTAGCGTTATATTCAGAAATCCCGTTTCCATCAAAATCCTCAAAGAGGTCCAAATATCCACTAGCAGACATTACAAACAGAGTGTTTCCAAACTGCTCTATGAAAAGAAAGGTTAAACTCTGTGAGTGGAACGCACACATCTCCAAGTGGTTGCTGAGAATGATTCTCTCTAGGTTTAATACGAAGATGTTTCCTTTTCTACCGTTGGCCGCAAAGCGCTTGAAATCTCCACTTGCAAATTCCACAAAAAGAGGGTTTCAAATCTGCTCTGTCTAAAGGAAGGTTCAACTCTATGAGTTGAACACACGCAGCCCAAAGAAGTTACTGAGAATTCTTCTATCTAGAGTTATATGCAGGAATCCCGTTTCCAACAAAATCCTCTAAGAGGTCCAAATATCCACTTTCAGACTTTACAAACAGAGTGTTTCCAAACTGCTCTACGAAAACAAAGGTGAAACTCTGTGAGTGGAACGCACACATCACCAAGTGGTTGCTCAGAATGATTCTCTCTAGTTTTTATACGAAGATATTTCCTTTTGTACCGTAGGCCCCAAAGCGCATGAAATCTCAACTTGCAAATTCCACAAAAAGAGGGTTTCAAATCTGCTCTGTCTAAAGGAAGGTTCAACTCTGTGGATTGAACACACGCAGCCCAAAGAAGTTACTGAGAATTCTTCTGTCTAGCGTTATATGCAGAAATACCGTTTCCAACGAAATCCTCAAAGAGGTCCAAATATCCACTTGCAGACTTTACAAACAGAGTGTTTCCAAACTGCTCTATGAAAAGAAAGGTTAAACTCTGTGAGTGGAATGCACACATTACCAAGTGGTTGCTGAGAATGATTCTCTCCAGTTTTTATACGAAGATATTTCCTTTTCTACCGTTGGCTACAAAGCGCTTGAAATCTCCACTTGCAAATTCCGCAAAAAGAGGGTTTCAAATCGGCTCTGTGTAAAGGAAGGTTCAACTCTGTGAGTTGAACACACGCAGCCCAAAGAAGTTACTGAGAATTCTTCTGTCTTGAGTTATTCGTAGAAATCCCGTTTCCAACGAAGTCCACAAAGAGGTCCAAATATCCACTTGCAGACTTTACAAACAGAGTGTTTCCAAACTGCTCTATGAAAAGAAAGGTTAAACTCTCTGAGTGGAACGCACACATTACCAAGTTGCTGCTGAGAATGATTCTCTCCAGTTTTTATACGAAGATGTTTCCTTTTCTACCGTTGGCTGCAAATTGCTTGAAATCTCCACTTGCAAATTCCACAAAAAGAGGGTTTCAAATCTGCTCTTTCTAAAGGGAGGTTCAAATCTGGGAGTTGAACACACGCAGCCCAAAAAAGTTACTGAGAATTCTTCTGTCTAGAGTTATTTGCAGAAATGCCGTTTCCAACGAAATCGCCAGAGAGGTCCAAATATCCACTTGCAGACATTACAAACAGAGTGTTTCCAAACTGCTCTATGAAAAGAAAGGTTAAACTCTGTGAGTGGAACAAACACATCACCAAGTGGTTGCTGAGAATTATTCTCACTAGTTTTTATATGAAGATGTTTCCTTTCCTACCGTTGGCTGCAAAGCACTTGAATTCTCCACTTGCAAACTCCACAAAAAGAGGGTTTCAAATCTGCTCTGTCTAAAGGAAGGTTCAACTCTGTGAGTTGAACACACGCAGCCCAAAGATGTTACTGAGAATTCTTCTGTCTAGCGTAATATGCAGAAATCCCGTTTCCAACGAAATCCTCAAAGAGGTCCAATTATCCACTTGCAGACTTTACAAACAGAGTGTTTCCAAACTGCTCTATGAAAAGAAAGGTGAAACTCTGTGAGTGGAATGCACACATCTCCAAGTGGTTGCTGATAATGATTCTCTCTAGTTTTAATACGAAGATGATTCCTTTTCTACCGTAGGCCTCAAAGCGCTTGAAATCTCCACTTGCAAATTCCACAAAAAGAGGGTTTCAAGTCTGCTCTGTCTAAAGTAAGGTTCAACTCTGTGAGTTGAGCACACGCAGCACAAAGAAGTTACTGAGAATTCTTCTGTCTAGCGTTATATGCTGAAATCCCGTTTCCAACGAAATCCGAAGAGAGGCCCAAATATCCACTTGCAGACTTTACAAACAGGGTGTTTCCAAACTGCTCAATGAAAAGAAAGGTTAAACTCTCTGAGTTGGATGCACACATCACCAAGTGGTTGCTGAGAATGATTCTCTCTAGTTTTTATTTGAAGATATTTCCCTATCTACTTTTGGCCGAAAAGCCCTTGAAATCTCCACTTGCAAATTCCACAAAAAGAGGGTTTCAAATCTGCTCTTTCTAAAGGAAGGTTCAACTCTGTGAGTTGAACACACGCAGCCCTAAGAAGTTACTGAGAATTCTTCTGTCTAGAGTTATTCGCAGAAATACCGTTTCCAACGAAATCCTCAAAGAGGTCCAAATATCCACTTGCAGAATTTAGAAACAGAGTGTTTCCAAACTGCTCTATGAAAAGAAAGGTTAAACTCTGTGAGTGGAACGCAGACATCACCAAGTGGTTGCTGAGAATCATTCTCTCCAGTTTTTATACGAAGATGTTTCCTTTTCTACCGTTGGCTGCAAATCGCATGAAATCTCCACTTGCAAATTCCACAAAAAGAGGGTTTCAAACCTGCTCTGTCTAAAGGAAGGTTCAAATCTGTGAGTTGAACACACGCAGCCCAAAGAAGTTACTGAGAATTCTTCTGTCTAGTGTTATTCGCAGAAATCCCGTATCCAACGAAATCGCCAGAGAGGTCCAAATATCCACTTGCAGACTTTACAAACAGATTGTTTCCAAACTGCTCTATGAAAAGAAAGGTGAAACTCTGTGAGTGGAAAAAACACATCACAAAGTGGTTGCTGAGAATGATTCTCTCTAGTTTTTATACGAAGATGTTTCCTTTTCTAACGTTGGCTGCAAAGCGCTTGAAATCTCCACTTGCAAATTCCACAAAAAGAGGGTTTCAAATCTGCTCTGTCTAAGGGAAGTTTCAACTCTGTGAGTTGAACACATGCAGCCCAAAGAAGTTACTGAGAATTCTTCTGTCTAGCGTTATATTCAGAAATCCCGTTTCCAACGAAATCCTCAAAGAGGTCCAAATATCCACTTGCAGACATTACAAACAGAGTGTTTCCAAACTGCTCTATGAAAAGAAAGGTTAAACTCTGTGAGTGGAACGCACACATCTCCAAGTGGTTGCTGAGAATGATTCTCTCTAGGTTTAATACGAAGATGTTTCCTTTTCTACCGTAGGCCTCAAAGCGCTTGAAATCTCCACTTGCAAATTCCACAAAAAGAGGGTTTCAAATCTGCTCTGCCTAAAGGAAGGTTCAACTCTGTGAGTTGAACACATGCATCCCAAAGAAGTTACTGAGAATTCTTCTGCCAAGCGTTATATTCAGAAATCCCGTTTCCAACGAAATCCTCAAAGAGGTCAAAATATCCACTTGCAGACACTACAAACAGAGTGTTTCCAAACTGCTCTATGAAAAGAAAGGTTAAACTCTGTGAGTGGAACGCACACATCTCCAAGTGGTTGCTGACAATCATTCTCTCCTGTTTTTATACGAAGATGTTTCCTTTTCTACCGTTGGCTGCAAAGCGCTTGAAATCTCCACTTGCAAATTCCACAAAAAGAGGGTTTCAAATCTGCTCTTTCTAAAGGAAGTTTCAACTCTGTGAGTTGAACACACGCAGCCCAAAGAAGTTACTGAGAATTCTTCTGTCTAGAGTTATTCGCAGAAATCCCGTTTCCAACGAAATCCTCAAAGAGGTCCAAATATCCACTTGCAGAATTTAGAAACAGAGTGTTTCCAAACTCCTCTATGAAAAGAAAGGTTAAACTCTGTGAGTGGAACACAGACATCACCAAGTGGTTGCTGAGAATCATTCTCTCCAGTTTTTATACGAAGATGTTTCCTTTTCTACCGTTGGCTGCAAAGCGCATGAAATCTCCACTTGCAAATTCCACAAAAAGAGGGTTTCAAATCTGCTCTGTCTAAAGGAAGGTTCAAATCTGTGAGTTGAACACACACAGCCCAAAGAAGTTACTGAGAATTCTTCTGTCTAGCGTTATATGCAGAAATCCCGTTTCCAACGAAATCCTCAAAGAGGTCCAAATATCCACTTGCAGACAGTACAAACGGAGTGTTTCCAAACTGCTCTATGAAATGAAAGGTTAAACTCTGTGAGTGGAACGCACACATTACCAAGTGGTTGCTGAGAATAATTCTCTCCAGTTTTTAAACGAAGATGTTTCCTTTTCTACCGTTGGCTGCAAATCGCTTGAAATCTCCACTTGCAAATTCCACAAAAAGAGGGTTTCAAATCTGCTCTGTGTAAAGGAAGGTTCAACCCTGTGAGTTGAACACACGCAGCCCAAAGAAGTTACTGAGAATTCTTCTGTCTAGAGTTATTCGCAGAAATCCCGTTTCCAACGAAATCCTCAAAGAGGTCCAAATATCCACTTGCAGACATTACAAACAGAGTGTTTCCAAACTGCTCTATGAAAAGAAAGGTTAAACTCTGTGATTGGAACGCACACATTACCAAGTGACTGGTGAGAGTGATTCTCTCCAGTTTTTATACGAAGATGTTTCCTTTTCTACCGTTGGCTGCAAAATGCTTGAAATCTCCACTTGCAAATTCCACAAAAAGAGAGTTTCAAATCTGCTGTGTCTAAAGGAAGGTTCAACTCTGTGAGTTGAACACACGCAGCCCAAAGAAGTTACTGAGAATTCTTCTGTCTAGAGTAATTCGCAGAAATCCCGTGTCCAACGAAATCGCCAGAGAGGTCCAAATATCCACTTGCAGACTTTACAAACAGATTGTTTCCAAACTGCTCTATGAAAAGAAAGGTGAAACTCTGTGAGTGGAAAAAACACATCACCAGGTGGTTGCTGAGAATGATTCTCTGTAGTTTTTATACGAAGATGTTTCCTATTCTACCGTTGGCTGCAAAGCGCTTGAAATCTCCACTTGCAAATTCCACAAAAAGAGGGTTTCAAATCTGCTCAGTCTAAGGGAAGTTTCAACTCTGTGAGTTGAACACATGCAGCCCAAAGAAGTAACTGAGAATTCTTCTGTCTAGCGTTATATTCAGAAATCCCGTTTCCATCAAAATCCTCAAAGAGGTCCAAATATCCACTAGCAGACATTACAAACAGAGTGTTTCCAAACTGCTCTATGAAAAGAAAGGTTAAACTCTGTGAGTGGAACGCACACATCTCCAAGTGGTTGCTGAGAATGATTCTCTCTAGGTTTAATACGAAGATGTTTCCTTTTCTACCGTTGGCCGCAAAGCGCTTGAAATCTCCACTTGCAAATTCCACAAAAAGAGGGTTTCAAATCTGCTCTGTCTAAAGGAAGGTTCAACTCTATGAGTTGAACACACGCAGCCCAAAGAAGTTACTGAGAATTCTTCTATCTAGAGTTATATGCAGGAATCCCGTTTCCAACAAAATCCTCAAAGAGGTCCAAATATCCACTTTCAGACTTTACAAACAGAGTGTTTCCAAACTGCTCTACGAAAACAAAGGTGAAACTCTGTGAGTGGAACGCACACATCACCAAGTGGTTGCTCAGAATGATTCTCTCTAGTTTTTATACGAAGATATTTCCTTTTGTACCGTAGGCCCCAAAGCGCATGAAATCTCAACTTGCAAATTCCACAAAAAGAGGGTTTCAAATCTGCTCTGTCTAAAGGAAGGTTCAACTCTGTGGATTGAACACACGCAGCCCAAAGAAGTTACTGAGAATTCTTCTGTCTAGCGTTATATGCAGAAATACCGTTTCCAACGAAATCCTCAAAGAGGTCCAAATATCCACTTGCAGACTTTACAAACAGAGTGTTTCCAAACTGCTCTATGAAAAGAAAGGTTAAACTCTGTGAGTGGAACGCACACATTACCAAGTGGCTGCTGAGAATGATTCTCTCCAGTTTTTATACGAAGATGTTTCCTTTTCTACCGTTGGCTGCAAATTGCTTGAAATCTCCACTTGCAAATTCCACAAAAAGAGGGTTTCAAACGTGCTCTGTATAAAGGAAGGTTCAACTCTGTGAGTTGAACACACGCAGCCCAAAAAAGTTACTGAGAATTCTTCTGTCTAGAGTTATTTGCAGAAATGCCGTTTCCAACGAAATCGCCAGAGAGGTCCAAATATCCACTTGCAGACATTACAAACAGAGTGTTTCCAAACTGCTCTATGAAAAGAAAGGTTAAACTCTGTGAGTGGAACAAACACATCACCAAGTGGTTGCTGAGAATTATTCTCACTAGTTTTTATATGAAGATGTTTCCTTTCCTACCGTTGGCTGCAAAGCACTTGAATTCTCCACTTGCAAACTCCACAAAAAGAGGGTTTCAAATCTGCTCTGTCTAAAGGAAGGTTCAACTCTGTGAGTTGAACACACGCAACCCAAAGATGTTACTGAGAATTCTTCTGTCTAGCGTAATATGCAGAAATCCCGTTTCCAACGAAATCCTCAAAGAGGTCCAATTATCCACTTGCAGACTTTACAAACAGAGTGTTTCCAAACTGCTCTATGAAAAGAAAGGTGAATCTCTGTGAGTGGAATGCACACATCTCCAAGTGGTTGCTGATAATGATTCTCTCTAGTTTTAATACGAAGATGATTCCTTTTCTACCGTAGGCCTCAAAGCGCTTGAAATCTCCACTTGCAAATTCCACAAAAAGAGGGTTTCAAGTCTGCTCTGTCTAAAGGAAGGTTCAACTCTGTGAGTTGAGCACACGCAGCACAAAGAAGTTACTGAGAATTCTTCTGTCTAGCGTTATATGCTGAAATCCCGTTTCCAACGAAATCCGAAGAGAGGCCCAAATATCCACTTGCAGACTTTACAAACAGGGTGTTTCCAAACTGCTCAATGAAAAGAAAGGTTAAACTCTCTGAGTTGGATGCACACATCACCAAGTGGTTGCTGAGAATGATTCTCTCTAGTTTTTATTTGAAGATATTTCCCTATCTACTTTTGGCCGAAAAGCCCTTGAAATCTCCACTTGCAAATTCCACAAAAAGAGGGTTACAAATCTGCTCTTTCTAAAGGAAGGTTCAACTCTGTGAGTTGAACACACGCAGCCCAAAGAAGTTACTGAGAATTCTTCTGTCTAGAGTTATTCGCAGAAATCCCGTTTCCAACGAAATCCTCAAAGAGGTCCAAATATCCACTTGCAGAATTTAGAAACAGAGTGTTTCCAAACTGCTCTATGAAAAGAAAGGTTAAACTCTGTGAGTGGAACGCAGACATCACCAAGTGGTTGCTGAGAATCATTCTCTCCAGTTTTTATACGAAGATGTTTCCTTTTCTACCGTTGGCTGCAAATCGCATGAAATCTCCACTTGCAAATTCCACAAAAAGAGGGTTTCAAACCTGCTCTGTCTAAAGGAAGGTTCAAATCTGTGAGTTGAACACACGAAGCCCAAAGAAGTTACTGAGAATTCTTCTGGCTAGCGTTATATGCAGAAATCCCGTTTCCAACGAAATCCTCAAAGAGGTCCAAATATCCACTTGTAGACAGTACAAACAGAGTGTTTCCAAACTGCTCTATGAAATGAAAGGTTAAACTCTGTGAGTGGAACGCACACATTACCAAGTGGTTGCTGAGAATAATTCTCTCCAGTTTTTATACGAAGATGTTTCCTTTTCTACCGTTGGCCGCAAAGCGCTTGAAATCTCCACTTGCAAATTCCACAAAAAGAGGGTTTCAAATCTGCTCTGTGTAAAGGAAGGTTCAACCCTGTGAGTTGAACACACTCAGCCCAAAGAAGTTACTGAGAATTCTTCTGTCTAGAGTTATTCGCAGAAATCCCGTTTCCAACGAAATCCTCAAAGAGGTCCAAATATCCACTTGCAGACTTTACAAACAGAGTGTTTCCAAACTGCTCTATGAAAAGAAAGGTTAAACTCTGTGATTGGAACGCACACATTACCAAGTGACTGGTGAGAGTGATTCTCTCCAGTTTTTATACGAAGATGTTTCCTTTTCTACCGTTGGCTGCAAAATGCTTGAAATCTCCACTTGCAAATTCCACAAAAAGAGAGTTTCAAATCTGCTGTGTCTAAAGGAAGGTTCAACTCTGTGAGTTGAACACACGCAGCCCAAAGAAGTTACTGAGAATTCTTCTGTCTAGAGTAATTCGCAGAAATCCCGTGTCCAACGAAATCGCCAGAGAGGTCCAAATATCCACTTGCAGACTTTACAAACAGATTGTTTCCAAACTGCTCTATGAAAAGAAAGGTGAAACTCTGTGAGTGGAAAAAACACATCACCAGGTGGTTGCTGAGAATGATTCTCTGTAGTTTTTATACGAAGATGTTTCCTATTCTACCGTTGGCTGCAAAGCGCTTGAAATCTCCACTTGCAAATTCCACAAAAAGAGGGTTTCAAATCTGCTCAGTCTAAGGGAAGTTTCAACTCTGTGAGTTGAACACATGCAGCCCAAAGAAGTTACTGAGAATTCTTCTGTCTAGCGTTATATTCAGAAATCCCGTTTCCATCAAAATCCTCAAAGAGGTCCAAATATCCACTAGCAGACATTACAAACAGAGTGTTTCCAAACTGCTCTATGAAAAGAAAGGTTAAACTCTGTGAGTGGAACGCACACATCTCCAAGTGGTTGCTGAGAATGATTCTCTCTAGGTTTAATACGAAGATGTTTCCTTTTCTACCGTTGGCCGCAAAGCGCTTGAAATCTCCACTTGCAAATTCCACAAAAAGAGGGTTTCAAATCTGCTCTGTCTAAAGGAAGGTTCAACTCTATGAGTTGAACACACGCAGCCCAAAGAAGTTACTGAGAATTCTTCTATCTAGAGTTATATGCAGGAATCCCGTTTCCAACAAAATCCTCAAAGAGGTCCAAATATCCACTTTCAGACTTTACAAACAGAGTGTTTCCAAACTGCTCTACGAAAACAAAGGTGAAACTCTGTGAGTGGAACGCACACATCACCAAGTGGTTGCTCAGAATGATTCTCTCTAGTTTTTATACGAAGATATTTCCTTTTGTACCGTAGGCCCCAAAGCGCATGAAATCTCAACTTGCAAATTCCACAAAAAGAGGGTTTCAAATCTGCTCTGTCTAAAGGAAGGTTCAACTCTGTGGATTGAACACACGCAGCCCAAAGAAGTTACTGAGAATTCTTCTGTCTAGCGTTATATGCAGAAATACCGTTTCCAACGAAATCCTCAAAGAGGTCCAAATATCCACTTGCAGACTTTACAAACAGAGTGTTTCCAAACTGCTCTATGAAAAGAAAGGTTAAACTCTGTGAGTGGAACGCACACATTACCAAGTGGCTGCTGAGAATGATTCTCTCCAGTTTTTATACGAAGATGTTTCCTTTTCTACCGTTGGCTGCAAATTGCTTGAAATCTCCACTTGCAAATTCCACAAAAAGAGGGTTTCAAACGTGCTCTGTATAAAGGAAGGTTCAACTCTGTGAGTTGAACACACGCAGCCCAAAAAAGTTACTGAGAATTCTTCTGTCTAGAGTTATTTGCAGAAATGCCGTTTCCAACGAAATCGCCAGAGAGGTCCAAATATCCACTTGCAGACATTACAAACAGAGTGTTTCCAAACTGCTCTATGAAAAGAAAGGTTAAACTCTGTGAGTGGAACAAACACATCACCAAGTGGTTGCTGAGAATTATTCTCACTAGTTTTTATATGAAGATGTTTCCTTTCCTACCGTTGGCTGCAAAGCACTTGAATTCTCCACTTGCAAACTCCACAAAAAGAGGGTTTCAAATCTGCTCTGTCTAAAGGAAGGTTCAACTCTGTGAGTTGAACACACGCAACCCAAAGATGTTACTGAGAATTCTTCTGTCTAGCGTAATATGCAGAAATCCCGTTTCCAACGAAATCCTCAAAGAGGTCCAATTATCCACTTGCAGACTTTACAAACAGAGTGTTTCCAAACTGCTCTATGAAAAGAAAGGTGAATCTCTGTGAGTGGAATGCACACATCTCCAAGTGGTTGCTGATAATGATTCTCTCTAGTTTTAATACGAAGATGATTCCTTTTCTACCGTAGGCCTCAAAGCGCTTGAAATCTCCACTTGCAAATTCCACAAAAAGAGGGTTTCAAGTCTGCTCTGTCTAAAGGAAGGTTCAACTCTGTGAGTTGAGCACACGCAGCACAAAGAAGTTACTGAGAATTCTTCTGTCTAGCGTTATATGCTGAAATCCCGTTTCCAACGAAATCCGAAGAGAGGCCCAAATATCCACTTGCAGACTTTACAAACAGGGTGTTTCCAAACTGCTCAATGAAAAGAAAGGTTAAACTCTCTGAGTTGGATGCACACATCACCAAGTGGTTGCTGAGAATGATTCTCTCTAGTTTTTATTTGAAGATATTTCCCTATCTACTTTTGGCCGAAAAGCCCTTGAAATCTCCACTTGCAAATTCCACAAAAAGAGGGTTACAAATCTGCTCTTTCTAAAGGAAGGTTCAACTCTGTGAGTTGAACACACGCAGCCCAAAGAAGTTACTGAGAATTCTTCTGTCTAGAGTTATTCGCAGAAATCCCGTTTCCAACGAAATCCTCAAAGAGGTCCAAATATCCACTTGCAGAATTTAGAAACAGAGTGTTTCCAAACTGCTCTATGAAAAGAAAGGTTAAACTCTGTGAGTGGAACGCAGACATCACCAAGTGGTTGCTGAGAATCATTCTCTCCAGTTTTTATACGAAGATGTTTCCTTTTCTACCGTTGGCTGCAAATCGCATGAAATCTCCACTTGCAAATTCCACAAAAAGAGGGTTTCAAACCTGCTCTGTCTAAAGGAAGGTTCAAATCTGTGAGTTGAACACACGAAGCCCAAAGAAGTTACTGAGAATTCTTCTGGCTAGCGTTATATGCAGAAATCCCGTTTCCAACGAAATCCTCAAAGAGGTCCAAATATCCACTTGTAGACAGTACAAACAGAGTGTTTCCAAACTGCTCTATGAAATGAAAGGTTAAACTCTGTGAGTGGAACGCACACATTACCAAGTGGTTGCTGAGAATAATTCTCTCCAGTTTTTATACGAAGATGTTTCCTTTTCTACCGTTGGCCGCAAAGCGCTTGAAATCTCCACTTGCAAATTCCACAAAAAGAGGGTTTCAAATCTGCTCTGTGTAAAGGAAGGTTCAACCCTGTGAGTTGAACACACTCAGCCCAAAGAAGTTACTGAGAATTCTTCTGTCTAGAGTTATTCGCAGAAATCCCGTTTCCAACGAAATCCTCAAAGAGGTCCAAATATCCACTTGCAGACTTTACAAACAGAGTGTTTCCAAACTGCTCTATGAAAAGAAAGGTTAAACTCTGTGAGTTGAACGCACACATTACCAAGTGACTGCTGAGAATGATTCTCTCCAGTTTTTATACGAAGATGTTTCCGTTTCTACTGTTGGCTGCAAAATGCTTGAAATCTCCACTTGCAAATTCCACAAAAAGAGAGTTTCAAATCTGCTGTGTCTAAAGGAAGGTTCAACTCTGTGAGTTGAACACACGCAGCCCAAAGAAGTTACTGAGAATTCTTCTGTCTAGAGTTATTCGCAGAAATCCCGTATCCAACGAAATCGCCAGAGAGGTCCAAATATCCACTTGCAGACTTTACAAACAGATTGTTTCCAAACTGCTCTATGAAAAGAAAGGTGAAACTCTGTGAGTGGAAAAAACACATCACAAAGTGGTTGCTGAGAATGATTCTCTCTAGTTTTTATACGAAGATGTTTCCTTTTCTAACGTTGGCTGCAAAGCGCTTGAAATCTCCACTTGCAAATTCCACAAAAAGAGGGTTTCAAATCTGCTCTGTCTAAGGGAAGTTTCAACTCTGTGAGTTGAACACATGCAGCCCAAAGAAGTTACTGAGAATTCTTCTGTCTAGCGTTATATTCAGAAATCCCGTTTCCAACGAAATCCTCAAAGAGGTCCAAATATCCACTTGCAGACATTACAAACAGAGTGTTTCCAAACTGCTCTATGAAAAGAAAGGTTAAACTCTGTGAGTGGAACGCAGACATCACCAAGTGGTTGCTGAGAATCATTCTCTCCAGTTTTTATACGAAGATGTTTCCTTTTCTACCGTTGGCTGCAAATCGCATGAAATCTCCACTTGCAAATTCCACAAAAAGAGGGTTTCAAACCTGCTCTGTCTAAAGGAAGGTTCAAATCTGTGAGTTGAACACACGAAGCCCAAAGAAGTTACTGAGAATTCTTCTGGCTAGCGTTATATGCAGAAATCCCGTTTCCAACGAAATCCTCAAAGAGGTCCAAATATCCACTTGTAGACAGTACAAACAGAGTGTTTCCAAACTGCTCTATGAAATGAAAGGTTAAACTCTGTGAGTGGAACGCACACATTACCAAGTGGTTGCTGAGAATAATTCTCTCCAGTTTTTATACGAAGATGTTTCCTTTTCTACCGTTGGCCGCAAAGCGCTTGAAATCTCCACTTGCAAATTCCACAAAAAGAGGGTTTCAAATCTGCTCTGTGTAAAGGAAGGTTCAACCCTGTGAGTTGAACACACTCAGCCCAAAGAAGTTACTGAGAATTCTTCTGTCTAGAGTTATTCGCAGAAATCCCGTTTCCAACGAAATCCTCAAAGAGGTCCAAATATCCACTTGCAGACTTTACAAACAGAGTGTTTCCAAACTGCTCTATGAAAAGAAAGGTTAAACTCTGTGAGTTGAACGCACACATTACCAAGTGACTGCTGAGAATGATTCTCTCCAGTTTTTATACGAAGATGTTTCCTTTTCTACTGTTGGCTGCAAAATGCTTGAAATCTCCACTTGCAAATTCCACAAAAAGAGAGTTTCAAATCTGCTGTGTCTAAAGGAAGGTTCAACTCTGTGAGTTGAACACACGCAGCCCAAAGAAGTTACTGAGAATTCTTCTGTCTAGAGTTATTCGCAGAAATCCCGTATCCAACGAAATCGCCAGAGAGGTCCAAATATCCACTTGCAGACTTTACAAACAGATTGTTTCCAAACTGCTCTATGAAAAGAAAGGTGAAACTCTGTGAGTGGAAAAAACACATCACAAAGTGGTTGCTGAGAATGATTCTCTCTAGTTTTTATACGAAGATGTTTCCTTTTCTAACGTTGGCTGCAAAGCGCTTGAAATCTCCACTTGCAAATTCCACAAAAAGAGGGTTTCAAATCTGCTCTGTCTAAGGGAAGTTTCAACTCTGTGAGTTGAACACATGCAGCCCAAAGAAGTTACTGAGAATTCTTCTGTCTAGCGTTATATTCAGAAATCCCGTTTCCAACGAAATCCTCAAAGAGGTCCAAATATCCACTTGCAGACATTACAAACAGAGTGTTTCCAAACTGCTCTATGAAAAGAAAGGTTAAACTCTGTGAGTGGAACGCACACATCTCCAAGTGGTTGCTGAGAATGATTCTCTCTAGGTTTAATACGAAGATGTTTCCTTTTCTACCGTAGGCCTCAAAGCGCTTGAAATCTCCACTTGCAAATTCCACAAAAAGAGGGTTTCAAATCTGCTCTGCCTAAAGGAAGGTTCAACTCTGTGAGTTGAACACATGCATCCCAAAGAAGTTACTGAGAATTCTTCTGCCAAGCGTTATATTCAGAAATCCCGTTTCCAAAGAAATCCTCAAAGAGGTCAAAATATCCACTTGCAGACACTACAAACAGAGTGTTTCCAAACTGCTCTATGAAAAGAAAGGTTAAACTCTGTGAGTGGAACGCACACATCTCCAAGTGGTTGCTGAGAATCATTCTCTCCTGTTTTTATACGAAGATGTTTCCTTTTCTACCGTTGGCTGCAAAGCGCTTGAAATCTCCACTTGCAAATTCCACAAAAAGAGGGTTTCAAATCTGCTCTTTCTAAAGGAAGTTTCAACTCTGTGAGTTGAACACACGCAGCCCAAAGAAGTTACTGAGAATTCTTCTGTCTAGAGTTATTCGCAGAAATCCCGTTTCCAACGAAATCCTCAAAGAGGTCCAAATATCCACTTGCAGAATTTAGAAACAGAGTGTTTCCAAACTCCTCTATGAAAAGAAAGGTTAAACTCTGTGAGTGGAACACAGACATCACCAAGTGGTTGCTGAGAATCATTCTCTCCAGTTTTTATACGAAGATGTTTCCTTTTCTACCGTTGGCTGCAAAGCGCATGAAATCTCCACTTGCAAATTCCACAAAAAGAGGGTTTCAAATCTGCTCTGTCTAAAGGAAGGTTCAAATCTGTGAGTTGAACACACACAGCCCAAAGAAGTTACTGAGAATTCTTCTGTCTAGCGTTATATGCAGAAATCCCGTTTCCAACGAAATCCTCAAAGAGGTCCAAATATCCACTTGCAGACAGTACAAACGGAGTGTTTCCAAACTGCTCTATGAAATGAAAGGTTAAACTCTGTGAGTGGAACGCACACATTACCAAGTGGTTGCTGAGAATAATTCTCTCCAGTTTTTAAACGAAGATGTTTCCTTTTCTACCGTTGGCTGCAAATCGCTTGAAATCTCCACTTGCAAATTCCACAAAAAGAGGGTTTCAAATCTGCTCTGTGTAAAGGAAGGTTCAACCCTGTGAGTTGAACACACGCAGCCCAAAGAAGTTACTGAGAATTCTTCTGTCTAGAGTTATTCGCAGAAATCCCGTTTCCAACGAAATCCTCAAAGAGGTCCAAATATCCACTTGCAGACTTTACAAACAGAGTGTTTCCAAACTGCTCTATGAAAGGAAAGGTTAAACTCTGTGATTGGAACGCACACATTACCAAGTGACTGGTGAGAGTGATTCTCTCCAGTTTTTATACGAAGATGTTTCCTTTTCTACCGTTGGCTGCAAAATGCTTGAAATCTCCACTTGCAAATTCCACAAAAAGAGAGTTTCAAATCTGCTGTGTCTAAAGGAAGGTTCAACTCTGTGAGTTGAACACACGCAGCCCAAAGAAGTTACTGAGAATTCTTCTGTCTAGAGTAATTCGCAGAAATCCCGTGTCCAACGAAATCGCCAGAGAGGTCCAAATATCCACTTGCAGACTTTACAAACAGATTGTTTCCAAACTGCTCTATGAAAAGAAAGGTGAAACTCTGTGAGTGGAAAAAACACATCACCAGGTGGTTGCTGAGAATGATTCTCTGTAGTTTTTATACGAAGATGTTTCCTATTCTACCGTTGGCTGCAAAGCGCTTGAAATCTCCACTTGCAAATTCCACAAAAAGAGGGTTTCAAATCTGCTCAGTCTAAGGGAAGTTTCAACTCTGTGAGTTGAACACATGCAGCCCAAAGAAGTTACTGAGAATTCTTCTGTCTAGCGTTATATTCAGAAATCCCGTTTCCATCAAAATCCTCAAAGAGGTCCAAATATCCACTAGCAGACATTACAAACAGAGTGTTTCCAAACTGCTCTATGAAAAGAAAGGTTAAACTCTGTGAGTGGAACGCACACATCTCCAAGTGGTTGCTGAGAATGATTCTCTCTAGGTTTAATACGAAGATGTTTCCTTTTCTACCGTTGGCCGCAAAGCGCAGGAAATCTCCACTTGCAAATTCCACAAAAAGAGGGTTTCAAATCTGCTCTGTCTAAAGGAAGGTTCAACTCTATGAGTTGAACACACGCAGCCCAAAGAAGTTACTGAGAATTCTTCTATCTAGAGTTATATGCAGGAATCCCGTTTCCAACAAAATCCTCAAAGAGGTCCAAATATCCACTTTCAGACTTTACAAACAGAGTGTTTCCAAACTGCTCTACGAAAACAAAGGTGAAACTCTGTGAGTGGAACGCACACATCACCAAGTGGTTGCTCAGAATGATTCTCTCTAGTTTTTATACGAAGATATTTCCTTTTGTACCGTAGGCCCCAAAGCGCATGAAATCTCAACTTGCAAATTCCACAAAAAGAGGGTTTCAAATCGGCTCTGTGTAAAGGAAGGTTCAACTCTGTGAGTTGAACACACGCAGCCCAAAGAAGTTACTGAGAATTCTTCTGTCTTGAGTTATTCGCAGAAATCCCGTTTCCAACGAAGTCCTCAAAGAGGTCCAAATATCCACTTGCAGACTTTACAAACAGAGTGTTTCCAAACTGCTCTATGAAAAGAAAGGTTAAACTCTGTGATTGGAACGCACACATTACCAAGTGACTGCTGAGAATGATTCTCTCCAGTTTTTATACGAAGATGTTTCCTTTTGTACCATTGGCTGCAAATTGCTTGAAATCTCCACTTGCAAATTCCACAAAAAGAGGGTTTCAAACCTGCTCTGTATAAAGGAAGGTTCAACTCTGTGAGTTGAACACACGCAGCCCAAAGATGTTACTGAGAATTCTTCTGTCTAGCGTTATATGCAGAAATCCCGTTTCCAACGAAATCCTCAAAGAGGTCCAATTATCCACTTGCAGACTTTACAAACAGAGTGTTTCCAAACTCCTCTATGAAAAGAAAGGTTAAACTCTGTGAGTGGAACGCACACATTACCAAGTGGTTGCTGAGAATGATTCTCTCCAGTTTTTATACGAAGTTGTTTCCTTTTCTTCGGTTGGCCGCAAAACACTTGAAATCTCCAATTGCAAATTCCACAAAAAGAGGGTTTCAAATCTGCTCTGTCTAAAGAAAGGTTCAACTCTATGAGTTGAACACACGCAGCCCAAAGAAGTTACTGAGAATTCTTCTGTCTAGCGTTATATGCAGGAATCCCGTTTCCAACGAAATCCTCAAAGAGATCCCAATATCCACTTGCAGACTTTACAGAGTGTTTCCAAACTGCTCTATGAAAAGAATGGTTAAACACTGTGAGTGGAACGCACACATCTCCAAGTGGTTGCTGAGAATGATTCTCTCTAGTTTTAATACGAAGATGTTTCCTTTTCTACCGTTGGCCCCAAAGCGCTTGAAATCTCCACTTGCAAATTCCAAAAAAAGAGGGTTTCAAATCTGCTCTGTCTAAAGGAAGGTTCAGCTCTGTGAGTTGAACACACGCAGCCCAAAGAAGTTACTGATAATTCTTCTGTCTAGAGTTATTCGCAGAAATAACGTTTCCAACGAAATCCTCAGTGAGGTCCAAATATCCACTTGCAGACTTTACAAACAGAGTGTTTCCAAACTGCTCTATGAAAAGAAAGGTTAAACTCTGTGAGTGGAATGCACACATTACCAAGTGGCTGCTGAGAATGATTCTCTCCAGTTTTTATACGAAGATTTTTCCTTTTCTACCGTTGGCTGCAAAGCACTTGAAATCTCCACTTTCAAATTCCACAAAAAGAGGGTTTCAAATCTGCTCTGACTAAAGGAAGGTTCAACTCTGTGCGTTGAACACACGCAGCCCAAAGAAGTTACTGAGAATTCTTCTGTCTAGAGATATTCGCAGAAATCCCGTTTCCTACGAAATCGCCAGAGAGGTCCGAATATCCACTTGCAGACTTTACAAACAGAGTGTTTCCAAACTGCTATATGAAAAGAAAGGTGAAACTCTGTGAGTGGAACAAACACATCAGCAAGTGGTTGCTGAGAATGATTCTCTCTAGTTTTTATACGAAGATGTTTCCTTTTCTACCGTTGGCTGCAAAGCGCTTGAAATCTCCACTTTCAAATTTCACAAAAAGAGGGTTTCAAATCTGCTCTGTCTAAAGGAGGGTTCAACTCTGTGAGTTGAACACACGCAGCCCAAAGTAGTAACTGAGAATTCTTCTGTCTAGAGTTATTCGCAGGAATCCCGTTTCCAACGAAATCGCCAGAGAGGTCCAAATATCCACTTGCAGAGTTTACAAACAGAGTGTTTCCAAACTGCTCTATGAAAAGAAAGGTTAAACTCTGTGAGTGGAACGCACACATTACCAAGTGGTTGCTGAGAATGATTCTCTCCAGTTTTTATACGAAGATGTTTCCTTTTCTACCATTGGCCGCAAAGCACTTGAAATCTCCACTTTCAAATTCCACAAAAAGAGGGTTTCAAATCTGCTCTGTCTAAAGGAAGGTTCAGCTCTATGAGTTGAACACACGCAGCCCAAAGAAGTTACTGAGAATTCTTCTATCTAGAGTTATATGCAGGAATCCCGTTTCCAACGAAATCCTCAAAGAGGTCCAAATATCCACTTTCAGACTTTACAAACAGAGTGTTTCCAAACTGCTCTATGAAAACAAAGGTGAAACTCTGTGAGTGGATCGCACACATCACCAAGTGGTTGCTCAGAATGATTCTCTCTAGTTTTTATACGAAGATACTTCCTTTTGTACCGTAGGCCCCAAAGCGCATGAAATCTCAACTTGCAAATTCCACAAAAAGAGGGTTTCAAATCTGCTCTGTCTAAAGGAAGGTTCAACTCTGTGGGATGAACACACGCAGCCCAAAGAAGTTACTGAGAATTCTTCTGTCTAGCGTTATATGCAGAAATACCGTTTCCAACGAAATCCTCAAAGAGGTCCAAATATCCACTTGCAGACTTTACAAACAGGGTGTTTCCAAACTGCTCTATGAAAAGAAAGGTTAAACTCTGTGAGTGGAATGCACACATTACCAAATGGTTGCTGAGAATGATTCTCTCCAGTTTTTATACGAAGATATTTCCTTTTCTACCATTGGCCACAAAGCGCTTGAAATCTCCACTTGCAAATTCCACAAAAAGAGGGTTTCAAATCGGCTCTGTGTAAAGGAAGGTTCAACTCTGTGAGTTGAACACACGCAGCCCAAAGAAGTTACTGAGAATTCTTCTGTCTTGAGTTATTCGCAGAAAACCCGTTTCCAACGAAGTCCTCAAAGAGGTCCAAATATCCACTTGCAGACTTTACAAACAGAGTGTTTCCAAACTGCTCTATGAAAAGAAAGGTTAAACTCTGTGAGTGGAACGCACACATTACCAAGTGGCTGCTGAGAATGATTCTCTCCAGTTTTTATACGAAGATGTTTCCTTTTGTACCATTGGCTGCAAATTGCTTGAAATCTCCACTTGCAAATTCCACAAAAAGAGGGTTTCAAACCTGCTCTGTATAAAGGAAGGTTCATCTCTGTGAGTTGAACACATGCAGCCCAAAGAAGTTACTGAGAATTCTTCTGTCTAGAGTTATTTGCAGAAATCCCGTTTCCAACGAAATCGCCAGAGAGGTCCAAATATCCACTTGCAGACATTACAAACAGAGTGTTTCCAAACTGCTCTATGAAAAGAAAGGTGAATCTCTGTGAGTGGAACAAACACATCACCAAGTGGTTGCTCAGAATGATTCTCTCTAGTTTTAATACGAAGATGTTTCCTTTCCTACCGTTGGCTGCAAAGCGCTTGAAATCTCCACTTGCAAACTCCACAAAAAGAGGGTTTCAAATCTGCTCTGTCTAAAGGAAAGTTCAACTCTGTGAGTTGAACACACGCAGCCCAAAGATGTTACTGAGAATTCTTCTGTCTAGCGTTATATACAGAAATCCCGTTTCCAACGAAATCCTCAAAGAGGTCCAATTATCCACTTGCACACTTTACAAACAGAGTGTTTCCAAACTCCTCTATGAAAAGAAAGGTTAAACTCTGTGAGTGGAACGCACACATTACCAAGTGGTTGCTGAGAATGATTCTCTCCAGTTTTTATACGAAGTTGTTTCCTTTTCTTCCGTTGGCCGCAAAACGCTTGAAATCTCCAATTGCAAATTCCACATAAAGAGGTTTTCAAATCTGCTCTGTCTAAAGAAAGGTTCAACTCTATGAGTTGAACACACGCAGCCCAAAGAAGTTACTGAGAATTCTTCTGTCTAGCGTTATATGCAGGAATCCCGTTTCCAACGAAATCCTCAAAGAGATCCAAATATCCACTTGCAGACTTTACAAACAGAGTGTTTCCAAACTGCTCTATGAAAAGAAAGGTTAAACACTGTGAGTGGAACGCACACATCTCCAAGTGGTTGCTGAGAATGATTCTCTCTAGTTTTAATACGAAGATGTTTCCTTTTCTACCGTTGGCCCCAAATCGCTTGAAATCTCCACTTGCAAATTCCACAAAAAGAGGGTTTCAAATCTGCTCTGTCTAAAGGAAGGTTCAGCTCTGTGAGTTGAACACACGCAGCCCAAAGAAGTTACTGATAATTCTTCTGTCTAGAGTTATTCACAGAAATAACGTTTCCAACGAAATCCTCAGTGAGGTCCAAATATCCACTTGCAGACTTTACAAACAGAGTGTTTCCAAACTGCTCTATGAAAAGAAAGGTTAAACTCTGTGAGTGGAATGCACACATTACCAAGTGGCTGCTGAGAATGATTCTCTCCAGTTTTTATACGAAGATGTTTCCTTTTCTGCCGTTGGCTGCAAAGCTCTTGAAATGTCCACTTGCAAATTCCAAAAAAAGAGGGTTTCATATCTGCTCTGTATAAAGGAAGGTTCAACTCTGTGAGTTGAACACACGCAGCCCAAAGAAGTTACTGAGAATTCTTCTGTCTAGAGTTATTTGCAGAAATCCCGTTTCCAACAAAATCGCCAGAGTGGTCCAAATATCCACTTGCAGACTTTACAAACAGAGTGTTTCCAAACTGCTCTATGAAAAGGAAGGTGAAACTCTGTGAGTGGAACAAACACATCACCAAGTGGTTGCTGAGAATTATTCTGTCTAGTTTTTATACGAAGATGTTTCCTTTTCTACCGTTGGCTGCAAAGCGCTTGAAATCTCCACTTTCAAATTTCACAAAAAGAGGGTTTCAAATCTGCTCTGTCTAAAGGAAGGTTCAACTCTGTGAGTTGAACACACGCAGCCCAAAGTAGTTACTGAGAATTCTTCTGTCTAGAGTCATTCGCAGGAATCCCGTTTCCAACGAAATCGCCAGAGAGGTCCAAATATCCACTTGCAGACATTACAAACAGAGTGTTTCCAAACTGCTCTATGAAAAGAAAGGTGAAACACTGTGAGTGGAACAAACACATCACCAAGTGGTTGCTGAGAATTATTCTCTCTAGTTTTTATAGGAAGATGTTTCCTTTCCTACCGTTGGCTGCAAAGCGCTTTAAATCTCCACTTGCAAACTCCACAAAAAGAGGGTTTCAAATCTGCTCTGTCTAAAGGAAGGTTCAACTCTGTGAGTTGAACACACGCAGCCCAAAGATGTTACTGAGAATTCTTCTGTCTAGCGTTATATGCAGAAATCCCGTTTCCAACGAAATCCTCAAAGAGGTCCAATTATCCACTTGCAGACTTTACAAACAGAGTGTTTCCAAACTCCTCTATGAAAAGAAAGGTTAAACTCTGTGAGTGGAACGCACACATTACCAAGTGGTTGCTGAGAATGATTCTCTCCAGTTTTTATACGAAGTTGTTTCCTTTTCTTCCGTTGGCCGCAAAACACTTGAAATCTCCAATTGCAAATTCCACAAAAAGAGGGTTTCAAATCTGCTCTGTCTAAAGAAAAGTTCAACTCTATGAGTTGAACACACACAGCCCAAAGAAGTTACTGAGAATTCTTCTGTCTAGCGTTATATGCAGGAATCCCGTTTCCAACGAAATCCTCAAAGAGATCCCAATATCCACTTGCAGACTTTACAAACAGAGTGTTTCCAAACTGCTCTATGAAAAGAATGGTTAAACACTGTGAGTGGAACGCACACATCTCCAAGTGGTTGCTGAGAATGATTCTCTCTAGTTTTAATACGAAGATGTTTCCTTTTCTACCGTTGGCCCCAAAGCGCTTGAAATCTCCACTTGCAAATTCCACAAAAAGAGGGTTTCAAATCTGCTCTGTCTAAAGGAAGGTTCAGCTCTGTGAGTTGAACACACGCAGCCCAAAGAAGTTACTGATAATTCTTCTGTCTAGAGTTATTCGCAGAAATAACGTTTCCAACGAAATCTTCAGTGAGGTCCAAATATCCAATTGCAGACTTTACAAACAGAGTGTTTCCAAACTGCTCTATGAAAAGAAAGGTTAAACTCTGTGAGTGGAATGCACACATTACCAAGTGGCTGCTGAGAATGATTCTCTCCAGTTTTTATACGAAGATGTTTCCTTTTCTACCGTTGGCTGCAAAGCACTTGAAATCTCCACTTTCAAATTCCACAAAAAGAGGGTTTCAAATCTGCTCTGACTAAAGGAAGGTTCAACTCTGTGCGTTGAACACACGCAGCCCAAAGAAGTTACTGAGAATTCTTCTGTCTAGAGATATTCGCAGAAATCCCGTTTCCTACGAAATCGCCAGAGAGGTCCAAATATCCACTTGCAGACTTTACAAACAGAGTGTTTCCAAACTGCTATATGAAAAGAAAGGTGAAACTCTGTGAGTGGAACAAACACATCAGAAAGTGGTTGCTGAGAATGATTCTCTCTAGTTTTTATACGAAGATGTTTCCTTTTCTACCGTTGGCTGCAAAGCGCTTGAAATCTCCACTTTCAAATTTCACAAAAAGAGGGTTTCAAATCTGCTCTGTCTAAAGGAAGGTTCAACTCTGTGAGTTGAACACACGCAGCCCAAAGTAGTAACTGAGAATTCTTCTGTCTAGAGTTATTCGCAGGAATCCCGTTTCCAACGAAATCCTCAAAGAGGTCCAAATATCCACTTGCAGACTTTACAAACAGGGTGTTTCCAAACTGCTCTATGAAAAGAAAGGTTAAACTCTGTGAGTGGAATGCACACATTACCAAATGGTTGCTGAGAATGATTCTCTCCAGTTTTTATACGAAGATATTTCCTTTTCTACCATTGGCCACAAAGCGCTTGAAATCTCCACTTGCAAATTCCACAAAAAGAGGGTTTCAAATCGGCTCTGTGTAAAGGAAGGTTCAACTCTGTGAGTTGAACACACGCAGCCCAAAGAAGTTACTGAGAATTCTTCTGTCTTGAGTTATTCGCAGAAAACCCGTTTCCAACGAAGTCCTCAAAGAGGTCCAAATATCCACTTGCAGACTTTACAAACAGAGTGTTTCCAAACTGCTCTATGAAAAGAAAGGTTAAACTCTGTGAGTGGAACGCACACATTACCAAGTGGCTGCTGAGAATGATTCTCTCCAGTTTTTATACGAAGATGTTTCCTTTTGTACCATTGGCTGCAAATTGCTTGAAATCTCCACTTGCAAATTCCACAAAAAGAGGGTTTCAAACCTGCTCTGTATAAAGGAAGGTTCATCTCTGTGAGTTGAACACATGCAGCCCAAAGAAGTTACTGAGAATTCTTCTGTCTAGAGTTATTTGCAGAAATCCCGTTTCCAACGAAATCGCCAGAGAGGTCCAAATATCCACTTGCAGACATTACAAACAGAGTGTTTCCAAACTGCTCTATGAAAAGAAAGGTGAATCTCTGTGAGTGGAACAAACACATCACCAAGTGGTTGCTCAGAATGATTCTCTCTAGTTTTAATACGAAGATGTTTCCTTTCCTACCGTTGGCTGCAAAGCGCTTGAAATCTCCACTTGCAAACTCCACAAAAAGAGGGTTTCAAATCTGCTCTGTCTAAAGGAAAGTTCAACTCTGTGAGTTGAACACACGCAGCCCAAAGATGTTACTGAGAATTCTTCTGTCTAGCGTTATATACAGAAATCCCGTTTCCAACGAAATCCTCAAAGAGGTCCAATTATCCACTTGCACACTTTACAAACAGAGTGTTTCCAAACTCCTCTATGAAAAGAAAGGTTAAACTCTGTGAGTGGAACGCACACATTACCAAGTGGTTGCTGAGAATGATTCTCTCCAGTTTTTATACGAAGTTGTTTCCTTTTCTTCCGTTGGCCGCAAAACGCTTGAAATCTCCAATTGCAAATTCCACATAAAGAGGTTTTCAAATCTGCTCTGTCTAAAGAAAGGTTCAACTCTATGAGTTGAACACACGCAGCCCAAAGAAGTTACTGAGAATTCTTCTGTCTAGCGTTATATGCAGGAATCCCGTTTCCAACGAAATCCTCAAAGAGATCCAAATATCCACTTGCAGACTTTACAAACAGAGTGTTTCCAAACTGCTCTATGAAAAGAAAGGTTAAACACTGTGAGTGGAACGCACACATCTCCAAGTGGTTGCTGAGAATGATTCTCTCTAGTTTTAATACGAAGATGTTTCCTTTTCTACCGTTGGCCCCAAATCGCTTGAAATCTCCACTTGCAAATTCCACAAAAAGAGGGTTTCAAATCTGCTCTGTCTAAAGGAAGGTTCAGCTCTGTGAGTTGAACACACGCAGCCCAAAGAAGTTACTGATAATTCTTCTGTCTAGAGTTATTCACAGAAATAACGTTTCCAACGAAATCCTCAGTGAGGTCCAAATATCCACTTGCAGACTTTACAAACAGAGTGTTTCCAAACTGCTCTATGAAAAGAAAGGTTAAACTCTGTGAGTGGAATGCACACATTACCAAGTGGCTGCTGAGAATGATTCTCTCCAGTTTTTATACGAAGATGTTTCCTTTTCTGCCGTTGGCTGCAAAGCTCTTGAAATGTCCACTTGCAAATTCCAAAAAAAGAGGGTTTCATATCTGCTCTGTATAAAGGAAGGTTCAACTCTGTGAGTTGAACACACGCAGCCCAAAGAAGTTACTGAGAATTCTTCTGTCTAGAGTTATTTGCAGAAATCCCGTTTCCAACAAAATCGCCAGAGTGGTCCAAATATCCACTTGCAGACTTTACAAACAGAGTGTTTCCAAACTGCTCTATGAAAAGGAAGGTGAAACTCTGTGAGTGGAACAAACACATCACCAAGTGGTTGCTGAGAATTATTCTGTCTAGTTTTTATACGAAGATGTTTCCTTTTCTACCGTTGGCTGCAAAGCGCTTGAAATCTCCACTTTCAAATTTCACAAAAAGAGGGTTTCAAATCTGCTCTGTCTAAAGGAAGGTTCAACTCTGTGAGTTGAACACACGCAGCCCAAAGTAGTTACTGAGAATTCTTCTGTCTAGAGTCATTCGCAGGAATCCCGTTTCCAACGAAATCGCCAGAGAGGTCCAAATATCCACTTGCAGACATTACAAACAGAGTGTTTCCAAACTGCTCTATGAAAAGAAAGGTGAAACACTGTGAATGGAACAAACACATCACCAAGTGGTTGCTGAGAATTATTCTCTCTAGTTTTTATAGGAAGATGTTTCCTTTCCTACAGTTGGCTGCAAAGCGCTTTAAATCTCCACTTGCAAACTCCACAAAAAGAGGGTTTCAAATCTGCTCTGTCTAAAGGAAGGTTCAACTCTGTGAGTTGAACACACGCAGCCCAAAGATGTTACTGAGAATTCTTCTGTCTAGCGTTATATGCAGAAATCCCGTTTCCAACGAAATCCTCAAAGAGATCCCAATATCCACTTGCAGACTTTACAAACAGAGTGTTTCCAAACTGCTCTATGAAAAGAATGGTTAAACACTGTGAGTGGAACGCACACATCTCCAAGTGGTTGCTGAGAATGATTCTCTCTAGTTTTAATACGAAGATGTTTCCTTTTCCACCGTTGGCCCCAAAGCGCTTGAAATCTCCACTTGCAAATTCCACAAAAAGAGGGTTTCAAATCTGCTCTGTCTAAAGGAAGGTTCAGCTCTGTGAGTTGAACACACGCAGCCCAAAGAAGTTACTGATAATTCTTCTGTCTAGAGTTATTCGCAGAAATAACGTTTCCAACGAAATCTTCAGTGAGGTCCAAATATCCAATTGCAGACTTTACAAACAGAGTGTTTCCAAACTGCTCTATGAAAAGAAAGGTTAAACTCTGTGAGTGGAATGCACACATTACCAAGTGGCTGCTGAGAATGATTCTCTCCAGTTTTTATACGAAGATGTTTCCTTTTCTACCGTTGGCTGCAAAGCACTTGAAATCTCCACTTTCAAATTCCACAAAAAGAGGGTTTCAAATCTGCTCTGACTAAAGGAAGGTTCAACTCTGTGCGTTGAACACACGCAACCCAAAGAAGTTACTGAGAATTCTTCTGTCTAGAGATATTCGCAGAAATCCCGTTTCCTACGAAATCGCCAGAGAGGTCCAAATATCCACTTGCAGACTTTACAAACAGAGTGTTTCCAAACTGCTATATGAAAAGAAAGGTGAAACTCTGTGAGTGGAACAAACACATCAGAAAGTGGTTGCTGAGAATGATTCTCTCTAGTTTTTATACGAAGATGTTTCCTTTTCTACCGTTGGCTGCAAAGCGCTTGAAATCTCCACTTTCAAATTTCACAAAAAGAGGGTTTCAAATCTGCTCTGTCTAAAGGAAGGTTCAACTCTGTGAGTTGAACACACGCAGCCCAAAGTAGTAACTGAGAATTCTTCTGTCTAGAGTTATTCGCAGGAATCCCGTTTCCAACGAAATCCTCAAAGAGGTCCAAATATCCACTTGCAGACTTTACAAACAGGGTGTTTCCAAACTGCTCTATGAAAAGAAAGGTTAAACTCTGTGAGTGGAACGCACACATTACCAAGTGGCTGCTGAGAATGATTCTCTCCAGTTTTTATACGAAGATGTTTCCTTTTGTACCATTGGCTGCAAATTGCTTGAAATCTCCACTTGCAAATTCCACAAAAAGAGGGTTTCAAATCGGCTCTGTGTAAAGGAAGGTTCAACTCTGTGAGTTGAACACACGCAGCCCAAAGAAGTTACTGAGAATTCTTCTGTCTTGAGTTATTCGCAGAAAACCCGTTTCCAACGAAGTCCTCCAAGTGGTCCAAATATCCACTTGCAGACTTTACAAACAGAGTGTTTCCAAACTGCTCTATGAAAAGAAAGGTTAAACTCTGTGAGTGGAACGCACACATTACCAAGTGGCTGCTGAGAATGATTCTCTCCAGTTTTTATACGAAGATGTTTCCTTTTGTACCATTGGCTGCAAATTGCTTGAAATCTCCACTTGCAAATTCCACAAAAAGAGGGTTTCAAACCTGCTCTGTATAAAGGAAGGTTCAACTCTGTGAGTTGAACACACGCAGCCCAAAGAAGTTACTGAGAATTCTTCTGTCTAGAGTTATTTGCAGAAATCCCGTTTCCAACGAAATCGCCAGAGAGGTCCAAATATCCACTTGCAGACATTACAAACAGAGTGTTTCCAAACTGCTCTATGAAAAGAAAGGTGAATCTCTGTGAGTGGAACAAACACATCACCAAGTGGTTGCTCAGAATGATTCTCTCTAGTTTTAATACGAAGATGTTTCCTTTCCTACCGTTGGCTGCAAAGCGCTTGAAATCTCCACTTGCAAACTCCACAAAAAGAGGGTTTCAAATCTGCTCTGTCTAAAGGAAAGTTCAACTCTGTGAGTTGAACACACGCAGCCCAAAGATGTTACTGAGAATTCTTCTGTCTAGCGTTATATGCAGAAATCCCGATTCCAAAGAAATCCTCAAAGAGGTCCAATTATCCACTTGCACACTTTACAAACAGAGTGTTTCCAAACTCCTCTATGAAAAGAAAGGTTAAACTCTGTGAGTGGAACGCACACATTACCAAGTGGTTGCTGAGAATGATTCTCTCCAGTTTTTATACGAAGTTGTTTCCTTTTCTTCCGTTGGCCGCAAAACGCTTGAAATCTCCAATTGCAAATTCCACAAAAAGAGGTTTTCAAATCTGCTCTGTCTAAAGAAAGGTTCAACTCTGTGAGTTGAACACACGCAGCCCAAAGAAGTTACTGAGAATTCTTCTGTCTAGAGTAATTCGCAGAAATCCCGTGTCCAACGAAATCGCCAGAGAGGTCCAAATATCCACTTGCAGACTTTAGAAACAGATTGTTTCCAAACTGCTCTATGAAAAGAAAGGTGAAACTCTGTGAGTGGAAAAAACACATCACCAGGTGGTTGCTGAGAATGATTCTCTGTAGTTTTTATACGAAGATGTTTCCTATTCTACCGTTGGCTGCAAAGCGCTTGAAATCTCCACTTGCAAATTCCACAAAAAGAGGGTTTCAAATCTGCTCAGTCTAAGGGAAGTTTCAACTCTGTGAGTTGAACACATGCAGCCCAAAGAAGTTACTGAGAATTCTTCTGTCTAGCGTTATATTCAGAAATCCCGTTTCCATCAAAATCCTCAAAGAGGTCCAAATATCCACTAGCAGACATTACAAACAGAGTGTTTCCAAACTGCTCTATGAAAAGAAAGGTTAAACTCTGTGAGTGGAACGCACACATCTCCAAGTGGTTGCTGAGAATGATTCTCTCTAGGTTTAATACGAAGATGTTTCCTTTTCTACCGTTGGCCGCAAAGCGCTTGAAATCTCCACTTGCAAATTCCACAAAAAGAGGGTTTCAAATCTGCTCTGTCTAAAGGAAGGTTCAACTCTATGAGTTGAACACACGCAGCCCAAAGAAGTTACTGAGAATTCTTCTATCTAGAGTTATATGCAGGAATCCCGTTTCCAACAAAATCCTCAAAGAGGTCCAAATATCCACTTTCAGACTTTACAAACAGAGTGTTTCCAAACTGCTCTACGAAAACAAAGGTGAAACTCTGTGAGTGGAACGCACACATCACCAAGTGGTTGCTCAGAATGATTCTCTCTAGTTTTTATACGAAGATATTTCCTTTTGTACCGTAGGCCCCAAAGCGCATGAAATCTCAACTTGCAAATTCCACAAAAAGAGGGTTTCAAATCTGCTCTGTCTAAAGGAAGGTTCAACTCTGTGGATTGAACACACGCATCCCAAAGAAGTTACTGAGAATTCTTCTGTCTAGCGTTATATGCAGAAATACCGTTTCCAACGAAATCCTCAAAGAGGTCCAAATATCCACTTGCAGACTTTACAAACAGGGTGTTTCCAAACTGCTCTATGAAAAGAAAGGTTAAACTACGTGAGTGGAATGCACACATTACCAAATGGTTGCTGAGAATGATTCTCTCCAGTTTTTATACGAAGATATTTCCTTTTCTACCATTGGTCACAAAGCGCTTGAAATCTCCACTTGCAAATTCCACAAAAAGAGGGTTTCAAATCGGCTCTGTGTAAAGGAAGGTTCAACTCTGTGAGTTGAACACACGCAGCCCAAAGAAGTTACTGAGAATTCTTCTGTCTTGAGTTATTCGCAGAAATCCCGTTTCCAACGAAGTCCTCAAAGAGGTCCAAATATCCACTTGCAGACTTTACAAACAGAGTGTTTCCAAACTGCTCTATGAAAAGAAAGGTTAAACTCTGTGATTGGAACGCACACATTACCAACTGACTGCTGAGAATGATTCTCTCCAGTTTTTATACGAAGATGTTTCCTTTTGTACCATTGGCTGCAAATTGCTTGAAATCTCCACTTGCAAATTCCACAAAAAGAGGGTTTCAAACCTGCTCTGTATAAAGGAAGGTTCAACTCTGTGAGTTGAACACACGCAGCCCAAAGATGTTACTGAGAATTCTTCTGTCTAGCGTTATATGCAGAAATCCCGTTTCCAACGAAATCCTCAAAGAGGTCCAATTATCCACTTGCAGACTTTACAAACAGAGTGTTTCCAAACTCCTCTATGAAAAGAAAGGTTAAACTCTGTGAGTGGAACGCACACATTACCAAGTGGTTGCTGAGAATGATTCTCTCCAGTTTTTATACGAAGTTGTTTCCTTTTCTTCCGTTGGCCGCAAAACACTTGAAATCTCCAATTGCAAATTCCACAAAAAGAGGGTTTCAAATCTGCTCTGTCTAAAGAAAGGTTCAACTCTATGAGTTGAACACACGCAGCCCAAAGAAGTTACTGAGAATTCTTCTGTCTAGCGTTATATGCAGGAATCCCGTTTCCAACGAAATCCTCAAAGAGATCCCAATATCCACTTGCAGACTTTACAGAGTGTTTCCAAACTGCTCTATGAAAAGAATGGTTAAACACTGTGAGTGGAACGCACACATCTCCAAGTGGTTGCTGAGAATGATTCTCTCTAGTTTTAATACGAAGTTGTTTCCTTTTCTACCGTTGGCCCCAAAGCGCTTGAAATCTCCACTTGCAAATTCCACAAAAAGAGGGTTTCAAATCTGCTCTGTCTAAAGGAAGGTTCAGCTCTGTGAGTTGAACACACGCAGCCCAAAGAAGTTACTGATAATTCTTCTGTCTAGAGTTATTCGCAGAAATAACGTTTCCAACGAAATCCTCAGTGAGGTCCAAATATCCACTTGCAGACTTTACAAACAGAGTGTTTCCAAACTGCTCTATGAAAAGAAAGGTTAAACTCTGTGAGTGGAATGCACACATTACCAAGTGGCTGCTGAGAATGATTCTCTCCAGTTTTTATACGAAGATGTTTCCTTTTCTACCGTTGGCTGCAAAGCACTTGAAATCTCCACTTTCAAATTCCACAAAAAGAGGGTTTCAAATCTGCTCTGACTAAAGGAAGGTTCAACTCTGTGCGTTGAACACACGCAGCCCAAAGAAGTTACTGAGAATTCTTCTGTCTAGAGATATTCGCAGAAATCCCGTTTCCTACGAAATCGCCAGAGAGGTCCAAATATCCACTTGCAGACTTTACAAACAGAGTGTTTCCAAACTGCTATATGAAAAGAAAGGTGAAACTCTGTGAGTGGAACAAACACATCAGAAAGTGGTTGCTGAGAATGATTCTCTCTAGTTTTTATACGAAGATGTTTCCTTTTCTACCGTTGGCTGCAAAGCGCTTGAAATCTCCACTTTCAAATTTCACAAAAAGAGGGTTTCAAATCTGCTCTGTCTAAAGGAAGGTTCAACTCTGTGAGTTGAACACACGCAGCCCAAAGTAGTAACTGAGAATTCTTCTGTCTAGAGTTATTCGCAGGAATCCCGTTTCCAACGAAATCGCCAGAGAGGTCCAAATATCCACTTGCAGAGTTTACAAACAGAGTGTTTCCAAACTGCTCTATGAAAAGAAAGGTTAAACTCTGTGAGTGGAACGCACACATTACCAAGTGGTTGCTGAGAATGATTCTCTCCAGTTTTTATACGAAGATGTTTCCTTTTCTACCATTGGCCGCAAAGCACTTGAAATCTCCACTTTCAAATTCCACAAAAAGAGGGTTTCAAATCTGCTCTGTCTAAAGGAAGGTTCAGCTCTATGAGTTGAAAACACGCAGCCCAAAGAAGTTACTGAGAATTCTTCTATCTAGAGTTATATCCAGGAATCCCGTTTCCAACGAAATCCTCAAAGAGGTCCAAATATCCACTTTCAGACTTTACAAACAGAGTGTTTACAAACTGCTCTATGAAAACAAAGGTGAAACTCTGTGAGTGGATCGCACACATCACCAAGTGGTTGCTCAGAATGATTCTCTCTAGTTTTTATACGAAGTTACTTCCTTTTGTACCGTAGGCCCCAAAGCGCATGAAATCTCAACTTGCAAATTCCACAAAAAGAGGGTTTCAAATCTGCTCTGTCTAAAGGAAGGTTCAACTCTGTGGGATGAACACACGCAGCCCAAAGAAGTTACTGAGAATTCTTCTGTCTAGCTTTATATGCAGAAATACCGTTTCCAACGAAATCCTCAAAGAGGTCCAAATATCCACTTGCAGACTTTACAAACAGGGTGTTTCCAAACTGCTCTATGAAAAGAAAGGTTAAACTCTGTGAGTGGAATGCACACATTACCAAATGGTTGCTGAGAATGATTCTCTCCAGTTTTTATACGAAGATATTTCCTTTTCTACCATTGGCCACAAAGCGCTTGAAATCTCCACTTGCAAATTCCACAAAAAGAGGGTTTCAAATCGGCTCTGTGTAAAGGAAGGTTCAACTCTGTGAGTTGAACACATGCAGCCCAAAGAAGTTACTGAGAATTCTTCTGTCTTGAGTTATTCGCAGAAAACCCGTTTCCAACGAAGTCCTCAAAGAGGTCCAAATATCCACTTGCAGACTTTACAAACAGAGTGTTTCCAAACTGCTCTATGAAAAGAAAGGTTAAACTCTGTGAGTGGAACGCACACATTACCAAGTGGCTGCTGAGAATGATTCTCTCCAGTTTTTATACGAAGATGTTTCCTTTTGTACTATTGGCTGCAAATTGCTTGAAATCTCCACTTGCAAATTCCACAAAAAGAGGGTTTCAAACCTGCTCTGTATAAAGGAAGGTTCATCTCTGTGAGTTGAACACATGCAGCCCAAAGAAGTTACTGAGAATTCTTCTGTCTAGAGTTATTTGCAGAAATCCCGTTTCCAACGAAATCGCCAGAGAGGTCCAAATATCCACTTGCAGACATTACAAACAGAGTGTTTCCAAACTGCTCTATGAAAAGAAAGGTGAATCTCTGTGAGTGGAACAAACACATCACCAAGTGGTTGCTCAGAATGATTCTCTCTAGTTTTAATACGAAGATGTTTCCTTTCCTACAGTTGGCTGCAAAGCGCTTGAAATCTCCACTTGCAATCTCCACAAAAAGAGGGTTTCAAGTCTGCTCTGTCTAAAGGAAAGTTCAACTCTGTGAGTTGAACACACGCAGCCCAAAGATGTTACTGAGAATTCTTCTGTCTAGCGTTATATGCAGAAATCCCGTTTCCAACGAAATCCTCAAAGAGGTCCAATTATCCACTTGCACACTTTACAAACAGAGTGTTTCCAAACTCCTCTATGAAAAGAAAGGTTAAACTCTGTGAGTGGAACGCACACATTACCAAGTGGTTGCTGAGAATGATTCTCTCCAGTTTCTATACGAAGTTGTTTCCTTTTCTTCCGTTGGCCGCAAAACGCTTGAAATCTCCGATTGCAAATTCCACAAAAAGAGGTTTTCAAATCTGCTCTGTCTAAAGAAAGGTTCAACTCTATGAGTTGAACACACGCAGCCCAAAGAAGTTACTGAGAATTCTTCTGTCTAGCGTTATATGCAGGAATCCCGTTTCCAACGAAATCCTCAAAGAGATCCAATTATCCACTTGCAGACTTTACAAACAGAGTGTTTCCAAACTCCTCTATGAAAAGAAAGGTTAAACTCTGTGAGTGGAACGCACACATTACCAAGTGGTTGCTGAGAATGATTCTCTCCAGTTTTTATACGAAGTTGTTTCCTTTTCTTCCGTTGGCCGCAAAACACTTGAAATCTCCAATTGCAAATTCCACAAAAAGAGGGTTTCAAATCTGCTCTGTCTAAAGAAAGGTTCAACTCTATGAGTTGAACACACGCAGCCCAAAGAAGTTACTGAGAATTCTTCTGTCTAGCGTTATATGCAGGAATCCCGTTTCCAACGAAATCCTCAAAGAGATCCCAATATCCACTTGCAGACTTTACAGAGTGTTTCCAAACTGCTCTATGAAAAGAATGGTTAAACACTGTGAGTGGAACGCACACATCTCCAAGTGGTTGCTGAGAATGATTCTCTCTAGTTTTAATACGAAGTTGTTTCCTTTTCTACCGTTGGCCCCAAAGCGCTTGAAATCTCCACTTGCAAATTCCACAAAAAGAGGGTTTCAAATCTGCTCTGTCTAAAGGAAGGTTCAGCTCTGTGAGTTGAACACACGCAGCCCAAAGAAGTTACTGATAATTCTTCTGTCTAGAGTTATTCGCAGAAATAACGTTTCCAACGAAATCCTCAGTGAGGTCCAAATATCCACTTGCAGACTTTACAAACAGAGTGTTTCCAAACTGCTCTATGAAAAGAAAGGTTAAACTCTGTGAGTGGAATGCACACATTACCAAGTGGCTGCTGAGAATGATTCTCTCCAGTTTTTATACGAAGATGTTTCCTTTTCTACCGTTGGCTGCAAAGCACTTGAAATCTCCACTTTCAAATTCCACAAAAAGAGGGTTTCAAATCTGCTCTGACTAAAGGAAGGTTCAACTCTGTGCGTTGAACACACGCAGCCCAAAGAAGTTACTGAGAATTCTTCTGTCTAGAGATATTCGCAGAAATCCCGTTTCCTACGAAATCGCCAGAGAGGTCCAAATATCCACTTGCAGACTTTACAAACAGAGTGTTTCCAAACTGCTATATGAAAAGAAAGGTGAAACTCTGTGAGTGGAACAAACACATCAGAAAGTGGTTGCTGAGAATGATTCTCTCTAGTTTTTATACGAAGATGTTTCCTTTTCTACCGTTGGCTGCAAAGCGCTTGAAATCTCCACTTTCAAATTTCACAAAAAGAGGGTTTCAAATCTGCTCTGTCTAAAGGAAGGTTCAACTCTGTGAGTTGAACACACGCAGCCCAAAGTAGTAACTGAGAATTCTTCTGTCTAGAGTTATTCGCAGGAATCCCGTTTCCAACGAAATCGCCAGAGAGGTCCAAATATCCACTTGCAGAGTTTACAAACAGAGTGTTTCCAAACTGCTCTATGAAAAGAAAGGTTAAACTCTGTGAGTGGAACGCACACATTACCAAGTGGTTGCTGAGAATGATTCTCTCCAGTTTTTATACGAAGATGTTTCCTTTTCTACCATTGGCCGCAAAGCACTTGAAATCTCCACTTTCAAATTCCACAAAAAGAGGGTTTCAAATCTGCTCTGTCTAAAGGAAGGTTCAGCTCTATGAGTTGAAAACACGCAGCCCAAAGAAGTTACTGAGAATTCTTCTATCTAGAGTTATATCCAGGAATCCCGTTTCCAACGAAATCCTCAAAGAGGTCCAAATATCCACTTTCAGACTTTACAAACAGAGTGTTTACAAACTGCTCTATGAAAACAAAGGTGAAACTCTGTGAGTGGATCGCACACATCACCAAGTGGTTGCTCAGAATGATTCTCTCTAGTTTTTATACGAAGTTACTTCCTTTTGTACCGTAGGCCCCAAAGCGCATGAAATCTCAACTTGCAAATTCCACAAAAAGAGGGTTTCAAATCTGCTCTGTCTAAAGGAAGGTTCAACTCTGTGGGATGAACACACGCAGCCCAAAGAAGTTACTGAGAATTCTTCTGTCTAGCTTTATATGCAGAAATACCGTTTCCAACGAAATCCTCAAAGAGGTCCAAATATCCACTTGCAGACTTTACAAACAGGGTGTTTCCAAACTGCTCTATGAAAAGAAAGGTTAAACTCTGTGAGTGGAATGCACACATTACCAAATGGTTGCTGAGAATGATTCTCTCCAGTTTTTATACGAAGATATTTCCTTTTCTACCATTGGCCACAAAGCGCTTGAAATCTCCACTTGCAAATTCCACAAAAAGAGGGTTTCAAATCGGCTCTGTGTAAAGGAAGGTTCAACTCTGTGAGTTGAACACATGCAGCCCAAAGAAGTTACTGAGAATTCTTCTGTCTTGAGTTATTCGCAGAAAACCCGTTTCCAACGAAGTCCTCAAAGAGGTCCAAATATCCACTTGCAGACTTTACAAACAGAGTGTTTCCAAACTGCTCTATGAAAAGAAAGGTTAAACTCTGTGAGTGGAACGCACACATTACCAAGTGGCTGCTGAGAATGATTCTCTCCAGTTTTTATACGAAGATGTTTCCTTTTGTACTATTGGCTGCAAATTGCTTGAAATCTCCACTTGCAAATTCCACAAAAAGAGGGTTTCAAACCTGCTCTGTATAAAGGAAGGTTCATCTCTGTGAGTTGAACACATGCAGCCCAAAGAAGTTACTGAGAATTCTTCTGTCTAGAGTTATTTGCAGAAATCCCGTTTCCAACGAAATCGCCAGAGAGGTCCAAATATCCACTTGCAAACATTACAAACAGAGTGTTTCCAAACTGCTCTATGAAAAGAAAGGTGAATCTCTGTGAGTGGAACAAACACATCACCAAGTGGTTGCTCAGAATGATTCTCTCTAGTTTTAATACGAAGATGTTTCCTTTCCTACAGTTGGCTGCAAAGCGCTTGAAATCTCCACTTGCAATCTCCACAAAAAGAGGGTTTCAAGTCTGCTCTGTCTAAAGGAAAGTTCAACTCTGTGAGTTGAACACACGCAGCCCAAAGATGTTACTGAGAATTCTTCTGTCTAGCGTTATATGCAGAAATCCCGTTTCCAACGAAATCCTCAAAGAGGTCCAATTATCCACTTGCACACTTTACAAACAGAGTGTTTCCAAACTCCTCTATGAAAAGAAAGGTTAAACTCTGTGAGTGGAACGCACACATTACCAAGTGGTTGCTGAGAATGATTCTCTCCAGTTTTTATACGAAGTTGTTTCCTTTTCTTCCGTTGGCCGCAAAACGCTTGAAATCTCCGATTGCAAATTCCACAAAAAGAGGTTTTCAAATCTGCTCTGTCTAAAGAAAGGTTCAACTCTATGAGTTGAACACACGCAGCCCAAAGAAGTTACTGAGAATTCTTCTGTCTAGCGTTATATGCAGGAATCCCGTTTCCAACGAAATCCTCAAAGAGATCCAATTATCCACTTGCAGACTTTACAAACAGAGTGTTTCCAAACTGCTCTATGAAAAGAAAGGTTAAACACTGTGAGTGGAACGCACACATCTCCAAGTGGTTGCTGAGAATGATTCTCTCTAGTTTTAATACGAAGATGTTTCCTTTTCTACCGTTGGCCCCAAATCGCTTGAAATCTCCACTTGCAAATTCCACAAAAAGAGGGTTTCAAATCTGCTCTGTCTAAAGGAAGGTTCAGCTCTGTGAGTTGAACACACGCAGCCCAAAGAAGTTACTGATAATTCTTCTGTCTAGAGTTATTCACAGAAATAACGTTTCCAACGAAATCCTCAGTGAGGTCCAAATATCCACTTGCAGACTTTACAAACAGAGTGTTTCCAAACTGCTCTATGAAAAGAAAGGTTAAACTCTGTGAGTGGAATGCACACATTACCAAGTGGCTGCTGAGAATGATTCTCTCCAGTTTTTATACGAAGATGTTTCCTTTTCTGCCGTTGGCTGCAAAGCTCTTGAAATGTCCACTTGCAAATTCCAAAAAAAGAGGGTTTCATATCTGCTCTGTATAAAGGAAGGTTCAACTCTGTGAGTTGAACACACGCAGCCCAAAGAAGTTACTGAGAATTCTTCTGTCTAGAGTTATTTGCAGAAATCCCGTTTCCAACAAAATCGCCAGAGAGGTCCAAATATCCACTTGCAGACTTTACAAACAGAGTGTTTCCAAACTGCTCTATGAAAAGAAAGGTGAAACTCTGTGAGTGGAACAAACACATCACCAAGTGGTTGCTGAGAATTATTCTGTCTAGTTTTTATACGAAGATGTTTCCTTTTCTACCGTTGGCTGCAAAGCGCTTGAAATCTCCACTTTCAAATTTCACAAAAAGAGGGTTTCAAATCTGCTCTGTCTAAAGGAAGGTTCAACTCTGTGAGTTGAACACACGCAGCCCAAAGTAGTTACTGAGAATTCTTCTGTCTAGAGTCATTCGCAGGAATCCCGTTTCCAACGAAATCGCCAGAGAGGTCCAAATATCCACTTGCAGACATTACAAACAGAGTGTTTCCAAACTGCTCTATGAAAAGAAAGGTGAAACACTGTGAGTGGAACAAACACATCACCAAGTGGTTGCTGAGAATCATTCTCTCTAGTTTTTATAGGAAGATGTTTCCTTTCCTACCGTTGGCTGCAAAGCGCTTTAAATCTCCACTTGCAAACTCCACAAAAAGAGGGTTTCAAATCTGCTCTGTCTAAAGGAAGGTTCAACTCTGTGAGTTGAACACACGCAGCCCAAAGATGTTACTGAGAATTCTTCTGTCTAGCGTTATATGCAGAAATCCCGTTTCCAACGAAATCCTCAAAGAGGTCCAATTATCCACTTGCAGACTTTACAAACAGAGTGTTTCCAAACTCCTCTATGAAAAGAAAGGTTAAACTCTGTGAGTGGAACGCACACATTACCAAGTGGTTGCTGAGAATGATTCTCTCCAGTTTTTATACGAAGTTGTTTCCTTTTCTTCCGTTGGCCGCAAACCACTTGAAATCTCCAATTGCAAATTCCACAAAAAGAGGGTTTCAAATCTGCTCTGTCTAAAGAAAAGTTCAACTCTATGAGTTGAACACACACAGCCCAAAGAAGTTACTGAGAATTCTTCTGTCTAGCGTTATATGCAGGAATCCCGTTTCCAACGAAATCCTCAAAGAGATCCCAATATCCACTTGCAGACTTTACAAACAGAGTGTTTCCAAACTGCTCTATGAAAAGAATGGTTAAACACTGTGAGTGGAACGCACACATCTCCAAGTGGTTGCTGAGAATGATTCTCTCTAGTTTTAATACGAAGATGTTTCCTTTTCTACCGTTGGCCCCAAAGCGCTTGAAATCTCCACTTGCAAATTCCACAAAAAGAGGGTTTCAAATCTGCTCTGTCTAAAGGAAGGTTCAGCTCTGTGAGTTGAACACACGCAGCCCAAAGAAGTTACTGATAATTCTTCTGTCTAGAGTTATTCGCAGAAATAACGTTTCCAACGAAATCTTCAGTGAGGTCCAAATATCCAATTGCAGACTTTACAAACAGAGTGTTTCCAAACTGCTCTATGAAAAGAAAGGTTAAACTCTGTGAGTGGAATGCACACATTACCAAGTGGCTGCTGAGAATGATTCTCTCCAGTTTTTATACGAAGATGTTTCCTTTTCTACCGTTGGCTGCAAAGCACTTGAAATCTCCACTTTCAAATTCCACAAAAAGAGGGTTTCAAATCTGCTCTGACTAAAGGAAGGTTCAACTCTGTGCGTTGAACACACGCAGCCCAAAGAAGTTACTGAGAATTCTTCTGTCTAGAGATATTCGCAGAAATCCCGTTTCCTACGAAATCGCCAGAGAGGTCCAAATATCCACTTGCAGACTTTACAAACAGAGTGTTTCCAAACTGCTATATGAAAAGAAAGGTGAAACTCTGTGAGTGGAACAAACACATCAGCAAGTGGTTGCTGAGAATGATTCTCTCTAGTTTTTATACGAAGATGTTTCCTTTTCTACCGTTGGCTGCAAAGCGCTTGAAATCTCCACTTTCAAATTTCACAAAAAGAGGGTTTCAAATCTGCTCTGTCTAAAGGAAGGTTCAACTCTGTGAGTTGAACACACGCAGCCCAAAGTAGTAACTGAGAATTCTTCTGTCTAGAGTTATTCGCAGGAATCCCGTTTCCAACGAAATCCTCAAAGAGGTCCAAATATCCACTTGCAGACTTTACAAACAGGGTGTTTCCAAACTGCTCTATGAAAAGAAAGGTTAAACTCTGTGAGTGGAACGCACACATTACCAAGTGGCTGCTGAGAATGATTCTCTCCAGTTTTTATACGAAGATGTTTCCTTTTGTACCATTGGCTGCAAATTGCTTGAAATCTCCACTTGCAAATTCCACAAAAAGAGGGTTTCAAACCTGCTCTGTATAAAGGAAGGTTCATCTCTGTGAGTTGAACACATGCAGCCCAAAGAAGTTACTGAGAATTCTTCTGTCTAGAGTTATTTGCAGAAATCCCGTTTCCAACGAAATCGCCAGAGAGGTCCAAATATCCACTTGCAGACATTACAAACAGAGTGTTTCCAAACTGCTCTATGAAAAGAAAGGTGAATCTCTGTGAGTGGAACAAACACATCACCAAGTGGTTGCTCAGAATGATTCTCTCTAGTTTTAATACGAAGATGTTTCCTTTCCTACCGTTGGCTGCAAAGCGCTTGAAATCTCCACTTGCAAACTCCACAAAAAGAGGGTTTCAAATCTGCTCTGTCTAAAGGAAAGTTCAACTCTGTGAGTTGAACACACGCAGCCCAAAGATGTTACTGAGAATTCTTCTGTCTAGCGTTATATGCAGAAATCCCGTTTCCAACGAAATCCTCAAAGAGGTCCAATTATCCACTTGCAGACTTTACAAACAGAGTGTTTCCAAACTCCTCTATGAAAAGAAAGGTTAAACTCTGTGAGTGGAACGCACACATTACCAAGTGGTTGCTGAGAATGATTCTCTCCAGTTTTCATACGAAGTTGTTTCCTTTTCTTCCGTTGGCCGCAAAACGCTTGAAATCTCCAATTGCAAATTCCACAAAAAGAGGTTTTCAAATCTGCTCTGTCTAAAGAAAAGTTCAACTCTATGAGTTGAACACACACAGCCCAAAGAAGTTACTGAGAATTCTTCTGTCTAGCGTTATATGCAGGAATCCCGTTTCCAACGAAATCCTCAAAGAGATCCCAATATCCACTTGCAGACTTTACAAACAGAGTGTTTCCAAACTGCTCTATGAAAAGAATGGTTAAACACTGTGAGTGGAACGCACACATCTCCAAGTGGTTGCTGAGAATGATTCTCTCTAGTTTTAATACGAAGATGTTTCCTTTTCTACCGTTGGCCCCAAAGCGCTTGAAATCTCCACTTGCAAATTCCACAAAAAGAGGGTTTCAAATCTGCTCTGTCTAAAGGAAGGTTCAGCTCTGTGAGTTGAACACACGCAGCCCAAAGAAGTTACTGATAATTCTTCTGTCTAGAGTTATTCGCAGAAATAACGTTTCCAACGAAATCTTCAGTGAGGTCCAAATATCCAATTGCAGACTTTACAAACAGAGTGTTTCCAAACTGCTCTATGAAAAGAAAGGTTAAACTCTGTGAGTGGAATGCACACATTACCAAGTGGCTGCTGAGAATGATTCTCTCCAGTTTTTATACGAAGATGTTTCCTTTTCTACCGTTGGCTGCAAAGCACTTGAAATCTCCACTTTCAAATTCCACAAAAAGAGGGTTTCAAATCTGCTCTGACTAAAGGAAGGTTCAACTCTGTGCGTTGAACACACGCAGCCCAAAGAAGTTACTGAGAATTCTTCTGTCTAGAGATATTCGCAGAAATCCCGTTTCCTACGAAATCGCCAGAGAGGTCCAAATATCCACTTGCAGACTTTACAAACAGAGTGTTTCCAAACTGCTATATGAAAAGAAAGGTGAAACTCTGTGAGTGGAACAAACACATCAGCAAGTGGTTGCTGAGAATGATTCTCTCTAGTTTTTATACGAAGATGTTTCCTTTTCTACCGTTGGCTGCAAAGCGCTTGAAATCTCCACTTTCAAATTTCACAAAAAGAGGGTTTCAAATCTGCTCTGTCTAAAGGAAGGTTCAACTCTGTGAGTTGAACACACGCAGCCCAAAGTAGTAACTGAGAATTCTTCTGTCTAGAGTTATTCGCAGGAATCCCGTTTCCAACGAAATCCTCAAAGAGGTCCAAATATCCACTTGCAGACTTTACAAACAGGGTGTTTCCAAACTGCTCTATGAAAAGAAAGGTTAAACTCTGTGAGTGGAATGCACACATTACCAAATGGTTGCTGAGAATGATTCTCTCCAGTTTTTATACGAAGATATTTCCTTTTCTACCATTGGCCACAAAGCTCTTGAAATCTCCACTTGCAAATTCCACAAAAAGAGGGTTTCAAATCGGCTCTGTGTAAAGGAAGGTTCAACTCTGTGAGTTGAACACACACAGCCCAAAGAAGTTACTGAGAATTCTTCTGTCTTGAGTTATTCGCAGAAAACCCGTTTCCAACGAAGTCCTCAAAGAGGTCCAAATATCCACTTGCAGACTTTACAAACAGAGTGTTTCCAAACTGCTCTATGAAAAGAAAGGTTAAACTCTGTGAGTGGAACGCACACATTACCAAGTGGCTGCTGAGAATGATTCTCTCCAGTTTTTATACGAAGATGTTTCCTTTTGTACCATTGGCTGCAAATTGCTTGAAATCTCCACTTGCAAATTCCACAAAAAGAGGGTTTCAAACCTGCTCTGTATAAAGGAAGGTTCATCTCTGTGAGTTGAACACATGCAGCCCAAAGAAGTTACTGAGAATTCTTCTGTCTAGAGTTATTTGCAGAAATCCCGTTTCCAACGAAATCGCCAGAGAGGTCCAAATATCCACTTGCAGACATTACAAACAGAGTGTTTCCAAACTGCTCTATGAAAAGAAAGGTGAATCTCTGTGAGTGGAACAAACACATCACCAAGTGGTTGCTCAGAATGATTCTCTCTAGTTTTAATACGAAGATGTTTCCTTTCCTACCGTTGGCTGCAAAGCGCTTGAAATCTCCACTTGCAAACTCCACAAAAAGAGGGTTTCAAATCTGCTCTGTCTAAAGGAAAGTTCAACTCTGTGAGTTGAACACACGCAGCCCAAAGATGTTACTGAGAATTCTTCTGTCTAGCGTTATATGCAGAAATCCCGTTTCCAACGAAATCCTCAAAGAGGTCCAATTATCCACTTGCAGACTTTACAAACAGAGTGTTTCCAAACTCCTCTATGAAAAGAAAGGTTAAACTCTGTGAGTGGAACGCACACATTACCAAGTGGTTGCTGAGAATGATTCTCTCCAGTTTTCATACGAAGTTGTTTCCTTTTCTTCCGTTGGCCGCAAAACGCTTGAAATCTCCAATTGCAAATTCCACAAAAAGAGGTTTTCAAATCTGCTCTGTCTAAAGAAAAGTTCAACTCTATGAGTTGAACACACACAGCCCAAAGAAGTTACTGAGAATTCTTCTGTCTAGCGTTATATGCAGGAATCCCGTTTCCAACGAAATCCTCAAAGAGATCCCAATATCCACTTGCAGACTTTACAAACAGAGTGTTTCCAAACTGCTCTATGAAAAGAATGGTTAAACACTGTGAGTGGAACGCACACATCTCCAAGTGGTTGCTGAGAATGATTCTCTCTAGTTTTAATACGAAGATGTTTCCTTTTCTACCGTTGGCCCCAAAGCGCTTGAAATCTCCACTTGCAAATTCCACAAAAAGAGGGTTTCAAATCTGCTCTGTCTAAAGGAAGGTTCAGCTCTGTGAGTTGAACACACGCAGCCCAAAGAAGTTACTGATAATTCTTCTGTCTAGAGTTATTCGCAGAAATAACGTTTCCAACGAAATCTTCAGTGAGGTCCAAATATCCAATTGCAGACTTTACAAACAGAGTGTTTCCAAACTGCTCTATGAAAAGAAAGGTTAAACTCTGTGAGTGGAATGCACACATTACCAAGTGGCTGCTGAGAATGATTCTCTCCAGTTTTTATACGAAGATGTTTCCTTTTCTACCGTTGGCTGCAAAGCACTTGAAATCTCCACTTTCAAATTCCACAAAAAGAGGGTTTCAAATCTGCTCTGACTAAAGGAAGGTTCAACTCTGTGCGTTGAACACACGCAGCCCAAAGAAGTTACTGAGAATTCTTCTGTCTAGAGATATTCGCAGAAATCCCGTTTCCTACGAAATCGCCAGAGAGGTCCAAATATCCACTTGCAGACTTTACAAACAGAGTGTTTCCAAACTGCTATATGAAAAGAAAGGTGAAACTCTGTGAGTGGAACAAACACATCAGCAAGTGGTTGCTGAGAATGATTCTCTCTAGTTTTTATACGAAGATGTTTCCTTTTCTACCGTTGGCTGCAAAGCGCTTGAAATCTCCACTTTCAAATTTCACAAAAAGAGGGTTTCAAATCTGCTCTGTCTAAAGGAAGGTTCAACTCTGTGAGTTGAACACACGCAGCCCAAAGTAGTAACTGAGAATTCTTCTGTCTAGAGTTATTCGCAGGAATCCCGTTTCCAACGAAATCCTCAAAGAGGTCCAAATATCCACTTGCAGACTTTACAAACAGGGTGTTTCCAAACTGCTCTATGAAAAGAAAGGTTAAACTCTGTGAGTGGAATGCACACATTACCAAATGGTTGCTGAGAATGATTCTCTCCAGTTTTTATACGAAGATATTTCCTTTTCTACCATTGGCCACAAAGCTCTTGAAATCTCCACTTGCAAATTCCACAAAAAGAGGGTTTCAAATCGGCTCTGTGTAAAGGAAGGTTCAACTCTGTGAGTTGAACACACACAGCCCAAAGAAGTTACTGAGAATTCTTCTGTCTTGAGTTATTCGCAGAAAACCCGTTTCCAACGAAGTCCTCAAAGAGGTCCAAATATCCACTTGCAGACTTTACAAACAGAGTGTTTCCAAACTGCTCTATGAAAAGAAAGGTTAAACTCTGTGAGTGGAACGCACACATTACCAAGTGGCTGCTGAGAATGATTCTCTCCAGTTTTTATACGAAGATGTTTCCTTTTGTACCATTGGCTGCAAATTGCTTGAAATCTCCACTTGCAAATTCCACAAAAAGAGGGTTTCAAACCTGCTCTGTATAAAGGAAGGTTCATCTCTGTGAGTTGAACACATGCAGCCCAAAGAAGTTACTGAGAATTCTTCTGTCTAGAGTTATTTGCAGAAATCCCGTTTCCAACGAAATCGCCAGAGAGGTCCAAATATCCACTTGCAGACATTACAAACAGAGTGTTTCCAAACTGCTCTATGAAAAGAAAGGTGAATCTCTGTGAGTGGAACAAACACATCACCAAGTGGTTGCTCAGAATGATTCTCTCTAGTTTTAATACGAAGATGTTTCCTTTCCTACCGTTGGCTGCAAAGCGCTTGAAATCTCCACTTGCAAACTCCACAAAAAGAGGGTTTCAAATCTGCTCTGTCTAAAGGAAAGTTCAACTCTGTGAGTTGAACACACGCAGCCCAAAGATGTTACTGAGAATTCTTCTGTCTAGCGTTATATGCAGAAATCCCGTTTCCAACGAAATCCTCAAAGAGGTCCAATTATCCACTTGCAGACTTTACAAACAGAGTGTTTCCAAACTCCTCTATGAAAAGAAAGGTTAAACTCTGTGAGTGGAACGCACACATTACCAAGTGGTTGCTGAGAATGATTCTCTCCAGTTTTCATACGAAGTTGTTTCCTTTTCTTCCGTTGGCCGCAAAACGCTTGAAATCTCCAATTGCAAATTCCACAAAAAGAGGTTTTCAAATCTGCTCTGTCTAAAGAAAGGTTCAACTCTATGAGTTGAACACACGCAGCCCAAAGAAGTTACTGAGAATTCTTCTGTCTAGCGTTATATGCAGGAATCCCGTTTCCAACGAAATCCTCAAAGAGATCCAAATATCCACTTGCAGACTTTACAAACAAAGTGTTTCCAAACTGCTCTATGAAAAGAAAGGTTAAACACTGTGAGTGGAACGCACACATCTCCAAGTGGTTGCTGAGAATGATTCTCTCTAGTTTTAATACGAAGATGTTTCCTTTTCTACCGTTGGTCCCAAATCGCTTGAAATCTCCACTTGCAAATTCCACAAAAAGAGGGTTTCAAATCTGCTCTGTCTAAAGGAAGGTTCAGCTCTGTGAGTTGAACACACGCAGCCCAAAGAAGTTACTGATAATTCTTCTGTCTAGAGTTATTCACAGAAATAACGTTTCCAACGAAATCCTCAGTGAGGTCCAAATATCCACTTGCAGACTTTACAAACAGAGTGTTTCCAAACTGCTCTATGAAAAGAAAGGTTAAACTCTGTGAGTGGAATGCACACATTACCAAGTGGCTGCTGAGAATGATTCTCTCCAGTTTTTATACGAAGATGTTTCCTTTTCTGCCGTTGGCTGCAAAGCTCTTGAAATGTCCACTTGCAAATTCCAAAAAAAGAGGGTTTCATATCTGCTCTGTATAAAGGAAGGTTCAACTCTGTGAGTTGAACACACGCAGCCCAAAGAAGTTACTGAGAATTCTTCTGTCTAGAGTTATTTGCAGAAATCCCGTTTCCAACAAAATCGCCAGAGAGGTCCAAATATCCACTTGCAGACTTTACAAACAGAGGGTTTCCAAACTGCTCTATGAAAAGAAAGGTGAAACTCTGTGAGTGGAACAAACACATCACCAAGTGGTTGCTGAGAATGATTCTCTCTAGTTTTTATACGAAGATGTTTCCTTTTCTACCGTTGGCTGCAAAGCGCTTGAAATCTCCACTTTCAAATTTCACAAAAAGAGGGTTTCAAATCTGCTCTGTCTAAAGGAAGGTTCAACTCTGTGAGTTGAACACACGCAGCCCAAAGTAGTAACTGAGAATTCTTCTGTCTAGAGTTATTCGCAGGAATCCCGTTTCCAACGAAATCGCCAGAGAGGTCCAAATATCCACTTGCAGAGTTTACAAACAGAGTGTTTCCAAACTGCTCTATGAAAAGAAAGGTTAAACTCTGTGAGTGGAACGCACACATTACCAAGTGGTTGCTGAGAATGATTCTCTCCAGTTTTTATATGAAGATGTTTCCTTTTCTACCATTGGCCGCAAAGCACTTGAAATCTCCACTTTCAAATTCCACAAAAAGAGGGTTTCAAATCTGCTCTGTCTAAAGGAAGGTTCAAATCTATGAGTTGAACACACGCAGCCCAAAGAAGTTACTGAGAATTCTTCTATATAGAGTTATATGCAGGAATCCCGTTTCCAACGAAATCCTCAAAGAGGTCCAAATATCCACTTTCAGACTTTACAAACAGAGTGTTTCCAAACTGCTCTATGAAAACAAAGGTGAAACTCTGTGAGTGGATCGCACACATCACCAAGTGGTTGCTCAGAATGATTCTCTCTAGTTTTTATACGAAGATATTTCCTTTTGTACCGTAGGCCCCAAAGCGCATGAAATCTCAACTTGCAAATTCCACAAAAAGAGGGTTTCAAATCTGCTCTGTCTAAAGGAAGGTTCAACTCTGTGGGATGAACACACGCAGCCCAAAGAAGTTACTGAGAATTGTTCTGTCTAGCGTTATATGCAGAAATACCGTTTCCAACGAAATCCTCAAAGAGGTCCAAATATCCACTTGCAGACTTTACAAACAGGGTGTTTCCAAACTGCTCTATGAAAAGAAAGGTTAAACTCTGTGAGTGGAATGCACACATTACCAAATGGTTGCTGAGAATGATTCTCTCCAGTTTTTATACGAAGATATTTCCTTTTCTACCATTGGCCACAAAGCGCTTGAAATCACCACTTGCAAATTCCACAAAAAGAGGGTTTCAAATCGGCTCTGTGTAAAGGAAGGTTCAACTCTGTGAGTTGAACACACGCAGCCCAAAGAAGTTACTGAGAATTCTTCTGTCTTGAGTTATTCTTAGAAAACCCGTTTCCAACGAAGTCCTCAAAGAGGTCCAAATATCCACTTGCAGACTTTACAAACAGAGTGTTTCCAAACTGCTCTATGAAAAGAAAGGTTAAACTCTGTGAGTGGAACGCACACATTACCAAGTGGCTGCTGAGAATGATTCTCTCCAGTTTTTATACGAAGATGTTTCCTTTTGTACCATTGGCTGCAAATTGCTTGAAATCTCCACTTGCAAATTCCACAAAAAGAGAGTTTCAAACCTGCTCTGTATAAAGGAAGGTTCATCTCTGTGAGTTGAACACACGCAGCCCAAAGAAGTTACTGAGAATTCTTCTGTCTAGAGTTATTTGCAGAAATCCCGTTTCCAACGAAATCGCCAGAGAGGTCCAAATATTCACTTGCAGACATTACAAACAGAGTGTTTCCAAACTGCTCTATGAAAAGAAAGGTGAATCTCTGTGAGTGGAACAAACACATCACCAAGTGGTTGCTCAGAATGATTCTCTCTAGTTTTAATACGAAGATGTTTCCTTTCCTACCGTTGGCTGCAAAGGGCTTGAAATCTCCACTTGCAAACTCCACAAAAAGAGGGTTTCAAATCTGCTCTGTCTAAAGGAAAGTTCAACTCTGTGAGTTGAACACACGCAGCCCAAAGATGTTACTGAGAATTCTTCTGTCTAGCGTTATATGCAGAAATCCCGTTTCCAACGAAATCCTCAAAGAGGTCCAATTATCCACTTGCACACTTTACAAACAGAGTGTTTCCAAACTCCTCTATGAAAAGAAAGGTTAAACTCTGTGAGTGGAACGCACACATTACCAAGTGGTTGCTGAGAATGATTCTCTCCAGTTTTTATACGAAGTTGTTTCCTTTTCTTCCGTTGGCCGCAAAACGCTTGAAATCTCCAATTGCAAATTCCACAAAAAGAGGGTTTCAAATCTGCTCTGTCTAAAGAAAGGTTCAGCTCTGTGAGTTGAACACACGCAGCCCAAAGAAGTTACTGATAATTCTTCTGTCTAGAGTTATTCGCAGAAATAACGTTTCCAACGAAATCCTCAGTGAGGTCCAAATATCCACTTGCAGACTTTACAAACAGAGTGTTTCCAAACTGCTCTATGAAAAGAAAGGTTAAACTCTGTGAGTGGAATGCACACATTACCAAGTGGCTGCTGAGAATGATTCTCTCCAGTTTTTATACGAAGATGTTTCCTTTTCTACCGATTGGCTGCAAAGCTCTCGAAATGTCCACTTGCAAATTCCACAAAAAGAGGGTTTCATATCTGCTCTGTATAAAGGGAGGTTCAAATCTGTGAGTTGAACACACGCAGCCCAAAGAAGTTACTGAGAATTCTTCTGTCTAGGGTTATTTGCAGAAATCCCGTTTCCAACAAAATCGCCAGAGAGGTCCAAATATCCACTTGCAGACTTTACAAACAGAGTGTTTCCAAACTGCTCTATGAAAAGAAAGGTTAAACTCTGTGAGTTGAACGCACACATTACCAAGTGACTGCTGAGAATGATTCTCTCCAGTTTTTATACGAAGATGTTTCCTTTTCTACTGTTGGCTGCAAAATGCTTGAAATCTCCACTTGCAAATTCCACAAAAAGAGAGTTTCAAATCTGCTGTGTCTAAAGGAAGGTTCAACTCTGTGAGTTGAACACACGCAGCCCAAAGAAGTTACTGAGAATTCTTCTGTCTAGAGTTATTCGCAGAAATCCCGTATCCAACGAAATCGCCAGAGAGGTCCAAATATCCACTTGCAGACTTTACAAACAGATTGTTTCCAAACTGCTCTATGAAAAGAAAGGTGAAACTCTGTGAGTGGAAAAAACACATCACAAAGTGGTTGCTGAGAATGATTCTCTCTAGTTTTTATACGAAGATGTTTCCTTTTCTAACGCTGGCTGCAAAGCGCTTGAAATCTCCACTTGCAAATTCCACAAAAAGAGGGTTTCAAATCTGCTCTGTCTAAGGGAAGTTTCAACTCTGTGAGTTGAACACATGCAGCCCAAAGAAGTTACTGAGAATTCTTCTGTCTAGCGTTATATTCAGAAATCCCGTTTCCAACGAAATCCTCAAAGAGGTCCAAATATCCACTTGCAGACATTACAAACAGAGTGTTTCCAAACTGCTCTATGAAAAGAAAGGTTAAACTCTGTGAGTGGAACGCACACATCTCCAAGTGGTTGCTGAGAATGATTCTCTCTAGGTTTAATACGAAGATGTTTCCTTTTCTACCGTAGGCCTCAAAGCGCTTGAAATCTCCACTTGCAAATTCCACAAAAAGAGGGTTTCAAATCTGCTCTGCCTAAAGGAAGGTTCAACTCTGTGAGTTGAACACATGCAGCCCAAAGAAGTTACTGAGAATTCTTCTGCCTAGCGTTATATTCAGAAATCCCGTTTCCAACGAAATCCTCAAAGAGGTCAAAATATCCACTTGCAGACACTACAAACAGAGTGTTTCCAAACTGCTCTATGAAAAGAAAGGTTAAACTCTGTGAGTGGAACGCACACATCTCCAAGTGGTTGCTGAGAATCATTCTCTCCTGTTTTTATACGAAGATGTTTCCTTTTCTACCGTTGGCTGCAAAGCGCTTGAAATCTCCACTTGCAAATTCCACAAAAAGAGGGTTTCAAATCTGCTCTTTCTAAAGGAAGTTTCAACTCTGTGAGTTGAACACACGCAGCCCAAAGAAGTTACTGAGAATTCTTCTGTCTAGAGTTATTCGCAGAAATCCCGTTTCCAACGAAATCCTCAAAGAGGTCCAAATATCCACTTGCAGAATTTAGAAACAGAGTGTTTCCAAACTCCTCTATGAAAAGAAAGGTTAAACTCCGTGAGTGGAACACAGACATCACCAAGTGGTTGCTGAGAATCATTCTCTCCAGTTTTTATACGAAGATGTTTCCTTTTCTACCGTTGGCTGCAAAGCGCATGAAATCTCCACTTGCAAATTCCACAAAAAGAGGGTTTCAAATCTTCTCTGTCTAAAGGAAGGTTCAAATATGTGAGTTGAACACACACAGCCCAAAGAAGTTACTGAGAATTCTTCTGTCTAGCGTTATATGCAGAAATCCCGTTTCCAACGAAATCCTCAAAGAGGTCCAAATATCCACTTGCAGACAGTACAAACAGAGTGTTTCCAAACTGCTCTATGAAATGAAAGGTTAAACTCTGTGAGTGGAACGCACACATTACCAAGTGGTTGCTGAGAATAATTCTCTCCAGTTTTTAAACGAAGATGTTTCCTTTTCTACCGTTGGCTGCAAATCGCTTGAAATCTCCACTTGCAAATTCCACAAAAAGAGGGTTTCAAATCTGCTCTGTGTAAAGGAAGGTTCAACCCTGTGAGTTGAACACACGCAGCCCAAAGAAGTTACTGAGAATTCTTCTGTCTAGAGTTATTCGCAGAAATCCCGTTTCCAACGAAATCCTCAAAGAGGTCCAAATATCCACTTGCAGACTTTACAAACAGAGTGTTTCCAAACTGCTCTATGAAAAGAAAGGTTAAACTCTGTGATTGGAACGCACACATTACCAAGTGACTGGTGAGAATGATTCTCTCCAGTTTTTATACGAAGATGTTTCCTTTTCTACCGTTGGCTGCAAAATGCTTGAAATCTCCACTTGCAAATTACACAAAAAGAGAGTTTCAAATCTGCTGTGTCTAAAGGAAGGTTCAACTCTGTGAGCTGAACACACGCAGCCCAAAGAAGTTACTGAGAATTCTTCTGTCTAGAGTTATTCGCAGAAATCCCGTTTCCAACGAAATCGCCAGAGAGGTCCAAATATCCACTTGCAGACTTTACAAACAGATTGTTTCCAAACTGCTCTATGAAAAGAAAGGTGAAACTCTGTGAGTGGAAAAACACATCACCAGGTGGTTGCTGAGAATGATTCTCTGTAGTTTTTATACGAAGATGTTTCCTATTCTACCGTTGGCTGCAAAGCGCTTGAAATCTCCACTTGCAAATTCCACAAAAAGAGGGTTTCAAATCTGCTCAGTCTAAGGGAAGTTTCAACTCTGTGAGTTGAACACATGCAGCCCAAAGAAGTTACTGAGAATTCTTCTGTCTAGCGTTATATTCAGAAATCCCGTTTCCAACAAAATCCTCAAAGAGGTCCAAATATCCACTAGCAGACTTTACAAACAGAGTGTTTCCAAACTGCTCTATGAAAAGAAAGGTTAAACTCTGTGAGTGGAACGCACACATCTCCAAGTGGTTTCTGAGAATGATTCTCTCTAGGTTTAATACGAAGATGTTTCCTTTTCTACCGTTTGCCGCAAAGCGCTTGAAATCTCCACTTGCAAATTCCACAAAAAGAGGGTTTCAAATCTGCTCTGTCTAAAGGAAGGTTCAACTCTATGAGTTGAACACACGCAGCCCAAAGAAGTTACTGAGAATTCTTCTATCTAGAGTTATATGCAGGAATCCCGTTTCCAACAAAATCCTCAAAGAGGTCCAAATATCCACTTGCAGACTTTACAAACAGAGTGTTTCCAAACTGCTCTATGAAAACAAAGGTGAAACTCTGTGAGTGGAACGCACACATCACCAAGTGGTTGCTCAGAATGATTCTCTCTAGTTTTTATACGAAGATATTTCCTTTTGTACCGTAGGCCCCAAAGCGCATGAAATCTCAACTTGCAAATTCCACAAAAAGAGGGTTTCAAATCTGCTCTGTCTAAAGGAAGGTTCAACTCTGTGGATTGAACACACGCAGCCCAAAGAAGTTACTGAGAATTCTTCTGTCTAGCGTTATATGCAGAAATACCGTTTCCAACGAAATCCTCAAAGAGGTCCAAATATCCACTTGCAGACTTTACAAACAGGGTGTTTCCAAACTGCTCTATGAAAAGAAAGGTTAAACTACGTGAGTGGAATGCACACATTACCAAATGGTTGCTGAGAATGATTCTCTCCAGTTTTTATACGAAGATATTTCCTTTTCTACCATTGGCCACAAAGCCCTTGAAATCTCCACTTGCAAATTCCACAAAAAGAGGGTTTCAAATCGGCTCTGTGTAAAGGAAGGTTCAACTCTGTGAGTTGAACACACGCAGCCCAAAGAAGTTACTGAGAATTCTTCTGTCTTGAGTTATTCGCAGAAATCCCGTTTCCAACGAAGTCCTCAAAGAGGTCCAAATATCCACTTGCAGACTTTACAAACAGAGTGTTTCCAAACTGCTCTATGAAAAGAAAGGTTAAACTCTGTGATTGGAACGCACACATTACCAAGTGACTGCTGAGAATGATTCTCTCCAGTTTTTATACGAAGATGTTTCCTTTTGTAACATTGGCTGCAAATTGCTTGAAATCTCCACTTGCAAATTCCACAAAAAGTGGGTTTCAAACCTGCTCTGTATAAAGGAAGGTTCAACTCTGTGAGTTGAACACACGCAGCCCAAATATGTTACTGAGAATTCTTCTGTCTAGCGTTATATGCAGAAATCCCGTTTCCAACGAAATCCTCAAAGAGGTCCAATTATCCACTTGCAGACTTTACAAACAGAGTGTTTCCAAACTCCTCTATGAAAAGAAAGGTTAAACTCTGTGAGTGGAACGCACACATTACCAAGTGGTTGCTGAGAATGATTCTCTCCAGTTTTTATACGAAGTTGTTTCCTTTTCTTCCGTTGGCCGCAAAACACTTGAAATCTCCAATTGCAAATTCCACAAAAAGAGGGTTTCAAATCTGCTCTGTCTAAAGAAAGGTTCAACTCTATGAGTTGAACACACGCAGCCCAAAGAAGTTACTGAGAATTCTTCTGTCTAGCGTTATATGCAGGAATCCCGTTTCCAACGAAATCCTCAAAGAGATCCCAATATCCACTTGCAGACTTTACAGTGTGTTTCCAAACTGCTCTATGAAAAGAATGGTTAAACACTGTGAGTGGAACGCACACATCTCCAAGTGGTTGCTGAGAATGATTCTCTCTAGTTTTAATACGAAGATGTTTCCTTTTCTACCGTTGGCCCCAAAGCGCTTGAAATCTCCACTTGCAAATTCCACAAAAAGAGGGTTTCAAATCTGCTCTGTCTAAAGGAAGGTTCAGCTCTGTGAGTTGAACACACGCAGCCCAAAGAAGTTACTGATAATTCTTCTGTCTAGAGTTATTCGCAGAAATAACGTTTCCAACGAAATCCTCAGTGAGGTCCAAATATCCACTTGCAGACTTTACAAACAGAGTGTTTCCAAACTGCTCTATGAAAAGAAAGGTTAAACTCTGTGAGTGGAATGCACACATTACCAAGTGGCTGCTGAGAATGATTCTCTCCAGTTTTTATACGAAGATGTTTCCTTTTCTACCGTTGGCTGCAAAGCACTTGAAATCTCCACTTTCAAATTTCACAAAAACAGGGTTTCAAATCTGCTCTGACTAAAGGAAGGTTCAACTCTGTGCATTGAACACACGCAGCCCAAAGAAGTTACTGAGAATTCTTCTGTCTAGAGATATTCGCAGAAATCCCGTTTCCTACGAAATCGCCAGAGAGGTCCAAATATCCACTTGCAGACTTTACAAACAGAGTGTTTCCAAACTGCTATATGAAAAGAAAGGTGAAACTCTGTGAGTGGAACAAACACATCAGCAAGTGGTTGCTGAGAATGATTCTCTCTAGTTTTTATACGAAGATGTTTCCTTTTCTACCGTTGGCTGCAAAGCGCTTGAAATCTCCACTTTCAAATTTCACAAAAAGAGGGTTTCAAATCTGCTCTGTCTAAAGGAAGGTTCAACTCTGTGAGTTGAACACACGCAGCCCAAAGTAGTAACTGAGAATTCTTCTGTCTAGAGTTATTTGCAGGAATCCCGTTTCCAACGAAATCGCCAGAGAGGTCCAAATATCCACTTGCAGAGTTTACAAACAGAGTGTTTCCAAACTGCTCTATGAAAAGAAAGGTTAAACTCTGTGAGTGGAACGCACACATTACCAAGTGGTTGCTGAGAATGATTCTCTCCAGTTTTTATACGAAGATGTTTCCTTTTCTACCATTGGCCGCAAAGCACTTGAAATCTCCACTTTCAAATTCCACAAAAAGAGGGTTTCAAATCTGCTCTGTCTAAAGGAAGGTTCAGCTCTATGAGTTGAACACACGCAGCCCAAAGAAGTTACTGAGAATTCTTCTATCTAGAGTTATATGCAGGAATCCCGTTTCCAACGAAATCCTCAAAGAGGTCCAAATATCCACTTTCAGACTTTACAAACAGAGTGTTTCCAAACTGCTCTATGAAAACAAAGGTGAAACTCTGTGAGTGGATCGCACACATCACCAAGTGGTTGCTCAGAATGATTCTCTCTAGTTTTTATACGAAGATACTTCCTTTTGTACCGTAGGCCCCAAAGCGCATGAAATCTCAACTTGCAAATTCCACAAAAAGAGGGTTTCAAATCTGCTCTGTCTAAAGGAAGGTTCAACTCTGTGGGATGAACACACGCAGCCCAAAGAAGTTACTGAGAATTCTTCTGTCTAGCGTTATATGCAGAAATACCGTTTCCAACGAAATCCTCAAAGAGGTCCAAATATCCACTTGCAGACTTTACAAACAGGGTGTTTCCAAACTGCTCTATGAAAAGAAAGGTTAAACTCTGTGAGTGGAATGCACACATTACCAAATGGTTGCTGAGAATGATTCTCTCCAGTTTTTATACGAAGATATTTCCTTTTCTACCATTGGCCACAAAGCGCTTGAAATCTCCACTTGCAAATTCCACAAAAAGAGGGTTTCAAATCGGCTCTGTGTAAAGGAAGGTTCAACTCTGTGAGTTGAACAAACGCAGCCCAAAGAAGTTACTGAGAATTCTTCTGTCTTGAGTTATTCGCAGAAAACCCGTTTCCAACGAAGTCCTCAAAGAGGTCCAAATATCCACTTGCAGACTTTACAAACAGAGTGTTTCCAAACTGCTCTATGAAAAGAAAGGTTAAACTCTGTGAGTGGAACGCACACATTACCAAGTGGCTGCTGAGAATGATTCTCTCCAGTTTTTATACGAAGATGTTTCCTTTTGTACCATTGGCTGCAAATTGCTTGAAATCTCCACTTGCAAATTCCACAAAAAGAGGGTTTCAAACCTGCTCTGTATAAAGGAAGGTTCATCTCTGTGAGTTGAACACATGCAGCCCAAAGAAGTTACTGAGAATTCTTCTGTCTAGAGTTATTTGCAGAAATCCCGTTTCCAACGAAATCGCCAGAGAGGTCCACATATCCACTTGCAGACATTACAAACAGAGTGTTTCCAAACTGCTCTATGAAAAGAAAGGTGAATCTCTGTGAGTGGAACAAACACATCACCAAGTGGTTGCTCAGAATGATTCTCTCTAGTTTTAATACGAAGATGTTTCCTTTCCTACCGTTGGCTGCAAAGCGCTTGAAATCTCCACTTGCAAACTCCACAAAAAGAGGGTTTCAAATCTGCTCTGTCTAAAGGAAAGTTCAACTCTGTGAGTTGAACACACGCAGCCCAAAGATGTTACTGAGAATTCTTCTGTCTAGCGTTATATGCAGAAATCCCGTTTCCAACGAAATCCTCAAATAGGTCCAATTATCCACTTGCACACTTTACAAACAGAGTGTTTCCAAACTCCTCTATGAAAAGAAAGGTTAAACTCTGTGAGTGGAACGCACACATTACCAAGTGGTTGCTGAGAATGATTCTCTCCAGTTTTTATACGAAGTTGTTTCCTTTTCTTCCGTTGGCCGCAAAACGCTTGAAATCTCCAATTGCAAATTCCACAAAAAGAGGTTTTCAAATCTGCTCTGTCTAAAGAAAGGTTCAACTCTATGAGTTGAACACACGCAGCCCAAAGAAGTTACTGAGAATTCTTCTGTCTAGCGTTATATGCAGGAATCCCGTTTCCAACGAAATCCTCAAAGAGATCCAAATATCCACTTGCAGACTTTACAAACAGAGTGTTTCCAAACTGCTCTATGAAAAGAAAGGTTAAACTCTGTGAGTGGAATGCACACATTACCAAGTGGCTGCTGAGAATGATTCTCTCCAGTTTTTATACGAAGATGTTTCCTTTTCTGCCGTTGGCTGCAAAGCTCATGAAATGTCCACTTGCAAATTCCACAAAAAGAGGGATTCATATCTGCTCTGTATAAAGGAAGGTTCAAATCTGTGAGTTGAACACACGCAGCCCAAAGAAGTTACTGAGAATTCTTCTGTCTAGAGTTATTTGCAGAAATCCCGTTTCCAACAAAATCGCCAGAGAGGTCCAAATATCCACTTGCAGACTTTACAAACAGAGTGTTTCCAAACTGCTCTATGAAAAGAAAGGTGAAACTCTGTGAGTGGAACAAACACATCACCAAGTGGTTGCTGAGAATTATTCTGTCTAGTTTTTATACGAAGATGTTTCCTTTTCTACCGTTGGCTGCAAAGCGCTTGAAATCTCCACTTTCAAATTTCACAAAAAGAGGGTTTCAAATCTGCTCTGTCTAAAGGAAGGTTCAACTCTGTGAGTTGAACACACGCAGCCCAAAGTAGTTACTGAGAATTCTTCTGTCTAGAGTCATTCGCAGGAATCCCGTTTCCAACGAAATCGCCAGAGAGGTCCAAATATCCACTTGCGGAGTTCACAAACAGAGTGTTTCCAAACTGCTCTATGAAAAGAAAGGTTAAACTCTGTGAGTGGAACGCACACATTACCAAGTGGTTGCTGAGAATGATTCTCTCCAGTTTTTATACGAAGATGTTTCCTTTTCTACCATTGGTCGCAAAGCACTTGAAATCTCCACTTGCAAATTCCACAAAAAGAGGGTTTCAAATCTGCTCTGTCTAAAGGAAGGTTCAACTCTATGAGTTGAACACACGCAGCCCAAAGAAGTTACTGAGAATTCTTCTATCTAGAGTTATATGCAGGAATCCCGTTTCCAACGAAATCCTCAAAGAGGTCCAAATATCCTCTTTCAGACTTTACAAACTTAGTGTTTCCAAACTGCTCTATGAAAACGAAGGTGAAACTCTGTGAGTGGAACGCAGACATCACCAAGTGGTTGCTGAGAATGATTCTCTCCAGTTTTTATACGAAGATGTTTCCTTTTCTACTGTTGGCCTCAAACCGCTTGTAATCTCCACTTGCAAATTCCACAAAAACAGGGTTTCTAATCTGCTCTGTGTAAACGAAGGTTCAACTCTGAGAGGTGAACACACGCAGCCCAAAGAAGTTACTGAGAATTCTTCTGTCTAGAGATATTCACAGAAATCCCGTTTCCAACGAAATCCTAAAAGAGGTCAAAATATACACTTGCAGACATTACAAACAGAGTGTTTCCAAACTGCTCTATGAAAAGAAAGGTGAAACTCTGTGAGTGGAACAAACACATCACCAAGTGGTTGCTGAGAATGATTCTCTCTAGTTTTTCTACGAAGATATTCCCTTTTCTACTGTTGGCTGCAAAGCGCTTGAAATCTCCACTTGCAAATTCCACAAAAAGAGGGTTTCAAATCTGCTCTGTCTAAAGGAAGGTTCAACTCTGTGAGTTGAACACACACAGCCCAAAGAAGTTACTCAGAATTCTTCTGTCTATAGTTATTCCCAGAAATCCCGTTTCGAACGAAATCCTCAAAGAGTTCCAAATATCCACTTGCAGACTTTACAAACAGAGTGTTTCCAAACTGCTCTATGAAAAGAAAGGTTAAACTCTGTGAGTGGAACGCAGACATCACCAAGTGGTTGCTGAGAATGATTCTCTCCAATTTTTATACGAAGATGTTTCCTTTTCTACCGTTGGCTGCAAAGCGCTTGAAATCTCCACTTGCAAATTCCACAAAAAGAGGGTTTCAAATCTGCTCTGTCTAAAGGAAGGTTCAAATCTGTGAGTTGAACACACGCAGCCCAAAGAAGTTACTGAGAATTCTTCTGGCTAGCGTTATATTCAGAAATCCCGTTTCCAAAGAAATCCTCAAATAGGTCCAAATATACACTTGCAGACATTACAAACAGAGTGTTTCCAAACTGCTCTATGAAAAGAAAGGTTAAACTCTGTGAGTGGAACGCACACATCTCCATGGGGTTGCTGAGAATCATTCTCTCCAGTTTTTACACGAAGATGTTTCCTTTTCTACCGTTGGCTGCAAAGCGCTTGAAATCTCCACTTGCAAATTCCACAAAAAGAGGGTTTCAAATCTGCTCTGTCTAAAGGAAGTTTCAACTCTGTGAGTTGAGCACATGCAGCCCAAAGATGTTACTGAGAATTCTTCTGTCTAGCGTTATATGCAGAAATCCCGTTTCCAACGAAATCCTCAAAGAGGTCCAATTATCCACTTGCAGACTTTACAAACAGAGTGTTTCCAAACTCCTCTATGAAAAGAAAGGTTAAACTCTGTGAGTGGAAAGCACACATTACCAAGTGGTTGCTGAGAATGATTCTCTCCAGTTTTTATACGAAGTTGTTTCCTTTTCTTCCGTTGGCCGCAAAACACTTGAAATCTCCAATTGCAAATTCCACAAAAAGAGGGTTTCAAATCTGCTCTGTCTAAAGAAAGGTTCAACTCTATGAGTTGAACACACGCAGCCCAAAGAAGTTACTGAGAATTCTTCTGTCTAGCGTTATATGCAGGAATCCCGTTTCCAACGAAATCCTCAAAGAGATCCCAATATCCACTTGCAGACTTTACAGAGTGTTTCCATACTGCTCTATGAAAAGAATGGTTAAACACTGTGAGTGGAACGCACACATCTCCAAGTGGTTGCTGAGAATGATTCTCTCTAGTTTTAATACGAAGATGTTTCCTTTTCTACCGTTGGCCCCAAAGCGCTTGAAATCTCCACTTTCAAATTCCACAAAAAGAGGGTTTCAAATCTGCTCTGACTAAAGGAAGGTTCAACTCTGTGCGTTGAACACACGCAGCCCAAAGAAGTTACTGAGAATTCTTCTGTCTAGAGATATTCTCAGAAATCCCGTTTCCTACGAAATCGCCAGAGAGGTCCAAATATCCACTTGCAGACTTTACAAACAGAGTGTTTCCAAACTGCTATATGAAAAGAAAGGTGAAACTCTGTGAGTGGAACAAACACATCAGCAAGTGGTTGCTGAGAATGATTCTCTCTAGTTTTTATACGAAGATGTTTCCTTTTCTACCGTTGGCTGCAAAGCGCTTGAAATCTCCACTTTCAAATTTCACAAAAAGAGGGTTTCAAATCTGCTCTGTCTAAAGGAAGCTTCAACTCTGTGAGTTGAACACACGCAGCCCAAAGTAGTAACTGAGAATTCTTCTGTCTAGAGTTATTCGCAGGAATCCCGTTTCCAACGAAATCGCCAGAGAGGTCCAAATATCCACTTGCAGAGTTTACAAACAGAGTGTTTCCAAACTGCTCTATGAAAAGAAAGGTTAAACTCTGTGAGTGGAACGCACACATTACCAAGTGGTTGCTGAGAATGATTCTCTCCAGTTTTTATACGAAGATGTTTCCTTTTCTACCATTGGCCGCAAAGCACTTGAAATCTCCACTTTCAAATTCCACAAAAAGAGGGTTTCAAATCTGCTCTGTCTAAAGGAAGGTTCAACTCTATGAGTTGAACACACGCAGCCCAAAGAAGTTACTGAGAATTCTTCTATCTAGAGTTATATGCAGGAATCCCGTTTCCAACGAAATCCTCAAAGAGGTCCAAATATCCAATTTCAGACTTTACAAACAGAGTGTTTCCAAACTGCTCTATGAAAACAAAGGTGAAACTCTGTGAGTGGATCGCACACATCACCAAGTGGTTGCTCAGAATGATTCTCTCTAGTTTTTATACGAAGATACTTCCTTTTGTACCGTAGGCCCCAAAGCGCATGAAATCACAACTTGCAAATTCCACAAAAAGAGGGTTTCAAATCTGCTCTGTCTAAAGGAAGGTTCAACTCTGTGGGATGAACACACGCAGCCCAAAGAAGTTACTGAGAATTCTTCTGTCTAGCGTTATATGCAGAAATACCGTTTCCAACGAAATCCTCAAAGAGGTCCAAATATCCACTTGCAGACTTTACAAACAGAGTGTTTCCAAACTGCTCTATGAAAAGAAAGGTTAAACTCTGTGAGTGGAACACACACATTACCAAGTGGCTGCTGAGAATGATTCTCTCCAGTTTTTATACGAAGATGTTTCCTTTTGTACCATTGGCTGCAAATTGCTTGAAATCTCCACTTGCAAATTCCACAAAAAGAGGGTTTCAAACCTGCTCTGTATAAAGGGAGGTTCATCTCTGTGAGTTGAACACACGCAGCCCAAAGAAGTTACTGAGAATTCTTCTGTCTAGAGTTATTTGCAGAAATCCCGTTTCCAACGAAATCGCCAGAGAGGTCCAAATATCCACTTGCAGACATTACAAACAGAGTGTTTCCAAACTGCTCTATGAAAAGAAAGGTGAATCTCTGTGAGTGGAACAAACACATCACCAAGTGGTTGCTCAGAATGATTCTCTTTAGTTTTAATACGAAGATGTTTCCTTTCCTACCGTTGGCTGCAAAGCGCTTGAAATCTCCACTTGCAAACTCCACAAAAAGAGGGTTTCAAATCTGCTCTGTCTAAAGGAAAGTTCAACTCTGTGAGTTGAACACACGCAGCCCAAAGATGTTACTGAGAATTCTTCTGTCTAGCGTTATATGCAGAAATCCCGTTTCCAACGAAATCCTCAAAGAGGTCCAATTATCCACTTGCACACTTTACAAACAGAGTGTTTCCAAACTCCTCTATGAAAAGAAAGGTTAAACTCTGTGAGTGGAACGCACACATTACCAAGTGGTTGCTGAGAATGATTCTCTCCAGTTTTTATACGAAGTTGTTTCCTTTTCTTCCGTTGGCCGCAAAACGCTTGAAATCTCCAATTGTAAATTCCACAAAAAGAGGGTTTCAAATCTGCTCTGTCTAAAGAAAGGTTCAACTCTATGAGTTGAACACACGCAGCCCAAAGAAGTTACTGAGAATTCTTCTGTCTAGCGTTATATGCAGGAATCCCGTTTCCAACGAAATCCTCAAAGAGATCCAAATATCCACTTGCAGACTTTACAAACAGAGTGTTTCCAAACTGCTCTATGAAAAGAAAGGTTAAACACTGTGAGTGGAACGCACACATCTCCAAGTGGTTGCTGAGAATGATTCTCTCTAGTTTTAATACGAAGATGTTTCCTTTTCTACCGTTGGCCCCAAATCGCTTGAAATTTCCACTTGCAAATTCCACAAAAAGAGGGTTTCAAATCTGCTCTGTCTAAAGGAAGGTTCAGCTCTGTGAGTTGAACACACGCAGCCCAAAGAAGTTACTGATAATTCTTCTGTCTAGAGTTATTCGCAGAAATAACGTTTCCAACGAAATCCTCAGTGAGGTCCAAATATCCACTTGCAGACTTTACAAACAGAGTGTTTCCAAACTGCTCTATGAAAAGAAAGGTTAAACTCTGTGAGTGGAATGCACACATTACCAAGTGGCTGCTGAGAATGATTCTCTCAAGTTTTTATACGAAGATGTTTCCTTTTCTACCGTTGGCTGCAAAGCTCTTGAAATGTCCACTTGCAAATTCCACAAAAAGAGGGTTTCATATCTGCTCTGTATAAAGGAAGGTTCAAATCTGTGAGTTGAACACACGCAGCCCAAAGAAGTTACTGAGAATTCTTCTGTCTAGAGTTATTTGCAGAAATCCCGTTTCCAACAAAATCGCCAGAGAGGTCCAAATATCCACTTGCAGAATTTACAAACAGAGTGTTTCCAAACTGCTCTATGAAAAGAAAGGTTAAACTCTGTGAGTTGAACGCACACATTACCAAGTGACTGCTGAGAATGATTCTCTCCAGTTTTTATACGAAGATGTTTCCTTTTCTACTGTTGGCTGCAAAATGCTTGAAATCTCCACTTGCAAATTCCACAAAAAGAGAGTTTCAAATCTGCTGTGTCTAAAGGAAGGTTCAACTCTGTGAGTTGAACACACGCAGCCCAAAGAAGTTACTGAGAATTCTTCTGTCTAGAGTTATTCGCAGAAATCCCGTATCGAACGAAATCGCCAGAGAGGTCCAAATATCCACTTGCAGACTTTACAAACAGATTGTTTCCAAACTGCTCTATGAAAAGAAAGGTGAAACTCTGTGAGTGGAAAAAACACATCACAAAGTGGTTGCTGAGAATGATTCTCTCTAGTTTTTATACGAAGATGTTTCCTTTTCTAACGTTGGCTGCAAAGCGCTTGAAATCTCCACTTGCAAATTCCACAAAAAGAGGGTTTCAAATCTGCTCTGTCTAAGGGAAGTTTCAACTCTGTGAGTTGAACACATGCAGCCCAAAGAAGTTACTGAGAATTCTTCTGTCTAGCGTTATATTCAGAAATCCCGTTTCCAACGGAATCCTCAAAGAGGTCCAAATATCCACTTGCAGACATTACAAACAGAGTGTTTCCAAACTGCTCTATGAAAAGAAAGGTTAAACTCTGTGAGTGGAACGCACACATCTCCAAGTGGTTGCTGAGAATGATTCTCTCTAGGTTTAATACGAAGATGTTTCCTTTTCTACCGTAGGCCTCAAAGCGCTTGAAATCTCCACTTGCAAATTCCACAAAAAGAGGGTTTCAAATCTGCTCTGCCTAAAGGAAGGTTCAACTCTGTGAGTTGAACACATGCAGCCCAAAGAAGTTACTGAGAATTCTTCTGCCTAGCGTTATATTCAGAAATCCCGTTTCCAACGAAATCCTCAAAGAGGTCAAAATATCCACTTGCAGACACTACAAACAGAGTGTTTCCAAACTGCTCTATGAAAAGAAAGGTTAAACTCTGTGAGTGGAACGCACACATCTCCAAGTGGTTGCTGAGAATCATTCTCTCCTGTTTTTATACGAAGATGTTTCCTTTTCTACCGTTGGCTGCAAAGCGCTTGAAATCTCCACTTGCAAATTCCACAAAAAGAGGGTTTCAAATCTGCTCTTTCTAAAGGAAGTTTCAACTCTGTGAGTTGAACACACGCAGCCCAAAGAAGTTACTGAGAATTCTTCTGTCTAGAGTTATTTGCAGAAATCCCGTTTCCAACAAAATCGCCAGAGAGGTCCAAATATCCACTTGCAGACTTTACAAACAGAGTGTTTCCAAACTGCTCTATGAAAAGAAAGGTTAAACTCTGTGAGTTGAACGCACACATTACCAAGTGACTGCTGAGAATGATTCTCTCCAGTTTTTATACGAAGATGTTTCCTTTTCTACTGTTGGCTGCAAAATGCTTGAAATCTCCACTTGCAAATTCCACAAAAAGAGAGTTTCAAATCTGCTGTGTCTAAAGGAAGGTTCAACTCTGTGAGTTGAACACACGCAGCCCAAAGAAGTTACTGAGAATTCTTCTGTCTAGAGTTATTCGCAGAAATCCCGTATCCAACGAAATCGCCAGAGAGGTCCAAATATCCACTTGCAGACTTTACAAACAGATTGTTTCCAAACTGCTCTATGAAAAGAAAGGTGAAACTCTGTGAGTGGAAAAAACACATCACAAAGTGGTTGCTGAGAATGATTCTCTCTAGTTTTTATACGAAGATGTTTCCTTTTCTAACGTTGGCTGCAAAGCGCTTGAAATCTCCACTTGCAAATTCCACAAAAAGAGGGTTTCAAATCTGCTCTGTCTAAGGGAAGTTTCAACCCTGTGAGTTGAACACACGCAGCCCAAAGAAGTTACTGAGAATTCTTCTGTCTAGCGTTATATTCAGAAATCCCGTTTCCAACGAAATCCTCAAAGAGGTCCAAATATCCACTTGCAGACTTTACAAACAGAGTGTTTCCAAACTGCTCTATGAAAAGAAAGGTTAAACTCTGTGATTGGAACGCACACATCTCCAAGTGGTTGCTGAGAATGATTCTCTCTAGGTTTAATACGAAGATGTTTCCTTTTCTACCGTTGGCTGCAAAATGCTTGAAATCTCCACTTGCAAATTCCACAAAAAGAGAGTTTCAAATCTGCTGTGTCTAAAGGAAGGTTCAACTCTGTGAGCTGAACACACGCAGCCCAAAGAAGTTACTGAGAATTCTTCTGTCTAGAGTTATTCGCAGAAATCCCGTTTCCAACGAAATCGCCAGAGAGGTCAAAATATCCACTTGCAGACACTACAAACAGAGTGTTTCCAAACTGCTCTATGAAAAGAAAGGTGAAACTCTGTGAGTGGAAAAAACACATCACCAGGTGGTTGCTGAGAATGATTCTCTTTAGTTTTTATACGAAGATGTTTCCTATTCTACCGTTGGCTGCAAAGCGCTTGAAATCTCCACTTGCAAATTCCACAAAAAGAGGGTTTCAAATCTGCTCAGTCTAAGGGAAGTTTCAACTCTGTGAGTTGAACACATGCAGCCCAAAGAAGTTACTGAGAATTCTTCTGTCTAGCGTTATATTCAGAAATCCCGTTTCCAACGAAATCCTCAAAGAGGTCCAAATATCCACTAGCAGACATTACAAACAGAGTGTTTCCAAACTGCTCTATGAAAAGAAAGGTTAAACTCTGTGAGTGGAACGCACACATCTCCAAGTGGTTGCTGAGAATGATTCTCTCTAGGTTTAATACGAAGATGTTTCCTTTTCTACCGTTGGCCGCAAAGCGCAGGAAATCTCCACTTGCAAATTCCACAAAAAGAGGGTTTCAAATCTGCTCTGTCTAAAGGAAGGTTCAACTCTATGAGTTGAACACACGCAGCCCAAAGAAGTTACTGAGAATTCTTCTATCTAGAGTTATATGCAGGAATCCAGTTTCCAACAAAATCCTCAAAGAGGTCCAAATATCCACTTTCAGACTTTACAAACAGAGTGTTTCCAAACTGCTCTACGAAAACAAAGGTTAAACTCTGTGAGTGGAACGCACAAATTACCAAGTGGTTGCTCAGAATGATTCTCTCTAGTTTTTATACAAAGATATTTCCTTTTCTACCGTTGGCTGCAAATCGCTTGAAATCTCCACTTGCAAATTCCACAAAAAGAGGGTTTCAAATCTGCTCTGTCTAAAGGAAGGTTCAACCCTGTGAGTTGAACACACGCAGCCCAAAGAAGTTACTGAGAATTCTTCTGTCTAGAGTTATTCGCAGAAATCCCGTTTCCAACGAAATCCTCAAAGAGGTCCAAATATCCACTTGCAGACTTTACAAACAGAGTGTTTCCAAACTGCTCTATGAAAAGAAAGGTTAAACTACGTGAGTGGAATGCACACATTACCAAATGGTTGCTGAGAATGATTCTCTCCAGTTTTTATACGAAGATATTTCCTTTTCTACCATTGGCCACAAAGCGCTTGAAATCTCCACTTGCAAATTCCACAAAAAGAGGGTTTCAAATCGGCTCTGTGTAAAGGAAGGTTCAACTCTGTGAGTTGAACACACGCAGCCCAAAGAAGTTACTGAGAATTCTTCTGTCTAGAGTTATTCGCAGAAATCCCGTGTCCAACGAAATCGCCAGAGAGGTCCAAATATCCACTTGCAGACTTTACAAACAGATTGTTTCCAAACTGCTCTATGAAAAGAAAGGTGAAACTCTGTGAGTGGAAAAAACACATCACCAGGTGGTTGCTGAGAATGATTCTCTGTAGTTTTTATACGAAGATGTTTCCTATTCTACCGTTGGCTGCAAAGCGCTTGAAATCTCCACTTGCAAACTCCACAAAAAGAGGGTTTCAAATCTGCTCTGTCTAAAGGAAGGTTCAACTCTGTGAGTTGAACACAAGCAGCCCAAAGATGTTACTGAGAATTCTTCTGTCTAGCGTTATATGCAGAAATCCCGTTTCCAACGAAATCCTCAAAGAGGTCCAATTATCCACTTGCAGACTTTACAAACAGAGTGTTTCCAAACTCCTCTATGAAAAGAAAGGTTAAACTCTGTGAGTGGAACGCACACATTACCAAGTGGTTGCTGAGAATGATTCTCTCCAGTTTTTATACGAAGTTGTTTCCTTTTCTTCCGTTGGCCGCAAAACGCTTGAAATCTCCAATTGCAAATTCCACAAAAAGAGGGTTTCAAATCTGCTCTGTCTAAAGAAAGGTTCAACTCTATGAGTTGAACACACGCAGCCCAAAGAAGTTACTGAGAATTCTTCTGTCTAGCGTTATATGCAGGAATCCCGTTTCCAACGAAATCCTCAAAGAGATCCCAATATCCACTTGCAGACTTTACAGAGTGTTTCCAAACTGCTCTATGAAAAGAATGGTTAAACACTGTGAGTGGAACGCACACATCTCCAAGTGGTTGCTGAGAATGATTCTCTCTAGTTTTAATACGAAGATGTTTCCTTTTCTACCGTTGGCCCCAAAGCGCTTGAAATCTCCACTTGCAAATTCCAAAAAAAGAGGGTTTCAAATCTGCTCTGTCTAAAGGAAGGTTCAGCTCTGTGAGTTGAACACACGCAGCCCAAAGAAGTTACTGATAATTCTTCTGTCTAGAGTTATTCGCAGAAATAACGTTTCCAACGAAATCCTCAGAGGTCCAAATATCCACTTGCAGACTTTACAAACAGAGTGTTTCCAAACTGCTCTATGAAAAGAAAGGTTAAACTCTGTGAGTGGAATGCACACATTACCAAGTGGCTGCTGAGAATGATTCTCTCCAGTTTTTATACGAAGATGTTTCCTTTTCTACCGTTGGCTGCAAAGCACTTGAAATCTCCACTTTCAAATTCCACAAAAAGAGGGTTTCAAATCTGCTCTGACTAAAGGAAGGTTCAACTCTGTGCGTTGAACACACGCAGCCCAAAGAAGTTACTGAGAATTCTTCTGTCTAGAGATATTCGCAGAAATCCCGTTTCCTACGAAATCGCCAGAGAGGTCCAAATATCCACTTGCAGACTTCACAAACAGAGTGTTTCCAAACTGCTATATGAAAAGAAAGGTGAAACTCTGTGAGTGGAACAAACACATCAGCAAGTGGTTGCTGAGAATGATTCTCTCTAGTTTTTATACGAAGATGTTTCCTTTTCTACCGTTGGCTGCAAAGCGCTTGAAATCTCCACTTTCAAATTTCACAAAAAGAGGGTTTCAAATCTGCTCTGTCTAAAGGAAGGTTCAACTCTGTGAGTTGAACAAACGCAGCCCAAAGTAGTAACTGAGAATTCTTCTGTCTAGAGTTATTCGCAGGAATCCCGTTTCCAACGAAATCGCCAGAGAGGTCCAAATATCCACTTGCAGAGTTTACAAACAGAGTGTTTCCAAACTGCTCTATGAAAAGAAAGGTTAAACTCTGTGAGTGGAACGCACACATTACCAAGTGGTTGCTGAGAATGATTCTCTCCAGTTTTTATACGAAGATGTTTCCTTTTCTACCATTGGCCGCAAAGCACTTGAAATCTCCACTTTCAAATTCCACAAAAAGAGGGTTTCAAATCTGCTCTGTCTAAAGGAAGGTTCAGCTCTATGAGTTGAACACACGCAGCCCAAAGAAGTTACTGAGAATTCTTCTATCTAGAGTTATATGCAGGAATCCCGTTTCCAACGAAATCCTCAAAGAGGTCCAAATATCCACTTTCAGACTTTACAAACAGAGTGTTTCCAAACTGCTCTATGAAAACAAAGGTGAAACTCTGTGAGTGGATCGCACACATCACCAAGTGGTTGCTCAGAATGATTCTCTCTAGTTTTTATACGAAGATACTTCCTTTTGTACCGTAGGCCCCAAAGCGCATGAAATCTCAACTTGCAAATTCCACAAAAAGAGGGTTTCAAATCTGCTCTGTCTAAAGGAAGGTTCAACTCTGTGGGATGAACACACGCAGCCCAAAGAAGTTACTGAGAATTCTTCTGTCCAGCGTTATATGCAGAAATACCGTTTCCAACGAAATCCTCAAAGAGGTCCAAATATCCACTTGCAGACTTTACAAACAGGGTGTTTCCAAACTGCTCTATGAAAAGAAAGGTTAAACTCTGTGAGTGGAATGCACACATTACCAAATGGTTGCTGAGAATGATTCTCTCCAGTTTTTATACGAACATATTTCCTTTTCTACCATTGGCCACAAAGCGCTTGAAATCTCCACTTGCAAATTCCACAAAAAGAGGGTCTCAAATCGGCTCTGTGTAAAGGAAGGTTCAACTCTGTGAGTTGAACACACCCAGCCCAAAGAAGTTACTGAGAATTCTTCTGTCTTGAGTTATTCGCAGAAAACCCATTTCCAACGAAGTCCTCAAAGAGGTCCAAATATCCACTTGCAGACTTTACAAACAGAGTGTTTCCAAACTGCTCTATGAAAAGAAAGGTTAAACTCTGTGAGTGGAACGCACACATTACCAAGTGGCTGCTGAGAATGATTCTCTCCAGTTTTTATACGAAGATGTTTCCTTTTGTACCATTGGCTGCAAATTGCTTGAAATCTCCACTTGCAAATTCCACAAAAAGAGGGTTTCAAACCTGCTCTGTATAAAGGAAGGTTCATCTCTGTGAGTTGAACACACGCAGCCCAAAGAAGTTACTGAGAATTCTTCTGTCTAGAGTTATTTGCAGAAATCCCGTTTCCAACGAAATCGCCAGAGAGGTCCAAATATCCACTTGCAGACATTACAAACAGAGTGTTTCCAAACTGCTCTATGAAAAGAAAGGTGAATCTCTGTGAGTGGAACAAACACATCACCAAGTGGTTGCTCAGAATGATTCTCTCTAGTTTTAATACGAAGATGTTTCCTTTCCTACCGTTGGCTGCAAAGCGCTTGAAATCTCCACTTGCAAACTCCACAAAAAGATGGTTTCAAATCTGCTCTGTCTAAAGGAAAGTTCAACTCTGTGAGTTGAACACACGCAGCCCAAAGATGTTACTGAGAATTCTTCTGTCTAGCGTTATATGCAGAAATCCCGTTTCTAACGAAATCCTCAAAGAGGTCCAATTATCCACTTGCACACTTTACAAACAGAGTGTTTCCAAACTCCTCTATGAAAAGAAAGGTTAAACTCTGTGAGTGGAACGCACACATTACCAAGTGGTTGCTGAGAATGATTCTCTCCAGTTTTTATACGAAGTTGTTTCCTTTTCTTCCGTTGGCCGCAAAACGCTTGAAATCTCCAATTGCAAATTCCACAAAAAGAGGGTTTCAAATCTGCTCTGTCTAAAGAAAGGTTCAACTCTATGAGTTGAACACACGCAGCCCAAAGAAGTTACTGAGAATTCTTCTGTCTAGCGTTATATGCAGGAATCCCGTTTCCAACGAAATCCTCAAAGAGATCCAAATATCCACTTGCAGACTTTACAAACAGAGTGTTTCCAAACTGCTCTATGAAAAGAAAGGTTAAACACTGTGAGTGGAACGCACAAATCTCCAAGTGGTTGCTGAGAATGATTCTCTCTAGTTTTAATACGAAGATGTTTCCTTTTCTACCGTTGGCCCCAAATCGCTTGAAATCTCCACTTGCAAATTCCACAAAAAGAGGGTTTCAAATCTGCTCTGTCTAAAGGAAGGTTCAGCTCTGTGAGTTGAACACACGCAGCCCAAAGAAGTTACTGATAATTCTTCTGTCTAGAGTTATTCACAGAAATAACGTTTCCAAGGAAATCCTCAGTGAGGTCCAAATATCCACTTGCAGACTTTACAAACAGAGTGTTTCCAAACTGCTCTATGAAAAGAAAGGTTAAACTCTGTGAGTGGAATGCACACATTACCAAGTGGCTGCTGAGAATGATTCTCTCCAGTTTTTATACGAAGATGTTTCCTTTTCTGCCGTTGGCTGCAAAGCTCTTGAAATGTCCACTTGCAAATTCCACAAAAAGAGGGTTTCATATCTGCTCTGTATAAAGGAAGGTTCAAATCTGTGAGTTGAACACACGCAGCCCAAAGAAGTTACTGAGAATTCTTCTGTCTAGAGTTATTTGCAGAAATCCCGTTTCCAACAAAATCGCCAGAGAGGTCCAAATATCCACTTGCAGACTTTACAAACAGAGTGTTTCCAAACTGCTCTATGAAAAGAAAGGTGAAACTCTGTGAGTGGAACAAACACATCACCAAGTGGTTGCTGAGAATTATTCTGTCTAGTTTTTATACGAAGATGTTTCCTTTTCCACCGTTGGCTGTAAAGCGCTTGAAATCTCCACTTTCAAATTTCACAAAAAGAGGGTTTCAAATCTGCTCTGTCTAAAGGAAGGTTCAACTCTGTGAGTTGAACACACGCAGCCCAAAGTAGTTACTGAGAATTCTTCTGTCTAGAGTCATTCGCAGGAATCCCGTTTCCAACGAATTCGCCAGAGAGGTCCAAATATCCACTTGCAGAGTTTACAAACAGAGTGTTTCCAAACTGCTCTATGAAAAGAAAGGTTAAACTCTGTGAGTGGAACGCACACATCTCCAAGTGGTTGCTGAGAATGATTCTCTCCAGTTTTTATACGAAGATGTTTCCTTTTCTACCATTGGCCGCAAAGCACTTGAAATCTCCACTTGCAAATTCCACAAAAAGAGGGTTTCAAATCTGCTCTGTCTAAAGGAAGGTTCAACTCTATGAGTTGAACACACGCAGCCCAAAGAAGTTACTGAGAATTCTTCTGTCTAGAGTTATTCACAGAAATCCTGTTTCCAACGAAATCCTCAAAGAGGTCAAAATATACACTTGCAGACATTACAAACAGAGTGTTTCCAAACTGCTCTATGAAAAGAAAGGTGAAACTCTGTGAGTGGAACAAACACATCACCAAGTGGTTGCTGAGAATGATTCTCTCTAGTTTTTCTACGAAGATATTCCCTTTTCTACTGTTGGCTGCAAAGCGCTTGAAATCTCCACTTGCAAATTCCACAAAAAGAGGGTTTCAAATCTGCTCTGTCAAAAGGAAGGTTCAACTCTGTGAGTTGAACACACACAGCCCAAAGAAGTTACTCAGAATTCTTCTGTCTATAGTTATTCGCAGAAATCCCGTTTCGAACGAAATCCTCAAAGAGTTCCAAATATCCACTTGCAGACTTTACAAACAGAGTGTTTCCAAACTGCTCTATGAAAAGAAAGGTTAAACTCTGTGAGTGGAACGCAGACATCACCAAGTGGTTGCTGAGAATGATTCTCTCCAATTTTTATACGAAGATGTTTCCTTTTCTACCGTTGGCTGCAAAGCGCTTGAAATCTCCACTTGCAAATTCCACAAAAAGAGGGTTTCAAATCTGCTCTGTCTAAAGGAAGGTTCAAATCTGTGAGTTGAACACACGCAGCCCAAAGAAGTTACTGAGAATTCTTCTGGCTAGCGTTATATTCAGAAATCCCGTTTCCAAAGAAATCCTCAAATAGGTCCAAATATACACTTGCAGACATTACAAACAGAGTGTTTCCAAACTGCTCTATGAAAAGAAAGGTTAAACTCTGTGAGTGGAACGCACACATCTCCATGGGGTTGCTGAGAATCATTCTCTCCAGTTTTTACACGAAGATGTTTCCTTTTCTACCGTTGGCTGCAAAGCGCTTGAAATCTCCACATGCAAATTCCACAAAAAGAGGGTTTCAAATCTGCTCTGTCTAAAGGAAGTTTCAACTCTGTGAGTTGAACACATGCAGCCCAAAGAAGTTACTGAGAATTCTTCTGTCTAGCGTTATATGCAGAAATCCCGTTTCCAACGAAATCCTCAAAGAGGTCAAAATATCCACTTGCAGACATTACAAACAGAGTGTTTCCAAACTGCTCTATGAAAAGAAAGGTTAAACTCTGTGAGTGGAACCCACACATTACCAAGTGGTTGCTGAGAATGATTCTCTCCAGTTTTTATACGAAGATGTTTCCTTTTCTACCGTTGGCCGCAAAGCGCTTGAAATCTCCACTTGCAAATTCCACAAAAAGAGGTTTTCAAATCTGCTCTGTCTAAAGAAAGGTTCAACTCTATGAGTTGAACACACACAGCCCAAAGAAGTTACTGAGAATTCTTCTGTCTAGCGTTATATGCAGGAATCCCGTTTCCAACGAAATCCTCAAAGAGGTCCAAATATCCACTTGCAGACTTTACAAACAGAGTGTTTCCAAACTGCTCTATGAAAGGAAAGTGAAACAGTGTGAGTGGAACGCACACATCACCAAGTGGTTGCTCAGAATGATTCTCTCTAGTTTTTATACGAAGATATTTCCTTTTCTACCGTAGGCCCCAAAATGCTTGAAATCTCCACCTGCAAATTCCACAAAAAGAGGGTTTCAAATCTGCTCTTTCTAAAGGAAGGTTCAACTCTGTGAGTTGAACACACGCAGCCCAAAGAAGTTACTGAGAATTCTTCTGTCTAGAGTTATTCTCAGAAATCCCGTTTCCAACGAATTCCTCAAAGAGGTCCAAATATCCACTTGCAGACTTTACAAACAGAGTGTTTCCAAACTGCTCTATGAAAAGAAAGGTTAAACTCTGTGAGTGGAACGCAGACATCACCAAGTGGTTGCTGAGAATGATTCTCTCCAGTTTTTATACGAAGACGTTTCCTTTTCTACTGTTGGCCGCAAAGCGATTGTAATCTCCACTTGCAAATTCCACAAAAACAGGGTTTCTAATCTGCTCTGTGTAAACGAAGGTTCAACTCTGAGAGGTGAACACACGCAGCCCAAAGAAGTTACTGAGAATTCTTCTGTCTAGGGTTATTCACAGAAATCCCGTTTCCAACGAAATCCTCAAAGACGTCCAAATATACACTTGCAGACATTACAAACAGAGTGTTTCCAAACTGCTCTATGAAAAGAAAGGTGAAACTCTGTGAGTGGAACAAACACATCACCAAGTGGTTGCTGAGAATGATTCTCTCTAGTTTTTCTATGAAGATATTCCCTTTTCTACCGTTGGCTGCAAAGCGCTTGAAATCTCCACTTGCAAATTCCACAAAAAGAGGGTTTCAAATCTGCTCTGTCTAAAGGAAGGTTCAACTCTGTGAGTTGAACACACACAGCCCAAAGAAGTTACTCAGAATTCTTCTGTCTATAGTTATTCGCAGAAATCCTGTTTCGAACGAAATCCTCAAAGAGTTCCAAATATCCACTTGCAGACTTTACAAACAGAGTGTTTCCAAACTGCTCTATGAAAAGAAAGGTGAAACTGTGTGAGTGGAACGCACACATCACCAAGTGGTTGCTGAGAATGATTCTCTCTAGTTTTTCTACGATGATATTCACTTTTCTACCGTTGGCTGCAAAGCGCTTGAAATCTCCACTTGCAAATTCAACAAAAAGAGGGTATCAAATCTGCTCTGTGTACAGGAAGGTTCAACTCTGTGAGTTGAACACACGCAGCCCAAAGAAGTTACTGAGAATTCTTCTGTCTAGAGTTATTCGCAGAAATCCCGTTTCCAACGAAATCCTCAAAGAGGTCCAAATATTCACTTGCAGACTTTACAGAGTGTTTCCAAACTGCTCTATGAAAAGAAAGGTTAAACTCTGTGAGTGGAACGCACACATCACCAAGTGGTTGCTGAGAATGATTCTCTCTAGTTTTTATATGAAGTTGTTTCCTTTTCAACCGTTGGCCTCAAAGCGCTTGAAGTCTCCACTTGCAAATTCCACAAAAAGAGGGTATCAAATCTGCTCTGTGTAAAGGAAGGTTCAACTCTGTGAGTTGAACACACGCAGCCCAAGGAAGTTACTGAGAATTCTTCTGTCTAGAGTTATTCGCAGAAATCCCGTTTCCAACGAAATCCTCAAAGTGGTCCAAATATCCACTTGCAGACTATATAAACAGAGTGTTTCCAAACTGCTCTATGAAAAGAAAGGTTAAACTCTGTGAGTGGAACGCACACATTATCAAGTGGTTGCTGAGAATGATTCTCTCCAGTTTTTATACGAAGATGTTTCCTTTTCTACTGCAGGCCTCAAAGCGCTTGAAATCTCCACTTGCAAATTCCACAAAAAGAGAGTTTCAAATCAGCTGTGTCTAAAGGAAGGTTCAACTCTGTGAGTTGAGCACAAGCAGCCCAAAGAAGATACAGAGAATTCTTCTGTCTAGCGTTATATGCTGAAATCCCGTTTCCAACGAAATCCGAAAAGAGGTCCAAATATCCACTTGCAGACTTTACAAAAAGGTTGTTTCCAAACTGCTCAATGAAAAGAAACTTTAAACTCTGTGAGTGGGATGCACACGTCACCAAGTGGTTGCTGAGAATGATTCTCTCTAGTTTTTAAGCGAAGATATTTCCTTTTCTACCGTTGGCCGAAATGCCCTTGAAATCTCCACTTGCAAATTCCACAAAAAGAGGGTTTCAAATCTGCTCTTTCTAAAGGAAGGTTCAACTCTGTGAGTTGAACACACGCAGCCCAAAGAAGTTACTGAGAATTCTTCTGTCTAGAGTTATTCGCAGAAAGCCCGTTTCCAAAGAAATCGCCAGAGAGGTCCAAATATCCACTTGCAGACTTTACAAACAGAGTGTTTCCAAACTGCTCTAAGAAAAGAAAGGTGAAACTCTGTGAGTGGAAAAAACACATCACCAAGTGGTTGCTCAGAATGATTCTCTCTAGTTTTTATACGAAGATATTTCCTTTTCTACCGTAGGCCCCAAAATGCTTGAAATCTCCACCTGCAAATTCCACAAAAAGATGGTTTCAAATTTGCTCTGTCTAATGGAAGATTCAACTCTGTGAGTTGAACACACGCAGCCCAAAGAAGTTACTGAGAATTCTTCTGTCTAGCGTTGTATGCAGAAATCCCGTTTCCAACGAAATCCTCAAAGAGGTCCAAATATCCACTTGCAGACTTTACAAACAGAGTGTTTCCAAACTGCTCTATGAAAAGAAAGGTTAAACACTGTGAGTGGAATGCACACATTACCAAGTGGTTGCTGAGAATGATTCTCTCCAGTTTTTATACGAGGATGTTTCCTTTTCTACTGTTGGCCGCAAAGCGCTTGAAATCTCCACTTGCAAATTCCACAAAAACAGGGTTTCTAATCTGCTCTGTGTAAAGGAAGGTTCAACTCTGAGAGGTGAACACACGCAGCCCAAAGAAGTTACTGAGAATTCTTCTGTCTAGAGTTATTCGCAGAAATCCCGTTTCCAACGAAATCCTCAAAAAGGTCCAAATATCCACTTGCAGACTTTCAAACAGAGTGTTTCCAAACTGCTCTATGAAAAGAAAGGTGAAAGTCTGTGAGTGGAAAAAACACATCAAGAGGTGGTTGCTGAGAATGATTCTCTCTAGTTTTTATACGAAGATATTCCCTTTTCTACCGTTGGCTGCAAAGCGCTTGAAATCTCCACTTGCAAATTCAACAAAAAGAGGGTATCAAATCTGCTCTGTCTAAAGGAAGGTTCAACTCTGTGAGTTGAACACACGCAGCCCAAAGAAGTTACTGAGAATTCTTCTGTCTAGAGTTATTCGCAGAAATCCCGTTTCCAACGAAATCCTCAAAGAGGTCCAAATATTCACTTGCAGACTTTACAAACAGAGTGTTTCCAAACTGCTCTATGAAAAGAAAGGTTAAACTCTGTGAGTGGAACGCACACATCACCAAGTGGTTGCCGAGAATGATTCTCTCTAGTTTTTATATGAAGATGTTTCCTTTTCAACCGTTGGCCTCAAAGCACTTGAAGTCTCCACTTGCAAATTCCACAAAAAGAGGGTATCAAATCTGCTCTGTGTAAAGGAAGGTTCAACTCTGTGAGTTGAACACACGCAGCCCAAGGAAGTTACTGAGAATTCTTATGTCTAGAGTTATTCGCAGAAATCCCGTTTCCAACGAAATCCTCAAAGAGGTCCAAATATCCACTTGCAGACTATATAAACAGAGTGTTTCCAAACTGCTCTATGAAAAGAAAGGTTAAACTCTGTGAGTGGAACGCACACATTATCAAGTGGTTGCTGAGAATGATTCTCTCCAGTTTTTATACGAAGATGTTTCCTTTTCTACCGCAGGCCTCAAAGCGCTTGAAATCTCCACTTGCAAATTCCACAAAAAGAGATTTTCAAATCTGCTGTGTCTAAAGGAAGGTTCAACTCTGTGAGTTGAGCACACGCAGCCCAAAGAAGATACAGAGAATTCTTCTGTCTAGCGTTATATGCTGAAATCCCGTTTCCAACGAAATCCGAAAAGAGGTCCAAATATCCACTTGCAGACTTTACAAAAAGGTTGTTTCCAAACTGCTCAATGAAAAGAAACTTTAAACTCTGTGAGTGGGATGCACACATCACCAAGTGGTTGCTGAGAATGATTCTCTCTAGTTTTTAAGCGAAGATATTTCCTTTTCTACCGTTGGCCGAAATGCCCTTGAAATCTCCACTTGCAAATTCCACAAAAAGAGGGTTTCAAATCTGCTCTTTCTAAAGGAAGGTTCAACTCTGTGAGTTGAACACATGCAGCCCAAAGAAGTTACTGAGAATTCTTCTGTCTAGAGTTATTCGCAGAAATCCCGTTTCCAAAGAAATCGCCAGAGAGGTCCAAATATCCACTTGCAGACTTTACAAACAGAGTGTTTCCAAAGTGCTCTATGAAAAGAAAGGTGAAACTCTGTGAGTGGAACAAACACATCACCAAGTGGTTGCTCAGAATGATTCTCTCTAGTTTTTATACGAAGATATTTCCTTTTCTACCGTAGGCCCCAAAATGCTTGAAATCTCCACCTGCAAATTCCACAAAAAGATGGTTTCAAATTTGCTCTGTGTAAAGGAAGATTCAACTCTGTGAGTTGAACACACGCAGCCCAAAGAAGTTACTGAGGATTCTTCTGTCTAGCGTTGTATGCAGAGATCCCGTTTCCAACGAAATCCTCAAAGAGGTCCAAATATCCACTTGCAGACTTTACAAACAGAGTGTTTCCAAACTGCTCTATGAAAAGAAAGGTTAAACACTGTGAGTGGAATGCACACATTACCAAGTGGTTGCTGAGAATGATTCTCTCCAGTTTTCATACGAAGATGTTTCCTTTTCTACTGTTGGCCGCAAAGCGCTGGAAATCTCCACTTGCAAATTCCACAAAAACAGGGTTTCTAATCTGCTCTGTGTAAAGGAAGGTTCAACTCTGAGAGGTGAACACACGCAGCCCAAAGAAGTTACTGAGAATTCTTCTGTCTAGAGTTATTCGCAGCAATCCCGTTTCCAACGAAATCCTCAAAGAGGTCCAAATATCCACTTGCAGACTTTCAAACAGAGTGTTTCCAAACTGCTCTATGGAAAGAAAGGTGAAACTCTGTGAGTGGAAAAAACACATCACGAAGTGGTTGCTGAGAATGATTCTCTCTAGTTTTTCTACGAAGATATTCCCTTTTCTACCGTTGGCTGCAAAGCGCTTGAAATCTCCACTTGCAAATTCCACAAAAAGAGGGTTTCAAATCTGCTCTGTCTAAAGGAAGGTTCAACTCTGTGAGTTGAACACATGCAGCCCAAAGAAGTTACTGAGAATTCTTCTGTCTATCGTTATATGCAGAAATCACGTTTCGAACGAAATCCTCAAAGATTTCCAAATATCCACTTGCAGACTTTACAAACAGAGTGTTTCCAAACTGCTCTATGAAAAGAAAGGTGAAACTGTGTGAGTGGAACGCACACATCACCAAGTGGTTGCTGAGAATGATTCTCTCCAGTTTTTATACGAAGATGTTTCCTTTTCTACTGTTGGCCGCAAAGCGCTTGAAATCTCCACTTGCAAATTCCACAAAAAGAGGGTTTCAAATCTGCTCTGTCTAAAGGAAGGTTCAACTCTGTGAGTTGAACACACGCAGCCCAAAGAAGTAACTGAGAATTCTTCTGTCTCGTGTAATATGCAGAAATCCCGTTTCCAACGAAATCCTCAAAGAGATCCAAATATCCACTTGCAGACTTTACAAACAGAGTGTTTCCAAACTGCTCAATGAAAAGAAAGTTTAAACTCTGTGAGTGGGATGCACACATCACCAAGTGGTTGCTGAGAATGATTCTCTCTAGTTTTTAAGCGAAGATATTTCCTTTTCTACCATTGGCCGCAAAGTGCTTGAAATCTCCAATTGCAAATTCCACAAAAAGAGGGTTTCAAATCTGCTCTGTGTAAAGGAAGGTTCAACTCTGAGAGGTGAACACACGCAGCCCATAGAAGTTAGTGAGAATTCTTCTGTCTAGAGTTATTCGCAGAAATCCCGTTTCCAACGAAATCCTCAAAGAGGTCCAAATATCCACTTGCAGACTTTACAAACAGAGGGTTTCCAAACTGCCCTATGAAAAGAAAGGTTAAACTCTGTGAGTGGGATGCACACATCACCAAGTGGTTGCTGAGAATGATTCTCTCGTTTTCATTCGAAGATATTTCCTTTTCTACTGTTGGCCGCAAAGAGCTTGAAATCTCCACTTCCAAATTCAACAAAAAGAGGGTTTCAAATCTGCTCTGTGTAAAGCATGGTTCAACTCTGTGAGGTGAACACACGAAGCCCAAAGAAGTTACTGAGAATTCTTCTGTCTAGTGTTATATGCAGAAATCCCGTTTCCAACGAAATCCTCAAAGAGGTCCAAATATCCACTTGCAGACTTTACTAACGGAGTGTTTCCAAACTGCTCTATGAAAAGAAAGGTTAAACTCTGTGAGTGGAACGCACACTTTACCAAGTGGTTGCTGAGAATGATTCTCTCTAGTTTTTATACGAAGATGTTTCCTTTTCCACTGTTGGCCGCAAAGCGCTTGAAATCTCCACTTGCAAATTCCACAAAAACAGGGTTTCTAATCTGCTCTCTGTAAAGGAAGGTTCAACTCTGAGAGGTGAACACAGGCAGCCCAAAGAAGTTACTGAGAATTCTTCTGTCTAGAGTTATTCGCAGAAATCCCGTTTCCAACGAAATCCTCAAAGAGGTCCAAATATCCACTTGCAGACTTTACAAACAGAGTGTTTCCAAACTGCTCTATGAAAAGAAAGGTGAAACTCTGTGAGTGGAACAAACACATCACCAAGTGGTTGCTGAGAATGATTCTGTCTAGTTTTTATACGAAGATGTTTCCTTTTCTACCCTTGGCTGCAAAGCGCTTGAAATCTCCACCTGCAAATTCCACAAAAAGAGGGTTTCAAATCTGCTCTGTCTAAAGGAAGTTTCAACTCCGTGAGTTGAACACACACAGCCAAAAGAAGTTACTGAGAATTCTTCTGTCTAGCGTTATATGCTGAAATCCCGTTTCCAACAAAATCCGAAGATAGGTCCAAATATACACTTGCAGACTTTACAAACAGAGGGTTTCCAAACTGCTCTATGAAAAGAAAGGTTAAACTCTGTGAGTGGGATGCACACATCTCCAAGTGGTTGCTGAGAATGATTCTCTCTAGTTTTTATACGAAGATATTTCCTTTTCTACCGTTGGCCCCAAAGCGCTTGAAATGTCCACTTGCAAATTCCACAAAAAGAGGGTTTCAAATCTGGTCTGTCTAAAGGAAGGTTCAACTCTATGAGTTGAACAAACGCAGCCCAAAGAAGTTACTGAGAATTCTTCTGTCTAGCGTTATATGCTGGAATCCCGTTTCCAATGAAATCCTCAAAGAGGTCCAAATATCCAATTGCAGACTTTACAAACAGAGTGTTTCCAAACTGCTCTATGAAAAGAAAGGTTAAACTCTGTGAGTGGAACGCACTCATTACCAAGTGGTTGCTGCGAAAGATTCTCTCCTGTTTTTGTACGAAGATGTTTCCTTTTCTACCATTGGCCGCAAAGCGCTTGAACTCTCCACTTCCAAATCCAACAAAAAGAGGGTTTCAAATCTGCTCTGTCTAAAGGAAGGTTCAACTCTGTGAGTTGAGCACACGCAGCACAAAGAAGTTACTGAGAATTCTTCTGTCTAGCGTTGTATGCTGAAATATCATTTCCATTGAAATCCGTAGAGAGGTCCAAATATCCACTTGCAGACTTTACAAACAGAGTGTTTCCGAACTGCTCTATGAAAAGAAAGGTTAAACTCTGTGAGTGGGATGCACACATCACCAAGAGGTTGCTCAGAATGATTCTCTCTAATTTTTATACGAATATATTTCCTTTTCTACCGTAGGCCCCAAAATGCTTGAAATCTCCACCTGCAAATTCCACAAAAAGAGGGTTTCAAATCTGCTCTGTCTAAAGGAAGATTCAACTCTGTGAGTTGAACACACGCAGCCCAAAGAAGTTACTGAGAATTCTTCTGTCTAGCGTTGTATGCAGAAAGCCCGTTTCCAACGAAATCCTCAAAGAGGTCCAAATATCCACTTGCAGACTTTACAAACAGAGTGTTTCCAAACTGCTCTATGAAAAGAAAGGTTAAACTCTGTGAGTGGAATGCACACATTGCCAAGTGGTTGCTGAGAATGATTCTCTCCAGTTTTTATACGAAGATGTTTCCTTTTCTACTGTTAGCCGCAAAGCGCTTGAAATCTCCACCTGCAAATTTCGCAAAAACAGGGTTTCTAATCTGCTCTGTGTAAAGGAAGGTTCAACTCTGAGAGGTGAACACACGCAGCCCAAAGAAGTTACTGAGAATTCTTCTGTCTAGAGTTATTCGCTGAAATCCCGTTTCCAACTAAATCCTCAAAGAGGTCCAAATATCCACTTGCAGACTTTACAAACAGAGTGTTTCCCAACTGCTCTATGAAAAGAAAGGTTAAACTCTGTGAGTGGAACGCACACATCACCAAGTGGTTGCTGAGAATGATTCTCTCTAGTTTTTATACGAAGATGTTTCCTTTTCTACCATTGGCCTCAAAGCGCTTGAAGTCTCCAATTGCAAATTCCACAAAAAGAGGGTATCAAATCTGCTCTGTGTAAAGGAAGGTTCAACTCTGTGAGTTGAACACACGCAGCCCAAAGAAGTTACTGAGAATTCTTCTGTCTAGAGTTATTCGCAGAAATCCCGTTTCCCACGAAATCCTCAAAGAGGTCCAAATATCCACTTGCAGACTATACAAACAGAGTGTTTCCAAACTGCTCTATGAAAAGAAAGGTTAAACTCTGTGAGTGGAACGCACACATTACCAAGTGGTTGCTGAGAATGATTCTCTCCAGTTTTTATACGAAGATGTTTCCTTTTCTACCGCTGTCCTGAAAGCGCTTGAAATCTCCACTTGCAAATTCCACAAAAAGAGGGTTTCAAATCTGCTGTGTCTAAAGGAAGGTTCAACTCTGTGAGTTGAGCACACGCAGGACAAAGAAGTTACTAAGAATTCTTCTGTCTAGCGTTATATGCTGAAATCCCGTTTCCAACGAAATCCGAAGAGAGGTCCAAATATCCACTTGCAGACTTTAGAAACAGAGTGTTTCCAAACTGCTCTATGAAAAGAAAGGTGAAACTCTGTGAGTGGAACAAACACATCACCAAGTGGTTGCTGAGAATGATTCTCTCTAGTTTTTATACGAAGATGTTTCCTTTTCTACCGTTGGCCGCAAAGCGCTTGAAATTTCCACTTGCAAATTCCACAAAAAGAGGGTTTCAAATCTGCTCTGTCTAAAGGAAGGTTCAACTCTATGAGTTGAGCACAAGCAGCCCAAAGAAGTTCCTGAGAATCCTTCTGTCTAGCGTTATATGCTGAAATCCCGTTTCCAACGAAATCCGAAGATAGGTCCAAATATCCACTTGCAGACTTTACAAACAGAGGGTTTCCAAACTGCTCTATGAAAAGAAAAGTTAAACTCTGTGAGTGGGATGCACACATCACCAAGTGGTTGCTGAGAATGATTCTCTCTAGTTTTTATACGAAGATATTTCCTTTTCTACTGTAGGCCCCAAAGCGCTTGAAATGTCCACTTGCAAATTCCACAAAAAGAGGGTTTCAAACCAGGTCTGTCTGAAGGAAGGTTCAACTCTATGAGTTGAACACACGCAGCCCAAAGAAGTTACTGAGAATTCTTCAGTCTAGCGTTATATGCAGGAATCCCGTTTCCAAAGAAATCCTCAAAGAGGTCCAAATATCCAATTGCAGACTTTACAAACAGAGTGTTTCCAAACTGCTCTATGAAAAGAAAGGTTAAACTCTGTGAGTGGAACGCACACATTACAAAGTGGTTGCTGCGAATGATTCTCTCCAGTTTTTATACGAAGATGTTTCCTTTTCTACCATTGGCCGCAAAGCGCTTGAACTCTCCACTTCCAAATCCAAGAAAAACAGGGTTTCAAATCTCCTCTGTCTAAAGGAAGGTTCAACTCTGTGAGTTGAGCACACGCAGCCCAAAGAAGTTACTGAGAATTCTTCTGTCTAGCGTTGTATGCAGAAATCCCGTTTCCAAAGAAACCCTCAAAGAGGTCCAAATATCCACTTGCAGACATTACAAACAGAGTGTTTCCAAACTGCTCTATGAAAAGAAAGGTTAAACTCTGTGAGTGGAACGCACACATTACCAAGTGGTTGCTGAGAATGATTCTCTCCAGTTTTTATACGAAGATGTTTCCTTTTCTACTGTTAGCCACAAAGCGCTTGAAATCTCCACTTGCAAATTCCACAAAAACAGGGTTTCTAATCTGCTCTGTGTAAAGGAAGGTTCAACTCTGAGAGGTGAACACACGTAGCCCAAAGAAGTTACTGAGAATTCTTCTGTCTAGAGTTATTCGCAGAAATAACGTTTCCAACGAAATCCTCATAGAGGTCCAAATATCCACTTGCAGACTTTACAAACAGAGTGTTTCCAACCTGCTCTATGAAAAGAAAGGTGAAACTCTGTGAGTGGAAAAAACACATCACCAAGTGGTTGCTGAGAATGATTCTC